>NC_057867.1:34353192-34953192 GCF_019393635.1 Dromiciops gliroides | reverse complement strand
GGACAGCAGCTGAGATTTTAGCCTAGAGAAGAGCAGACCCACACAATAGCCATCTTTAAGTGTTTGAAAGACTATTGTAGAAGAATTCGAGTTTTAGGCTCCTAATATGGAACTGGAAGGGTCAGAAAGGGACCTACACATGAGGAAATTGAGGCACAGGGGGGTTACCTTGTTCTACTGAGGCTCAGAATGGGGAGCCATGGGAATGCGTTGCCAAGAGGCGTGATGACAGGCAAGCCTTCCAAGTAATTAGAGCTGCCTGCCATGGATGGGGTGACCTTGGGAGGTAGTGGGTTCCCCCTCATTGAAGATCTTCGAACAAAAGCTGAATGACATTCCTTCGGAGGGGTGGCTTGGATTTGATGGCCATTAAAGTCCCTTCTGCTTGGGAAATTCTAGGATTCTCAGAATTGGTAGCTTGGAGACCTGGCTCCAGGGCTCCCATCTCTCTGCCAGTATCCTTTCATGGTTTCCAGTGATACCGGACCTTCTTGCCACCACCCTCCATCTCTTCAAACCTTCCCAACCACTTAAAAATATTTTTCCCAATTACATGTAAAAACAATTTTTAACATTCATTTTAAAAATTTTGAGTTCCACATTCTCTCCCTCGCCCCCACTCCCTTCTCATTGAGCAGTCAAGCAACTTGCTATAGGTTACACATGTATAGTCATGCAAAACATATTTCCATATTAGTCAGGTTGTGAAAGAAAACAGACTGGAAAAAAACTAAGAAAGATAAAGTTAAAAAAAGAGTAGAGTTCGATCTGCATCCAGACTCCATCAGTTCTCTCTCTGGAGATGGAGAGCATTTTCTATCATGAGTCCTTTAGAATTATCTTGGATCACTGTATTGCTGAGAAGAGCTAAGTCATTAACTGTTGATTATCATACAGTGTTGCTATTACTGTGTACAATGTTCTCCTGGTTCTGCTTACTTCATTTTGTATCAGTTCATGTAAGTCTTCCGAGGTTTTTCTGAAATCCACCTGCTCATCATTTCTTACAGCATAATAGTATTCCATTATATTCATATACCACAACTTGTTCAGCCATTCTCCAATTGATGGCTATCCCCTCAATTTCCAAGTCTTTGCCACCACAAAAAGAGCTTTCCTAACTACTTTCAAATTCTGTTTTGCTTCTCAGGTCCCCCTGGCTTTCCTGGTCCCTCTGAGCAGGATATGATAATCAAAGGAGATATTGGACCTCCAGGACCACCGGGCCAGCCAGGATTGAAAGGTCCCCCAGGGATCCCAGGACCTCAAGGGTTACCAGGTACCTTTCCACAGAGTTCTGCTGAGAATATTCTAGTCTAATTTGTCCTGATCAGATACTTTAATGAGTGTCTCCTGCATTTAAATGCCTGCCTAAATCCCCTCACCCCCTCCCAGAAGATACACACACACACACACACACACACACACACACACACACACACACACACACACACAGGGCCTGGAGCCTTAGCATTCTGAGGGTTAGTTAGTTAATTGTACTATCAGCAGGAAAGGCATCTTGCTTCTCTGTCACCCAGTTTCTTTTGATTGATGTTTTTCTTCCAGCTCCCTCTACCCTAAGACTGAGCTCCCTCTCTGTAGGGAAGGCCTCAGGCTTTTACCACTTAACCTAACTCCTTGACTACCCAATAGGAGGATGTCCATGGTCAACCCTGAACATGAGCTCATGCCCCAAACTGGCTGTAGTAGTTCCTGCTTCTTAAGCGATTGGGTTATAGTTATTTCATATTGTTGGAAGCTTCATGGAAGACAGACTCCCAGAGCTGGAAAGGTCTCTAGAGGCCAACATCATCAGCCTCCTCATTTTTACAGAGGAGAAAACTGAGGCCCATGGAGGTCAAGTGACTTGTCCAAAGTCATCCCTCATGCAGGAAGTGTCACAGGCAGGCCTCAAACCCAGCTCTTCTGCCTCTAAATCAAGCATTCTTTACACTAGATTATGCTGCCTTTTTTAAAATTACAATTTAGGAAGCATTTATTAAGCACATACAGTATACAAGGCAGAGAAGACAGTGTGGCATAATGGATAGAGAGTGGCCCCAGAGCCAAGAAGAACTGGATTCAAGGCCTAGCTCTGACACATCCTGACTGGGTGATCCTGGGGAGGTCACTTACCCAGCTCTCAACACCTTTAGATGGCTCTCAGTTGGAGAGAAGTTGTGGGACTTTTCCTCACTGGGGTCCAGTCAATATCAACCATGAGCTAGGCATTAAGGATATGAAAACCAAAGCTATCTATGTCTTCGAGGAACTTTGGTTCTTTTTTTGGTTGGGGGAGGGGTTTATTTGTTGAGATGGACAAACTGAAGAGCCTCTTGATGAAACAGAAAGCAAAAAACCCAAATTATCTCATTTCCCAAGTATATGAAATAGAATTTTGAGATGGTTCCTGCCCTCAGCTAGCTAGTCTATGCCAGTCCTTTTATTAAGATGGAGCTGAGATGAGATTCTTTCCAGGCCTGTCCAGAGTATACAGTGCCCCCAGCCCCTTGGTTTTGCCTCAGTGTCCCTGTGCCCACATTGGACAACATGTTTCTTTTCTCTGTAGGTCTAACTGGCCCATCAGGAGACCCTGGTCATAACGGACACCTTGGCATGAATGGCCCAGAAGGCTATAAAGGAGACCCAGGCCCCCCAGGCCAACCAGGTGGGAAAAGGGAGCCAGTAGAGATTGTTACATCCAGTAACCATTTTGTTACTACACTGGAAGGAAGCAAGCAGCATACTTCTTCCCTTGGAGAGAAGGGATACCATATTCAAATTGGCCCCTCACTCACCTAAATGGGAACTCCAGAGCACTGTTGTCTATCTATTTTGCTATTAAATATGATTGCTCCATGGAGTAGCAGAGGGGAAGGGGCAGTGTTTGCTTTGCAAAGATGACTCCTGTATTTTTACTTTTGCTGTTGCTGCTTACAAATCAAAGGATCATAGATTTAGAGCTGGGAGAGACCTTGGAAGTCTCATTTTACACCTGGGGAAACTGAGGCCCAGAGTCATCAAGTGACTTAGCCAGTGGCATTACAGATAAGAAGTAGTAGAGGTAGGGGCAGCCAGGTGGTGCAGTGAATAGAGTACCGGCCCTGGAGTCAGGAGGACCTGAGTTCAAGTTCGGCCTCAAACACTTGACACTTAGTAGCTGTGTGACCCTGGGCAAGTCACTTAACCCCAATTGCCTCACCAAAAAAAAAAAAAAAGAAGTAGTAGAGCTAGTATTTAAATCAGGGTCCTCAGACCCCCAAAACAGCACTCTTCACTATGCCCCTCCATACTTCCTTGGAGTCCTCCTCCCACCAGGCATGTGGCATGGAGGGTTGGTACCAACAGAAACATTGCTGGAATCAAGACAGAGTCGTGGGAAGTGCCCCAGACCATTTCTCCCTCCACTTCAGGAAGCATGAATGAGGATCAAAGACAGGAAGTACATTGCCCAAGATAGGGGAAGAAACAAGTTAGAGTTTCAGCCCACACAGCCAAGCATTATTGCAAAGCTTCCACAGTGATTATGAAGGTCAAGCAGAACCCTGAAGACAAGAGAGAAAAAGATGACTTAGCACTGAAACTATCTGGAAACTACCATGGCTCACACCTTCCCTTTCCCATGGAATAAATCAAGGTTTTAGGCTATGGTCAGCAAAGCTGACCACTGAGAGAAGGAAAGGACTGAGTGTGTGGAGGAGGCAGCATTGAGTTAGAAGGATCCTGGGATCTACAAGGGACCTCAGAAGACATTGAATCCAATATCCTCTTTTTCTAGAAAAGGAAGCTGAGGTGCCAAGAGGCTAAGTGATTTGTCCAAGGTCACACAACTAATAAGGAAAGTGGCTTAGCATTGAAAGTGGAGTGTTGAAGAGAGTGGACAGCCCTGTAGGTCATCATTCTCTGCTCCTCCAATAGGATCATCAAATTAAAGGCAGTATTTTAATGGAGCCACAATCTGATCAATCACTTCCTAATCCTACCTGATTTTTGCCTGTAACCAATCTTCCTGAGAAGGCCTAACAGTCTAAAAGTCATCTTCTTGGTTTCAACACATTTCATTAATATGTGACCAATCCACCTCCTTTTCTTTTTTTTTTTTTTGAACCTTTTTTTTGTTTGTTTTTTGTTTTTGTTTTTGTTTTTTTAGTGAGGCAATCAGGGTTAAGTGACTTGCCCAGGGTCACACAGCTAGTAAGTGTTAAGTGTCTGAGGCCAGATTTGAACTCAGGTACTCCTGACTCCAGGGCCGGTGCTCTATCCACTGCAGCGCCACCTAGCTGCCCCTCCACCTCCTTTTCTGATGACCTTAATGGTGTCATTTATAGGACCTTTTTCCCCATAGTCATCTTTTGTGATCTGTTCCAGTCTCTACCTACACCCAGTGTGCCTTGCCATTGCCCTTTGGGTCACCTACAATTTTGGTTCTTCAGTAATCATCCTTTTCTATGACTGTGAGGACATAGTGTCCCTGGGAGAATCTCAATGTCAAAAAGATGGGGTTTGATGTCAGTTTGGGATGATGGAAAATCCTGCATTCTGGAATCCACCCTACTTCCCTTCCTCTCCTGTTATGCCTCTGGTTCATTGTCCATCTGAGCACCTTTCCAAGATATATGAGCTAATTGGCCCCCTCCCTGATGTAAATCTTCTTCCTCTGACACCTCCTGTTGTGAAGGTGTCCCTGAGTTCACCAAAGCTACACCTGCAAGCCACAAGAGCAGGCAGCTTCCACCCAGAGGGAAATTCTAAGTCCAAGCCCAGTAGTAGACTGGGCCTACCGTTCAGGATCAAGGTTAGCTAAGTACAGGAAGGCCTATCACTTGGAAGATGGCTCTGAAGTGACAGATCTTGGCGGACAAGTCACAACATCGGTATAAATGTGAAGTGGTCCTCAGGTCTGCCCGTCTGCCATGTTCTTCTACTCCAACCCTTAAAGACAGTAAAGCACACAGTAGACAGTGTGTGATTCTTGGCTTGTCTTGATTTGTCACTGGTGGTAGTGAAAGGATTTGTTAGGATGGGTCCCTGACTGAGGGAGCCAGGCTCTGGGGGAAAAGCACCACCTCCAAGCGCTTACTGCTCCAGATCTTTGGTTTTTTTCCCTGAATTGATTGGTCCCTTTCATTCAACAGAGCCCTAAAGTTAGATCTCTGCCAACCCGTCATTACAGCACACTGCGTGTATGCATACATTTATACACAATTGTGCATGTACAACACATGAAATGTGGATATATGTACATGTATGTATCCTATTACATAGAGTATAAATGATATTTCTACACACAAATAGGTTCTGGACATGGGATTTCATTGATATAGGGAATTCTTAGATGAGAAAACTCTGGTTATCAATACACATTGGTACCTTTTCTACAATACCAAATCTTAGAGTGGTACTTAGGGCAGGGGTGTCAAACTCAAATAGAGATGGGTGGGGACCACTAAATTTTACAACCCTGAAGGCCACATATTGACTTAGTTTTAAACTCTTATGCTATCTATGGTTTTTTGTATCTATATTTATTTTATTAAATACTTCCCAATGACATTTGAATGTTGTTTTGGCAGCAACTAGGAATGTTGTAGGCTGAGAGGTTAAGTGATTTGACCAGGGTCAAAACAAAAAGAGGAGAAAACATCAGCAGAATTGATCCATATACCAAGAAAGTCTGCAAATCTGCTCAGTATACCACACCTGGGGACCTCCCTTCTCTGAAAAGGAGTGGGGTAGGCGTGTCTGCTCATCTCTCTTCTTTGGGACTATACTTTTTTGTAACCCCTGTCACCATAGTAGCTTCTTATGGTAAGATTCTTTTTTTGGTTGTTTATGCCTCCTTCCCAACTTCAGTCCTGATATCCTAGCCAAGGTCAGAACATTTTTGGGCTGATGCTGGTCCTGCTAACTGTTTTCCTGGGATATTGGGTGTTGTGTCATTCTAAGATCTCAGGGAGAGCTCAGGTGGGGAAGCAGCAAGCTTTCAGGGTTCATGAGGTGATCTGATCCAAGGAAAAGTCTGATCACTGCCCCTCTGATCTGAGCTCTGCAAATTCCTGGCCTGTGTTTGGGTTGAGGCAACAGGCCTGTAAACCTGCCCCATTAGGAATTTTATTAGACAGCTATTTGATTCCACTACTATCAACCAGCATAGGCTCCCCTTTTGTCTGGAGTTCCTGCCCTGATTATTCCTCTGCAGGCTTCAGACTGGGCTAGAAGTTAGAACTGAGACTCTGCTCCACTCCTGGGGTCTGAGTCACACAGCAACTGTTTGTTTCTGATCTTGTTTGTTGTTTGGGACATAGCCTTGGGCCCGGGGATTGGCTTGTGCCCCAGGTTCATGATCTCCCTGGGCACAGATGACCTCTTCCTTCCACCCTGCATCTGTGACCCAGAACTGGGTAATGGACAACAGAGCTTCCAGTTGTTACCTGTTTCCATGCTTTCCACAAACTCAGGCCCCTCTCTGCCACATCTGAGCCCTCTTCTTGCCCTGGAATTCTCCATGGAGAGCAACCCTGGCTGGACCTTGTCCCCAGTATCCACAGACATCTCTGTCTGACTCCTGATGCCAATCCAAGCTGGGAAAATGATGCATTGAGATCTTGGATTTCTTGATCAAGATTCAGCTATTATGCTTCAGCTGAAGCAAAGAAAGCAGGGTGATTTCAGACAAAGCAAAAGCAAAAATAGATCTAATTAAAAGAGATAAAAAAGAAACTATATCTTGCTGAAAGGTACCATGGACAATAAAGTCATATCAATACTTAGCAAATATGTACCAAATGGTATAGCATTTACATTTTTGAAGAAGTTGAATGAGTTACAGGAAGAAATAGATAATAGAAATATACTAGTTGGGGACCTTAACCTTCCCCTCTCAGAACTGGATAAATCTAACAAAAAATGAACAAGATTCAGTCTGGTGCATTTTCTAGAAGTAGTTGGAGGAGTTTGGGGTAGGGAGCTCACTATATTTACTCTGCTGCTCTGTTGTATTCAAGGAAGCACTTTCTAATAAGTTCTGGGAGACCTTTGTCAGGTAACTGAAAAAAAAAAGCATTGGAATATCTGGGTTCAAGTCACAGCCCTGCTACTTCCTGGCTGTGTACCTTTGGGCAAATTACTAAAAAGTCTTTAAGCCTCAATTTCTTCATTTGTAAAATGGGCTCATAATGCTTATGTTATTGTGAGAAATATGCAATAATATACTCAAAGCACTTTGTGAAATGTAAACGTTTATAAACCTCAGCTTTTGTTCTTGAGAGTCAGCATGCAATAGTGGATACAGAGATGGCCTCTAAAGCTGGAAGACTTGGGTCCAAATCCCTGCTCTGACACATGGTAGCTATGTGACCCTAAGCAAGTCACTGAAACCTCTCAGTGCAACTCAAAGTTGTAGAGAAAGTATCCTACCTATTTTAGTAGAGGGAATTTCCTTTCCTGGGAATTCCCTTTACTAATGAGATCTCAGGTTCAGTCCCTTGCCTTATCTCATTATTTTCAATAAAAATTAGCAGTCTTCCCAAATGGAAAGCTTATAAAGAGATGGTAAGGTCTCCATCCTCAGAAGAATTAAAGTAAATGAATGAATACCTCTCAATGATTGTGCCAAAGCAAAGAATTGGAAATTGAGGGTATGCCCATCAATTGGGGAAACGGATAAATAAGTTGTGATATATAATTGTGATAGAATACTACTGGGCTATAAGAAATGGCCAGCAGGATGCTCTCAGAAAAATCTAGGAAGACTTACAAGAACTGATACAAAGTGAAATGAGCAGAACCAGGAGAACATCATAAACAGTAATAGCAACATTGTGTGATGATCAATTGTGAATGACTTAGCTATTCTCAGCAATACAATGTTCCAAGATGACTCTGAAGGACTTATGGTGAAAAGTGCTATCCATCCCCAAAGAAAGACCTGATGATGTCTCAATGCAGATTGAAGCATACTTTTAAAAATTTTATTTTTCTTGGGGGTTTTTAGGTCTGTGTTTTCTTTTACAACATTTTGCATGATTAGACATGTATAGCCTATATCAAATTGCTTGCCTTCTCAATGAGGGGGTGGGAGAGAGGGAGAGAGTTTGAAACTCACAATTTTAAAAACAAATGTTGAAAATTGGTTTTACATGTAATTGGGTGAAAATAAAATACTGAATTGGGGGGAAAGGATTGTGACAAAGATTCTGAGCCTCAGATGTAAGATTTTGCTTAATAACTTCTACAGTTTCTTATTTTTTATTAATCTCTTGTTTTTCATAGCCTTTATTTCCAAAAATTAACTTTCCTACCTCCTCTATCCAACAAGCTATCTCTTGTAGCAAAGTATAAAAACGGGGGAGAGAAACCCAATTTGACAGAACTAAGCAACACATATCCCTGGATAGTTATGTCTTCCACATTGCAGGGGTTAGGGACAAGGTGTCCTCTCTCTCCTCCCCCATCCCTCCCCTGCCCCCATGATCTGGAAAATATGCCTAAAATTTCTTGGCCCTCCCTTCATACCAGAGAATGTCTGAATTTTTCTTTTTCTTTTATGGGGTGTTTACAGTACCTTAAAGTAAAATTTGGTTAAGTATTTGGTCATAGGCATATTTTATGCATTTCTGAGCTCCTAAACTTTTTCTGTGTTGTCTGCTGGCCTTTGTCATCTGTGGCTTCTGCAACACTCCCCCCAAATTGCCATTTACACTAATTTCTTATGCCAACCCTTGATATATCGAGTTGCGATGTGGAAGGGATAACCATAGTCTGACAGTAGATGCAGTATTAGTCCCTCATTTCTGCAAAGAAAGAAGGGAGGTACACTTGTTTATTTCTTCTCTGGAATGGTCTTATCCCTTAGAATTCCACAGTGTCCAGGTACTGTTTTTTTTAATTGTTGTTGTCATTCTTCCTCATTCCCCTTGTTATAACCATGCAGGGGTCCATGGGGAAAGACTTCAAAGGGTCTGTGAACTTGGATGAAGAAAAGGTTACATCTTGATTTTAATAGAATTGGTTTCCTTGACAAACCTATGTATTTTATTTTATGCACATAAAAACATGATGTTGAGAAGGGTCCAAAGGTTTCTTCAGCCCACTCAAGGGGTCCAGGACCCCAAAAATAAATGTTAAGGCTCACTGCCCTAAGTTCCTTGCAAATAAGTAAATCTCTGATTTCAGGTAACCGTGGAGTAGATGGTTCCCCAGGACCAGATGGCTTGCCAGGTCTACCAGGTCCCCCTGGAACCCTCTCTCTTGCCCATGGATTTCTCATCACGCGTCATAGCCAGACCACAGATATACCCCAATGTCCCCAAGGAACTGTCCAGCTCTACAGAGGGTTTTCTCTCCTATATGTGCAAGGAAATGAGAGAGCCCATGGCCAAGACTTGGGTGAGCTGCTCATCAATTTCCATGTGACAGATTGTATTGTCTTTGGTTCAGGAAAGTCAGTGGGGTCAGGGTAAGAGGTATCTAGGGTAACATTAGCCAATGAAGACAGGGGTTCACCCTGTTGGTTTTTCTGAACCAAGAAGCCGTTTAAGGGTGACAACGTGTTCCAACTTACACTACTGATATTTTTGTTTTGAAGGTTAAGTGTCAGGCCCCAAGTGACTGTATGGCAAGGGCCCCTTTACTTTTCGCTAGCCACAAAAGAAACTGTAGGAGGTATTTGGGTGGGTGAGAGCAGACAGGTGCATTGGCTTTCCCTTTGTCTGTCTGATCTTCAGTCAGGTTCCCAGGCAAGAGGAAGTGGGCTTGGGGCTAACTGCACCAATCTTACAATCCTTAAAATAAGCACATTCGCTTCTCAGGAAGTTATTGGAGGCTTTGAAGGCTCCATAAGGCACTGTAGTTACCAGTGTATATTCTTTGGGAACACTCCTACCCCAGTAGTCCCTGACCTATCACTTTGTTTGGGGAGGGGGTTAGAAAGCAGAGAGAGGAAGTGTCAGAGATCCGTTTATACTGTAACTTAACAAAAGGTCAGGAGGCCCTTTCTGGAATTTTGTCTTAGATGTTTAGGGCCTCAGATTAACTTTGGGACATTGGGCTACCATCTGTATTGGGGGGGACTTGAGCTCAGTCCAGTCATCCTCTTGTCCCCCCTTTTCCCCCAGTGACCTTCCAAGGTTCCTAGCACCTGGATGGGTAGGGGTGGTCACTATAGGAGGAGGTGTCTCATTGTTACCCTGGGGGTGAATGGAGTTGACCAACTTTGTTGTAGCAACAGTGATCCTCAGGTGGGGCTTGCTGAGCCATCATGGGCCCCAGGCATGGAAGTCACGGCTCAAGTGCACAACAGCCAGTGGTCCCCAACACTTTAGGAAGCTGATCGTAGCAAGGGGGAGTCAGTTCATCCTTCCCTCCCGTTTCCCCTTTCTCCCTCTCTGTCGGTCAACTCCTTTTCCACTTTGCTCCTTCTTGCCTCTTCTCCATGTAACCTTTGATCATTTTCTCCCAGCCTCCCCATCCTATTCTTCCTATTCCCTTTTCTCTTTTTTCCCATTCAATCCTAGAACTAGGGTTGGAAGAGGGGGAATCTGAGGCCCAGAGAAGTGAAATGGCTCATGTGAGGTCACCCATAGGATCCTCTATCTAGAGCTGGAAAGGACCTCTGAGGCTAGCTAGTCCAACCCTCTAGTTGTAGGGACCCTTGGTTTCTTCCTCTAAATTAGAGGAAGAAAATGACCCCAGAGAGAAGTGACTTGCCCAAGGTGACACAGGACATAATTCTAGCAGAGCTGGGATCTCTCGCCTGGAGCCGAAGTCTCATCCCATCACCCTCCTCGTCCTCCATTCCTGTCTCTCTGATTCTTCCCTAGGGACATCTGGTAGCTGCCTCCACCGCTTCAGCACTATGCCTTTCATGTTCTGTAACATCAACAACGTATGCAACTTTGCCTCAAGAAATGACTACTCCTACTGGCTGTCTACTCCCAAGCCCATGCCCATGCCCATGGAGCCACTGAAGGGACAAAGCATCTTACCATTTATCAGTCGGTGAGATCTCAGGACCAGTCACCAATCCACACCCCAAACTCCCTTAACCGTAGGTCAAACTCTCAGCAATTCCCACTCGGTTTGGTAGGCAAAAGAACCAGGCCTTTCCCTTGAAGTGGGGTGGGGCGGGGAGAGACAGGACAGTGGTTAGGGACAGAATAGGCTTTCCAGTGATCTAATTCAAACATCTCAGCCCTTGCCATGGAAAAGATGCTTTCTAAGTAAGCCCTGTATTTGGTCTGGTGGTGACTGGGACACTTCAGGGCCTCACCCTTGACTCATATCCTTGAGGTATGTAGCCAGAGATACTGTTGCTAGTCTAGGCCTTACAGTGAGATCTCAGACTTTCTTGGTAGCTACCTGCAGCTAGATCACTCCTCAAGATGCCTAAACCCCGTTGGAATTCCATTTTATTTGCCTGCCAACACATGCATTACCCTCACTATGAAGTCGGGCTTCTGCTATTTGTCTTAAGACTATCTCTCTCAAGTTTCCCTATGGGGTGGGGGAGTGAGATGCAGCTATTTTAGGAGATAGGGTGGAAATATTGATTCTCCTTTTGCAGGATTTTCGTGGCCTGGTGGTACCTGACTGCCCCCGAGGCAAGGCCTGAGCCAAGGAGCAGGGCTAGAGATTGGGGTGGGCCTAGCTGTCTCTCCCCTGTCCCAGTTAATCAGACAGTATTCTTATCATAGTTTCAGTGGGACCAAATCTGTCCTCTCCATTTGGGTCCCTTTCACAGCAAGCAATTAGAACAGTTCACTAACCAAGTTCGTACACTCATTATGCTGTTGATTAGACTGAGTAGGCCAAGAAACTTAGGGCAGAGGGCCCAATGCCAGCACTCAAGCACCCACGATGCAGCTTTTTTGAGAAGTACTCTCCTCCCCCCCCAACCCCGCCTCCTGCCCTCCCTGATGTCCCCCCTTCCCCCCAGTTAGTAGCTTAGGTCATGGGGCCTTAAGTGTAATGAGAGGGTGCTTTTTCTTCCTGCCATTTCCCATAGTTTGCATCCCACTTCTCTTCAGAGCATTTCACCCTCCCCACTTCCCGGCCCCCACCGAGAGAACCTTCTTCCAGGAGAAGGCAGAGTGTGCTCCAGATCCTGACCCGGGCCATTGTTCTCTCCTAGGTGCACAGTATGTGAAGCCCCAGCAACAGCGATTGTGATTCACAGTCAGACCACCCAGGTCCCCCATTGCCCCCGGGGCTGGGACTCTCTCTGGATTGGTTATTCCTTTATGATGGTATGAAAAAGCGTCTTTCTTTGACATTTGTTAGTCATAGAAAACTGTCTGTTCCTTGGCTCTGTAAAGTCTCTAAGACGGGCAGTCTCTGACACATAGAATCCTAGCATCAGCTGGACCATTGGATTCCTTTGGGGAAGTTGTGTGTGTGTGTGTGTGTGTGTGTGTGTATACGAATGGGCATACAATCCATATGTTGTCTTCTGTGTCAGTTAAGTGGCCCCAGAGCCCCCTTGGGAAGGCCTGTTAACATGGGGAAGGGAAGACGAGAGGGGAGAGGCAGATTTGAGCTTGATTTAAGGAATAACTTCCTAACAAGTAGAGCTCTCCAGAACTGGAGAAGGGGTAAGTTCCTTATCACTGAAGATATTTGAGCAGTGAGTAGAGGATGGGTTTTCGAGGATATCAGAGAGAAGATTTCTTCTTCCTTCAGTGTAAGGTTCTGTGGTTTATATCACTCTAGTCTTCATGTGTCCATCTATGTGACTACCTCTGCAAAATTAGATTATAGCAAGTGTGAAAGTGCTTGACAACTCTCAGGAGCTATAGAAGTGGCCTCTGTGATCACAGGACCCAGAGCTGGAAGGGACCTCAGAGGATTTCTAGCCCAATGCCTTTCTTTTTACAGAGGAAGAAACTGAGGCCCAGGGAGGGGAAGTGATTTACTCAAGGTCTCCTATAGAAGCCTAGCTGTATACCTAAAAGAGCCCTCAGAGGTCATCTAATCCAAACCCCCTCATATGACAGATGAGGAAACAGTCCAAGAGAGATTCCATGTTGAATCTCTCAATATTTTACCCCCCCCCCCGCCCAATGTCTATTATCAGCATTTGGTGCACTGTGGGGTAAGTAGAAAATTTCCCCTTTTGATCATAAGAGCCTATATTTAGCACTGGAAGGGACCTCAGAGGACTTCTAGCCCAATGCCTTTCTTTTTACAGAGGAAGAAACTGAGGCCCAGGGAAGGGAAGGGACTTGTCTAAGATCCAACAGGTAGTAAGTGGCAAGGTAGGGATTTGAACCTAGAATTCAGTACTCTTCCCAGGCTATAGCACTATGATGGGTTACTTCAGTGAGGGGTGGCACCATCAGCTATTTGAGAGATTCCCTGGGTGTGGCTTTTCTTACTCAGTAATTCAGCTTCTTAGGTAGCCTACAGGGTAGAGGTGGTGTAACCACTGTGACCCATTACTGTCTGTATGTTCTTCAGCACATGAGTGCTGGTGCGGAGGGCTCTGGCCAGGCCCTGGCCTCTCCTGGTTCCTGTTTGGAAGAATTCCGGTCAGCGCCCTTCATTGAATGCCATGGGCGGGGAACCTGCAACTATTATGCCAACTCCTACAGCTTCTGGCTGGCAACCGTGGAGGCATCAGACATGTTCAGGTGAGGCATACCTGGCTTCAGGTCAAAGGTTGTGAGTGTCCTTCTGAGTTGCTTAGAAGGCAGGAAACCCAGAGCCAATTGGGTCTTTATACAGTTTCCACTAGCTTGGGCGGGGGGTGGAGGGTGATAGTTTCCTCCCCGTGGTCCCAAAAAAGCAAAGGTAACTCATACTTGGGAGTTTGACTTTGGCCAGTTTCACTTAGTAGTCAGTCTTTGGAAGCTAGAACAAAGAGAGGTCCTTGACTGGTAGCACCCAACCAGTCAGCATCTGGGGCTGCCCTAGAACCCAGACTTCTCAGAAAAGAGAGAGAACAAGACATCTGGGCAGAGCACAGAGATAGACACGTGTGCAGAGAACAAACACACCAACTGCCTGTTATCTCCCTCCACCCTGAGAGCTCATAGGCATCTCAAAGCCAACCTGTCCAAAGCAGAACTCATTGTCTTCACCTCTTCCTAAAGTCCCTCTTTCTACTGAGGACACCATCATCCTTCTCACCCACTTGCCCAGACTATTGCAATAGCTTCCTAACCGGCCTCCTTACTTCAATTCTCATCGCTCTCCATCCCATTCGTAAAACAGGGAGAGAGGAAATGAGAGGAGGGAGACGGGGAAAGAGAAAGACAAAGGAGGGGAAAGAGAAAAGGAGAGACCAAAGGGAGGTAGGGAGAGGGAGAGATTGGGGGGGAGACAGATTAGGGAGAATGAAAGAGAGGTGGGGGGACAGGAGGAGATGAAGGGGAAGGAGGGAGAGATGGAGGGAGAGGGAGAGGGGGAAAAGGATGGCAGTTGGTGATGAAGAGAGATGAGGGAAGGAGAGGGAGAGAAATGAAGAGACAGAGAAAGGAAGGGAGGGAGACAGAAAAGCAGAGAAGGGGGGGCAGCTAGGTGGCGCAGTGGATAAAGTGCTGGCCCTGGATTCAGGAGGACCTGAGTTCAAATCCGGCCTCAGACACTTGACACTTACTAGCTGTGTGACCCGGGGCAAGTCACTTAACCCTCATTGCCCTGCAAAAACAAAAACAAAAACAAAAAAAAGAAAGAAAGAAAAGCAGAGAAGGGGGATGGAAGGAAAGAAAAGGGAGAGATGAGAGAAATCTCCCACCGTGAAGGATCAGAAGAAAAATGGACACAGCAAAGAGACACACAGAATCCTAGCAGTGGAGGGAGACCTACAGCCACAGGAGAGAAAGAGGGACACACACACACACACACACACACACACACACACACACACACACACACAGAGCAGGGGAAAGAAAGAGTAAGAGGAGTGAAGAAGGAGAGAGAGGCAAGCAAGATAGGATCAGAGAACAGGGGAGAGAGAAAGAGCAATGCAAGAATACGAGGACAGGGGAGGGAGGCAGACAAGCAAAAGTGGGGAGACAGCTAGGCACGAGAGCCTGGGGGTGCTCATGAGCACACACCTGGGCACACAAGGTAGGGAGAAGGGAAAAGCCATGGAATACTACTTCAGGTAAGGGCGGGAGGGAGGGAGGGGGGGGTCAAGGGTGAAGATGGAGGCTCCTGAGGCCTTTCAGGGGTGAAAAGGCTTTATCACTAACCCTCCCAGGCCACAACATTGGATTTGGTGTCAGGGAACTGTGGTTGATTTTTCCCTTCCCCTCTCTGAACCCCAGCTACCCCATGTGCAAAGTGCAGGGTTCTTCCCATTAGATCTAGGAGCCTATAAATCTTGATTCTTCCCCCCCCCCAGTAAACCACAACCAGAGACACTTAAAACAGGAGACTTGAAGACACGTGTTAGTCGATGTCAAGTTTGTATGAAGAGGACGTAAAAATCTCAGAGAATTTAGGGGAGGAGGATGAAGATTTGTTAAAATGGAAAATTCCCAGGGTACACTGTTTCTGCCCCACCAATGGTGCTACTGGACACAGCCAAAAAAAGAGCTACAGACTGTTACCCGTCCAGATCCAGACGTACCTCTGCAAAATACTGGAACAAGCCTTCTTCCTTGCATGTTTGACAGAAGGAACAAAGAAAAGAATGGACCTCTTAGACCCAGGGAAAATGCAAATGAGGACTGCTTTTGGCCCACAAACTAAAACTGCCTTTTTTTTTTTCATCAGCTAAGACAAGAACCACACTGAATATGTTTAAAGTAACAAGACTAGTTTTTTTGGGGGGAAAAACCCAACATTTTTCATGGTGCTACTAACCCTCCTATATCTCAAGTTATTAATATTAAAATGGTAAGCTTATTTCTCTGCAGAAGTAAGGAATATGTGTATTGTGTTCCAACTGTCAAGTCATTTCGATGTGAACCCAGCGGACAGTGCCTAATCCGGCACAGCAGCCAGAGGCTCTAGCGGTGTTTGGGGCATCAAGTGACTCTCAATTGTCAGTTTCTCGGTAGTTTTGCTGTTCTCCTGCCCCCTTCTGCTGTGACTTCCTTTTTAGAAATAGATGATTTGGATAATTACTTTCATCAGGATTTTAAATGTTCATATAGTGTATGGTATGTCTAAAGATGCCCACTGCCTTACTCTGGAAAATGGAGTGATTTCTTCTCCTGGGTCCAGAGCCCTATTTAGATGCTCATTCTGGGCTGGATTGAGCCCCCACCCCCACCCCAACACCACAATTATTCTTCTTCCCATCCTAGGATCTCTCTGTTCTGGTCTCTGCTGAGCAGTCACTGAAAGGCCAACACTTGGCTTCCACACATGCTATTACTTTATTATGATGATTTTAAACACAATTCCAAATAAAGAGCCATAACATATCTTGTTTTTGAAGGTGTCGGTTTCTCACTTGTGCCCTTTCCCCCGTTAGTCAGAGACCTAGATGTAGAACCAGAAAGGAACTCAGAGGCCTTTGAGTCTTTTCTGCTTATTGTACAGAGAGGCCTAGGCAGGGGAAGTGATTTTTCCCAAGGTCCTAAATTCTAGAACAGGAAGGGAACTCAAAGGCCAATTAGTTCCAGAATGTTCACTTTATAGATAAGGAAATCGAGACTCCGGGAAGTGTCAGAGGTGAGATTCGAACCCAACATTCTCTGACTCTGCTCTTTCCACTGTACCGTACTGCACCCTTAATTAGTATTGGTTCTGACAAAGAATTCCATCTGATATTTGAAACAATTTTGTGTTTGTCTGTGTTGGTTATAAACCCCTATGAAGATGGGTTGGTTACACGTCTGTAAATGAGCCCAAGCAAGGGGATCATTTTCAAAACCCAAACGAGTGTCAAAACATGTTGAGAGGAGGCAGATATTCCTGCAAATGTCAATTTATCTGATGATAATCCACCAGAAGGTTGTGAAACCCCAATTAGAACTGCCTAACTTTTCACAGAATCACCAAATTTCAGAGTTTGAATGGGGCCTCAGTGACCATGTAGTCCTACTCTTACTTGAAAAAGGATCCCCTTTGGGGCACCTAGGTGGTGCAGTGGTTAGAGCACCGGCCCTGGATTCAGGAGGACCTGAGTTCAAATCCGACCTCAGACACTTAACACTTACTAGCTGTGTGACCCTGGGCAAGTCACTTAACCCCAATTGTCTCACAAAAAAGGAAAAGGATCCCCTTTATGCCATATCAAATAAGTGGGCATTTATTTTCTTCTGGGACAGCTCTAATTGTTAGGAAGTGTTTCTACATTGGCTTTTTGGCAACTTCTACCCACTGCTCTTAGTTTCAAGGTCAAGCAGAACATATCACTCATAGGAAAATCCTCCAGATACTTGAAGACAGCTGTCATATCATTCCTTGTCTTCTCTCTGCCTCTCTAGGCCAGTCTACAAGTATTTATTTACTAGGGCAACTAGGTGGATAGAGTGTAGAGCCTGGAGTCAAGAAGACCTGAGTTCAAATGCAGCCTCAGATACTTACTAACTTGTGTGACCCTGGACAAGTTACTTCACTTTGCCTCAATTTCCTCATATGTAAAATGAGGTGGAGAAGGAAAGGGCAAACCATTCCAGTATCTTTGCCAAGAAAACTCCAAATGGTGTCATACACTGGGGGCAGCTGGGTGGTGCAGTGGATAAAGCACTGGCCCTGGATTCAGGAGGACCTGAATTCAAATCCAACCTCAAACACTTGAAACTTACTAGCTGTGTGACCCTGGGCAAGTGGCTTAACCCTCATTGCCCCACAAAACAAACAAACAAACAAAAACAAGGAGTCCTACACCACCAAAAAGCAATGGAACTAAAGCATTCATTTTACTATGTTCCAGGCACTGTGCTAAGCATTTGGGATACAAAAAAAATTGGCAAAAAATGGTGCCTGCTCTCAAGGGGTTCAGTCTAATATGAAAGACAACATGCAAACAACTATAATACAAAGAAGACAAATGGGGGGATAGTCTTAGAGGGAAGACTTTAAGATTAAGGAGGACTGGGAAATGCATCTTGCAGAAGATGGGACTTTAGCTGAGACTTGGGAAAGCTAGGAGGAAGAAATGAGGAAGCTAAATCCCTCTAACTCCAACTGATTTTCCTTTGGCATGAACTTGAGCATCTTCTGTCTTCTTGTAGACCTCCTCTGGATACTCTCCAGATGATCCATGTTCTTTGGAAAGTATGGTGCCCAAAACTGATTGGAGGATTCTCTGTGTGATCAGAGGGACTAGTATTCTTGGCCATTCTACCTTTCTAAGCAATCCTGCTTTCTTTGCTGCCATGACACACTATTGACTTTTTGGAGTTTGTCATCCACTAAAACTCCCAAATCTTTCAGGGACAAATTGGCATCTGGTCATGCCTCTCCCATCCTGCACTTATGAGGCTGCTTTTTTTGAACCCAAGGTTAAGCCTTTCCTTTTATGACCTGAGTTCAAATCTGGCCTCAGACACTTACGACTTGTCTGACTCTAGGCAAGTCACTTCACCCTGTTTGCCTCAGTTTCCTCATCTGTAAAATGAGGATAATAAGAGTACCTACCTCTCAGGGTTGTTGTGAGGATGAAATGAGATAATAATTTTACAAAGCGCTTAGCACAGTGCCTGGCACATAGTAAGCACTATAGAAATGTTAGATATCATTATTTATTCCAATTAAATTTCTTCTTCTGAGATTCAGCCCAATGATGGGCACAGGGGGGGTGGGAGAAAGAAGGGAGAATCATAATTGTTTGGGATCCTGCCCATCCTGTCAGCTATCCCTCCCAGCTTCGTGTTATTATCAGATTTGATACATATGCCGTCTATACCTCTCTCCAAATTATTGACAAAAATGCTAAGCAGTATAAAACCAAGTACAGTGGAAGACTAAATAACATTCCCCAACTGGCCAGCTTGGCAACACTGTCAAAAAAGGAAATAAGGTGAGTCTGGCATGAGCCATGCTGGTTCTTTGGGATCATTCTTGCTGTCCCTAGATAATTCACTTTAATAATACACTGGAGAATTGTGTTAAAGATTGAAGGCAAGCTTGCTAGCCTATGCACCCATCCTTGAAGACTCCTCTCTCTGCCCCAGCCTTCTGCATTCCTCCGGTACTTCTTGTTCTTGAGAATCTTTCAAAGACATTCTCCATGTCAGTAGCTCAAGAGTCACATCAGCCAGTTTTTTGTGCCCCAAGGATATAGTTCATCTAGGTCCGAGGACTTCAACTCATCAGGGGCAGGCAGGTTCTCCCTTACTATCTTTGTTTTCCTTGAGTACACACTCCTTAACAGCCAAACTTGTTTTTTTTTTCCATTCTTGTCCAAAGGTCATTCTCCTTGGCAGAGAAAACAGAAGGCAGTTAAGATTTGAGCAGCTCAGCCTTCTCTCTTTTTGTCAGTCATCATCCTCATTCTCTACCCTAAGCAGTGGTCCTACCTCTTATTTTATCCTCTTTTTTTCTTTCCCTAAGATATCCAAGATGGCCTGGTTTGGGAAGCACAGGGTTCCCCCTTATTTTAGGGCTTCCAGCAAAAGCTAGATGACCACTTATTGGGTATTGTGAGGGAAAAATCCATCCTCTTCTCAAAAATTCTCAGGAACTCAGCAGCAAAGTGACAAAGGCTCTTTATTTTCTTCTCATGAGAAGGAGGCACCCTAGTGTGCAGCTAGTGGGTACCCAGAAAGGGGGTTCACAGGCCCTGTTTTATACCCTAGTCCCTAACGTAAATGGACCCTCCCCTTTTTCATCATTGGTTCGATTACTCAAGGGTTACAATCTACTCACAAAAACTAGCTAATCGGAATGCAGTATTCCCACCTCTCTTCCTTGTATGAGCGTAACTCAGGAGTGGGCCTTATACTTCCTTATGTGGACACAACTCCGGAGTGGACCTTATTGAGACCAGGGCTCCTTGAACCATGTGACCTTGCTAACCTGAGGGGGAGCAGGGGTTCTGAGACCTTTGTCCTACAAACAGGTCAGGGGGAGTATGACTGACTGTTATATCCACATTGAGAGGAGACAACTACCCATTTTCTCACAGGTATGTTATGGTGGGATTACCTTTCCAGTAAGGGTGTAATCAAGAGGGCCTCCTTTAACTCCAGGTACCTTAAACATCCGGGGCCATCTCCAGTCATCCTGATAAATATATTGCCACTGGACCCAGATGGCTCTGGAGGAAAGAGTGGAGCTTGTGACTTTGCACAGCCCTCTCTCACTTAAATCCAATTCACTCTGATGTCATGGTCCTCTTCGAGAATGAAAGACAAAACAACAAGAACAACAACAATCAAGGGCCCCTGAGATCTATTCCAACTCTTGAATTCTGTGAAAGACTGCTTTATATTCACCTTGGACAGCTAGGTGGTGCTGCAGTGGATAGAGCACTGGGCTTGGACTCAGGAAGACATCTTTGAAAATTCAAATCCTGCTTCAGACCTTTACTAGCTGTGTGACTCAAGACAAGTCACTTAACTTTGCCTTAGTTTTCTCATCTGTAAAGGGAGCTAGAGGAGGAAATGGTAAACTACTCCAGTATCTTTGCCAAGAAAACCCCCAAAATGTGGTCATGAAGAGTCAGACACAATTGAACAAACAATAGTTCACCTTAGAGCAAATAAGGGTGGTAGAAGAGGACACCTCATTCTCGTCCTTACCTTTTCACACAGACTCAGTTCTTCTGAATTTGAACACTCCTGCACACTCTATTCACAGGAATGTGCCATGATTTTGCATTTAATCTCTATGGCCTACCCTTGTTTCCACCTACAAAACATCATTTTTAAAATCTGATACTTAATTCGAATGAAGTATGATAAGCAATACAGATTTTAGAAGACAGGATGAAATACTCCCCTCCTTTATCAGTTGCAGTTAGGGGGAGGGAGGAACACCATATATGTTGTCATCTATGGTCAATGTGCCAGCATATTTTACTTAACTATTTTGTTTGTTTTGAGAAAGGAAGGAATTTATTGGGAAACATGAGATCCATGCTTTTTTCAAGCCAGTAAAACATTTTTAAAAATCAAAGTTGATTTGTGAGTTCCCTGTGCATCCACATAGGACTCTTCAGATAGCCCTCCATTTTCTTCTTCATCAGAATGGTTTCTTTGGTATCTTCAGAACTGGATACTTGAGTACTTGCCATCCTTCCTTGCCTGGCTTCCACTATAGACTTTTACTCCATGGAATCCTACCTCTTCTTCCAGTCTGTGCCTAGCTTTTTTCTCCTTTATTACAAAATCTAGGAAAGAGTGACACCTCCCCCCTTCATTGCCCCCAAAGATTCCCATAACGTCATCTCAGCAACTGGTCATTCTCTGCTGGCAAGAATTAGAAACAAAGTAGAATTTCTCCTTGTTAGTTCCTTCACCCTTTAAAAGATGAGATTATCTTTAGGAGAGCCATGAAATTATTAGCTGCTCTACTTTCACCAAAGAGAAAGCACCTGAGAAAGATGAGACCGAGCTCAAGGGCCTAAGAGACCTTTCCTGATCCTCCCAGTTGTTATTATACCCACCCCCACTCCCCACCCCAACACACCCACACACCCACACACACTTGCTTTGTATTTATTTTGTTCCTGTTTCTTCAGTAGATTGGAAACTCCTTGAAGGCAGGGCTTGTTTTGTTTATGTCTTTGTATCCTCAGTGCCTAGTACAGGTGCCTACCATATAAGTAATTTTCTAACAATATATTATTATTTAGTTTGTCAAATATTTTATGTAAGTTCTTTAATAAGTGTTCGAATTGGGGGGCAGCTAGGTGGCGCAGTGGATAGAGCACCGGCCCTGGATTCAGGAGAACCTGAGTTCAAATCCAGCCTCAGATACTTCATAATTACTAGCTGTGTGACCCAGGGCAAGTCACTTAACCCTCATTGCCCTGCAAAAAAATAAGCGTTTGAATTGCTGAAATGCCTCATACATAATACCTATTACTATATTATGCCTCTGTGATAAATTTGTGATCTTTTCCCCAACCTCCTCATCTATTTCCTTTTCCAATAATATTGTTTCTATTTCTGCATCCTTTGATTTTGAATGGAATGCTTTCCACTGTGCTTCCCTTATGTGAATATATATCCAGGACCATAACTAGTAATAGCCAGAAGGGGGCAATTCACTTCTTCCCTGAGACAGAAATGTTTCTTCCCCACCATATAGGCCAGGGACCACTATCCCCAGCCTCTGTCAAATTGCTGCACAGTGTACTCCTGTTCTCTTGCTTGACCCTAGACTGCTACCCAATGGATCCCATTGCCATGTTAGCCCTCTCCCAGGGCTTGCCTCCTTGCCTTCTGCCAACCCTCAGAAGGCTGTGGGCTAGATTCAACACAACTGTCCTTATCATTAGACTGTTCTTTGGGCCCAGCTCCCTACACCTCCTTCAGATTGTCCTCTTTCCAAAGCCAACCCCTCTACTTATGCCCATGATCCCATTCCTTCCTGTCTTCTCTGGCAGCTTGCCCTTGCACACATGCCATACTTTCTCTAGATTTTAATATCTTCCTAGCTCTTGGTTCCTTCCCTGTTACCTACAAACATGCCTATGTTGTCCCACCCTTACCACCCTGTGAAAAATCTTCACTTGATTCTACTACCCCCTCAAGCTATCATCAGAAATATCTTTCACAACCAAAGTCCCAGAAAAACCTGCTTCTTCTTCCTTTCCTTTCACTTCTAAACCCTTTGCACTCTGGATCCTGACCTCATCACCCAATTAAACTGCTTTCTCTAAAGTCATCAATGATCTTTTTTTTTCTTGGAGTGGGATAGTACCTTTATTGCTTTCTAATAATTTTTTTCAATTTACAATAACTTATTTTTTCCCTCTCACCAAAGCCCTACTTGTAATAAATAAAACAGTCAAGCAAAACAAATTCCTATAGTTTTTTGTTGTTTAGTCGCTTTTCAGTCATATCTAACTCATTGTGACACCATTTGGGGTTTTCTTGGCAAAGATATTGAAGTGGTTTGCCATTTTCTTCTCAAGCTCATTTTATAGATGAGGAAACTGAGGCAAACAGGGCAAAATTACTTGTCCAGGGTCACACATCTAGTAAGTACTTGAAGGCTAAATTTGAACTCAGGTCTTCCTAACTCCAGGCCCAGTACTCTAACCACTGCAGCACCACCTAGCTGGTCCAAATAAACATAGTCAAGCAAAACACTTAAGTGTTTTGGACATGACCTATAGTGGTCATGTCCAAAAATGTGTGTCTTGTTCTCCATATTAGTCCATTCCAGAATGTAGGTAGCATTCTTCATCATGGGGACCTCTGTAATTATGCTTAGTTATTGTGTTGTTGTTTGTTTTACATTGTTGATGTTACTGTATGAATTGTTCTCCTGATTCTGTTTACTTTACTCTGCATCAGTTCATACAAATCTTCCCAGGTCCTTATGTCTTACAACAGAGTAGTATTCCATTATATTCATATACCACCAATAATTGCCAAATCCAATGGCCTTTTTCTCAGCCCTTCTTAACCTCTCTGCTATATCTGACATGTTTGAATACCCTTTCCTCCTGACTCTTCTTTCCTATCCGGACACTATTCTCTCTTGGTTCTCTTCCTATATTAAGCTACTCCTTAGTTGCCTTTCCTGACTCCTTATCCATATTCTGCATCTTGTATGTGGGTATTACTAAAGGCTCTATTCTAGGCCTTCTCTATACTCTCTTTCTAGCTGACCTCATCAGCTCCCATCTGCTCAGTTTTTATCTATAGGTCCATAGCTTTCAGCTTTACTTGAGTTCCTAGTCCTGTTTCATTGATTGCCTAATAGATATTTCAGACTGGATGTTGTATAGACACCTTACACTTAACATGTCCAGAACATAACTCATTATTTTTACTCCCAAGCCTACTCCTCTTCCAAATGTCCCTGTTTCTGTCAGGAGCTCCACACCTCTCTCAAATTCAAGAACTTGGAGACAACTTCATTCGTCACTCTCTCATTGCCCCCATCCAATCGGCTACCTTTAGAACATCTCTCCCATCCATCACCCTCTCACCACCCACTTTATCACTGCCATCTCTCAGTCCCTCATCACCTCTAGTCTCCTAATTGATCTCCTTCCTCAAGCATTTCCACACAGCTACTAAATTGATATTGCCAAAGTATGGATCTAACTATGCTTCCCCAGATCTCATCCCATTTTACTGACACTTTATTGCCTCTCCTTCTTTTCAGCATTTAAAGCCCTCTACAATATGGCTCCGGTTAATCCTTCCTGCCTTATCATATATCACTCCTCTCTCACACTCTACATTTTAGCCAAATTCTCCTACCTCCTTAGCTCCTCACATACAACATTCCATTTGTCTCCAGGCCTTTGAAAGGTCTATGACCCAATTCTTGAAATATGCTGCCTCTCCTTTGACATTTTAGAATTCTTAGCTTCCTTTTCATCTCAGCTCAAGGCTTATGTTAGTCCTCTCCTGGCCCCTTCATTTGATAGTGTCCTCTCCCAAATCACTTTGTGTACATGTAGTATTTAATCATGTATGCATATCGTTTGCCCCAGTAGAACGTAAACCCTCTGAGAGCAGGGGTGATTCCATTTTTGTCTCTGTACCCACAGACCTAGCATGGTATTTCCCATGGCACATGATAAATGGTTTGCGAATAGTCTAATTGAATTGTATCATCACTCACCACTACTTATTTTTGCCTTGAGATGAAAGAATGTTTTGTTAAGGTCAGTCTTCCTAATCTGACATGCCCTCATCTCCTCTTTGACTGGCCATATTGCTTGTGTCCCTTTTCAGAGCTCTATTCCAGACTTATTCCATCAATTTTCAGTGATATGGAATGACATCAAATCTGCCTCCTCATGTTAGGACCTGCAGTTCATCTTGCTCATTACCCTTCTTTGTGTATTTATGTATAGACATCTGAAGCCATGGGTTTCACCACAGGCTTCTTTCTTGGAGTTTGTCTTCTGTGAACTTTCTGATGCCTCAGCTGCTCTTTGTCCTATAATTTAGCTATTCTCTGATATCTAGCTTCTTGGAAATATATGTGTGTATACACATACATAGGCAATTTTCTCCCTCTTATTTCCTTTTCAGTTCAAAGCCCTTTTGCTTACATTTGTAAGACTCCAGACAAGTATAGCCTTATCAGTCCTTTACAAGTATACTATATCCCTGGCCAGGAGCCTGTCATTCCTATATTTAAGTCGTTGTCCAGAAATCCAAATCTCATCCTCAGATACCATCTTCTTAAACAGCTGTTTCCTTTCATAAATCTGCTTTTCTCTTCTGAATTCCTTGCCACCCATACACAGCAGCGGTGAAAACACTACCTTTGCTCTTAAGGTCTCTGATTGCTTGCTCAAGTCCCTGTGACATTCACTCAGGGTTTCCAGGTTCCTTCCATCAGTACCACATATCCACGTGAACCACTGGAAGTAGATAGAAGTCCACTGTTTTGATAAGTCTTGGATACAGACTTCAGGAAGACAGTAGATTCCTTTTGTCAGCCAGTCAACGAGTACCTAAGTATCCTTGGCAGGGAATCAACTACTCTCTCCTTCCTCTGATTCTTATGAAGGTTAGATGGGGAAAGGTGAGGATATGTTTCCTCTTTTGATTTCAAGAACAGCAAGCATTCTTTTTTTTGTTTTGTTTTGTTTTTTTGTTTGTTTGTTTGTTTTTGCGGGGCAATGGGGGTTAAGTGACTTGCCCAAGGTCACACAGCTAGTAAGTGTGGTGTCTGAGGCCGGATTTGAACTCAGGTACTCCTGAATCCAGGGCCGGTGCTTTATCCACTGCGCCACCTAGCCGCCCCAGCAAGCATTCTTTAAATGAGACTTGTTTGCAGGAGGAATAACTTGTCAGATCATGCATGAGTCCTGATTTGGGATTCAGAAACCATGGTCATGCTACTTCTAACATGTGCTCCAGATAAAGTCCAAGATGGAACCAAAGAAATACTGGCAAAGACCTCAAATCTCTAAAAGGTTGAGCCCCAGAGTCCAGCAGAGCTATTTGAGTGGATTCACTAGAATCCATTCCTGTGTTTTCTATTATTGCTATTTAGTAAGACTCAAGGTTGAGTCACAAGCTTTGTAACACTCCAAAGGGACTGCTTAGTGACTTGATGTGGGCGCAGACATAAGCAAAGACCAAATCACAACCAATGGGACTTTCCACATGATGCAGGGAGGACTGGAAGCGGTAACTCCCCTGCCCATCTGCAGAGCCAAACACACTAGTACCAGATCCGTAAGAGCTGCCTACTTCTGGATCCATGACTACCTTTCTACCTGCCTGTCAGGCTGCTTTGTGGGCGGTTCTGACTTCCCAGCCATCTCCATCTCTACTAGTGAGTTCTCTGCCTTGCACCATTCCAGGAAGTCATGTTGGACACTTTGGCTGGAATCAGAGGACCTAGGTTCAGACTCCACCTCTGATGTCTGCTGTACGTGTCCCTTTGGACAAATCAGAATCTTTCTTGGCCTCGGTTTCCTTGGTTGTAAGTGAAGGGCTAAAGCACAATAGAAAGAGCAGTTTCCTCATCTGTAAAATGAAATTGAACTAGCTGGTCTTTGAAAGGGCCCTTCCAGCTCTGGATCTAGGAGTTCATGTGTGACCCTAGGCAAGTCATTTCCCTTCCTTGGGTCTCAGTTTCCACATCTGTGAAATTAGAGGGTTGGACTCAATGGCATCTGAGACATCTTCCAACTCTAGAACTATGTATGACCTTGGGCAAGTCACTTAGCCTCCTTGGGCCTCAGTTTCCTCATCTGTAAAAGGAAAGGGTTGGATCTTTGAGGTCTCTCTCAACTCTAGATCTGGGATCTTCTGATCCTAACATCCCAGAGGGACCTATAGCATTCCCAAGACTTGAGAACCCTTCACTGGGGAACAGCCTAGTGCCATGTTGACCAATTATATTCCTAAGTCCATCACAAGAGGGCGCGCTTGTCCTTAAAAAATAAGTGCACCAGTGGCAAGACTAAATTTCCAGATCTTTTTGTTACTGGGCCCTGGCTACAGATTAATTTTCTAATCTTCTCTTAATGGAGTCCTCCAACCTCACCGGGTAACTAGCATATAGTTGGAAAGATAGCTTAGCTTTCTAAATCTGCACTAAGGAGCCTTCTTACTTTGGATTCAATAGCCCCCAACCTACTTTCTGGAGATGATAGGAGGAGCAGTCAACCCTCAGAGCACTTCCTGGGGCCTCCCTACAGAAAGAGCGAAGAGCATTGGGCCTCCGAGGGGGTGGATTGATTTCTTTAGCAGATCTGTCTCTCTGTCTCTCTCTGTGTGTGTCTCTCTCTCCTCTCTCTGTCTCCCTCTATCTCTGTGGGTCTCATTCCCTTTCTCTCCCTCTGTCTTTTTTTTAATCTTAAAAGTATTTTATGATTTTCCTGTTACATGTAAAGATAGTTTTCAACATTTGTTTTTATAAGATTTTGAGTTCCAAATTTTTCTCCCTCTGTTTTTAGCTAACTTCTCTCCCCACCCTGTTTCTCTGTCTCAACCTCTCTCACTCTGTGTCTCTGTGTTTGTGGGTGTCTCACTCTCTGTCTCTGTGTGTATCTTTCTTTTTTCATTTTAAATATTTAATAAAAGTATTTTATTATTTTCCAGTTACATGTCAGGATAGTTTTCAACATTTGTTTTTATAGGATTTTTAGTTCCAAATTTTTCTCCCACCCTCCCTTATCTTCCTATCTGTTTCTCTTTCTTTCTTTCTTTCTTTCTTTCTTTCTTTCTTTCTTTCTTTCTTTCTCTCTCTCTCTCTCTCTCTCTCTCTCTCTCTCTCTCTCTCTCACACACACACACACACACACACGCATCTTTGCTCACTCCAACTCCAAAAGCAATTGAACAATAATTTCAAAGCCTATTTCAGAGCATTGACTTAGAGGGCAATTGAGAGAAGAATAGACGGAGGGGAGAGGGAGTTCAGATGCAGCCCCCAGCCTGCCAGCTTCCTAGCACTTAAAGTCCGTCATCAGCCAACATTTCCTGGGTTCCTACCATGAATAGAGCATTCAAAGCAAACAAAGACAGCAAGTTCTACCATGTTTGTAGCCACCAAAGCATGGTATGAAAAGGCGTTGGGAATAGAGGCTCTGATTCGAAAGGAATCACAAAATCTGACTTGGAAGGGGCAGAGAGGCCAGATAGTCCCATTCCCTCATTTTATAGAAGAAACTAAGGCCCAGGGAGAGGAAGGGACTCACCCAAGCTTACACATAGGATCCTAGATCTCTAGGGCTGGAAGGGAGCCCAGAGGCCACTGAGTTCAACCCTATCCTTTTATAGAAGAGGAAATTGAGGCCCAGAGGAAGGGAAGTGACTTACCCAAGGTCACACACAGGATCGTTCTGGAGCTAGATAAGACCTCCAGATATCTAGTCCAACTCCTTAATTTTCTAGATAAGGACCTGAGGCCCATAGAGGTGAAATGGCTTGCCCATGGTCACATAGGTCGTAGATGCCAAAGGCAGGATCTGAACCCAAGTCCACTTCCCTCAGCCAGTGCTTTCTTTTTTTGTTTGTTTTGTTTTTGTTTTCGGTGGGGCAATGACGGTTAAGTGACTTGCCCAAGGTCACACAGCTAGTAAGTGTCAAGTGTCTGAGGTCGGATTTGAACTCAGATCTTCCTGAATCTAGGGCCGATGCTTTATCCACTGCACCATGTAGCTGCCCCCAGTGGGTTCTACTGTCACATGATCCTCTGTACCACATGGCTCTTGCATAGTTTAGCAGCAATGATTTGGCTCACATACAAGTTTTCCAGGTCTTGCCAAAACAAAAACCGAAAAGAAGCATCTTGGTGGGCTTCCAAGATGCCCTTTGGGGTCAATTAGCACCTACAAATATTTTTCTAAGTTCACTAAAGGCACTTGACTCATGTGTACTTAGGTGTTTGGTTAAAGGAATCCTGTTTGAGTCTTCTGCACAGACTTTGTTGGGGTTTTAAAGAGACTCCTCTCTGTCTCTCTCTTTCTCTGTCTCTGTCTCTGTCTCTCTCTGTCTCTTCCTCCCTCCCTCCTCTCTGTTTTTCCCTCCCTCTCTATTCTGTCCTCTCTCTCTCTCTTCCTTCTTCTCTTTCCTTCTTTCCCTTTCTCTTTATTCCTTCCCCCTCTTCCTTCCTGTCTCTCCTTCCCTCCATCTCCCTCCCTCCTTTTCTCTCTATCTCTCTCCCTCCCTTTTGCACTCTCTCTCTCTCTCTCTCTCTCTCTCTCTCTCTCTCTCTCTCTCTCTCTCTCTCTCTCTCTCCCTCCCTCCCTCCCTCCCTCCCTCCCTCCCTCTTTCTCTGTCTCTCCCTCCCTCTCCCTCTTCCTTCCTCATCATTGAGCCTTTTTTCATAGACCCACAAAATTTCTTAGTTGGAAGGGCCTTCAGAGTCCAGGCCTGGTCCAGCCAGAAAAAGAATGCCCAGTACAACTTACACAAACAACCTTCCTGCATGTGCAAGGGCAGACCTCCCGTGAGAAGGAGTCCATCCTTCCCTAGACAGCACATTCCACTTGGTGACAAGTAGAATTGGTGGGGGGGGGGTTTCCTTCCCTCTACCTTCAATCTGCTTCTCTGCCACTCCCATCTAGAGCTCCCAGCTCTGCCGGGCCTTTTGAGATAAATCGGAACAAAGTGAATCTTTCTAGATTGCAGCCTTGAGGATGCTGGATTCTGTCAGTGCCCTCCGGCTTCCTTCTCCCCACCCCCCTCCCCTCCCATGTAGTTCCTATGGGCTGGTTGCCTTGCACTGGGGGTGGGGGTGGGGTGGAGCAAGGTGTTCTTTGGCTGTTTCCCCACTTCCTGGGGATTCTTCCCAGTTGAAGCTTTCCTTTCCTTTCTTTGGGTCTTCTCTTTTCCTCAATTTGTTGTTTTGATCCAGAACTGTGATTGTTATGATTGTCAAGGAATTCCCTGTGTGGAAATTTCCTTCAGTGATGCAAAGCAGCATGGCAACTGGAGCCTAGCCTTGGAGCAGGGGTTCTTAATCTGCAGTCTTTGAACTGAGGTTTGGTGGTTGTTGTTTTAATTTCAATAACCATTTCAATACCATTAGTTTCCTTTGTAGTTCTATGTATTTTCTTTTTTGCATTCAAAATCACGATTCTGAGAATGGATCCCCAGCCTTCCCTAGACTGCCAAAGGGGTCCATGACACCCAACTCCTGCTTTGGAGGGAGCAGGGAGAGGTTAGGAGACTTGTCTAGGCTCACACAGTCAGTACAAGTCAGACATGGGACTGGAATGCAGGTTTTCTGGGTTCCTGAGCTGGCCATCTTTTCACTACCCCATGAAGCCTTTCTCTCCCCTCCCCAACTCCCCAAGAGCTTTAAAAGTCTCTTTCTGTTGTCTTTAGCTTTTCTTCGGAACCTTGGCTCATTCTGAGCAATAACAAAGCTCTGGACATTCTCCTTCCAAGCCTGCACCATGCTTTTGTATTCAGCCTCTGTTATCTGCTCCTTTCCATCTCCAATACGTGTCTTATTTAAAAGTTTAATTAGATGAGTCGGAGCATCTGCATAGGTCTCTTTAGATTACTCTCTATTTTCCTCCTCCTTGGAATCACTTCTCTTTGAATCTTCACAATGTGATTCTAGTGACCTTCCCATCCCATTCTGGAGCCTCCTGCGCTCCCCTTCCCCATGGGACTTTACCTGGGATCCCACCTCTCCTTTCTCGGAACCCTTTGAAATCTGCTCTCCCGAAATCCTGGGTGCATGTCACACTCTGCTTGATTTTCCTCTCCTTTTCTTTCACTAACTCTAAGCCAGAGAGGTCATTTCCAGCCCAGCATCCAGTTCCTCCTAGGCGGTCAGAAGAATTAGAATAGCAGTTACTTTAGCTGCTTCCTCCATCTTTTGAAGGATGAAATTGTCATGAAGGAAAGCTAGGACAAACTGAGATTGGGGGGGGGAGGGAGCGTGGAGAAGGGTGGGAGGAGGGAGGAAAGGAAAGGGAGAAAAGGAGGGGAAGAGAGAAGAGAGAGAAATGGAGGGAGAGAGAGGAAGAGGGGAGAGAGAAAAGAGGGAGGAAAGAAGGGAGAGAGAGAAGAAGAGAGACGAAGAGAGGAAGAGAGGGAGGGAGAAGAAAAAAGGGAGGAGGACAGAGGGGAGGGGGAAAGGAAGGGAAAGAGAAGAAAGAATGGAGAGAGGGAACCCCATGACTGAGCTCTGAAAGGGTATACTGTATTTAACAGGAACCCAGCAGCTAAACCATGGGGGAGTGTGTGAAGGGGAGGTGGGCATTAGGTAACAGAAACATATATTAAGAATCTATTTATTATCACTCCCATGAGAGAGAATCCAGGAAGTGATGGAAGTAGGTAGTCCTGGTGGAGAATATTTAGGTAAAAACTATGGGGGGGGGAGGGTCACAGAAGCAATGCTATCCTCACTGGAGTATACACACAAGGAGGGGAGTTTGGGAACTAGCTTACTGTTCTGGTTCAGAGGCATAATATAGTTGTGATGGGGAATTTCAACCATCTAGATAGTTTCTCTTTCTCCCTTCCTCTCCCTCTCTCCCTCCCTCCCTCCCTCCCTCCCTCCCTGCTTTGAGTCAGTCTGGCATTTGAACTCCTGTGTCTACTACTTGAGGGACCTTGGAGAAAACATTAGGCCCGGGGCCAGGAAGACTCCTCTTCCTGACTTCAAATTTGGCCTCAGACACTTACTATGTGACCCTAGGCAAGTCACTTAACCCCATTTGCCTCAGTTTCCTAATCTGTAAAATGAACTGGAGGAAGAAAGGCAAACCACTCCAGCAGCTCTACCAAGAAAAGGCAAACGAGTGAACAACAACAAAATGCTATTGTAACTATTCTCTGTGGTATCCCGCTTAATGGGTCTATTTAGGGAGCTGTCTTCCTCCCTCCCCCACCTCCTTTTTAGTTCAAAGCCAAAGGGCTTATTGTAAATCTAAGATTATAGGCTATGTATTTTACCAGACCTTTTTAGGTGTTGTCCATCCCTGACCAAGAAGAAACCAGTCCTATCTTTTAAGGACCATAAAGACAATCTCTAATTACCTCAAACAAGCACACATCTAGAGCTGAAAGGGACCCACCCCAAGAGGCTTTCAGAAGAGTAAACTGAGACCCAGAAAGGGGAAAGGACCCATCCAATATCACACACAGGATCCTAAATCTAAAATGGGAAGAGACCTCAGAGATGAAGGAATCCAACCCTCTCATCTTACTGATATGGAAACCAAAGCCCTGGAAGGAAGGGAATTATCTAAGGTGGAGAAAGTGAGCTGGAATAGGCAAGTGACATGTTCAAGGTCACACACTGGGTTATGCCAAGGGCTACAACTCCTATTGGCTCATGAGAAGTCTACTTCAGGTAATTTATCCTCCTGGCAGTAGAGGTATACACAAGGTTGACAAGCCTGTGCCCAGCATTTAGAAATCATTGATCCATAACCTTGCTTGTCTAAGGATCGGTGGCACATCCAATTTTCTGCCCCTCAAAAGGACTTGCTAGCATCATGTAGGGTTAGTATAGTCCTCCAAGGAGAAAGAAGCAAGGTTCAGTAACACCAATGAACAAAATGTGGCAGCCTACGTATATGTAGCACACTGGGATGACGTCAGTGCCTTGTTCTTCCAAGGTCCATCACTCTAACAAGTGGGAGCTTCAGTCTAGCCAGTAGCAATTAATGACTATAGCAAGTTAGAAGTTGAGGTTTTCAGGCTAATGACTGTGAATATGTGCCCTTGCTAGAGTGAGTAACAGCCCTCTGAGGGAGGTCTGGGTTGGCTTCTCTGTGGCCAGACTCCCGTGCTAAGTGCCAGATTCCCAAGGTTTTTGTTAGTAGAGTTACAGAACACAAAAGTCAATCAAGCAAATAATGACCAAGCAAGCTTTTACTGAGTACTTACTGTGTACCAAGTCCTGTGCTAGCTGCTGGGGTTGTAAAGATGAAGGAAACGATCCTGCCCTGAAGGAATGTACAACACAGCCAGAGAGGATGACAGGTACACATAGAAGTAAACACAACATAGATACAACATATTTTTTTGGCTGAGCTGTATATGCCTGAAACAGAGTAACATGTAATGAGGTTGAAAAGGTAGATTGCAGCTAATCGTAAAGGGGATTGAAACAAAAGAATTTCGATTTTATCCTAGAGAGACACCAGAGTTTATCAAGTAAGACAATGACATGGTCAGACCTGTACTTTATGAAAATGTGCCCACTTTTCTGTGACTCTCAGTTACTTCCTCTCTAAAATGAAAGGAAGTGAGCCAACTTTGTAAAGATAAGAGCCATTCCCCAATTGATAAATAGTCAAGGGTTATGAATAAGTAATTTTCAGAAGAAGAAATCAAAGCTATCAATCGTCATATGAAAAATTCTCTAAATTACTAGGTTTTTGTTAGTAGAATTTTATTTTATTAAATGCACATGAAAACAACACCAGATTGGCTGAGATAACAGAAAAGGAAAATGACAAGTTTTGGAAGGGGTATGGAAAAATTGGGACATTAATCTACTGTTGGTAGAGTTGTGAACTAGTTCAACCATTCTGAAGGGCAATTTGGAACTATGCCCAAAGGGCTATAAAACTGTACATACCTTTTTTTCTGTGCATACCTTTTGACCCAGCAATACCACTACTAGGTCTATATCCTAAAGAGATCAAAGAAAAGGGAAAAGGACCCACATGTACAAAAATATTTATAGCAGCTCTTTTTGTCCTGGCAAAGAATTGGAAGCTAAGGGATGCCCATCAACTGGGGAATGACCAAAGTTATAGTATATAATTGTGATGGAGTATGTTGTGAGAAAAGGTGAAAGGGGGCAGCTAGGTGGTGCAGTGGATAAAGCACTGTCCCTGGATTCAGGAGGGCCTGAGTTCAAATCTGGCCTCAGACACTTGACACTTACTAGCTATGTGACCCTGGGCAAGTCGCTTAACCTTCATTGCTCCACAAAAAAAAAAGAAAAGAAAAGAAAAGGTGAAGGGAATGGTCTCAGAAAAACCTGGGGAGACTTATATGAACTGATTAAAAATGAAATGAGCAGAACCAGGAGAACATTGTACATAGTAACAGCAGCATTGTTAAGATAATAAACTGTGAAAGACTTGGTAACTAATCCACTACAACTCCAAAGGACTCATGACAAAAATGCTATCCACCTAGAGAATTATGGGCCCAGAGTGCAGGTTGAAGCATATTTTTCCTTTTATTTTCTTGAGAACATGGGTAATGCAGATATGTTTTTTCATGACTTCATATGTGTAATAAGTACTATATTTCTCACCTTCTCAATGAGTGGAGGAGGGGTGGAGGGAGAGAATTTGGAACTGAAAATAAAAATTTTAAATGAAAAACAACATAAAATGAAGGGACTGACTTTTCCAACTCCAACATTCTGTGTTTCTGATTTTGCAATCATTTCTTAGGTAATTGTCTGAGGGTAGCTCTGTTATTGTGGTTTTCCCTACAATATTAAATTGAATATTAAAATGAATAATCAGAATCCCGTTGGTTTTTTCCATTTCATTACCTTCAGCTGTGCTGGAGAAATACAGAGATGTGACCTAGGCATTCCTCCTATGGAGAACTCGATGAATCCCTTATAAGGAACCTTAAGAAACATAGAAAAGTTTGATGATTTTGGGGAGGGGTGAGGCAATTGGGGTTAAGTGACTTGCCCAAGGTCACACAGCTAGTTAAGTGTCAAGTGTCTGGGGCCAGATTTGAACTCAGGTCCTCCTAAATCCAGGGCCAGTGCTCTATCCACTGTGCCACCTAGCTGCCCCAAGTTTGAGGATTTAAAAAAAAAACAGGTTTTTATCGATACTTTGTAGTTTGTTATATTACTGTCACTCTCCACACCACTGACAAGTCCCTTATAACAAAGAAAAACAATTAAGCAAAACAAACTGACACATCCCCAGTATATGCACCATTCTGCCCACATAGTCTCTACTGAAGTATATGTGTGTATGTGTATATATAGATTTATCTGTGTATATATCTTGTATGTATGTGTATATCCATACATATATGTGTGTATTGTATATTTATGTAATATATACATATATCATATGTAATATATACACATATTGTATGTATTATACACATATATTTATATATGAAGAATTCAGAGAAACTTGAGAAAACTTATAGGAAATTATGCGGAATCAAGGAAACAGGCCAATTCACAGAATGACCAAAATAACATTGAAAGATTTCAGAAATCTGAAAATGAGCAATTGGAGCTTCTGAGGACTGATAACCAAATAAGCATGCCTTTCATGTCCTATCAGAGAGGTGGGGAACTATTCGTCCTGAATAAGGTATACATTCATTCTCAGAGACGGCTGATGTGTTGATTTGTTCTGCTTAACCTGTACTCCTTTGTAACAAGAGAGGTTTGTATGAAAGGGATTGGGGGATGGATAGAGGGAGTCATTGGGAAAATGAGGAAATTGGACAAAAGCAGAAAAAAATCCGTTCCTAAGTCCCTATGCAGATGTCTAAGAAATATTCATTTAGTTTGGGGGTTCTTAACCTTTTTTTTTTTGTTTCATGGACCCCTTTGGCAGTCTGGTGAGGTCTGGAGAGCCCTTACCAGAATCCCATTATAAAAGAAAATAAAAGAAAACGCATAGAATTACAAAGGAAACCAATTATATAGAAATACAGGCTCAAAAATATATTTTAAAAAAAGAAGTTCAGGGATTGGAGGCTAAAAACCCCTGATTTAGATCACTTAGGCAGTGATTGAGATCAGTCGAGGAAAAAAAACAATATACCCGGATCATTGAAGGCTGGAGTGGTCTGCCCCTAGCTTTTACATTTCCAGGCTGAACAACGCCAATTTCTCTAACTATTGCTGCAAGACCCTTTTTTCATCCCCTTGGATCATTTTTATCCCTTTTCTGAAGCCTCTCCAATTTGTCCAAGTCCTCCCTAAAGTGGTCACCCCAAAGTGGCCTCCATGTTCTGCCATTAAGGACAGTTCACCCCCACCCCCACCCCCATCCACCACTTTGGTCCCACAGTGGATAGAGTTCTGGCCCTGGAGTCAGGAGGACCTCTGTTCAAATCCAGCCTCAGACACATTAACTGTGTGACCCCTGGCAAGCCACTTAACCCTGTTTGTCTCAGTTTCTGTATCTTTAAAATAAGCTGGAGAAGGAAAGGTAAATCACTCTAGGATCTTTGTGAAGAAAACCCCCAATGGGGTTTCAGAGAGTCAGACATGACTGAAATGACTCAACAACAACAACAAAAGCCATCCTTATTTGAATATCCGCTGCTATCTGGGGGAGGGTCACAGCAATACTCCAGTGGTCTCCCTAGCTGTAGAGGTGATTATTCACAACTTCTGGAAGCCTGTGACTTAAGAAATACCAGTAGAGCAAGCAGGGGTGTTTAAAAGAGACAGACTGGCTATTCCCATTTCCTGAGATCCAAATTAGGCTCCTGATGAGCATCACTTAAGATCAGTCAGGATGAGGGGGGATGGGGGTGGTCATCAACCCATCTCCCTCAGGTCAGTCCTGATGCTTTTAAGCTTTGATTAACTGTGAATCTCTCATGCTGCTTTTCACCGAAGAAAGTTGTTTGTAACTAGAGTTGAATGAGCCAGGCTGCCCTGTAGTTTGTTCTGGTCGGCCCGATTCAGCTAGCCTTAGATCCCAGGGCCCCTTGGAATGGTCAGGTTGGTCAGCCTTGTGTGGCTGCCCAGCACTGGCCCGACCCCCAGGAAGCACTCCCAGAAGGCAGCAAGTCCCCAAACTTGAATCATCCTCCCAAAGGCTTACAGTGGGCCCCAGACTGTTTTGCCTTGGAATGTTTTGATCTGAGCCTCATCCTGTGCTGCTACCCCTGGGAGAGCCAATGCATCTGGACTGGTATAAAAACAATGAGACTGAGGAGTGCCTAGACACTTATCCATTGCAGACGACCTGGCTCCACTGGAGGGGGGAGGGGAGAGGTGGAGACGGAAGGGGGTAGGGGATAGAAAGGAGGGAAGGATTTGTGGTTTCTCACCAAAGTTAAAATTTGTCCAAATTTTCTTTTTCAACATATTCATATTAAAGATATGAATATCTTTATACACACACCTATATCTACACACGTATCTGTGTATGTACAAGTGTGTAATCTTTCCCTTTGTAATTTCATCTGCCTCTTTGGAAATAGATCACATGCTTTCTTGGGTAATTCTTGCCTATATTTTCCCATAAATCCACCATAGAGGGTCTGCCCAATTCACTGGAGGACTTCCTCTCTTTTTTGTTTTGTTTTGTTTGCTTCTTGGGGCATACCACTGTACTACTTAGGCTGTCTAGCTATTGTCCATCATTCTTGATCCATGACTGTGTCCCCCTCCTCTTCCCAGTCATACGCTTGGTAAGAACCAGCTAGCACTTACTTATATAGCCCTTCGAGGTTTGCAAAGCACTGTACAAATATTATCTCATTTGATCCTCAAACAACCCTGGGTGGTAGATGCTATCATTATCCCCATTCTGTAGATGAGAAAAACCGAAGTTGAGATAGTTTAAATGACTTGCCCAGAGTCACACAGCTAGGAAGTTGTTGTTCAGTCATGTCCAACTCTTCGTGACCCCATTTGGGGTTTTCTTTGGCAAAGATACTGGAGTGCTTTGTCATTTCCTTCCATAGTTCATTTTACAAATAAGGAACTGAGGCAAACAGGGTTAAGTGACTTGCCCAGGGTCACACAGCTAAGTGTCTGAGGCCAGATTTGAACTCACAAAGAGAAGCCTTCCTGATTTCAAGCCCAGTGCTCTATCTACTGCAGCAGCAACTAGTTGCCCTTCAGTCAGGAAGTATCTGAGTTCATATTTGGACTCAGGTCTTCCTGACTCTAGGTCCAGTGCTCTGTGTACTCCACTACCTAGCTGCCTAACTAGGTTCAAATTCTGATTTTGACACCTACCTGTGTGATCTTTGGCAAGTCACTTTCCTTCCCTGGGCCTCAGTTTCCTCTTCTTTAAAATGAGGGGGCTAGACTAGCTGGCCTTTGAGGTCCTTTCAGCTCTAGCTCTAGGATCTTCTTGTGGCCTTGGGTAAGTCATTTAATCTCCTTGTACCTCAGTTTCCTCTACTATAAAATAAGGGGTTATTATTGGATGGTCATCAGGGTCCCTTCTAGCTCTAGATCAATGATCCAATAATTCTATTATCTGATGTCATTGTCTGCTATGCTGCTTCTTACATGCAAGTCATTGGTTAACATTCTATAGCCTATATACACTCATCATTTGTGTTTTCATTGCCCTTTTGTAGCTTATCTTTATCAATACATTTTGGAAATTATTTTACATGGAACCATTAGAAACTTTTGTTGGGCCCAGGGAGTATGGATGATAGCTGGGCTACTGCACCATCTCCTTCTCCACTAGGTTGACATACACATAGTCTGAATTAGATTCAACCCTATGGAGAACCTGACCACCTAGGAGGTTCTAACTACTTTCCCCCCCACTCTTTGGCCCATTAAGTCCCCATGCCAAGGGTCTCACCAAAGGAAGTAATTGAAAATTACTCTATACAATATAAATCAGGTATGGGACAGGTATTTATTTCCTGCACACAAAAGAAATGCTAAAACACACACAAAAGACTCACAGCCCACATTGAAAGAAGCACTTAAATGAGATTTAGTAAATTAATTTATAACTATTGTTTATTCTTCCAGAAGGTTGAGATTTGAACCTCCTCAGAATATAAAGCAGTTTAAGGGACTGCTGAATAGGCATTGATGCATTCCATCTTTACTCTTTACTATTACCTTAAAGTCTGTGTCTTTTGGCTGGTCATGTCTTGGGCTCTTCATCTTGCCAGTGGTCATTTTGTCAAGAAACTCCCTTTGCACCAGTCATGTCTGACCAAGGGACCCAGGAGAGAATAAACTGCTGGGAAAAGCTTCTCTCAAGAAAACTCATAAAGTTGTCTCAAGTCCATCTCAAGGTCAATGTTTAGTCACCTAGACTCAGCAAAGGAACACAAAACAGAAAAGGAAACTAAGGCTGTCATATCTAGTCTCAGACTTGCCTAGGCAGGCCATGTGCTTTACCTGCCATGTGCCCATGATCACATGGTGGCCAGGTGAGGAAAAAGATGAGGTGCCTTTCTTTATCTCTTCACAGAAGTCCCTGAGTACCAGAGTTGTATGATCCTCCAGGTAGGAGAGTTGAAGGAAGAAATATCCAAGGACAGAATTATTACCTTTTTAAAGGCCCACTTAGTCACTGGCTCTTCCTGCTCAGGGGTCAAGTAAGAAAGTTTGCTTTATCATCTCCAAAGTGTCCAATCACTGAGTCGCACATGACTGACTAGAACCGTTTGGGGACTTCATCACCCCAAAGCACCCAAGCTCTGAGCTAGCACCCACGGTCAGCTCTAAGCAGATGGGGAAGCTGTGCAAATAATCCCTGCAACCTCTGGTTACATATAGAAGTGGAGGCAATGAGTTTGTAATCACTGGCCTCCACTGGTCTCGCTTCATACTCATCCAATAGTAGCTTTCCTGATTTGGCCATCTCGAGTGGAAATGAAGGCTGGGAACCATATGAACAAACACTAAGACAGCTGGGCTGAGCCCTATGCAGTTATTTATCAGGCTGGAGAAGCCAGTGAAATTAAGACGCATTGAAACACAGTTATGAACAAAGATGAAGCACTCTTGGTTTAGCTTCCAGTGGCCACAGACCTAGGCTACTTGTTCATCTTTGTAGCCACTGTAGGCTCTACCCCTTCCATAAAACTTGGTCTTACCTTGGCAGCAGCCCAGGAGGTTTAGATTCAATGTGCAATGACATCAGCCTGAGCAACTTGCATAAACACTTCCCTCCCATGCCCCGGAAAACCTGTTTCCTCTGGCTCGCCCAGAGTGAGCAGATGCAGCCATGGGGGCATGAGGAAGAGGCCAATTCTCTCTGTTTTTCCCTAAATGCCTGATTTACAAAGAATTGCCCCTATAGTGCTTCAATCCTGCTACCACAGTCATTCCAGGCCAATATAGACAGATAGGTAGATAGATATAGATATAGATATGTATTCTTCTTGGAGTTTTCTAAGTGGGCTCCATGGGCCAGTTTCTTATAATACTGTTTAATTCTTACTCTCTTTCCACCCTCTCAGTTATGTAGTCAAGTAAAACCTCCCCTTTATCCCTGCTCCTCTTCAATTTTTTTAAATTACCATTTTCAATTTAATTTTCTGTACCTTTTTATAAAGAATTATTTCTTTCCTTTCCTTTTTTCATTATTTATCTTCTCTTTCTGTCTCTTCTAGATTTATTTTTTGATTTGTGGTCCTCACATACTTATTTAGTCTTTCTTTAGTCTGTACCCCTCATGGAATTAAAACTTCTAATGTACCTATTTGGGGCTCCTTCTCCTAAATAGTTTTTATCTTGTTGTCTCGTAGATCTTTGCCTTGCCCTCCTTTCTTGTAATATCTCACTGTTATTAGAAATATCCATTCCCACAGGTCATAGAAAAGATAGATTTTTCTTATGTTCCTGATTGTGCAGTTCACTATCAACATTATATTATTTGTATTAAGATTATATTATTCATATCCCCCCACTGCCGTTTGGCATGAAATCTCCTCCCTAATTCCATGCCCTCTCACTCTTTGGGTGTCAGTTGCATCCAGGAACTCTGAATTCCCCTTTTGCTGAGGTAGAATGAGTGTTCTCCCTAAATACCAAATCCAAGCAAATTATACCCATTATAGGTTCCCCATATCTGTTTATATAATCTCTCTTCTGCCATAGAAGTATTCATCAGTGGCACCTCCTCCAATCGTTGAAACAAGATTTCTCCTTTTCTTTTTCCCTGTCTCAATCCCTTTCTTTGCCTATTCGCCTGTAGACTGCCTTCTTTCTGAGAGCCTTCCAGAGTTAATTTCCCATCATTGTTAGCCTTTGACTTGATTAGGGTCCATCACATATTCCCCTCTATCTTCTTCCTCTCATCGTTTCTTTTATGTCCCCCTATCAGGAACACCACTTTGGTAATTTAGTTTCACAAAAAAAATATTGATTCACCTGTAGGTGGGGTATTGTAAGGTCTAGTCCATGATATTTCAGGCCAATTTTTTCCACCATCATTTCTATTTGATTTCTGAACATCCGTATATTTTTCATTAATGGTTTGGCTCAGGTTTGCAGGGTATGTCACATCTTAAGCTCCTTTGCTCCTTGGAATACATTATTCCATTCCTTCCTGAAATTTCTGGTGGGTATAGACTGATTCTGATTTCTTTTCCCTTAGATTTGAAGGCTTTTCTCCCGGTCACTTGTAGAATTTGTTGTTTGCCATTGGAATGATTAAATTTAACCACTATGTTGTGTCTTAAGAGTTTTCAGAATAGGGGTTTTTTTCCCCCTGGATGATGGATTCTTTCAATTGGCACTTTTTTCTATGTTCAGTTAGATAGTTTTCTTACATTATTTCTTTTATCATGGTGTTCAGGTTTTTTCACTTGTCATGCTCTTCTGAAAGACCTATAATCCTTAAGTTGTTGCTATGCAACCTCTTTTCAAGATCGATATGTTTTGCTTGTGCAGAGATGGTTTTCTTTTCATTTTACCTGTGTTGCTCTTCTTTCCAGACTGTTATTTACTTCTGTGTATTTACATTCCCAATCAGTTATCCTCTTTTGTTTCTTTGGTGAGACTTTCTACTGTGGATTCAAGTTTTTCTATTCTGCCAATTATTTCTGCTTTTTAAACCACTTGGGAACATCCTGCTACAGTTTCATGCTCTCTTGGGAGTCCATAGGTTCCTCTGCCTCATTAGATGTTGATTCATTTTCCTTTGTCTTGCAATATTTATTCATAGATGTCTGGACTTTTTTAGCTGATCCGGAAGCCATATTCCCTTCTGCTATTAATATCTTCTCTGTTGGTATATTTGCTTATGCTCAAGGTCATTAATTGGGTTTTCTTCCTCCTGAGATCTTTGATAATTACAGTCTCCCCCCCCCCCTGCCCCTTATATGACTCTATCACTCACTTTCGGACTCCTTCCCCTTTGATAGCAGTTTCCCTGAGGGCGGGGTCTCAGAAGTGTCTTATCTTTTTCCCACACTGGACAACTCACATTTCATCATCCTAAGTCTCTGCTCCCAGTGACTTCTAGGGGGAAAGAACTGGCCCTATGCAGATGCAGGGCTCTATACAATTTAATGGAATGCCATACAGCTATACATTGTGGAGCAGGGGGTGCTGAGTAAGCAAGTTAGAGATTAGCCTTCTTTGCTGTTCATTCATTGAATTGTTACTTCATCAGGGTTATTGGTGTCCTAGACTGTGGAAACAGCTGAAATGCTTATCTCTTGTGGACAATTCCCATTTTGGAGAGTTCTGGGAGGTCATGAAGATCAGAGAAAATGTCTAGTCCTTTATCTTGTTGGTCACATAACCCACACCTATAATACTATTTATTTGATGGCAAACTATGCTTTTGCCTTTAGCACAAATTTAGGAAGAATGACTACACAAAGTATTTCCCATGCAGTATCTCATTGGAGCCTCCAAAGGTAGGTATTACAATCCATAATTTAAAATGAAGAAATGGTGGCTCAAAAGGATTCAGTGATTTGCTCATAATTCCATAGCTAATAACTATAAGAGGTGGGATATGAACATAGGTCTTTCCGATGCTGAGTCCTAAACAGTATCTACTAAGCCACACTGCCTTTCACAATTAGTAAAAGCAATTGTGACATCTCCTTAGAAACTATACCTTTTGGGGAAGTTAGGTGGTACAGTAGATAGAGCACTGGCCTTGGAGTCAAAAGGTCCTGAGTTCAAATCTCGCCTCAGACACTAGATGTGTGATCCTGGGCAAGTCACTTAACCTCAATTGCCTTACCAAAAAAAAAGAAAGAAAAAAGAAACTAGATCCTTCTTCCCATTAACTTAGGCAAGGTTGGATGTTCATTTCTGAATACTAAGTGGGAGAGGGTCTAGGAGGTTTTGCTTTGCAGATCTGGGGGAAAACATGTGAGAACTGCTGCAGTGATTGTCATTATTGTGTTTTTTAAGTCTAAATTCCCTTTCTTTCAGATTTTGAACTTTTCTGAAAATGCTTCCAGCAATTCTCACTTAGCTATGGGAGTGGGCGCTAGGGATAGTATGGTTAATCAAGATCCAGACTGAAAGAAACAAGCTCCTTTTAGTCAGTCATTTCAATCTCTGTCCATTTCAAACCTTCTAGCCATCGGAGCTGCTAACAGGGAGAAAAATCGACTGATTTGTTTCTGCCCATCCACTGGAGAGGTGTAAATGAGCACTGAAATAGCCAGAGAGGAGCAGACAGGAGGAGGAAAGGGAGGGGGAAAGATGAAGAAGGGCCTCAATACTTGGGAAAGGCTATAATGCCTGGTGCAGTGCTTGGCACATAGTAGTCATAGTATTTGCAGATTTGTTGTTGTTGTTGTTGTTGTTGTTGTTGTTGTTGTTGTTGCTGCTGCTGCTGCTGTTGTTGTTATTTGTCCATTCTCAAAGAGGACCATGATATTGGAGTGATGCCATGACTCGCACTGAATTGGATTTAAGTGAGGAAGGGCTGTGCAAAGGCCTCACTTTCTCCTCCAGAGCCATTTGGGTCCAGTGGAAAGATATACATCAGGAAGACTAGAGATGGCCCTGGATGTTTAAGGCAATTGGGGTTAGGTGACTTGCCCGGAGTCACACATTTAGTAAGTGTCTGAAGTGAGATTTGAACTCAGGTCCTCTTAACTAAAGGGCCAGTGCTCTATCCATACTTGCACCTGTCAAAAGCCTTCTTTGGAAGGGGTCTCCATATCATTCATGCTTTCTTGCTCTTGGGACAAATAAATTGGTACTTAGTTTTCCCTGTTTAAAAAAAAAACAATAAGGCCCTAGTGAACAGAGTACTGGGCTGAGAGTCAGGAAGACCTGGACTCAGTTCCTGATTCTGACACTTACTAGTTGTGGGCAAACCAACTTACCTCTGACCCTCAGACAGCTCCAGAGGACTTGGTTTCATGGGAGTCTGCATGGTGGAGGGAGTTCACTCACTGGCTGGGACCTTCTGGCTCTGGCCCTACAAAATCTTGGTGATTAGGCAAACAAATGAAAAGCTAATGGGATATTGGGCTTCTTTAATAGAGTCAGCACCCCAAGAAAGGGAAGAGATCTGGATCAACTACATCCACAGGGCTGGGTACAACACCTTAAGAAAGATAGTGGGTGGGATCTGGAGAAAAACCAGGTTGGTGAGAAACCTAGAGATGATGCTATACCCATGTCTATTGAAGGAACTGGAGCAGTTACTGGGGGTTTGGGTGGAGGTAGGCATGACTATTGTCTTCAAGTTTTGGAAAGATTCCCCTGAAGAAGAGAGATTAGACATATTCTGCTTGTACCCAGACATCCAAACTAGAAGTTATATAAAGTTATATAGCGACATAATTAAATGAAAATTAGATGAAAAACCTTCCAAAAGGTGAATGGACAACTTTGGGAGGTAGTATAACTGGACTATTCAAGCAGAAATGGGATGTTGCAGAACAGATGTTTCAAACCTGTTCTCCTCTTCCCACCTCACCCTTCACCCCACCTCCAGCAACAGCAGTAGCATTCCCTAGTGCAAGAAACAAATTAAAATGTAATTGGAAAGGGGGCAGCTAGGTGGCGCAGTGGATAGAGCACCAGCCCTGGAGTCAGAGTACCTGAGTTCAAATCTAGCCTCAGACACTTAACACTTACTAGCTGTGTGACCCTGGGCACATATATAATTGGAAAATGTTTAACATAATAAGCAAAAATACAATAGAATATAGATAATGTTAACATGTGGTTTTCTAAGTCAATATGTGGCTGCAATGATCCCCCAGTACTGTTTAATGGTCCCTGTTTCTATTTGAGTTTGAAACCACTGATATAGAAGGATCAAAGAATATTTACAGTTAGAAGGGTCCTTATACCACATCTAGTCCAGCTTCCTCATTTTACAGAGGAGGAAGCTGAGGCCTAAGGAAAGGAAGTGATTTGTCCAAGGTCAAGGTCACACAGATAGCAAGTAGCAGGGAGAGAATTTGAACTCAGGTCCTATGGCTCTGAATCCAGCACCCTTTCCATACCACCTCAAAAGGGAATAATGCCTAGGTAGGGGGTTGAATGCAGCAGCTGGGTGGCACTGTGGTGGATAGAGATCAAGGCCTAAAGTCAGGAAGATTCACCTTACTGAGTTCAAATCTGGCTAGCTGTGTGACCCTGGGCAAGTCACTTAACCCTGTTTGCCTCAGTTTCCTCATATGTAAAGTAAGCTGGAGAAGGAAATGGCAAGCCAGTTCAGTGTCTTTGCCAACTAAACCCCAAATGGAGCCATGGAGAGTCAGACATGTTTGAAATGACTGAAAGGGGTTGAATGATAAAACCCCTGAGGTCCTAGCCAACTCTCAGATTCTATTTTGAGCTCATGGCTCGAATCTCCTCCAGTTTTGACCTTTTGCATTCCATGACTTTTCAGGTTTTCTTTTGTGCTCCCCCTTGAAAGAAGATGGTCCCCCTGGCAAAAGGCACTTATGCCAACAACGTTATCTTCCACAAGTTTCATTATCTACAGTAAAGCTGTAGTTATTCATGTATTCATAAGAACCATACCCCATCCCATGAACATCTCATGTCTTGAGACCCTGCAAAGAGCTGGCAATGAACATAATTTGAATGAAAAATGAAAGCACCAAAAAGTGAGGTCAGCCAGCTGGTTTCTCAGCTGTGGCTAACAAACTCAGAATCTCTAAAATGAATGTTGCAAAAGTAACCTAAATATACACAATGTATGGTCTAGCTCATTGAAAAGAGTGGGGGCTATGCAAGAATGTTGGGCCCCTTCTTGCAGTGCCTAATTAAGCAATGCCACCAGGACAAGAAACTCCACGTGTTTTCTGCAGGACCTCTTTGCTTTCCATTTTCCTTGCTCCTTTTGTTATTGAAATAATAAACACCACCGACTGCCCAGGAAAGGGACCAGCCTAGAGGGGCAGTATCAGATTGGAAAGCCAGAGGGAACAATGGCTCCGGTGCTGTGCCCTGGGCCCAGATGTTGAAGCATTTTCAAGACTATGCTAAGCAGGGGAATGGCCTTTCTGTAGTAGGTCACCAATTGAGCTGACAGATTCCACAGTAACTGTAACAGTGGCTTCTAATTGCTTCAGCATTTATCATGCACAAGAGGTGAGGAAATGGCTTCCTTCTGACTATTCAGTTTCACTCTTTATCCTCCAAGCAGACAAGCAGCAAACTGGAGCTTAAGGTAGACTTCCTGAAAATGAAGTGAAGGTCATTATCATACATGATTTGGAGAGGAAACAGATAGGTGTGTGTGTGTGTGTGTGTGTGGGTGTGTGTGTGTGTGTGTGAATGCAGGTCAACTTCACTTTGCACATTAATCTTGCATAGTTTAATGGCAATGATTTGGCTCACACACATTTTCTAGATCTTGCCAAAACAAAAACCAAAAAGAAGCATCTTGGGGAGTTTCCAAGATGCCCTTTGGGGTCAATTAGCACCTACAAATATTTTTCTAAGCATTCACTAAAGGCACTTGACTCATGTGTACTTAGGTGTTTGGTTAAAGGAAACCTGTTTGAGTCTTCTGCACAGACTTTGTCTTTCTCTCTCTTCCTCTCCTTTCCTCCCTCCCTTTCTTTCTCTTTCCTTGCTCTCTGTCTCTCTCCTTTCCCTCACTTCCTTTGTTCCTCTCTTTCTCTCCATCTCAATCTCTGTCTCTGTTTCTCCTTTCCCTCTCTCCTACTCTTCCTCTCTTTTCCTCTTTCTCTCTGTCTCTCCCTCTCTGTCTCTCTCCCACCTTTTGTATACTCTATAAATTCAACAAGCACAACATCTTTGCTTTCATGCAAGTCATTGATAAAAATGTTAAATAGCACAGTGCCAAGCAAAGACCCCTGGGGCACTCCACTGGAGACCCCCTGCCAAGATGACATTGAACCATTAATGGAGCTTTTCTGAATCTGGCCATTCAAACAACTCCGGCTGAAGCTTTCTAATTGCACTTTCATCAAGCCCACATCTCTTTGTCTTTCCACAAGATTATAATGAGAGACTTTATCAAATGTTTTGCTAAAATGTAGGTAAACTGTATCTTTCAGCATTCTCCTGATCTACCAGTTTAGTAACCCTGCCAAAAACAAAGAAAGAAAGAGAAAGAAAGAAAAAGAAAATAGAATTAGTCTGGAAGGATTTATTCTTGATGAAGCCAGAATGGTTTTGTGATCACCACTTTCTTTCCTAAAAAGTTCACTAACCATTTCCTTAATAATATAATCTAGGGCAGTTAGGTGGCGCAGTGGATAGAGCACTGGTCCTGGATTCAGGAGTACCTGAGTTCAAATCCAGCCCCAGACACTTAACATTTACTAGCTGTGTGACCCTGGGCAAGTCATTTAACCCCAATTGCGTCACAAAAAATAATAATAATATAATCTAAAATGTTCCCAGGAATCACTTTTCTCAGTCAAAATCATTGTCCTATAACTTGCAGATTCCATTTGCTTCCCCCTCCCTTAAAAAATATCAGACATTTGCTTTTCTTCAGAACTGTGGCAAAACCTTTCCCATTCTTCATGATCTTTCCATTTCTACTCATGGGTTCAGCAATACCATTCACCAGGTCTTTAATTATCCAATGATATAGAATAAAGATTTCTTCTGGGACAGAAGACTGGTGACTTAAATTCATCAGGGCTAAGTATGCTCTGACTCTCTTCTTACTTTTCTTGGGTTTCGACTCCCTATTAGCCATTATTGTCTTGTTCTTTTCAGTTCTGCCATCATTTTTCTTGACAGAGAACATGGGAGCAAAATAAACATAGAGCAGTTTTGCCTTCTCTATGTCATTAGTTGTGGTCTCATCTACCCTGAGCTGTAAGTAGATCCTCCAATTGGTGTCTTTTTTAAAAAAAAAAAAGCAAATCCTTCTTCTTGTCTTAGTTTTCCTTGTTAGCCTTAGTTCCTTGTGAGTTAGAGGACTCCTGACAATTCTTACGGGACCATGCCTTGTTTTAAAAACAATTATCTACTTTATTGATAACTTTTTCAAAATGTCACATTCGTTTCCAAATATATCCTTCTTCCTCCAGTGAACATCTCATAAGCTCTCCAGTTCCTTATTCCACCTCCCACTCTCACAGATGAGTCTCAGCTATGTCTCAAAGTTTCCTGAGGAATCAGGGGTTATTTTCTAATGCCATCAGCTCAAACCCCCACTAGTGTTCTTCCTCTCCCTCACCCTAGTCCCAGATTATCATCTGAGATTGATTTTAGTCAGTCACCCGTACATAGCTTTTTGGAAAGAGCATACATAAATATACAAAATGGTACAGGGAGATTCATTGATATAAAATATCTTTCCAAGCTCCCAACCAGTATATAGAAAGTGCAGAGAAAGTGGGCTCAAGCTTAGAGAGCAAATGTGGCAAAGGGCTAACCATGCACCCTATGCATGGTGTAGTTTATATGCTGGGATTCTTCTGAAGCTGTGAGTCTATTTCCAGTCTAACCTTGGCTCCCAGGGATGCTGCTAGGAAAAGGTTCAACATTCTCCAAAGTTCAAAAGATCTTTCTCCAGCCAAAAATGGGGAAGGGGGAAGAGACAGGCCAAAGCCAATGTAAGAACCAAGATGTCCCTCCTCTGGAGTTTTGCTATGAATTGCTGCATTTGCTCCAACCTCTTGAATGACTCCAGGTATAACTAGCTTGATTATTTATAAAGGGCTAAGGTGGATAAAAGATAATTTATAAAGGACTAGGATGGGTGTACTTTTCTTTGGCCTATCCAAATACAATTTCTAAACTTAATGTCACTCTAGTTCCAAGGTGTTTTTGAACATAGCCTAAAACCCAAAATTGATTGGTTGAAACTAACACCTGTGATTAAGATAGGTTGATTGTTTTTACCTATGTTTAGGTACCAGGGCATTTTACCACTTACTTTAGGTGAGGTAGGGTCAATTGATTAAATTAATCCACTGCTCCTTTATTTCCCCCCCCCCCCGCCAACAAAAATTTTAAAAGAAAGATTTGAAAGTTCACCCAAACTAATCAACACATTGACTACATATGACAGTATATTTCACATCCATAGTCCCCTACCTCTTCAGTGGAGGGTGGTACAATTATTGGACTATACTCTGGGGACAAGCTTGGACATTATAATCGTATAGCATTCTGTTTTATTTTATTGTCAATATAGGTAAAAAGAAAAGGAAAACTGCTGATTGTAGAAAAAATAGAGGGTCTGATAGCCAAAATGTATAGGGAAATAAAACACATATAGAACACCAGGAGCCATTCCCTAATGAATAAGTGGTCAAAGGATATGAACAAACGATTCTCAAGGGAAGGATTGCAAAAGATTAACATTCACATAAGAGAGACTAAATAGGAGCCTATACAGTAGCATGGTAGCCTAGGCAAGAGCTGATGAGGGTACGGACTAGGACAAGGGCTATGTGGGTGAAGGTGATTGTTCTGAGCTAGGTCTGCCTTCTTCAGACCAGTCTCTGGCAAGATAATGTTCAATACTGGAATAAAATGAGATGCTTATAGGTCATTCGATAGTTAACATTAGGAGATTTACTCAGCCATAACAGGGAAAGATATTCAACAAGGATATGCATCAAGGACACTGTGAGTTGATTCAGCTGAGTGAAGTCCCCCTGCCTCTGAGGTGTCCATCATGGTCTGCCAACCAAGCACCAGAGCGTGCCTGGAGCTCCTTCTGATTGTTTGTACTCAGGAGACCAGGAAGTGATGTCAACAGCCAAAGCCTTGAGTCCTCTGAGCCAATCAAATCTTAAGGGAAAACTAGCCTAACTTGTATGGAGATGAAGTAGGACAAGGGGTTAGGACAGTGCTCCTACCCCACTTTCAGTCCTTGGTGGCAAGATTCTTTAAGTCTTCTAGAGGACCTTCTACCACTTAAATGATTTTAGAGCTATTACTGGTCAACTGTGACCTCTTAGATGCAAGAAACCTGATATGGGGCTCACTGAAGGAGGAAAAAGAAAAAGTCAAACAGAAAGATAGGAAAATAACCTAAAATGAAACAATGTGACAGCCCCCTGAAGGAGTGATCAAATATGGGAAAATGAGAACTCAAAATTCTTAAGTCTTCCAAAGTTGTTTGTCTTTACAGTGATGTTGTTCTCTTAGTTCTGATCACTTCACTCTGCATCAGTTCATTCAAATCTATTCAGGCTTCTCTAAAACCATCCTTTTTGAACATGAACAGAAGCAGTACTAAGGCTACAGCAAAGCCCCTGACCATTCCAGGCATTTTGTAGACTAGTCTGCATACCTATTAACTGACTTCTAAAAGAATCCCTTTGTGGCCAGTGAGCCCCCATCCTGGTGCAGGCCCTCAACACTTCATGCCTGGACTATTGCAATAGCTGCTGGTGGGTCTGTGTGCCTTGATAAGGCTCTCTTCAGTTTAGTCCATCCACCACTAAGCCTCCAAAATGATGTTCCTGAAGCACAAGTCTGATCATGTCCACTCTCTTACATAGTCAACACCAGTAGCTCCCTATTACCTTCAGGATCAAGGATAAAATGCTATGTTTTGGCATTTAAAAACCTTCAAAACCTGGTCCCTTCCTACTTTTCGAGTCTTCTTATACTTTACTCTCCTCAATATATTCCATAATTCAGTGACACTGGCCTTCTTGCTGTTCTCACACACGGTACTCTATCTCTTGACTTCGAGTATTTGCACTGGTCGTACCCCATGCCTGGAATGTTCTCCCTTTTCATCTTTACCTCCTGGTTTCCTCCAAGCTTCAGCACAAATCCTTTCCTTCTGTAATAGGCCTTTCCCAGTCCTCCATGTACATCCAAGTATCTACCCTCTGAGATGATCTCCCATTTACATTGAATATATTTTGTATGTACATAGTTGGTTTTACATGGTGTCTCCCCACCCCACCCCACCCCCGCCTGCATTAGAATGTGAGTTCCTTAAAGGCAGGGACTATATTTTTGCCTTTCTTTGTATCTCTGGCACTTGGCACAGTGCCTGATGCCTAGAAAGCACTTAATAAATGTTTGTTAGCCACCATGTCCTGCATATTCACCAATCCTCATCCTGGGTCACAGGTGATCACCCAATATCACTATGTAGTGTTCCCTGGGCCACTCTCCAGCACCTCTTACTCCATGGAAGCCCAATGGGAGAAAGCAAATCTTTGCCTCATTAGAGGCTTCTGCAATATTATTTGCCTGCCTTCTGTGAGGGCTGGGTGGATACTATTACCTCCTCTTAGTGTGTTATTTAAAATTCTAAATGTGGGTTCTAATCTGTCCCCCCATTTTGGGGGGAAACTGACTAAAATCACTGATAAACGAGTTTAGAATTTTTAAGGGTTTATTGAAAGATAGTGAAAGAAAGAGAAAGATTGAGAAGAGATTTCTTATAACCTGGCAATCCTAGCCTTCCTAATCTCCCACTTCTGAAGCTCCCTGCCCCCACGCCGATGTCTCACAACCAAAGAGGAAGCACAGTCCCACCAGTGTCTCCTTCCTCCTTCATGTCCTCCTCCCAGAAATGGGAGTTGATTGGCCAGTAGCCTTGATAGACAATACCCATGAGCAAACGTCACTTCCTGATGCCAAGGACCTTGACCACATGGTTTGACCTCAGAGGCCTTCTCCTCATGGCAAAGCTTTTCTACAGTAAGTCTCCAGCAGGTGGCATCATTCCAACCATTACATTAGTTACCAAAAAGCAAGTCACCTCCAAACAATGACACCCCTTATACCTCCCAGCCCACCTTGGGGAGGAGTTGTCCAATTGATGACTAGGTGTTGTGGAATCGTGTTGTTGGAGGAAAGTACCAAGTATTGTCAGAATTGGGGGGGGGGAAGCTAGGTGTTGCAGTGGATAAAGCACTGGCCCTGGATTCAGGAGGACCTGAGTTCAAATTTGGCCTCAGACACTTGACACTTAACTAGCTGTGTGACCCTGGGCAAATCACTTAACCCCCATTGCCCAACCAAAAATAAAAAAGAATTGGGGAGGGGATTAGCTTAGTGGTTTAGTGGGTAAAAGGCTATACTAAGTCTCTCTTTACCTCTCCCTATGCCAGTGTTCACTCTGCTGGGGCCTGTAAATTTTCCAATCCCAATGCTACTGGGTTGCCACTCCTACTGGGGCTAACTCCACTGCCCCTAGGGCCTGTGCCATAGTCTGCTGCCTCTGCTGTTGGGGCTGGCTGCCATTGCCTGTCCTACCAGAGTTAATTGCTACCCCCTTGTAGTAGGGCCTGAGATCTGTCAACAGGGTTGCCACTAGCCCTGTGTCCTGGGGCTTTGAGAGCTGGCTAGAGTTGTTTGTCCTTCATTCTCAAAGAAGACCATGACATTGGGATGATGTCATGACTTACAATGAATTGGATTTAAGTGAAGAAGGGCTGTGCAAGGTCACCAACCTCACTCACTCTTTCTTCCAGAACCATCTGGGGCCAGTGGCAAGATATATATCAGGATGACTGGACATGGCCCTGGATGTTTGAGGTCATCAGGATTAAGTGACTTGTCCAGGGTCACACAACTAGTAAGTGTCTGAGGTGAGCTGGCTAGGGTATTGTCATTGTAAAAGCAGGACAATTATCACTACTGGGGCCTGACTCTGCCCCACTTTGCTGTGGGCCCCTGTTTCCACTGTTCCCTCCTTACCTCAACCTTTGCTGGAGGCGGGAGCACTATGGGCTGTGCCAGTTCTAGGGCCTGGCTCTGGTCTACTATACTGGGGTAGAATGTTGCCTTGGCCTATGTTTCCCCATCTGGGGCCTGATTCTGCCCTCCTATGGTGGGGCAATCATCCCCCCACCATTTCTGGGCCTTAGTCTGCTCCCTCTGCCAAGGCAGAGCATTGCCATGGGGTTTGTGCAGCCTCTACCTCCAATTCTGGGACAAGAGTGCTGGCACTGATTGGCTCTGATATTGCCTAAGGTAGGCTGAGGATTTCTCCTTTGTGCCTGTCTACCTATGCCAGAGCCCTTATGCTGGGGCAGGAACACTGTGACCATTGCTACTGTTGGCATCTGATTCTGCTGCCCTATTTTGGGGTGAGCATTGCCCCCCATTGCTGATTTGTGGCTGCCCCATGATGCTGGGGTGAAATGTTGTCCTCCCATTTTCAGAGTTGACTCTGTCCCCCACTGCTGGGGTAGGCATTGCCTTCTGAAAGCTAAACCTGGGTACAGCTAGGTGGTGTAGTGAATAGAGCACTGGCCCTGGAGTCAAGAAGACCTAAGTTCAAATCCAGACTCAGATACTTGACCCTGATACTATGTGACCCTGGGCAAGTCACTTAACCCTGATTGCCTTGCCAAAAAAATAGAAAGAAAAGGCACCTAAGCCTGACTCTGTCCCCCATGCTAGTGCAGAGACATAAAGCAAAGACAAAGACAAAATAGCAACAACAAAGGCAATTTCTCTTCAAAGGCAGGACATATCTTCTATCTGCCATGGGCAAGTGGTAGGCATTTCTGCCAGTGTGGGCCTGAGATTTGGAGTGGACCTTGTTGTGGGTGGTGAGAGGGAGAGAGAGATGGAGAGGGAGGGGGGAGAGAGAGAGGGAGAGAGAGAGAAAGGCAGGGGAGGGGGGGAGAGAGGGGGAGAGAGGAGAAGAAGAGGGAGAGGGAGAGAGAGAGAGAGAGAGAGAGAGAGAGAGAGAGAGAGAGAGAGAGAGAGAGAGAGAGAGTTAGTTAGTTCACAGTTTGGGATGTAGTTCACAAGGTACAACATCATCACCTGCCATGAGATTGGACCATAAGATAAACAGACTACTCATCCACCTGCCTCAGTGGACCTCTTTCTTTTTTTTTTTTAAGTGAGGCAATTGGGGTTAAGTGACTTGCCCAGGGTCACACAGCTAGTAAGTATCAGGTGTCTGAGATTTGAACCCAGGTACTCCTGAATCCAGGACCAGTGCTCTATCCACTGTGCCATCTAACTGCCCCGAGTGGACCTCTTTCTAACACTCCCTCTCTCTCATCCTTGCCCCATCCCACTGATTTGGAAACCCTGGCTCCTCATGCACAAACCTCATTACCCATTTCCTTTCTCCCATTCCTCACAACACCCCTGATGTCTTTCAGATATCCCCATACCTTACATTGTGCTCTAGAGTGTCTGTTCCTTAATTAACAAACTTACTTTCCCCCAGAGCCTTTTCCTTTTTCAATCCTCTGTCTTATGGCATGAGATTTGTCTTCCTGCTAATGCCGGTGCATCTCTGGCCACCCTCTCGTACACTGTCACTGCTACCCCAGTCCCCTACCAGTCACTGGTCATGGTGGAGCAGTTGGAATGCTTTTTCTCCCCATTGCCACTTTTGGACTTCTCCTTCGGCCACTATCATTCATCAACCTCTCCTTCCAGGCCTACTCCATTCAAATCTATGCCCCAATCTAAATCTTTGTTTCTGTTATCTCTCATCTCACAGGACATTTCCCTTCCTTCCTCAATGAGTTCAGTGGCTTAACACTTGGCTTTTCCCAACTCCTGCCTTCAGGCTAGGAGACTTCAAAAAGCAGCCTTGTAATCTCCTGCTCTCTCCAGTATCTTAACTTGGCACTCTGTTCAGTGCTCAAGACCTACTCTTCCATTTCACTTGGAGTAGAGGCAAAGTCTGATCCCGAGATCACCACCCTCTTGATCTTGCCATTACAAACGAGTGTTCCTCTTCTATTTTCAGGAACTCTGAAATGTCTTTCTTTGATATTAAACTTTTAGCATTCCATCTTTCCTTATGGCTTATGACTCTTACTAACCCTATTCTTCATCCCCTCATTAGAGACAACTTGTGGAATAGTAGATAAGGCCCTGGCTGCGAGTTAGGAAGACATGAATTAAAATCTGACCTCAGACATTTGCTAGTTGTGTGATCCTGGACAAGTCGCTTAATTTCTATCTGCCTCAGTTGTTTCTATTTTAAAATGGGGATAATAGGAGCACCTACCTCACAAGCTTGTTGTGAGGATCAAATGAGATCATATTTATAAAAAGAACGAAACACTTAGCACAGTGCTTGAAACATAGTAGGCGCTTTAAAAATGCTTATTCCCTGCCTTGCCTCCCTCACCATAAATAATCTCTCCACCCCTCACTTCTCTCTCAGGCACTGACTAGACTCCTCTTCCACCCCTGTCTCGGCTCCTTGATGAATCAGTTCAACTCTATGCTATCCTCTAACTCAAATCCCTTGTTCCCTTGACAAATTATGCCTTGCTAAACCCCAATCTTGGATCACTCTCCTCTTCCTCCTCTTCCTCTTCCTTCACTCCTAAATACATGCCATTGAACAGAGCTTGAGAAAATCACAAAACCACATTGACTGAATCCACTTTAATTTGTGTCATATAATCTCAACTGGGCCCTTGCTGTAGCAAGGCAGTCCTTTTATACCTCCTAATCTATTTGCTGTCCCATTCATCCTAGCAGCTGTTCCAAACCTTTCTTTTTCTCCCCCAACCCTCTCGGTGGAAACCCTCACCTTATACTCTGAGGTCTCACCTTTCCCTTCCTCCTCATCTCACATCATTCAAAAATATTCCCCCTCTATTTTCTCCTTCACCCCTGTTTTACCTGAAGAGGTGAACTTGACAAGGCAAACTCTTCTATATCCCTTCCTATTTTCTCAATCAGATTGCCTTCACTATCATTCCCATTTTCTTATCTTTAATCTCTCCCTACCTACTGAATCCTTGTCTGCTTTTCACAAACATGTTCATGTCTACTTCCATCCTTAAAAAGAAATCTTTGCTTGATCTTACTATCCCTGCTGGCTATAGCCCTGTCTCACCTCTCCTCTTCTTTGCTAAATTCCTTGAGAAACCCATCTACCCATGGTTCCTTTCCTCTTATTTTATTTTATTTTATTTTTGGTGAGGCGATGAGAGTTAAAGTGACTTGCCCAGGGTCACACAGCTAGTAAGTGTCAAGTGTCTGAGTCCGAATTTGAACTCAGGTCCTCCTGAATTCAGGGCCTGTGCTTTATCCACTGCGCCACCTAGCTGCCCCCCTTTCCTCTTACTTTATTCCAAGCCCTGTGCAATCCGACTTCTGACCTCATCATTCAACCACAACTGCTGTCTCCAAAACTACCAATGATCTCTTTTTTTTTGGTGAGGCAATGGGGGTTAAGTGACTTGCCCAGGGTCACACAGCTAGTAAATGTTAAGTGTCTGAGGCCGGATTTGAACTCAGGTCCTCCTGAATCCAGGGCTGGTGCTCTATCCACTGCACCACCTAGCTGCCCCCAATGCTCTCTTAATTGCCAGATCCAAAGACCTCTTCTTGATGTCTCTGTAGCCCCTGACAGGAGCAGCTAGATGGTGCAGTAGATAGAGCATTGGCCCTGGAGTCAGGAGGAGCTGAGTTCAAATCTGATCTCAGACACTTGACAATTACTAGCTGTGTGACTCTGGACAAGTCACTTAACCCTGATTGCCCCAAACATCCAGGGCCCTCTCCAGTCATCCTGATGTATGTCTTGCTACTGGATCCAGATGGCTCTGGAGGAGAGAGTGAGGCTGGTGATTTTTCAGAGTCCTCCCTCACTGAAATCCAATTCACTGCAAATCATGACATCACCTCCCAATGTCATGGTCCTCTTTGAGAATGAAGGACAAACAATAACAATGATAGACTGACCCTGTTGATCACCCTCTCCTGGATGCTCTGTCCTCTCTAGGTTCTCATGATATTACCCTCTCCTGGTTCTCCACCAACTTATCTGACAGTCCCTGTGCTAGATCTTCATCCAGAATTTGACCCAGAAGGCTCTCTCCTGGGCCCTCTTTTCTTCTTTTATGCTGTCTCTTGGTGAGCTCAACACCTCCCATGTATTTAATGACATCTCTATGCTCTTTATTCAGATCTATATATCCAGCCCTAGCCTCTCTCTTGAGTTTTGCTTTGCTAAATGCCAATCTTTTGGTCATTGTGAACAGAATGTACCTTAGGCACCTTAAACTCCACATATCCAAAAAAGACCTCATTATTTTTCCCCCAAAACCTCCCCCCTTCTAATCTTTCATTCTACTGTTTAGAGCGCCAATGTTTTCCCTGTTGCCCAAGCCCACACACTTCAGGTCTTTCTCTACTCCTCACTCACAGGTTTTGGGGGAAAGATAATGAGTTCTATTTTGGATATGTGGAGTTTAAGATGTCTACGGTACATTCTGTTTTCTCAGAAAGAGATAGAGGAAAAACAAGAATATCTAAAACAGTCAGCCAAGCAGTCAATAAGCATTTGTTCAACACTTACTGGGTGCCAGGTATTGTGCTAAGTCATGGTGAGGATATAAAGACTTGCCCTCAAGGAGCTCACAGTCTAATAGGGAAGACAACATGCAAATAACTATGTATAAACAAACTATTGACAGGAGAAATAGGAAATAATCAATAGAGGGAAGGCATTAGAATTAAGAGGAGTTGGGGAAGGCTTCCTGTAGAAGGTGGGATTTTGGTTGGGACTTGAAGAGAGCCAGGAAGTGGAGATGAGGTGTGAGAGCGTTTGCAGCATGTAGAAGAGTCAGCGAAAATTCCTGGAGTTGGGAGGTGAAATGTCTTGTTTCAGGAATCACAAGGAGGCCAGCACCACTGTACTGTAGCATATGTGAAGGGGTGTAAGGCATAAGAATACTGGAAATCTGGGGAAGGGGGAGAGAGTACGATATAAAGGGCTTTGAATGCCAAATAGAGGGTTACATATTTGATCCTGGAGGTGAGAGGGAGCCCTGGAGTTGACTGATTAGGTTGATGACATAGTCAGACCTACACTTTAGTAATATCACTTTTTTGGTGAAGCAATTGGGGTTAAGTGACTTGCCTAGGGTCACACAGCTAGTAAGTGTTAAGTGTCTGAGGCCAAATTTGAACTCAGGTCCTTCTGACTCCAGGGCTGGTGCTCTATCCACTGCACCACCTAGCTGCCCCTGTAATACCACTTTGACATCATTGTGGAGGATGGAATGGAGAGGGTGGGGGAGACTTGTGGCCTGCAGACCAAACAGGCTACTTCAATAGTTCAGGTGTAAGATGGTGAGGTCCTGCATGGTGAGGGTGATGACAGTGTCAAGGGAGAGAAGAGGGCTTAAAGCGGTAAAATCAATAGGTGTTGGCATATTGGATATGAAGGGAGAGAGTGAGGAGTCAAGAATGACACCTATGTCATGAGCCTGGGGGACTGGGAGAATGGTGGTGCCCTTGAAAATAATAGGAAAGTCTGAAAGGGGAGATGGTTTGAGGGGAAAGATAATGAGTTCCGTTTTGGATGTGTTGAGTTTAAGATGTCTATTAGGCATGCAGTTCAAGATGCCTAACAGATCTTTGAAGACACGACTGGAGGTCAGCAGAAAGGTTAGGGATGGATAAGTAGATTTAAGAATTATCATCAAAGAGGTGATAATTGAATCCATGGGAGCTGATGAGATCAAATGAAATGGTATAAAGAAAGAAGTAAAGAGGGCCCAGGACAGAGTCCTGTGAAATACCCACTATTAGCCAGCATAACTGGGAAGGAGCAGTCAGATAGGTAGAAAGAGAAGTCCCACAGAAATCTAGGAAGAAGAGAGCATCAAAAAGAAGACAGTGATTGATGGTATCAGAGGCTATTGAGAGGCCAAGAAGGATGAGGACTGAGAAAAAAGGCATTAGATTTGGTCATTTAGATATTGTTAGTAACTTTGGAAAGAGTTGTTGTTAAGTTCTTTTGGTCGCGTTTGACTCTTCAAGACCCCATTTTGGGATTTTCTTGGCAAGGATACTGGAGTGGTTTGCCATTTCTTTCTCTAGCTTATTTTACAGATGAGGAAATAAGACAAAGAGGGTTAAGTGACTTGCTAAGGGTCACACAGCTAGTAAGTGGCTGAGGCTGGATTTGAACTCATGAAGATGAGTTCTGATTCCAAGCCTGGTGTTCTATCCACTGTGCTAACTGGCCGCCCTTGGAGAGAGTACTTTCAGTTAAATTATGAGGTCAGAAGCCAGACTGTAGAGAGTTAAGAAAAGAGTGAGAGTAAAGAAAGTGGAGGCAGTTATTGTCGATGGGCTTCTCAAGGAGTTTAGCCACAAAAGGGAAGATGGCTAGTGGTCATGGATGGATCAGGAATGTGCCCTAAGCATGAAAGCTTTGGCAGACATCTGAAGTAGAAAGATGAGATGAGTTGTTAAAAAGTCTTAAAGGCACAGAATTTGGAATTATACAGAATATAAAGATTTAAAAACCTGAAGTCAAACGTCAAGGATGCCTGTTAAGAGACATGGTGATGGTAGGACATAAAAGTGTCCATCGAACCTGACACTCAGTAAAAAGGGGAACCATTTGAGTGGATAACTTGGGTGGATAGTAAACTACGGAAGCTTACAGAGACAAAAGAAGCAAATGAAGTCAGACCACTGGAGTGAGTGTGCTGGGTAGGGTAGGGTATGCCCCTTTTTAGCTGAAGGATGCCTAACTGGTCTTCAGGACAGAAAAGAACTACCAAATTTGTGTCACTTGCTGGACAAAATGAACTGGCTTATGCATGATTTCCAAGCTGCAAAGAATGATTTAACTTGGAAAAATTTAACTCAGCCTGGTTCTAGGACATCTCATGTGTGGGCATGTCTAGGTATGGTCTAGATAAGGCTCACCAATCAAATGCAAGGTCCCAAAAGTCTATGTCTTCTTTCTAAGTGGAAGAGTAGGATGGCCTGTCATGGTGGCCTCATGACACCAAAGTTATGGAGACATCTATAAGCAGAAAGGCTAGCTGTAATAACTGATAAACCCAGTTTTCAATTGAATAGAAGTATAACTGTGAACTTGAGATTGCACCTGAAAAATATACCCAGTTTAAGTGAATTTTCTTGTACCAAGTCAATTTTCCTTGCCTCAGTTGGCCTTGGATGATAGGCAATGAGAACAGATACATGATCAAGGAATATGAGAAGTTCTCCGAGTATATCCTCAGGAACCTCAGCATTGGGTCTATAGGATACTGATAGTCAACAGAACTCCTGATAAGCTTGGGAGCTTTTGGTGGAAGTGGTAGAAGGACTATTGGTCTATTGGGATGCCCGGACTATTCGGTCAGTGACCAAACTTACTTATGATGCTTCAAGAAAAACAGAAAGACTTACCCACATAGCCAGATATAATTCATTAATGGAGTATATCTAATATGTGTTTTCCATGCAACTGAGATTTATTTTATTGTGTATTTCGCTATATCATGTATTACTGATGCTGGATGGTATTTCTTTACTGTGGGTGCAATGTTGAGATGTATTCAGATAAAAAAGAAGCATTCTCTACCTTGGAAAGGGTCAGAGGCTCGGTTAGCTCAACTACATATGAACAATTCAGCAAAGACAATGAAATTGCCCCAGGGAAGAGACTTACTCCATAACTTTGTACCCAGGAACTTACCTTTTTAAGGCCCTAACAGAAATCTGAGAAATGTAGCTGGCTGGTTACCATAAGTAAGGACAAGGTCCCTCACTGAGGGAACCACATGAACTGGGATGAATTGTAGAGGGGTCCATGCCTTTCCCACCTTGTGTTTGGAGGTGACAAACATTGGAATCAAAGGCCCCAGGTTGGTCAAAAGGGAGAGATTTCTGTAGGGGTGTGCTGGTAAATGTTTAATAACTAGCTCCCTTTACCAGTCAAAAACATGCATACTTAACACACTTTTAAATTCAATCTGTATAATTAACATTTAATCCAATACTTCCTTAAGTCTAGACAATCAACAAAACAATAAATTAATCTCTGAATCTCTAATTTATAGCATTTGTCAATTTCTCAGGTATAAATGTTCACATTGAAAATTTAACAATTGGCTCTCAGTAGGCAGTTTGAACTGGCTTTAGCACATACCTGGGCTTCTGCCAATCCCAGGCAAAAACCAATTGTCTTTGATGTAAGAGCGCAGTAACTCTACAGCTGAAAAGAGAACTGTAACACTACAGCTGAAAAGAGGACAGTGACACCCAGCTGAACCTGATGTGGTAAAGACTGCTTATCAGAAAATAAACCCAGAGAGTCTAGCACATTGATCTGTTTGCCACAGACACCAGCCCTTTGAAGAACCCAGTGGCCAAGCATTGTGTTTGCCCAGCAGCAAGTTTTCCCAGTGTCCAAGTGATCTGCTTGGCCTAGTCTGGTGGCAGCAATAGCCCATCAGCTAAGCATCCTATTCAGCCTGGTCCATTGATGAATCAGCCCATCCAGCTAAGATGTCACACTGAGAGAAGTAAGCCCAGATGAGCTACCTGTCCAGAAGAGAAGCTGCATTCTGTGAAGAACCAGCCTGACCCACCAATGGAGTGATTCATCTATTGCCAATGCCCTGCTTCACAGTGCCTCATTACTAATGTACTTTAAGTTTGTGCCCACTCTTTCACCTCTGGACTCTGTGTATCTTTGTGGGAGAAATGTTTTATTGCTATTGTTCTTGCTATGCCATTTGAATAAATAACTTTTCTAAAATCTAATCAAGTCTATTGGCTGATTTTAAGGAAAGAAACAAGCAGTTATTAATTGCCTACCATGTGCCAGGAACTGTGCTAAATGCCTTACAAATAATATGTCACTTGGTCATCACAACAACTGTGGGATTTAGGTATTATTATCATTCCCATTTCACAGGTGAGGAAACTGAAGCAAACAGTGGTTAAGTTACTTGCCCAGGGTCACACAGTAAATGTCTGAAGGCAGATTTGAACTCAGGTCTTCTTGGTTTTTTGGTCTTCTAGGCCCAGAACTCTATCCACTGTGTCATTTAGCTGCCTAGCTGTGGAGAAGCAGATAAATGAGGGCTCATGAGATATTAGGAGTAGTCACTCACTCACAGAACCTAAGATAGAAGTTACTCCTCTAGAAACCCAACCTTTCAGTATGAGTGTGAGTACAAACTGAGGAAGTGAGCCTACAGTGGGTATTACACATGATTTATAATTTCTCGGAAACTTAGCACATAGTCCATTTTAAGGTACTATATGATGCTGAGGGATATGTATATCCTTTAATATTCCCATTCAGAAGCTGTAATGTCTGTCATATCTATCTTTTCTAATACTTTGTTCAATTCTATATTTTATTTTTTATTTTTCTTTCTCTTTAATTTATCCAGATCAAAGTATATTAAAGTTTCCTACATTTGTTATATGTTTTTTCAAATTCAGTTAGTTGTTTATGTCATTTGGTACATATATGTTTGTTATTACTATTGGATTATTGTCTCTGGTCCCTTTAAACATAATGTAGCCCTTATTTACCTCTCTTCATAGTGTATATTTTTATTTTTATATCATCTAATAGCATGATTGCAAATTCTTTTTTCATAATCACCTGATTCATAATAATTTTAATTCTGTGTTCTCATTTTAAATGTTTCTTGCATATAGAAGATTGTTGGGTTTTGTTTTCTTATTCATTCTGCCACTCTTTCCTTTATAGGATTAATTTGTTCACATGTAAAATTATGACTGCTAGGCTTGTATTTCCCTCCATTTATTTATTTATTTTTGGTATTGATTTTTATCCCATTTCTTTTTGTCAATACATTACCCCCTGAGACTAATTTTGCTTAAGTTACTTTAATAATAACCTATTCCCATGGGCTTTCCCATTTGATTCCAATTACCTGCCCTATCCCAAGTTTTTTTAAACCTTATTCAACTTTTTAACTTCTTTTTCTTTTTATCTGTTCTTCTTCTTTTGACCTGTTTCTCTATCCTATTAAAAGTGAATGATCGGGCCGGCTAGGTGGTGCAGTGGATAGAGCACCGGCCCTGGAGTCAGGAGTACCTGAGTTCAAATCCGGCCTCAGACACTTAACACTTACTAGCTGTGTGACCCTGGGCAAGTCACTTAACCCCAATTGCCTCACAAAAAAAAAAGTGAATGATCGGGGCAGCTAGGTGGCATAGTGGATAGAGCACTGGCCCTGGATTCAGGAGGACCTGAGTTCAAATCCGGCCTCAGACACTTAAGACTAGCTGTGTGACCCTGGGCAAGTCACTTAACCCCAATTGCCTAACTAAAAAAAAAAGTGAATGATTAAAAATAAATAAATTAAAATGTAAAATTTAAAAAATAAAGTCAATGGGGGGGCAGCTAGGTGGCACAGTGGATAAGGCACCAGCCTTGGATTCAGGAGGACCTGAGTTCAAACACAGCCTCAGACACTTACTAGCTGTGTGACCCTGCGCAAGTCACTTAACCCCCATTGCCCTGCCAAAAAAAAAAAATAAAGTGAATGATTCAGGGGCAAGTAGGTGGCACAGTGGATAAAGCACCGGCCCTGGATTCAGGAGGACCTGAGTTCAAATCTGGCCTCAGACACTTGACATTTACTTGTTAGCTGTGTGACCCTGGGCAAGTCACTTAACCCTCATCACCTCTCAAAACAAAAACAAAAGTGAATGATTCAAAAACCTTGCCTCTTCATCACTTTATTCTCTTATTTTAAGTAACATTCTTTTGTTTTCCAAGAAGTTTTCCTTTGATTTATCTTATTTTTCATTCCTTCCAGTGTTTCCTAAATTTTATTCATTCATTCATGATATTTACCATAATTATGATTTAGTTTCTGTCTCTGACTTGAGAAGGAAGCTTCTGAAGTACCAAATTTGAGCTCCCTTTTCTTTGTGTTGCTTGGGTGTTTTTCATTTGTGTCCAATTCTCCGTGGCACCATTTGGGGTTTTCTTGGCAAAGATACTGGAGTGGTTTGCCATTTCCTCCTCCAGCTCATTTGACAGATGAGGAAACTGAGGGGGAAAGGGTTAAGTGACTTGGCCAGAGTCACACAGCTAGTAAATGTCTGAGGACACATTTGAAATCAGGAAGAGGAGTCTTCCTGACTCCAGTCCCCATCCTCTATCTACTACAGTGCCACCTAGTTGCCCCTGCTCCCTCTTCTCCCCCATTTCTATATTATTGCCTTTGTAGAGCTTATATGATCATATAAGCTGCCTTACTCTTAGAAATATCATCTCAGGGGGCAGCTAGGTGGCACAGTGGATAGAGCACCAGCTCTGGATTCAGGAGGACCTGAGTTCAAATCCGGCCTCAGACACTTAACACTTACTAGCTGTGTGACCCTGGGCAAGTCACTTAACCCCATTTACCTCGCCAAAAAAAAAAAGAAAGAAATATCATCTCATAGAGAAGCAATGCCAAATGGGAGCAGGGTCATGGCATTCTGTGTTCCAAGTCATGGGACCTAGTCCTAACTCCTGCCCTTACCATGATCAGTCTCCACTCTGAAGCCAGGTGATTCTATGTAATTTTATGTCTGCCCTACTCATTCTGGACATTGGCTGTCCTTGGCAATTCATGCATCCCTCTCTCCTGGGATGGGATGCAGATCTGGGAGGAAAAAACCTTTTTCAGAGAAGGTGGTTTTCTATTGGGCAAATCCCATTTTACCCCCACATCACCCCATGAAATTCACAAGTTCATTTTTTATTCACATACACACACACACACACACACACACACACACACACATACCTCCTCTGCCATTTTTTAGGTGGGCCTTCCTTTTCCTCTTCTCCTCCACCCCCCTCCACTGCTTTCCATTATGTTTTCCCATAATCACCTCTCTTGTTGAGAGACTAAATTCTTATCATCTTTGGATTTAGCTGTGGTGCTTCACCTAATCCCCTCTATCTCTTACCTCCCATCTCTTCATTCATGCAACTTCCTACTGTGTTATCACCTCCCACAAGACACTGATTCATTTATAGGAGTTCAGGGGGTTGAGTTCATACAGGATTTATTCATCTCTCCACCTTTCCCTTCTAGTTATCCTTAAATCTTACATCTTTTTGCCCTTTAATGGTCCCTCTTTGTTCTTTTCATAATCCAATATCTTTTTTAAAAAATAACCTATAAATAGGAGAGAATTCATTTTACTACTTAATCTTTTCTTGATAATTGTATTTGATTAACTTTCATGTGTTTCTGTAATGTTGGGGGTGTTTGCAAGTTGAATGGTCTGCCTGTCTGGTTTTTTTTTGGGGGGGGGGTGTTTCTCTGTATTTTTCTGCATTGGTTTGTTTTTTAGGCTCGCCTCTAAAGCTTATCTTTTGTTCAAGGTCCATGGTTTTTTGTCTTGATGATTAGGCTCAACTTTGCAATCTACATTATTTGGGGATATAGCCTGAGCTCTTTTGCTTTTTGGAATCTCTTCTTACATTCTCTTCTGATTTCTCATCTTGGGTTATTTGCATTGCCTTCCTTTCATATGTGAAGCTGTTTCTCTCTTGAATCTTTTGGTTTTTCATTCTTTCTCTTGTATTCTCAGCTTGCTTCTGGCTTTTCTTTCCCTTTGGCCCTTTCCACTTCTGTATTGACCTTGCCCCTTTACTCCTCCTCTAGCCCAACAGTGTGCATCCTCTTGCTCCTTACATTGAGGTAGTTTGGACCCTGCTCCTTGCCCAGAGTAAACTTTGGATGAGAGTACTGACTTTGGCTGTGTTTTCAGACCCCCTTTCCCAGTACATAAAGGCTCTTCCCTTTTTGACATCCCCACTTCCCCTCCCCTCCCCAGACCAATCACTCTTTCCTTTTCATGGCTGGGAAGAATCAGAATTTCCTACTTCTTGTTGGGTGGGGATTCAGCATATGAGTCCCTACAATAGTGGGACCAGGCAAGTATCCCCACAGCTGGACCCTATATCATAAGCTTCATTTGCACTCAATGCCTGTGACATGAAGAGTGGGTTGAGGGTGGGCATGCTGAGTGGGACTTCTAAGAATTTTGATTGCTGTTATTTCAAGAGATTTTTACCTTGTGTATTGTTCCTGTTTTGTCTTGTGGATTCAGATTTACCATAACCCTAGGTTCTACTCTCTATCAGGCATGTATTCCTTCTTCTGAAATTTTTGAGTGCTGAGATTTGAGAAAAACCACTATGTGACCATCTTACTGGTCACATGCTCAAAAACCTACATGACATGGGTTTTTATATTCATCTTCTCTTATCTGCACTTGTTTCCATTTTCTGTACATGCCTTTGAAAATTTTATTTCGGTTGCTTTCTTTAGACAACTCTCAATTTTCCTCCTCTTAGACAATAGTGGAAAGAACTGAGAGCAATGGGTGATGTAAACTCTGCCTCTATATCAGGAAGAACTTCCTATAAATGAGATTCATTCAACAATGAAAAGAATAGTCTATTCCATGTCCAGGACAAGGTTCAATGAGAGGTGACCAACTGACCATGGATGTTTCAGCTACAGATTAGACTGAGGTTCCATCAAAATTTAAAATTCTATGATTTGGTTGATCCTAGTAAATTGGAGAAGCCACATTATGTCCAATAAATGGTTCTTTTTCATGTTGACTAGCCCCGATAGATCATTGCTCCAAGTATTTGAGTCATTCCTGTCTCCCCCCCACCCCCCTCCGCCACCAAACCCAGTGAAATGGGTTTATTTTATGTGTGTAAGATAATGTGGGTCAATGTATAAGATATGAAATTTCTTGTTTCTCGGTAGAGGTTGGATGGAAATCATTTGATACACTTGAACTGGCTCTGAGAAAGGAAGTTGCCCCTTCAATAGAAATTTAGGATTCTTTTTTTTTTAATTAAATTTTTTTTTTTGCTGGACAATGAGGGTTAAGTGACTTGCCCAGGGTCACACAGCTAGTAAGTGTCAAGTGTCGGAGGTCGCATTTGAACTCAGGTCCTCCTGAATCCAGGGCCGGTGCTTTATCCACTGCTCTACCTAGCTGCCCTCGAAATTTAGAATTCTTTTTTTTTTAATTTAAAATTTTTTTTTCATTTTTTTAGTGAGGCATTTGGGGTTAAGTGACTTGCCCAAGGTCACACAGCTAGTAGAAATTTAGAATTCTTAATGTAATTGTTGTTATGCATAGGAACATCAGTGGGATTTTAATGGAAACCTAATTGTATTTTCATACTGATAGAGAAATTATCTTTTTAAATTCGACTTTTCCAGAAATGCACAATGAATGGAAAACACACTGTGTTTTAAGTGAATGACTACATCAAGTGAGGTCGAGTTGTACAGTCCATCCTATCTGCATGTAGAATCACTATGTTGTTTATGGATTATACATATGCTCTGGGAGCTGTCCTTTTTTTCCTCTTCCCCTCCTCCCCCCACAATTGCCCATCTGGTCCCACAGATGCTCCCTCCCTCCCCCTTCCCAATGCTCCCCGGGCAGGCTTCCTTCCCAGAGCCACATAAAGCCTTGTTTACTTTCTTTGCCCCCTCGGTGGGCATGATGAGTGGACAAAGGGAGATATAGTGAAGGCAATCATTTTTCTGGTATTACTCTAAACCCCAGTCTTCTGGCAGGGCTATCAACAGACTTTGTTGCCAGCTCCTGACATTCAACTCTCTAGCCCTCTGGTCTCTCCCTTGTAAAAAAAAAATCCTGCCTGCTAGAAAGGCAAACAGTCTGCTTGTGTGATTGTCTTATCTTCCTCTGGTACAAGATAAAATGAAAAGGAGTCACAGAGAGAGAGGAAAGGATCGATTTGCTACCTTCCTCCTCCCCTGGCTCTTCAGTGAGGAAAAACCCCTGAAGAAAGGGAAGTTCTAGGAGCCAGCTGTTTAGGGTTTTCTGCACTAAAGCTCTCTTCCCTGCCCCGCTGTATTTTGAGGGGCTCAAGAACTGACTATACCAACACCACTGGAGAGCCTCACTGGGACAATCTGTTCCCAGCACAGTAACTTTATCCCATTTCAAAACTTCCTGATTCCCTTATTCTTCCATGAAAAAGAATTGAGCAAAGCCAATTTCACCACATTAGAGGGTGGTATTTACAATCTAGTATAGAAATGTTTTTTGAAAATATTTAAACACACACACAAACACACACAAAATAGAGTTACATGAACACACATTTACTGCAAGTAGCTCTATGGAAAGCCAAGTCAGATAAATATGAACACTATACAGAGGTGCAAGTCAGTCTCCCCAAACAGCGAAGCAATGTGCTTACAGAGAAAACAGTGTGACAATATTTACAATGGATGGCAAAGCCTGAAAAATTCCAAACAGAGTTGTGAAGTAGGAATAGCAAAATAACGAACAGTTTCCACCATACACATTTTAGTCTTTACAGACAAAAATTACTATGTCCAATAGCAAATGAAATTTACAGGTCACAAAACATCCTTCCATCATTGGTGTTTCTCTACTATACAGAGCAGCGTCAACTGGCAGCCAGAAGGTAATACATATATATGTGTGTACATATATATTGATATTTTTTCAATTGTCTTCCAGCACAATACTGAATAAGTTATTTGTCTGTAAACTAAGAGATTCCAAAAGATTGCATATGTGCTCCATATATCGTACCTGTTACTAAGTGTGTGTGTTGTGTTTGAGGTCACCTATATATTCAGCATAGATTACAGTGTTGCCCTTGTTGCACGCTGACAGCCTCAGGCCCAAACATGGAAATAAAGTCATGTTAACATTCCTTTTTTCCCCACTCCACTTTTTCTTTTCACAATTCTTAACGATTAACACTCAAATTACTTTTTGTAAAAGGAAAAAAAGACACAAGCTTGAAAGAAGTTTGTCTACAGATGGCATTGTTAGAGAACAAATAAAAACTACATAGCACAATAGGATAGGGTTGATGAAAGGGATACAACTTTTGAACTGGGTGAGTCTATGTTCCAACAGTAACTAGTAAGTGTACCAACTATCACCATCGGCAAGGTTCACAAGAAGGGAGCTAAGGAGCTCAGCCTGCCACCCAGCAACCCTCCACCACCACGAGGGGGGGGGGCTAAACTCCTTTGTCAGATAATTGGGGTTTTTTTAGTTAGCATGTGCTTCAAGACTGCTCAGAAAAAAGTACATGTTATTTGACATCAAATAAGGAAGGTTTGGGTTTTTTTTAAGTTAGTGGTTTTTATTAGCATGTACTTTAGGGGTGCTCACAATGTTATTTGACTTGAAATAATTGGAGTTTTAGTTAGCACGTACTTTAAGACTGCTTGAAAACAGAAGCACATGTTATTTGACATCCGATGATAGTATTGGGGTTTTTTTGTTAGCATGTATTTTAAGACTACTCAAAATGTTATTTGACCTCAAATAATTATTAATTAGCATGTACTTGAAGACTGCTCAAAAATAGAAGCACATGTTATCTGACACCAAATTAAAATGATTGTATTTTTTTTTGTTTGGTTTGGTTTTCAGTTAGCACATACCTTAAGACTGCTAGAAAATAGAAGCACAAGTTATTTGACATCAAATTCAAATTATTGTGTTGGGATTTGTTTGTTTGTTTGTTTTGGTTAGCATGTATCTTAAGACTGCTAGAAAATAGAAGCACATATTATTTGACATCAAATGATTGTTAGTATGTATTTTAAGAGTGCATGAAATATTATTTGACATTGAATAATTGTTTTTAGTTAGCATATACCTTAAGACAGCTTAAAAATAGAACCACATGTTACTTAACATCAAATGATTGTATTGGGGTTTTATGTTAGCTTTATTTTAAGAGTGCTCAAAATGTTATTTGACATCAAATAATTGGTTTTTAGTTAGCCTGTACTTTAAGACTATTTGAAAGTAGAAGCACATGTTATTTGACATCAAATGGTGGGGGGAGGGTTTGGTTAGCATGTACTTTAAGACTGCTTGAAAATAGAAGCACATGTTATTTGACATTAAATGATTGTAGTTTTTTTTTGTTTTTGTTTTTTTGTTTTTTTGTTTTTTGTTTTTGTTTTTTTGTTTGTTTTTTGTTTTTTGTTTGTTTTTTGTTTGTTTTTTGTTTGTTTTTTTTGTTTGTTTTTTTTGTTTGTTTTTTGTTTTTTTTGTTAGCATGTACTTTAAGACTGCTCAGAAAAAGCACACGTAATTTGACATCAAATAGTTGGTTTTTTAGTTAGCATGTACTTTAAGACTGCTCGGAAAAAAGTACATGCTATTTGACATCAAATACTTGCTTTTGAGTTAGCATGTACTTTAAGATTGCTTGAAAATAAAAATTCATGTTATAATTGACATCAAAACCGAGTGGTTAAGTTGTTATAGAAACCATATATTGTTTTATAGAGGTTGTATGTTAGAGGTGAAGCAGTTTACACACACACACACACACACACACACACACACACACACACACCACAGGAGACATAACAGAAAACATAACACAGCACACCTGGTACACACACAACACACACACACACACACACACACACACACACACACAAAACAAACACCACACACCCTTCCACAATATACAATGAGGAGGTCTGCCAGTAGCGGTGTAGTAGATAGAGTGAGACGAATTTGTACTACCACCATCTTACAAACCCTCGAGCAGTCTCTAAGACCTGGGTAAGATTTCTTTGCACTTACCACCAATCAATGAAATACTCTCAAAGGTCAGCATTAAAATTTGAAATTCAGCTCCAACTCAAATCAGAGCAAGAGTAGCAGAGCTTACTTTAATTTCTTAAGCATTTTCTGTAAGCTCATTTTCCAAATTGATAAATGACCTTTGAAAAGGTGTTTGTTTGTTTTTAAGGCAAATGATAAATTGAGGATCAAGTCTAATTTATTTTTCAGGATCAAAACTTGGTCCAAAACTTGGGGTGGGGTATGGGCGGGGAATGGCATAACTTCATAATAATGACACTACTTGCTAAATGTGTGTGGGGGGGGCTTATTGAACAAAAACATCATCTGAAATAGAAAAAATGGTTGGAAATGTCCAATTTGAATGCACAGAAACCCCCAACTTAATGTTGTGTTTAAATATTAAGCAAGTAGCAAACCAAAACCAAATCAGATAGTCTTCCTTTCAGCTGTACTTCTTAAGTTTTAGAAATTCTCAATCAAGACATCTGTTTAGTTGACATTGAACTCATAAACACAAGCTCTATGATCAAGAACTACCTTTCGTAGCACTGAGCAAAAAGAGCCTAAATCATAGACCCGTGTTCTTCATATTCTCCCTCTTTCTCTGTCCCCTTCAAAAGGTTTTTCGACTTCAAAAATGGAATGAAAAGTGAGCAAAATTTACAGGCTATGAGAACTACTACTTACACTACATAAGAAAGCTCATTTCTCAAACACGCTATGGGCCACCATCTTAGTGTAGCTTAGTGTGAGAAGGAAAAACCTTTTCAAGAGGAGAAGGGGGCTCCGAATTTCTCATTCAGCATTTGTTTCCTCCTAAAGAGGCAAGCTGTAGAAAACAACAACAACAATGACAACAATAATAACCCAAAACACAGTTATCAACATTGGTGATTCCAAATAGCTAGATCCAACGCAGCTGGCCAACTTGTGTGTGAATAAAGCCATTACACGGTTGGTGTCCATTTCTGTCCTTGCAGAAGCCAAAGTTGCTTTCTATTCAGAAACCCCTGGTCTCTCCAAAAGCAGGTCTTGAGGATACCAGCTGAAATTCCACAACGAAACACTTTCTTCTAAAAACAATTTCCATGGCAATGCAATCAGTCTAGGAAGAACAACAACACAGTTACTTTCAGAATTCAAGTGGGAAGAGCAATTCTTGCTAGTTCGTTTTAATTTCATTTTCAAAAAGAACTCTTTCTAGCAGACATGCAAAAAAACCCCCTCTACTGGCTCTCCATGGTGGTTTCTTCCACAACACAGACCCCATCCCCACCCCCACCGTCTCTGGGCTGGGGGTCTGCAGGTAAGGAAAGGCAGCCACAGCACCGCGTGGCCTGGCATGGGTGTACATTGCTCTGCTTCCTCCCAGCAGGGTAAGTCACAGACCAGACAAGAGACAGATAAAGGGGATGTTTTTTCACCTTCCCCTCCATTATTGATTTGTCAATTAAACTTGATTTCTAGACAGCAGCCCAAGTCAACCTCCTGAAATATGAGCAATCTGAAACTCTGGAAGTTCAAATCCAAAGCAAACACAGATGATCCAATTGGTCCTCAAATTGCCGCCCCCCCCAAAAAAAACCCCTATGATATCACTGTTCCCATTTTGCAGATGAGGTGCACAAAGATCAATTTGCCCCAAGTCACAGAATAGAGACTTGAACTCAGTCTTCTAACTCCCTGTATTATGTTCTTTCCATGAAACCACTTTGAGAGAAAACGATCCTTCTAAAAAATTGATACTCTTATTTTCCTTTCTCTGAGAAGTGAACATTTAAACACCAAATTCTTTTTATACCTGTGCATACTACAGTCTACTCTCAATTATTCCCAAGGAGTATGGATAATAACAGATTGGATTTAGAATGAGTTCTTGTCTTTCCATGTGACTGTCTCTGTCCTTGTCTCTCTATCCTTGTGTCTCTGCCTCTCTCACACAGACACACAGATACATATACCTATTTCTCAGAGAATGTTCTATACCTTTTCTCCTTTCAATCATATTCCTACCTCTCACACATAAGATGATTCCCTATAACCCACTCCTCAGCTTCTCTGAGATTGAGGCGGTCTAAATTCTCAGCATCACCACTCACCCATTCTCTCCTCCTTTACACTAAATTGAGTGGATTACAGAGGAAAAGCTATCCCTACTCTTCTCCATGGCGAAACTCTCCATGTAACAATCATCCCATTGCTTTTACACTCCTTTGGGACAGTGCTCTAGTAATCATCTCCTCTTTTTCATCTATTTTCATTCTTTTCCTTACCATCCCTCCCCTTCATTTCTTTCTTTTTTTTTAGTGAGGCAATTGGGGTTAAGTGACTTGCCCAGGGTCACACAGCTAGTAAGTGATAAGTGTCTGAGGCCGGATTTGAACTCAAGTCCTCCTGACTCCAGGGCGGGTGCTCTATCCACTGTGCCACCTAGCTGCCCCTCTCCCCTTCATTTCTTAAATTTCAACATCTGATGCCTACTCATTCTCAGCATTTATTCTGTCTTCAAACCATTTCAACTAACCCTAATCATCAAATCCCATGGCCTTTTACCTCTCTGCAGCATTTGACAGTGATAACCTATGTCTGGGCACTCTTTCTTGACTACAGACTCTGCCCTTCTTTGGTTCTCTTGATATCTTTCTAAAGTCTGCTGCTTAGTCTCCTGACCTTCTTCCTAAGGGTGCTTCCCAAGGTCCTGACCTCAGCCCTCTTCCCTCTCTCTACATGGGCTCCCTTGGCCTCTCATTCATCTCCACCCTGATGATTCCAGAATCTACTCAGATATCCCAGTGGCACCTCAAGCTGACTTTATTTTCCCTAGAATTTCTTCCTTGCTTTGCTATTTCTGTCACTGGTACCACCATTTAGCTACTCTTCCATTTGAAAAAACAAAAACAAAAACAAACCTTGGTTTTATCATTGACTTTCTGTCCTCCTTAGATTTAGTAAGTCATGAAATCCTCTTCTTAATTCTACTTTTGCTATCTTTCTCACATTTGTCTCCTCCCACACATTCCTACTGCCAACCCTTGTATAAGTCCTCACACCACCCACAACAGCTTTCTAACAGGGCTTCCTGCCTCAACTGTCTCTCTACTTAATGGGCTCCTCCAACTTAATCTTCCTCATGCATAGATTTGGTCATGTTATTCGGTTCCGATTTTTAAATGGCCACCTGTTACTTACCAAGTGTGTGCTCTATGTGCATTCTGACCAAACTGAACTACTCACTGTCCCCAGAGGTCATGCCTCAAGCTGTCTATTCTGTGCTGATAGTATGTTCTTGCTTTAGAGAATCAGAGTTGGAATAGTCTTGAGAGGTCATTGACTCCAACGAGTATTTGAACAGAAATCCCTTCTCCAGCAGTCCCATCAGATGCCTGGCCAGCCTCTGACTGAAGAGATCCAATGAGGAGGAGCCATTCATTCCACATCTGGACAGGTCTCATTGTTAGGGAAATACTTCTAATACCGAATCAAAACCTGTCTCCTAACTGCTCTTCCTAATTCTACCCTCTGGAGTAGAGTCAGCAGAACAAACCCAAATCAATATATTCTACATGAAAGCTCTTCAGATACATGAAGACATTTATTAAGCCCCCAAAGTCTTCTTTTCTCCAGGCTAAACATTTCCAGCTCCTTCACCCATTCTCCCTTCCACTCCCCCACCATGCCAAATTCCTATCCAGTCTTTAAAGCAATGCTCCCCTTTTTCTAAACATCAACTATCACTCAGAACTCTGCTTGTACCACTGTGGTGTGCAAGGAACTGCAATATAAAACGACACATTAACAAATGTGCACCTTAAATGATGGCACCCCAACTTCAATGAGCAAGTGCTCCTCCCATTTCTTAAGTTCAACTCTCCCCTGTTATATTATATTAGAGAGCTGATTTAAAAGGTGCCGGTAAATTCAACTGTCTTCCCTCCCACACCCAAGGCCTCTGGAAGTGTGGGGGATGGGGTGAGGTGGGGGGTAGTGCTAATTAAGTGTTCAGGTTCAAAAAGGAAGGCACTTCCAACTTCCTGTCCTTCCAATTCCTGCTGAGCCATAGACAGAGGAGGTGAGAATGCAAATGAGAATGTATGTAGAGGTATCTTTAGTAGGAAACTTGACAGAAAACAGAAATTCATAGCAGAAGAAACATTTGCAACAAGCAACTTTTAGCACTCCCACAAGAATTTACAGACAAAGAGAAATAGGTATTTGGGGGGAAATGCCTAAAGATGAGGAGAGGGCAAACCCAGGGACTCAACTTCTCCAGAAAGAGCTTGTCTTACACAGGAAATGGCTCCACAGAAAATCTTATGAGAAAGCAGAGCTTAGAGCAGTCTGCAGGCACACAAACACAAAGCCATGCTCTGAGCTCAGTCTTTTTTTTTAATTAATAAACTATTTTATTTTTTTCCCATTACATGTAAAGATAGTTCTCAACTTTTGTTTATACAGGCTTTCCAATTTCAGATTTTTCTCCCTCCCTCCCCTCCCTCCCCTAGACAGCAGGTAATCTGATATAGGTTATATATCTATATTTATATCTATATCTATCTATATCTATATCTATATATAACATTAATCCTATTTCTGCATTAGTCATGTTATAAGAGAAAAATCAGAGCAATGATGAAAAACCTCAAAATAGAAAAAACAACAGCACCAAAAACAAAAGAAATAGTATGGTTCATTCAGCATCTATACTCCACAGTTCTTTTTTTTTTCTTGGATTTGGAGATCCTCTTCTATCATGAGTTCCCTGGAACTCTTCTGTACCATTGCATTGGTGAGAAGAATATAGTCCATCACAGTAGATCAACACTCAGTGTTGATGATACTGTGTACAATGTTCTTCTGGTTCTGCTCATCTCACTCATCATCAGCCCATGCAAGACCCTCCAGGTTTCTCTGAACTCCTCCTGCTCATCGTTTCTTACAGCACAATAGTATTCCATTGTTTTCATATACCACAACTTGTCCAGCCATTCCCCAATTGATGGGCACCCCTTCAACTTCCAATTCCTTGCCACCACATAAAGAGCAGCTATAAATATTTTTGTACATGTGGGTCCCTTTCTCCTTTCCATGATTTCTTTGGGAAAAAGACCCAAAAGTGGTATTGCTGGGTCAAAGGGTATGGACAGCTTTATCACCCTTTGGGCATAATTCCAAATTGTCTGAGCTCAGTCTTAACAAAATATCAGCCCCCAAATGTGCTCACATATATCGAGTACAGAGGATTCATCAGGAAATGCCCCGTGGCTTGTTTTCCCCCACCACCCAGGACACAGAGCTATTGGCTGATCACTTCTTCTTTTTTTTTTTTTTTTTGGTGAGGCAATTGAGGTTAAGTGACTTGCCCAGGGTCACACAGCTGGTAAGTGTTAAGTGTCTGAGGCCGGATTTTAACTCAGGTCCTCCTGACTCCAGGGCTGGTGCTCTATCCACTGTGCCACCTAGCTGCCCCGGCTGATCACTTCTTGACTCTTGACTCAGGGTAACCTATATTTTCAGATCCTCTGCTGGCTCTGAGAAGCCTTCAAATCACTTTATAGCAACAGGCCAAGAGGTTTGAGGGAGAAGAGAGGGAAGGAGACAGTAGGAATACTTTGGAGGAACCAACTTTTAAACTGTGGGCTAGCTTGCTGGCTGTAGCCATGCATCATATTGTGGCACAGCCTTCTACTCTCCTGCTGCATGGCCCACCACCCACCCCAACTTTCCATCCCTCCCTCTGGGAACCTGAATCAATTACCATTGCTATTGATAAGAGTGACTTCCCTGTGACTTCTCAAACCAAGACGGCTTTCCTTGGCCAACAAGGATCACTCTTCTTGTTTCCTAACCTCTGTATTTATTGTCTCTCTCAATAGAATCCTTGAAGAGAAGTCTTGGCACACAGTAAGTGCTTCATCAATACCTCCTCCCCATTTGCATATCCAATTTTTATGGTATCCATAATACATACAACTCAGATTTCAAGTACATAAAGCTTTTTTTCCTCACAGTAAGCAAAGTAAGCGGTACAATGATTATTGTCCTATTTTATCTGATGGGAAAAACAAAGGCCCTGAGAAATGAAAATGATTTGCCCATTCTCATATAGCTATGAAGTGTCTGAGGCAGGATTAGAAACCAGGTTTCCTCAACAAGAAATATCCAGAGAGAGAGATCTACTCCAATGAGGTGAACAGAAATCAGTCCAATGGGAATTTGTTAGATGGGAGGGAAAGAGAATGGTAGAAGATGGTGGGCCAGTGATCAGCAATTTGCCCTAGGCATACTAGCATTACTTTAAGATTGATATCAAATGCAAAAAGTCCTAGGCACTATATTTAGTTTGCTGAATGAACCTAAAAGAACCACCATATTCTTGCTGAATGAACCTAGCAAGAACCAGCAAAAACAAGCACCATGTGGGTTTCAAGCAGACACTTTCAACTAGTCATTATGTATAAGAGGCTTAAAAACATAAATTTACAGCTGGATGTGGCTTTGAAGGCCTCCATTCCCCTCCCACCTACTTGTCGCTATTAGTCATGATCTGTAGTAAATGTTCATTTCTTTATATTTAAGCATAAAATACAAATTCACATGGCCCTAGAATTAAGATAGCAAAATTGCAAGGCAGGGACTTTCATGTGGTATCATATAGGCATCTCTTAGTTTGGCGTATACATTCCAGCAAAGTTAATCCTATTTTCCCATTGACTTCTCTTCTAAAACTAGAAATGCCATGGCCACACACCAAACCACTGAAAAGGGTGAAAAGGGATTAAAATGGTGGCTGTCCTTTAGAATGCTAAGTGACATAACATACCAGCATGAGTCCCTCTGTTGCTTCAAAAGAAGGGTGAACTGTCTTTTTCTGACTTCTGGAATCACCTTGATTACTCTCTTTGTAGTCTAACCTATTGTCCCCATGCCTATGGAACCTACCTATGAACACTAAGAGTCCTTTTCCTTCACCTGTCTGGTTATTTATGGGTTTAATAAAGTTGGGCTATTTCGTAGTTGGTGTCTTTACATAAGTGATGATGGATGTGAGTTAGAAACCCCTTATGTTCAAGGATTCCAATGAAGATTTTAAAAATCAATGTACTACTCTATGGTTTCTATTCAGTCACTGTATCTCTGTCTATTCCCTAGATGGATATTGTTACTGATGGGTACATGGAGGACTCCACAGGCTGGTTTGGTATAATACAAACCCAGCTCCATGGCATTTGTTAGAGTTTGCGTAATTCCCATAGTTGTTTGGTTGTTTGTTTTTAAAGAATTGCCTGGTGCTTGTTTTTTAAATCTTTTATTTCTGGATGCTATCTCTGAATTGAACCTTCCCCAATAACCAAGGTTAATGGTGAAGCACAAAGAACTGACAGGCCCATCCACTCCCGTAGCCTTGTTCCTTCCTGTGCTGATGGAGCAGAGTTGGATTCATTATATGCTGGCTAGGCCCAAGGTTGGTTATTATAATTACCCCAAATTCAACTTTGAATGGTCTTTCTCTTTAGATTACTGAAGTCAACGTGTCCACCATTTTGTCCTGCCTAATTCACTTTGCATCAGTTCATAAAAAACTTCCCATGTTTCTCTTCTGCATATTTTCCTTTTTTTTTTTGCTATACAATGATATCCCATTATATTTATATGCCACAGTTATTTCCCAATTAATGGGAATCCACTTGGTTTCCAGTTCTTTACTACCATAAAAAGTAGTGCCAAAGAATTTTTAAAACCCTAACAGCTGGGCATTTTTAGTAGAATTTAATGTTAACAAGATGCCACAATCACTCTGGCTCACAACACTTTTTGGTTTTATGGGGTTTTGTTTTGTTTTGTTTTGTGGGGCAATGAGGGTTGAGTGACTTGCCCAGGGTCACACAGCTAGTAAGTGTCAAGTGTCTGAGGCAGGATTTGAACTCAGGTCCTCCTAAATCCAGGGCCGGTGCTTTATCCACTGAGCCACCTAGCTTCCCCCACTTTTTGGTTTTATTCTGATTCAAAGCTCCAAGAATTCACACTGCCATTTATTCATTCAACAAACAATGGTGGCTACTATATGCAAGGCACTATTGGGTTCCTTCAGGAGGTAATACCATAACACCTGTCCTAAAATTTAGAATCTAGTTTGGGGGTAGTAGTGGGGAATAAGAAATAACTTTAATATAAGACAGTATGTGATGAGGTCAGAATTCAATAAACATTTATTTGAGACCTATTTTGTGTAAGGCAATGTTCTGGACAAGGTATGAAATTTAACTAAGGTATCTCTTGCCCTCATAGAGTTCACAGTCTAATGTGGGAAATGATTTTGTCTCTAGTGCACTTCTGGTGTCAACTGCTCTGCTCCCTTCGTTGCAGCTAATCTCCATAATATATCTAGGCAGGTTTCTACCTTTCTAACCTTTTTTATTTCAAAATCCTTTTGATTTGAACCATTTTATCAGTCTTTTTAAGGTCTTTTATCATCCTTTTGGGGGAGTCTGTCATCCCTATACTTAAATGTGTGGCCCAAAAAAACAAGTCCCATTCCTAGATCTTTTTAGTTGGTTGTTCCTTTCCCAAATGGATCACTCCTCTTTTTCACCCCTTACCTCCAATGGGCAACAAGGAGCATACAACCTGTGCCACTACAGTTTTCAGTTTTTTGCCCCGAACTTTATAATATTTAGCAATTTCTTTTAGGTTCCTTCTGGCAGGATTATTTGTGCCCACACACATCACCAGAAGTAGGTAGTAATCATCTTTTAACCAGTTTTGGGAGGGTCTCTGTTATATCTTATGTGATCCTGGAAAACAGCAGACCTCTCTCTATTGCTATTATCAGGACGATGACTGGGTGGTTGGAGTTCTCCAATCACCATAAGTCTCCCCCTGACCCTTCCTGAATGATCTTCTACCTGACAGCTTCTGTGGCTCCTTGGAAAATAAGTAGCTACTTCCTTCTCAGAGCACATAAAAGGGGGTTGACTAAAAATAGGAGTTTATAATCTAGTTTGTGTTATCTATATAGAAAAGAATTGCTAGAATTCTTCCTGAAGTGCTCGCTCATCCTAGTTTTCAAAAGGGAGATGAATGATGGACAGAAATAACCTGAAGCTTCACAATCAACGAAAAATTACTCAAGAGCACTTAAGTTTCTATGGAAGACATTATCTGGGCAATTTCATCAATAAACAGGGTAGTCTATTAAAGATCATTTTGATCAAATCTGAGTGCTAGATAATGCAATTTCATCAGGACAAATTTCTCGCATTTCACTTAAGTCCCAGTGAATTCCACTTCTAAGTGATCCCGACTAACTCAGTGCAAGACATTCTATCATCCTTGGAAGATCAGCGCAGGCTTCCAGCCCTGTGCAAAAAGATTTTCTAGTACTGCCAATAAAATGTCCAAGTTATTTTTACACAGTCTTATAGCTTAAAAATGTATCAAACTTCATCTATTTAATTTTAACGAGGTTTTTAATGTCAAAAAGATAGGTTTTAATTTTTAACGTTTCTAAAAGCCATTTGATTGCCTGCCAAAGGCAAATTTATTTTTAAAGCAAACATAGAGAAATACATATTTCTCCATCTTTCTCTCACTGGCTGGGCTTCCTCTGACCTCAGGTTAGTTAGGACTGAACCAGAGATAAAAGCTGCTCTCTGAACACCTGCTCTGTCTCCTCATGACAATTCAGAATGGGGTGTCTTGCACATAGTAGGTCCTTAACAAATTAACAGGGTGCAGCTAGGTGGTGCAGTGGATAGAGCACTGGCCCTGAATTCATGAGGACCTGAGTTCTAATCCGGCCTCAGACACTTGACACTAGCTGTGTGACCCTGGGCAAGTCACTTAATCCCTATTGCCTTGCAAAAAAAAAAAAAAAGAAGAACTGAAACAACTTGGGGCAGCTAGGTGGCACAGTGGATAGAGCACCAGCTCTGGAGTCAGGAGTACCTGAGTTTAAATCCAGCCACTTGACACTTACTAGCTGTGTGACCCTGGGCAAGTCACTTAATCCCAATTGCCTCACTATAAATAAATAAATAAACAAATGAACAGAAGGATGATAGGCTAAAGCACCAAGTGAATATAAAGGGGAAACTAAATTATAAAAGTACTTTTGGCAAAGATCTGGCAAATGTTAACTATATTATTAAATATACATTTACATAGAAATCAAATCTATATTTGATATGTATATATCAAGTCATATATATATATATATATATATTTGAGTGATAGAAGACGTAGTCTAATAGAGCTATGCAAATAAAACCCTATTTGTTCCTACTAACATCTTACCTTCTTGCCCTAACAGTAAATAGACTGCAGCCCGCTTTCTTGACCCAACAGCACAAATAATAAAACAATGAAAACAAGTAGGCTCAGATGGAAATAAGAAAGCTGTCCTTCCTTTGGGAGTTCATTTAACAGACAGCCTCAAAAAATACCCAAGCATCTCTGTTTTCAATTGAGCTGCTTAAGAGTTCAGGAAAAAATATGAATTTCAACATGATTTAAGAATCTTAAATGAAATAGGATAAACTGCTCAGCCTGGATCAGAGGAAAAGGACTCTGCAGAATCAAAGGGAAAGTCCTGACTATGAGCTAAAGCTCATTTGAAGGCCGAGTGGCACGCTAGATAGCATGGTTTAGGGATGGCTCAGACATTGACAAAATGAAGCTATCTGCTCTACTCCATCACTGTACAACCAGGCCTGGCATTCACTACTCCAAGCGTTTGTTTGGATTTTTGGTTTTAAGGCACAGGGATCCTACAAAAAGTTTGATTATTTGTGGCTTTGTTGCTAGCCACTGACTCATTTGTTGAACTCTAAACAAAGATTCTCCAGGGGAATTTTTTCTTCCTCAACGCAGGGTATAAACTTTCAATTAATACCCTTTTTCAACCATACAGGTCAACCTCATTTTGTGAATGCCTATTAGACAGAGGTCGGCATTAACCCATTTAATGAGTGCCAAACTTACACACGGGAGGTCTTATACTACATAGACTTCAGTTGTTTTTGTGGCCCTCTTAGCTTCCTTACTGGTTGAGCCAAAACAAAAGGAAGAAAAGAAAAGAAAAATTAAGAGAGAGTGAGAGAAAGAGAGAGAAGGGAAGAAAGTGAAAGATAGGAACAGACCAGAAAAAGAAATCCACCTCCTCAAATTCCCAAGCCAGTAGAAGTCCCTATATCCCTGTTCCCACTGGGATGGGAAAAACATGCTTGCTCTTGCCCATTCTATTAGTGGAAGCGAATCCATCAATATTGCCCCTTGACTATGTTCTATTCTGAGTGTTAAGTATATGCCTTTAAAAGAGGCAGGACAGGGGCGGCTAGGTGGCGCAGTGGATAAAGCACTGGCCCTGGATTCAGGAGGACCTGAGTTCAAATCCGGCCTCAGACACTTGAAGCTTACTAGCTGTGTGACCCTGGGCAAGTCACTTAACCCCCATTGCCCTGCAAAAAAAAAAAAGAGGCAGGACAGTCCTTTGCACTGCATAGGTTATTTCCTAAATAAGTCAGCTGGAATAACCATACCTCAACGTGATTCTTGCACTCGGGGTATTCTACTGAACTGATGAAAAGGTAACCAGAGCGGCTGCTGAAATAATGAAGCTTCATGTGGCAGGGGGAACTCTTCAGTTGGAATTAGTACAATGGAAGCGTGGTTTTCATCAGTATGCAAAGATCCCATGGATTGATTGCTCACTTGACTAACCTCTGTCTCAGAGATGGGAATTAAATGCCTGTGGACTGTGAACCAACAAAGGCAAGATGTTCCTTAAAGGGCACAGTGGAATTTTTCGACACAGAATGCTGGAAGGGCTCTGAAGGGCCCAACACCTTCATCTGACAGACGAAGAAAACGGGGCCTCCAGAGGGGAGGGGGCCACCCTAAGGTGACAGAGCAGCACTGGAATGGGAATCCAATCTCACCGCATCCAAATCAGTGTGCTCTCCTGTAGGATCCCTGCCTCTCCCATGGAGGCCGCTTATAGGGCAGTTTTTTTTTTTTGTGTGTGCGGGGCAATGAGGGTTAAGTGACTTGCCCAGGGTCACACAGCTAGTAAGTATCAAGTGTCTGAGGCAAGATTTGAACTCAGGTCCTCCTGAATCCAGGGCTGGTGCTTTATCCAGTGCACCACCTGGCTGCCCTTATAGGGCATTTTAAGGGACATGGGATGATATGAAATTTCTTTAATTTGGAATTAGACAGGATATTCTTGGTCATCTGTATTACAAGGACAAAGACAATTGTTATCATGTACAGGATCCCTTCAAACTGCCAGCTTATATTTGAGTTTTGTTTGTTTTTTATTTTGCGGGGCAATGAGGGTTAAGTGACTTGCCCAGGGTCATACAGCTAGTGTTAAGTGTCTGAGGCAGGATTTGAACTCAGGTCCTCCTGAATCCAGGGCCAGTGCTTTATTCACTGCACCATCTAGCTGCCCCCAAAACATCTTTTTTTCCCTTTTTTGTGGGGCAATGGGGGTTAAATGACTTGCCCAGGGTCACACAGCTAATATGTGTCAAGTGTCTGAAACCAGATTTGAACTCAGGTTCTCCTGAATCCAGGGCCAGTGCTTTATCCATTGCACCACCTAGCTGCCCCTTCTTAGCTTATATTTGTAAAGAAATACAAGGCCATTTTTGTTGGGAGGAGAGGAGAGGTAGGCCAGAGATATTAGCAGGTAGAACTTGATAGGAAGTCTCTAGTGGAATGCCACAAGGCTCTATGGTTGGCCCACTGATTCATGAAGCTTCAGGGGCTTAGCAACCACGCTGGATGTGACGTTTTCAGTTGTTCAGTGGATTGTAGTGACTGGAAGAAGCATGTTGAAATGTGGTTATTCCAAGCTAATTTCTTTTTGGAATAACCTATGCAATGTGAAAGGTGTTACTATCTTATGTTTAACAGCTAGAGAATAGGGAGGCATGGTTAGATAGCAGTTCGTCTGAAAAAGATGCAGGGGTCTTACTGGACCACAAGCTCAACAATGTAATATAGCAACCTAAAAAAGCCAGGGAAATCTTGGACTGAATTAAGATATGTATAGCATCCATAACTACAGAGATCATCCCTCTTTCCTTTCATCCTGGTCAGATGACATCTGGATTCATTCTGCATAACACATTTTAAGAAGGATAGTGACAAATTGGGTAATAACTGGAGGACAGAAACCAGAATGGTGAATGGGTTCGAGCCCATGGCACATAAGGACTGGGGGAAAGAATTAGGGATATTTAGCTGGGAGAACAACAGGCTCATTGGTAAGATGGTGGCTGTTAAGTTATTGAAAGGATTCTGTTTAGTCTCAGAAGGCAGAACCCAAACTGACTGGTGAAAATTTCTTTCTTTTTGTCTTCATTTTTGTTTTTTGTTTTTTTTGTTTTGGGGGGGGGGCAATGAGGGTTAAGTGACTAGCCCAGGGTCACACAGCTAGTAAGTGTCAAGTGTCTGAGCCCATATTTGAACTCAGTTCCTCCTGAATCCGGGGCCGGTGCTTTATCCACTGCGCCACCTAGTTGCCCCCAAAATTTCAAAGAGATAAATCTGGGCTTGATGTTAGGGGGGAAAAAAGACTTATTACCCAGCAGCTCTCAAGCTTTTTGGTCTCAAGACCCCTTTATACTCTTAAAATAATTAGTGAGGATTCCCAAGAGCTCTTATTTATGTGACATTTGCTCTATTAGAAATTAAAACCCCTTAGTATTATTATTAAAACGTTTTGACCTTATGGACCCTCCAAAAAGGTCTCAGGGACCCCTGGAGATCCCTGGACTACAATTTGAGAACCACTGTTCTTGGTCATTAGAGCTGCCCCAAAGTGGAATGGGTAGCTCTGGGAGGTACTGAGTGAAATCCTTTTTCTTGGAGATCTCCAAACAGAGACTGGATCCGGCACAAAGCAGCAGGGATTGTGGGGATTGGATGGGCCTCGTCAGTTCCTGAGCTCCCTCTCAGCTCTGAAATTCTGTGATCCTCTAGAGGTACACGCCTGACCTTTTATAGCTCTACTTCCTTACAGCACCTAGTACGGTACCATGCGCAAAGTAGGCACTAACTGAATGCTTATTAACTGACTCAAATGTCAAATTATACTGTGATTTCAAATTTATATGATAAAATACACTCGTCGACTCTTGATTGGCCATGCTAATAGAGGGGAGCAATGGCACAGATCATTTAAAATGGGATAATCCAAAAATAATTTAAATTTGCTTTGGAAATGCAGTACAGGTTTTTTGGCAGCGTGTTTTTCTTTCTAATCCTGTTTTGCTTTGGCCAATATTAAAATGAGCTCACATTCCTTGAGCACACTCCAAGACACAGTGCAGGAGAGGTTGTTTAGATGCTTTTGGAGGGTGGGATGGGGGTGGAGATAGGAAGATCACAACTTTGTAGTGGCTATCCCACAAAGAAGTTACATATATTTAAAATAGGATTTTAGAAGATATGCTTACATCTGGAGGCCAATTTTTCCCCCAATGAAATACATCGGAGGGTTTCTCTGTGTGTATATGTATGTGTGTAAAACCCACAATTAAGGCCAGAATATATGTAATGTAAATAAATCTATGTTTTTCCACATCAGGAAGAAAACTGAGGCTTACAAACCGGGGAGCATGACTTACCTCTATGGTGGCAGAGTAATTCTCTGAGTATTATCAGTAGAATCAGAGGCAGGCCAAAGTGGGCCTAGGCTTGGCAGCGGTTTATCAGTCTTGATTTACCCCTACCAGATATCTCTTGTGGGGTTTTTTGTTTGTTTGTTTGTTTGTTTTGCGGGGCAATGGGGATTAAGTGACTTGCCCAGGGTCACACAGCTAGTAAGTGTCAAGTGTCTGAGGCCGGATTTGAACTCAGGTACTCCTGAATCCAGGGCTGGTGCTTTATCCATTGCACCACCTAGCTGCCCCTACCAGATATCTCTTAAAGGGCATCATTTAAAGTTTATAGAAATAGGTATGTCTGCATACATATGCATGTGTCAAACTGTTATTGGACCATCAGGAAGACAACACCTAATTTACATGTGGGGAAATGCCAGCATCCAAGTCTTTGGTCAATCTAGTGTCTACCTCTGAAATGTTGCACATGACCTGAATGGACTCAACTCTGGACACATATTAACCGGATACGAAGCACAGGTCAAGAAGCAGTCATGTAAGAACCTGGTTCAGTTACTCGTGAATCTTGACCTTGAAGAGATATTCTAAATATGTTCTCCAAGCACTCATAATACTTTAAATATTGTAATTTTCATGATATTGCTACCTAAAGCTCAACATTTCCTAGTGAGTCCAGTATTGAGTACATCAATTTCAAAGTGGAGTAATGAGAGAAAAATGAAGAATTTAAAAAAGCATATGGAAACATGTTATCAGGAAATTTGTATTACTAATTCCAATGTTACAGAGAAATCCGTAGGAAGCACTACTGTGCTATTATCAAATAGTAATTAGGTCAAAGAATAAGTAGGGTGTTTTTCTCCTAAAATAAAAAGGGAGAAAGGTCATCAAAATGACAAGGTAGTTCTTGTGTACATGTGGCCAGTATGGATTAGAAAGCAAGTATATTTTTAGTTTATGATTTCCACTGGCTAGCGATATGTCAAAACTTGTTGCCTTCCTAATTTTTCTCATTACTCTGTACCTGAACTTTTCCAATTAACTGAAGTTCTCTTAAACAATAGTGCCACTCTCTCTAATGGGAGAGCAACTTTTTGGATACTTTCTCAATGAACTCTGTGTTGGAAATTTCCCTATTCCTCTTTACTAAATGTACTTGTCTAAAAACAAATGAAGTCAACTTTTCTATTTCTACTTGTATAAACCTGAATGTTAATTTTTAATATCCTAATAAAGCTACATATGACTAAAATAACCATAGCAATTTGTAGAGTGGGCCAAGAAGACAGTTCCACCAGGTCACTTTAGCATGAATCATAAACATACCTCTATTAAATTCTGAGGTGCACCTTCTGCCAAAAAATCTTCAAATGAAACGATGTACTTTATTCCCCATTCTTTGTTTCATGGGTTGCCATTGCCAAAAATATTCAGTACCTACCTTACAGGGCTGTTAGGACCAAATGAGATAAAGATGCAAAGCTCTTTGAAAGCCTGAGCATGTGTTATAGATGTGAGCTATCACCAAGTGGCTGGTCTACCTGTGACTGATGAACCTCTGTACTGAACTTATTCATTCTGTTCGGAAGTCAGTCTGTTATCAGCACAACTCATTGCCAATTACTTATAACATGATTAATAAAAAATCAAGCTAAATAAATAATCATCAATAAAACCTATACTGAGAAATAGAAGCATATATCTTGGAGTCAAAAGTATACCAGGTTATCATCGCCTAAAAAAAACAAAAACAAGACAAGATTAGAATTCAAGTCCTGCCAATTTCCTTATCCAAAGCCCATATACTTTTCCAGGACAGATACTGATACACCAAACTGTTTGGGAATTAGAAACCTATAGTAGCATCCTCTTAGTACTCTGAAAAGGTTACGATAAACTACTGGACAGAAGGACTACAAAATTTTGTTAAATTAGACATGTCAGAAAGAGTGTTATATTAAATGATCTAATTTATGACTGTTGGAAAAAGTGATGAAATTATCCTTATTTGCTGATGACATGATGGTTTACTTAGAAAACCCCAGAGAATCATCAAATAAACCAATTAAGATAATTAATTGCTTCAGTAAAGCAGCAGGATACAAAACAAAGCCACAAAAATTGTCAGCATTTGTATATGGCCATAATACCCAAGAGAAAATAGTAGAAAAAGAAATTCTACTCTAACTATAAAATGCATAAAATATATAGGAGTTAATCTACCAAGACAAACTCAACACATATATACAATTACAAAACCCTCTACCAAAATAAAGGAAGATATAATTGGAACAATATTTATTGTTCATGCGTGGGCCACACCAACATAATAAAAATGACAACATTTCCTGATTTACTTCACACATTTAGTGCTCTGCCAATCACACTACCATGGTTTTACTTTATAGAACTATATATAACTAGACAGAAGAATAAAAAAATTCATTTGGAAGACCAAAAGGGGAAGACTAGGAGGATAGTTCCTAATCAAACAAGAGATAGAGGCAACTCTAAAAGGAAAAAAAATAGATAATTTGGGTTGCACAAACTTAAATGTTTTGTATGAACAAAAATCAATGCAGATAGAGCAGGAAGAGAAACTCAACTGACAAAAATCTTTTCATCAAATCTCTGATAAAAGTCTGACATCCAAGATATATTGGAAACTAGCATGAGAGGAAGCATGGTAGAGCTGATAAAGACATAACAACCTCAGAGTCAAGAAAACCTGGATTTGAGTCCTACCTCTGACAAGTACTTGCTATGTGACCCTATTAAAGCCCCAGACAACTCTCTAGGATTGTAAGTTGCAGAACAAATGCCAACCTGCAATGATAGCAGGGGTTCCTTATATGAAAGAAATTACAGGTGTGATTTCCTCCTGCTCTGACACCCCCCTCCCCCAAAAAGTATTAACTCTATTTAAGAATGAATCACAATGATTTGTTAAGTGCTTACTATGTGTTAAGCACGGGGGCTACAAATAGAAAAAGAAGACATTCCCTGTTCTCAAGAAGCTTGCCATCTAAGTAGGGAAGTAGTGAAGCAACAGGGCTCATGGAAAGGCTCAGAAGTACTCATGGTACAGCTATAGAGCTGATGGCATGATTTAAAAGTCCTTAGGATACATCAAGGTATCTGATCCACAGGGGTGTCCCACAACCATTAAGAAGACAGTGGTGGGGGCAGCTAGGTGGCACAGTGGTTAAAGTTCTGGCCCTGGATTCGGGAAGACCTGAGTTTAAATCTGGCCTCAGACACTTGACACTTACTAGCTGTGTGACCCTGGGCAAGTCACTTAACCCTCATTGCCCCGCAAAAAAAAAGAAAAGAAAAAAAAGAAGACGGTGGTGGGTCTCAGAGTCAGGGTACAAAGAGGATTCAGTATCTAGCTGGGAAAGGGTAGTGAAGCCTATGTCCCCTTGTGTACTCCCAGATGAGGTGGAGGGAGGGGTAAGTAGGATAACAATTTTGTGGCTGGCTAAGAAAAAGAAAAAGAAAAATGGATAAAGGTAACAGACCCTCAGTCTGCTCAGAGACTATGTCTATTCACTTAACATCTAGCCCCTCCCAAGCAGATACAGAATCAGAGATATACAACAATGGGTCTCTTCTGATCTTGAATACTAACAGCCTACTCTATTCTTAATCATGATTGCAAAGGGTTGGCTTTTATGTAATTTTGAAAATGGCAAGAAAAAGACAGCCAAGGATATGTAGGCCACTAATAATGAACTATAATGTCTATAATGAAGGTGGATCAACGAAAGGATTTGTCAAGTGTTTGGGTAACAAGACTAACTGCTTGGCATCTATTTTGCTTGTTATTCAGAGTAACTAAGTATGCTTGCAATGAACAAAGCACGCATTTCCACTGGCCCTCCAAGTCCAGGAAATATACCTTCCCGTAATAAGAGCTCTGAAGATGATAGAAGCCATTACTTAAATAATTAGTTTTAAGATGAGAAAGTAAACAGAAACGATTCATTACTTTAACTCACTGCAGACATTAGCTATAATTCAATCTTAAGCTGTGATGAACACAGTCGACTCTTGGTTATCTGTGCACAGATTGCTTTATTGATCATACAGAGAAAATGTTTCAGCCCATGTCAGCTTTCTTCTGCCTCTCAGCACACATTCAGTGATTTGGTCATGGTGTAAGGTAGCCCTGTAGCTTACAAACAGACCATAACGAGTAGCAGGGGGGACCACAAGTTAAAGCCCTGGATTAATGTATAGGAAATACAAATTTGCTGTAAAAACTATAGATTAGGGTTAGGCTTTGGAATGAATGACCTCTGGACCAAGCACAATTTTATTGGGAATAACAAGGGCTGGCCACATATTTGGACAAATAGCCAGGAAGTTATTTCTATTAAATGTAACAAACATGTATTAAGTGGCTAGGCACTAAGGATTTTATGTGGGGGGGGGAGGCTGAGGAAAAATGTACACAGAGTAGTTAATACAAAATGCAGAGAAATAAATGGAGATGGAGGTGAAGAAGGGGAAAACTTTGCAAGCAGGGAGGACAGCTTGTATCAAGGCATGATGGTAGAAGGTGACATGAGCCAGAGAGCTTGGCTAAAAAGCCAAGTGAGTGTATAAAAAAAGGGAAATAACATGAAAGGGAGTAATGGGAAAGAGAGTTTGAGGCCAGATTGTGAAGGGTTTCAAATGTTACAACAGAAGAGTTTAAATTTTATCTTAGGGACAGCTAGGTGGCGCAGTGGATAGAGCACTGGCCCTGGATTCAGGAGGAACTGAGTTCAAATTCGGCCTCAGATACTTGACACTTACTAGCTGTGTGACCCTGGGCAAGTCACTTAACCCCCATTGCCCCGCAAAAAAAAGCAAACAAGGAAAGAATTATCTTAGGGGCAAGAAGGAACCACTGGAAGATTCTGAGGACCCTCAGGATTCAAAGAGGAACCCTAGTGTTACTTCCTCCTCCAGCAGGTACAGAGAAAGCTACTGAGGACTCCTTTCTCTATAGGTACAGGGACTATAAGATGTGTGTCAATATGTTTCTAGTAATAATGTTAGAGGTAGTGTGGTATAATGGCTAGACAGCTGGTTTTGAAGCCATGCAGACCTGGGTTTAAGTCCTGCCCCCAATATATTCTGGCTATGTGACCCTAGGCAAGTCACTTAGCTCCTCAGTGCTTTAAGCCAGAGGTGTTAAACATGGCTGCCATACAGAAAGACACTCCGCAGCAGGCCAGAACCAGATGAAGATGTCATTGGGAAATGTTTAACAAAATAAATAAAAATAGCATAAAACATAGATAACCCTACATTTTTGTGTGTGTGTGAGGCGATTGGGGTTAAGTGACTTGCCCAGGGTCACAGAGCTAGTAAGTGTTAAGTGTCTGAGGCTGGATTTGAACTCAGGTCCTCCTGAACCCAGGGCCAGTGCTCTATCCACTGTGCCACCTAGCTGCCCCAAAAAGCATTGGATTTAAAAAAAAATTGGTGAGGCAATGAGGGTTAAGTGACTTGCCCAGGGTCACACAGCTAGTAAGTGTCAAGTGTCTGAGGTCAGATTTGAACTCAGGTCCTCCTGAATCCAGGGCTGGTGCTTTATCCACTGTGCCACCTAGCTTCCCCCGATAACCCTACATTTTAAAACCAAGTCAATATGGGGCCCAAGGGGATCCTTATGTGTGAATTGATGGCCCCTGTTTCGATCTGAGTCCAGCAGTATTGTTTCAGGCAGCTCTTTAAAACCCAAGTTTACAGAAAAGATGTTGATAGGCATAAGGACGAAGAATTCTTGTGAACGATAAAATGGGCACCATCTCTACCCTATCCCATAGGAGACATATTAATAAAGCTCAAGCAGCATCTGCTTGCCTTTGTCATTTCTGCTCTTACATTTCAAAAAGCAGATCTTTCATCTGTTGCTCTGTAACTATTCTAGGATCATAGGGGAAGAGCTAGAAAGGACCTTAAAGTTCATTTAGTCTACATCCCTCAATTTTCAGCTGAGGAAACTGAGGCCAAAGAGGTAAAGGGACTTGCCCACTACAAAGGTAGTGAGTTGCAGAGCCAGGAATTTGAAACTTAGGGACTCCAATTTCAAATACACTGGGCCTTGGGGCTTCCCAGAGCCAGGCTCTCTCATCTCATGAAAGAATTCGAATTTTCTGCCCCAACTTCCAGTATACAAAGTTGGCCCTTGGATATAACATGGATCTAGTACACCTTGTAAAGTAATATTTTAAAATATCAGGAAAGGGGGGCAGCTAGGTGGTACTGCAGTGGATAAAGCGCTGACCTTGGATTCAGGAGTACCTGAGTTCAAATCCAGCCTCAGACACTTGACACTTACTAGCTGTGTGACCCTGGGCAAGTCACTTAACCCTCACTGCCCCACAAAAAAAGAAAAATAAATAAAATATCAGGAAAAATGATAATTCCTATAGTATGAATAACCGTGATGCATTCAAAATAAGTTAAAAAAAACCCTACACAAAATGGAAATAGTATGATGCCCAAAATGGTTGTGACGTGCTCAAACCTTGGCCTGCCTCATATATTGTTCCCATCTTAGATGGAGTAATTAGTGACTTGGCTAGTCTCACACTGTCTTCAGTCATCATTTCTTCATCCATTCAACAAATAATTAATGAACACCTACCATGATAGATATGAGAAGCATCACAGCACAGTAGAAATAACACCGTGCACAATGGCAGAACATCCAGCTTTGAACTTTGGCTTGCTCACTATCCATAGAATCTTGGGCAACATATTTCAAGTCTATGAGCCTCAGTTTCCTCATCTGTAAAAATGAGGAAAACAAATGCTCCTCCTATTTCACGGGGTTGTCACAAGGAAAATATTTTCTCAATTGTAAAGCACTATACAATAGTGAGCTATCATCACCTAGGTGGTCTAGTAGATGGAATGTTGGACCTGGGAACTCAGGACTACCCAAGTTCGAATTCTTCCTCAAAGACTTACTAGCTGTGTGGCCCTGGGCAAGTCACTTAACTTCTCTGTGAAATGGGGATAATAATAGCACTTGCCTCATAAGACTGTGAGGATTAAGAAAGATAACAAATGTAAAAGTACTCGGCAAACCTGAAATGTTAGTTATTATTATTATAACCATCATGATCACGATTACTGCATTGTGTTATACTAGGCTGTGAAGAATATAAACAATTATCATTTGACTACCTAATGTCTACACAATTATAAATCTAATTGGAAAAATAAACAGAAAAAATTTCAACATCTGTGAATAACACTATTGCCACCAAATAGAATATAATTATGTCCTAAACTATGTGGTACAGACAATAAACATTATAGGAATTCAGAGAAGGGGGAGCTGAGTTTTGGCTGAAGCAATTAGAAAATGTTTCATGGAAGAGATGGGATTTGAGCTATGACTTGGACAGGGAAGCTTTAGGTAGGGAGAGAAGAACAGAATGCATGTTCTGGGTGAGGAAAAGGCAGGGAGGTAGGAATGACCATGCTTTTCTATCTAAGGTAAGTCAAAAAACTACTGGCTCCTTTCCCGACATCTTTGCCCAAAGCAACTGATTGGCATATTCCTATAAAAGATCCTGAAAATGTAAGAAGTAGCAAAAGTAATTCAGATCAAGTCACACCTAGAAAGGAATTACTTCTACAACATCTTTTGTTGTTCAGTCGCTACTCAGTCATGTCCAACTGGTTTTTTTTCCCATTTGGGATTTTCTTTGCAGAGATACTAGAGTGATCTGCCATTTCCTTCTCTAGCTCATTTTACAGATGAGGAAACTGACACAAACAGGGTTAAGTGACTTGCCCAGAGTCGCATAGCTAATAAGAGTCTCAGACTGGATTTGAACTCAGGTCTCCCTGACTCCAGGCCCAGTGCTTTATCCACTACAGCACCACCTAGCAACATCTAGTCTGTTAAAGATTTCTACCACAGGGATCAATCTGGACACTTTGAGGCAGCCCAAGTCACTTCTATAGAGGTTTTAATTGGAAGTGTTTCCTTCTATTGGATCCAAATCTACAGCTTCCACCCATTGTTCTGAGCTCTATGCACTTTAGAAGCCAGAAAGTTGAACCATGGCCTCCAAAGAAACCATTGATCTAAAACCGAAGTTTATAATCTAGCTTAGTTTATATGTCTACACAGAAAAGAACTTCTAAAGTCCTGATTGCTAAAGTTCTCCTTTTATGTTTCAAAAGAAAGATGATCACATTTATAAGAATCCAAGTCATTCCTCAATTGAGAAATGGTCAAAGGATATGAACAGGCAGTTTTCTGATGAAGAAATCAAAGCTATCTATTATCATGTGAAAAAAATGCTCTAAATCCACTATTGATTAAAGAAATGCAAATTAAAACAACTCTGAGGTACCACCTGACACCTATCAGATTGGGTAATATGACAAAAAGGAAAATAATAAATGTTGGAGAAGCTGTGGAAAAAATGGAACACTAATGCATTGTTGGTGGAGCTGTGAACTGATCCAACCATTCTGGAGAGCAATTTGGAACTATGTCCAAAGGGCTATAAGGCTGTGCATACCCTTTGATGCAGCAATACCACTATTAGGTCTTTTCCCCAAAGAGATCATAAAAAGGGGGAAAGGACACACATGTACAAAAATATTTATAGCTGCTCTTTTTGTGGTGGCAAGGAATTGGAAACTGAGGGGATGCCCATCAATTGGGAAATGGCTGAACAAGTTGTGGTATATGAATGTAATGGAACACTATTGTGCTATAAGAAATGATGAGCAGGTGGATTTCAGAGAAGCCTGGAAGGGCTTACATGAACTGATGCTGAGTAATATGAGCAGAACCAGGAGAACATGGTACACAGTATCAACAACATTGTGTGTTGATCAACTGTGGTAGACTTGACTCTTCTCAGCAATACAATGGTCCAAGATAGTTCCAAAGGACTCATGATGGAAAATGCTCTCCAAATCCTGAAAAAAAGAACTGTGGCATCTAGATGCACATTGAATGATACTATTTCTATTTTTTTGTTTTTCTTTTTTGAGGTTTTTCCCTTTTCTTCTGATTCTTCTTTCACAGCATGACTAGTGCAGAAATATGTTTAATGTGATTGTACATATATAACCTCTATCAGATTGCTTGCTGTCTTGGGGAGGGGGGAGGGAGGGGAGGGAGGGAGAAAAATTTGAAACTAGAAATCTTATAAAAACAAATCTTAAAACAACATGTAACTAGAAAATAAAATACTTTTACGATTAAAAAAAGAAAGGCGAATCATGGAATCATACACAATCTATGCAGAATTATTGGAGATTACTTAAGTTTCTAAGGAACATACATTGTCCTTGTAATTTGATCAGATCTATTTTGACAGCCTAATAAAATGTTACTGGTCAGAACTGAATTTTCTCTAACTCACTCATTTCAACACTAGAGAAAGGGTAGGAAAAATCCCCCTTTTCACACCAAGGCCAAATGAGTTTCAGTTCTGAAGGGACCGTAATCACCAAGGAGTGCAGCAACATAGATTTGAATCATTCTTATCACGGCTTTCGAGTACTATACAAAAATGTTTTTCAATACTGCCAGTAAAATTGGTGACTTTTTAATACAGTCTTATGATATACAAAAGCACCAAACCACACTTTCAAGCTAAACTATTATGTCTAAGAAGGGCAGGTTTTGATTTTCAAAATAGGTAAAATCCACTTCCCTGCTCTTCAAGAGCAAGTTGATTTTTCAAAACAATGGTAGGGTTCTTATTTCCGACCCTTTATTCCTTCTACCTGTTGTCCGCTGACCTTAGGCTAGATAAAACGGAAAGGTAGGAGAGGGGTGTGATCCCTTTACATGACCTGCATTGTGCAGTGTGATGTCTCAAAACCCAACAAGGAATATTAGCTAACCAAGCACTGACGATAACAAGTCTTGAAAACTTGGCTGCAATAAGTGGGGACAAAGTGACTTGAATTATGGGCATCCTTGTATACTATAGTCTACTGACTTCCACTTTACTTACTCTCCTCTTAAAAGACTCTAGATGGACCGAATTAGCCATGCAGGGCTTCAAAGCTGTCAGTTCTCTGTAAGTCAAATCCTTTCGCTACAATTAAAAGCCTAACCGTGGTAATAGTTCTCAGGTGATCCTTTTAGAGTGAAACATGTTGCTACCTATGAAATACAATATTGTGCTTCCCTTTCTCCCTCCACCAGGCCCTTTTCCATTTCCAACGTTCCTAGTTGCCCGGTTGGCAGGATTGAAGACAACAATGGAACAGCAGTTGCTAAGACGTAGTCTTCATGTGCCTCTTCCTCCTAGGTGGGTTACGGTTACTATAACGAGTTTTGCTTAGATCTTTTCTCGCCCCTCTTCCCCACCCCACCCCCATCTTCTTCTTGGGCAATGGAACCCAGTGGGAGAATCTCTGCCGATCTCTGTTTTAAAAAATAAATGTTGGTTGCTTCAAGGAGGTGGGAAAGGACTTCATACAACTAGCTCCTGCAATAAGACAGTTATTGGGTCTGTCCTTGGGATATTTGAAGAAGGCTGGGAAAATCTCTGTACCGTATCACTGCCAAATCTTAATCTGTCAGGATAGTGTAGTAGTGGAACGAGTGCTAGGCTCTGAGACGGGTCCCGGGTTCGAATGCTGATTTTGATACTAGCTAAGTGACCATGGGCAAATCTTTTAACCTGCCTGAGTCTCCATTTCTTCATCTGAAAAATAGTGGTGATATAGCTTGTAGTGCCTACCTCTCGGCATTGTTGTGAAAAATATGTAAAGCGTTCTGCAAACCTTAAAGCACTAAATGTCTGCTCTTATCACTATAGCAACACAGGTAAGTTCAACTAGACAAAGATCCCTGGGCAGACGAGAGTGATTCCCAGCTTCTAGTAGTAGCAGTGCATGATTCTTTTATTTACAAATCCTCAAAAAAATGGAAGGAGATTTAGGTTACTGAATCTCTCTTCACCTGTAGCTGGTATCTTCTGATACCGGAGAGGCTGCGGGTCTCCCACAATCCCCACGAACTGAGGAACATCCCCCTTCAGGATCCTTCTAACTTGTTCAGAAAGGACCTTGAAAGATGCCGGGGTGAGGGCACACAGTCCATGCTCCAAGGAGCTTCCTGAAGAAGCTTCCTCAGAGAAAAATTGCTGCTTCAGGCAATAAGGTGCGCATGGGCCAGTCAGGGAGCATCAATGCTCCAATGCCAGGCATTTTGAAGAGTCAACTGCATCTGATCCCCAGTTTGAAGTGAATGTTTTACAAAAGCTGATCATGAAAATTTGTTAGGGAGTCAAAACATTTTTAAACTATAAAATAAATGTTTGTTTTTGTTTTTTTTACTACAAATACTCTTAAAAAGGTGAAATACTCTTTTAAAAATGGCTTAAATTCAAATACCTCACAATAAAGGGATTGTCAAAATTATTTTTTTTATGGACTATAGTCTGAAATTAATAGGCTATCAATTCAGGCTTAGAATCTTTACTACAGTGAGACTTTTGTTGTATTGGTATTTCTGGCGAATAACTCTAGCACGGGCTAAAGCAATTTGACACTGCCATTATACTCCACTGTAACAGGATTTGACCTGTACAAAATGTCATTAGCCAGGATACTGTAATGAACCACTTTTTAAATCAAATACTAAATAATACCACTTTACTTTTGCTATTTTATTGACTAAAATGTTGATTTTAGAGATCTTACTTTTCCCCTTCAATACAAAAAGCTGGACTAGTGGTGGTGGTGGTGGTGAAACAAGATTGGGGAAAAAACATGATGGAAATAAGGTTCAGGAGGAAGTAATAAGAATGGCCAAAGGCTCATAGATGACACAAGCCTCACACCTATACCTCAATCTTTTTTTTTTATGAAAAAGAATCAAAAAATGATGGGCACTGTACACGCAAAAGAAATTGATTATATTTAATAGATGGGAAGTGACTTGTTACCTATGTGAGAGTCATTACTGAATCAGTTGTTGGTGAAAAGACAGGCTACTGGCTTGTTAAAGCAAATATCAAAATTAAAACAAAGCTAGAAAAATTAAAATGAGAAAAAGACACACCACTCAATTGAAAAACTCTACCCTGACCTATTTAAACAACTTATTGGTGAAAAAAAGGGAAAGGAATGGAGTAAAAGGCATTGACTTTGATTACAATTATATACAGAGGCTTTAAGTGATAAAACTCATTGCCATAATAAAGAGTCCAAAATAACTGAAAAATTTGCCTTAGTCTGCAAACATTTGACTTACTTGCAAAGGAGAGGACTATGGCAGCTAAGAGCAATTTGTTTGTAAATCTCATGAAGAAGGATGGGGAAAGATCCCCAAAAGGCAGTTGAGAAGAGCATGATAAATGTGAACAGGTTGCAGTACCTTACAAACAAGGATTTCAAAGAAATGTTTGATCTAAAAAGCAGATGGGCTCTTTACATGACAAGAGATAATCAATGAAAAACCTGTATGTTCCTTTAGTATCCTTGGCATGTCAAGAGAAAATGAAGAAGGCCCCCAACATTTGGGGTAGATCCACTGTGACCTTAGAGGAGGATTTGGGCAATTGTCGTATTGGACAGGTAGATATGGATACTGTTGGAAGGAATACCCAAATGAATGAGATTGGAGAGCCATTGGAATATACCTGTCATAAACACTATTGTCTCATCTGATCAGTTCTCTTGCCCCCTTCATAAAAGGAATAACTCCCCTTCATCATCCTCTAATATGGATGAAAATGCAGAGGAATTTTCTATTCCATATTGTTTGAAACCACTGGTTTTATATCATAACAGGTCATTAGAGGCACAAGAATAGTGGTTTCAACAGTGCAGATAACCATATTAGAAATGAAAATTTCCCAAGTGCTTGAGCTACAATCTCCTTGTTTTAGATGTTAAAAAGACTATTCAAGATAATGAATGCTTTTGGATCATTTAATTTAAATTTTGTTTTAAAGATTAAGGCCAGATAATATTTCTAGGTCTCTCTTTAGCTGGCCTGAAGAAATAAAGATAATTATTCATTCAGGCTTTGATGGATCCGGGATCTCACTAATGTGGGTAGTACTTCTATCAGTGAAACCATATCCAGGGGGATTGTCCATTTCCTTCCATAAATCCTCCATGAAGGACCTTTGAAATATACTGGAAATCTTAATATACATATATTTTATTTTTAAAAATATGTATTCATTTTAAGAAGGCTGTGAGGAGTGATTTTTAAATAGTTGGCTATAAAGCAATGAGGCTAATTTCCATTAGCCACCCCAAAGCATCAGTCTCAATACTTCAGAGGCGTGCTTTGCCTGTTGAGGGCATGATTATAAACAGACCATATAAAACAATTTAAAATACTTAGGTATCCATTTGACATAAATAATATAGATTAGAAAGTGTGACTTTGGCTATGAGAGAATTTTAGTTCAGGTTTAGGCTAAATATCTTAGAGAAAGAAATCAAAATGAACATTTGACATACTTAACACCAAGATTTTTCTTGGCTTAATGTAATAGCTATAGTTTGGGTTTTTTCTTCCCCTCTTCTCATAGGTTTAGTTAGAGATGGAAGGGACCTTAGAGGATGGCAAGTCCAACCTTTTCATTGAGGAACCCGAAGCCCAGAGAGAAGGGAAGTAACGGATCTAAGGTTATATGGGGAGTGAGAGCACTGCTGTGGTGCCATTGTAAATGACCAGGAAGACTGAGAGGAAAAAAGCCGAGTGAAAATGATTCTGTACTTTTGCTTCTTAAGAGCTTTAATGTTCTTCAGTTAAAGACGGTGATCAAGAATTTTTTCATTTGGACTTTCAGGTAACAAAGATGCCTCTTAAAATTTACTTTCAACCGTATTTACATTGACAATTTATACAATCAACACTTTTATCACATTCATTTGCACAAAACCCTAAAGTAATTTCATGCATCAAATCTCTCCCCCCTCCCCAACCCCATCCTGTGGCATTGTGAGCAGAATGCTGGACTTAGGGAATTAGGAAACCTGGGTTTGAATCTGAACTGCAGCATTGACTAGCTGTAGCTAAGTCACTTAACCTTTCTATATTTCAAGTTTCCTCATCTGTAAAATGGGGTAACCCTTGTTCTTCAGATCACACAGGGAGAAATTTCACCATCCCGAGGCCAACCTAGTGATGCACCTCTGACCTTTGCTAGGCATATCCTCTGGCACCAAGCCCATATCTGTCACTTTCCAACCTGACTAGAACCTGCCAAACCTCGTTCTCCATTGTAATATCAAGCCAGGGTCACCTCTGATAGAATATCAGTGCTACAGTTTGGAGCTATGAGGTACCTCTAGAAAACATGGGTTTGCATTCACTTCAGCAAGACCAACTGTTTTCGCAAGAAACACAATCTAGATCTAGATCGGGTAAATCTTGTGAATTTTAGAAGAGCCATTTAATTTAGATTGGCACTTGGGTTATTAAAAACATCACCTTCCTAAGTTTTAAAAGGTGTGGCCAGCTATGACAACACAGAGAACGGATGCAAATGGGAATCGTGTCTTAGGTTTGAACAAATGAGTGTTCTGCTATATTCTGGCTAGACCACATTCAGTTTATCTCTGGGTACCACGCTTTAGGAAGGATATTGATAAACGGGTGCAAAGGAAGACAACCAGAAGAGTAAAAGGGTTTAAATCTTTGCCATAGGAGACTCGGTTGAGAAAACTGAGATCTGTCTTCAACATGGAAGAGGGTTAGACTTGTTTTGCCTGACCTTAGAGGGTAGAACTGAGAAAAAATGGGTAGAAGCTAAAAAAGAGGCAAATTTAAGCTTGATAGAAGGGGAAGGGAAAACACCCCACCCCAACCTACCACCTAGACTTATCCCCAAATGAAAAGGCCTGCCTTGAGAGAACAAAGGATACTAAATCTAGGGCTAGAAGGAATCTCAGAGGACAGCTAGCTTCCCCCTGTTGCTTTACAGAGGAGGAAACTGAGGCCCAGGGAGGTGATATGCCTTGCCCAAGATCAGACAGGTAGTAAGCATCAGAGGTGGGGTTTGAATCTACATCCAATGACTCCAGAGTTTGTGCTCATTTCTTTTCCAATTTTCACTGAGATGGGAGGTTCCCCATCAGTAGAAGTTTTTGCTCTAGCCAAGGTCAGATGGCCACTTGGTGGGTTTCATTTAGAAGGCCTTCTTAAAATACAAGCTGGACCAGATGGTCTGTAAGGTCCCTTCCAGCTCAGATTCTGTGATTTTATAAAATCTGTTGAAACTTCAACATGAGTATAATTGTGAGTCTCCTCATTTTCTCCTCTGACGACCGAGTTCAGAATTTTTTTTCTTCTCAGTCGGAAAAATGCATTTCATTAAAAAAGAAAAACAAGTTCTGCAAGCAAGAGCCAGGAGACATTCCCTATAAACTTCTGCTAAATGGCCTTTTTCTCAACAGGTAAACTTGGGGATGTCAGAGCACTAGTAGGGAATTGGAAGATTTAAATAGGGAAACCTTTCCACAAGTGTCTCAGTGACAAATCCAATGGTATGCCATTGGAATTGCAGTTATCTCCCAACTCTCTCTTGACAACAACTCTCTTGCTGTTTACAAAAGCTGAGTTCCCATGAAATTGCGTCCAAATGAAAATCATTTCAAATCTGCCCGAGAAGTCATGCCTCAAATCCTTTGGTTTACTAGAGATCATTTTGCCAGGCTAACTATCACCCTTTAATTGAGCTGATTTCTGCATACCAGTTTCCTTAAATTATATTCGTGGGGGGCAAAAGCACCCATGCTAGGTGTACCTAAAAAAAGAGGTACATGCCCTCAGGACCAAACAGTACTAATCACAAGAGCATACCACAAACCCAACAAAGCTAAAACCATAAGCATAAACCATAAGGGGCTTACTATTATAAAAAAAAAACAACCTGCTGGATTCCATCCATTCCCCCTCCTCAGAGAAAGCAAAAGAACGAAAGCTACTTGAAAAATCACATCCTGATAATGTGGCATAGTACAAAGAGTGTCAGGTGGGGTCAGGAGAGACTTTGGCTCCAACCCCACCTGACACTTACTAGCTGAGTGACCACAGGCGAGCTTCTTAAAAGTCTCTCAGCTTGTTTCTTCATCTGTAAAATGGGGGAAATCATGCAAAGTGGTCCAGTGAAAAGAGCATTTAGATTAGAGTCAGAGGACCTGCTCTGTCATTCACTACCTTTTCAGGGTTGGGCAAATCATTACCTGCCGGGAATGAAGTGATTGGACTAAGTAATCTCTAAGATGCCTTCAGGCCTAAGTGATTTTACCTTGAGTAGCTACCTCAAAGAGTTATTGTGAGGAATACAAATGAGATTATTTATGTGTAGTGTTTTCTAAACCTTAAAGCCACATATGCGTTTGTGGATTGTGTATGTGTATATGCCTATCACATCACCTATCAAGTGACATTGTGATGTACCACTGAAGAGAACACCTTTTCCAATTATCCACATTGATCTACTGGCAAGTCAGCCTTTCAAGTTTGACGCTGCCTTCTCTCCTCTGCTGACACTTCGGCATCTCCTACTCTCTTCTATTTACTTTACATGCAGCCTGCAGGGGAGCCTTTTGAAATCTAAACCCTTAACCATCTTTCCTCTTGCAGGATGAGCCAAAGAGAACAGTTCATAGACTGATGCCTGTGAGAAGAGTAATCTATTGCCAGCAAGCACGGAGTGTGCTGAGCTAGGAGGGCAGGAGGGGAAAACTAGAAAGCCTGAGTAAGATCTCCCCAGTGTAGCTTCATTATTTTGTTTGAAGTTAATTCCCAGGTGACCTGTCTATATACTCAATCAGAATACCACCTACGTATAGGGTAGTATTGTTTTAATTTTAAAAATAATATTCACATCCCATTTGATCCTCACATCTGAGATAGATGGGGGGGGGAATCACCACTCTTACAGATGAGGCAACTGAGGCACAGAGCAGTTATGTCACTTTCCTAAAATCATACCACTAAATATTGACGAAGAATTTAAAAAGGAAAAAACCCCAAAAGCCCTTTAGGACTTCTGACTCCCAGTCCAGTATAAAACACACAATCCACAGCAGAAAAATAAAATTGATTATCTGATTACCCACATTTCCTCCTCTCCCAATGACAATAATGAGCATTTTACTGTATTGATAAGCCACAGGAGAAAATAGAACAATCACTTGTCATCATTAATCTTTAGAATAAGACGTTAGAGACACCAAATCAATAATCAATCCATCCATCAATCAATCCATCAATCCACATTTCTTAACTGCCTACCACATGCTGTGCTAAATACACAGCTGATTATTGCTTAATAATATTAAATCTTATTAAATCCCTACAAATACTTGAAATCTGCAAATCAATAGAAACACACAGAATTTAGCATTTTAAAACTGACAAAAGTTTCTAAAACTGTCTGTGATTTGGGGGGGCACAAGAAAACAACATGACCCTGAGTTTGAACTACTTAAAATAAGGTACAATCATTTAGAGAATCTGGGCCTTCATATCCTAATATTATTTTAAATTCAAATAGAATTCTTTAAAAAAAAAGATTACAAGCTGGTAAAAGAATAATCAAACTTGACTTCAACTTTCTCTTAATGGCAAAAATTAACCAATCCAACTCAGGTACCCCAAGTATTTCAGAGACAAGCTAAATACATCTACTATCATATAAATGCAATAATAAAATGGGCAAATCCAACTGACCACCCCCCCTCTCCCCCCCCCCCAAAAAAAAAGAATTCTAAAAGTTACAAACCTTTCTTCGCAGAAGTACACTTGAAGATATCATCTTTGGAGAAGTCGATGCTCACATAGGTGCCACTGTCCAAGGCTGAAGCTCTGTTCCCCTGCTGAGCGTTTGGAGCAGCTGAGCTGGCCTCACCTTTAGCGGCGGCATCACGCAAATTCACGGCGATGTAGTTTAGGCCATTCTGAAAGCCGGCTGAAGTGACCCTCGACATCCTCACCCCCTCAGAATCGGCAGCACCTTCACCGGATTTGAACCAGATGTTGTCGAAGGATGCAGAACTCTGCCTTCTGCTATCAGAGAAGAGAGACGAAGGTGCGGCCGCGGCTCCCGCGGGCGAGAAGGTCTCGGAACTGTGGCGTCTTCTGCCTTGGGGGTCGGCTCTGCTGCCCACCTGAGGGACGACGGGTGGGTCAGGACTGAAATCGGGAAGGGAGAAGGTGCTGCCCTCGGGAGATGTGTCGGCGATGCGAAGGCGATTCACGGCAGAAGAGGGGCTATCAATTTTGACAGGCTCGTTGCTCTGGGCAGCAAAAGGCACGGTTGTTGTCGCCGCTGGGTTGAAAGACATCTCGGTGTAATCATCATCCCCATTAGTCGGGCTACTAATGCGGGCAGCAGCACCAAGTGGTCGTCTAGCACAGTCCACGGTTAGCTGGTTTCGAGGGAGATTGGAACCGGACATCGCTAAGGAGTTGGCCAGCTCCTTCGCGGTTTTTGGTGAGTTGACGTCGAGAGCGAAACTCATGTAATCAGAGTAAGGTGACTGGGTGCGGTCGCCGCTGGAGCCGAAGGAAGCCGGAGAGCACTCGGCCGACAGGGAATAGGGTGGATTTGGTTTTCGGCTAAAGTCAATGTTGATGTACTCACCGGGGCTGTCCCCCTCGATGGCACGCTCATAGATTCTGGGGACACTGCTTCCTCTCGTGCCCAAAGGAAGTTTGGTGGGTCTTGCAGCCTTCCTCTGTGGGAAGCCCCGGTCTGGAGCTTTAAAAGCCGAAGCTTTACCAATGTCCCTGGGGGGCAAGGCATCCTGGTTAGCCCTCGGGACATTTTCAGAGACGGTGCTCAGGAGTCTTCCAGGCGAGGCCATCGGGACATAGTCACTGTCGTCGCTTTGTTCGGTGATCGTTCTGAAACTTTTTGGCAGGGAGAAAAGCGAGCTGAGACTCTTGGAAAAAGACGGAGGGTGAAGAGAATTGCCCTCGTGCGACTGCTTTGGAGGCACGGGATTGCCGGGGGACATATCCATGTATTCATTATCATCATCTTTATTACTTGCCCCCTTAGAAGCGAAAGCTCCGCGACTGTTTCGGCCGGATGACGGGCCAGCTCTTGGGAACATCATCATGTATCCCCGAGAGTCCTTTTGAGAGGATGACCAAGAACTGCTGGCTTTCGAGGCAGAAGCGCTCTTGGGAGCCATTGGCAAGTAATCGCTGTTGCTTTTCAGAGAAGCGGCCACGCCTGGCATCATAGGCATGTAGCCCTCATCCTCGGCTCTCTTTCTGTTTGGGTTGCGATTGGCCCCGTTCTCCCCGTACTCCAGTTTTGGGGTCTCTCTTGACCGCGGCGACTCGGAAGCGAACAACAGCCTGGGGTTCGCAGCAGCCTCCTCGTCGAAAGGAGTAGTTTGGGTTGTTTTCTGCTGCATGGTTACAACTGCTGGTTTGGGAAGGGAGAAAGTTCTCTTCTTGAAGAACTTTTCAGCCTCGGGATGATTACCACCCGCACTCTCTTTCCCGCGCTGCTTATTCATCGACATGTACTCATTGAAGCAGTGCTCCTCTCGGATGGGTGGTGTGTTTCCCAGGGGGTCCGGGGTGTTGCTTCTCACTCGGAAATACCTCACGTCTCCGGGGCTGGCTCCGTATTCATCAGAGACAAAGCTTCCGTCACCCGGGGACCCGCACATTGAGCTCGAAGGCCTGGCCACGGCATCTGGGGCCGGGCTGGTCCCGGAGGGAAAGGGAGACACCGGCAGGGAGGCAGAGCGAGCATGACAGCAGGCGTTGAACGCCGCTCGAACGTACCTGCCACCTTCGGGCCGGGGGATATTCATTCGGCCAGGGTTCAGCTGCATCAGGCTTCCGGTGACCGTTCTGAAGGGTCTGTCCATGGTGCCTTCGCCCTCGCTGGAGGTACGGAATCGATAGGTGTTGCCCTTGCAGGAGGGCGGGGTGCTGGCCATGCTGTCGGTGCGGGACCGGCGGGACATACCCAGACAGGGCTGCAGGTAGCCCAGGTGCCTCCTGGTGGAAAGGAAAGAGATGGGGTTGGTGCAGGAGGACTGGCTCTTGCTTCGGGGCCTGAAGTCGGCAAAGGCTTTGAGGGCTTTCATGGTTTCCAGGAAGGTCTCGTGCATGTGCTGAGCCACCACCGAGTCGTCCACCTGCATCCAGATCTCCCCGGGGCCGATGGAGGACGACCTGCCCACCTCGAGGAAGAAGAAGTGCTCCGAGTGGCCGCAACGGCGGATGCTGAGCAGTTGCAGCTGGACGCTGGGCACCTCTGCGTTCAGGCGCACCAGGTGCACCTCCTTGCTGGACAGGCACAGGCGATAGATGCCGCTCAGGTTCTTGGTCTGGCCCAGCCCCTTGGGTTTCACCTGCACCTGCCACACCTCCTTGAAGGTTCCATCATCTTCTTCCTCCTCACCTACCGCGGCTCGGGCTCGGGCTCCGGCTGCGGCTCCCGCGGCCCCTCCGGCCCCGCCGCCGCCGGCGGCGGCGCCGCCCCCGGCGGCGCCCCCCCTCGTCTGCGCCCACGCCGCCGTCGCCGCCGTCGCCGCTGGTGCCGTCTTCGCCGTCCCCGGTGCCGGTGCCGGAGCTGCGCGTCTTGCTTTGGCCCATCAGGAGGCTCAGCGCTTGGTACCAGCTCTCCTGCTCCTGCTCACTCTCGGCCACCATGGCGAAGTAGTCGTCCTTGGTGTAGAGGGCGATGAGGTGGCGGTGCTTGGCATCGGCGCGGCGGCTCACCGTGAAGCACTGGTACAGGGGGATAACGCGCTTGGGCTGCACGGCGGGGGGCGCGCTGGCGGCGGCGCCCGCCGAGGACCGGGCAGCGGCGGCGGCGGCGGCGCGGAGGCTGCTGCGGAACTTCTTCTCGCTCTCGTAGTATTCGAGGCGCGCGGGGGCCAGGCGGCCGGCCGCCCGCAGCACGAAGTAGCGCTTGTGGCCGTGCTTCTGCTTCCGCAGGTAGCCGCATTTGCGGACGTCGTCCCCGGCCGCCCGCAGCAGCTGCGTCAGGCCCGGGTCCCCGCGGTCTGGGGAGCAGCAGCGGGCGCCGTCCTCTGCGCCCCTCCACATGCCGCCGCCGCCGCCGCCGCCGCCTCTGCCTCTGCTGCCGCTGCTCCCGATGTCCCCGCCGCGCCCGCCGCCCGGGGAGGAGCCGGAGCCCGAGCCCGAAGCGGAGCCGGAGCCCGAAGCGGAACCGGAGCCCGAAGCGGAGCCGGAGCCCGAAGCCGAGCCGGAGCCCGAAGCGGAGCCGGAGCCCGAGCCGGAGCCCGAGCCGGAGCCCGAGCCGGAGCCCGAGCCGGAGCCCGAGCTCGAGCCGGAGTCGCCGGAGCCGGAGCCGGAGCCCGAGCCGGAGCCGCCGCCGCTGCTGCTGCTTCTGCTGCTGCTGCTGCTGCTACTGTTGGTGATGGTGATGGTGCTGCTGCTGCTGCTGCTGCTGTTGCCGCTCCCGCTCCCGCTGCCACCGGGCACTGGGGCTGATGTCCCCTTCTCAGCCTCGGTCCTGGGCTCCAGCCGCCACCTCCGTACCCCTCGCTCCCCAGCGGCGGAGTAACTCGCCATGGGGCTGCGGGCTCCTTTTAAGGGGCCCGGCGGGGCGGAGGGGGCGGGGGGGAAGGAGGACCAGGGGAGAAGGGTCGCTCCCGCCGCACGTCTCACCCCCTCCCCCGCCCACTACACACAGAGCTCGGCAGCAGGCAAAACAACACGTGACCGCGGACTCACGCGGCGGTGGCGGCGGCGGCTCCAGCCACTTGGGCAGAGGAGCCCGCGCGCCGCTGCTGCCACCGCTGCCGCCTCCAGCGGAGGTGTAGATGCATGTATGTATGTATGTATGTATGTATGTATGTATGGACGTGCGTGGCGGTGGCGGGGGGGGGCGCGTACAAGTGTGTTTGGGAGTGTGAGTGTGCAAGCGGCGAAGTGTGTGAAAGTAAAGCGAGGGACGGAGGGGCGGGCCCCGGGCCCCCGGCCCCCCCGCCCAGTCCTGGCGCTCCCGGCCAACCGAGGCCCGGGAAAGGGCGGAAGGAGGTGGGGCTCCCCAGTCACGCCGGCCCGAGCTGGCTGCTGCAAAGGGCTCAAGGGGGCGGGAGCTGTCCCGGGCCGGGGAGGGGAAAGGAGGGGGGGGGCGGGAGCCTGCTCCCCGATTGGCTGAGGTGGGAGGGGCTGGGCGGGGCGCCGAGGTGGGGGGCGAGGCTGGGGCCGCAGAGTGGAGTGGGCGTGTATGTATGGGGGGCGGGATGTGTGTGTGTGTGTGTGTGTGTGTGTGTATGTAGGGGGACGGCGGGTGTGTGTGTGTGTGGAGGGGCGGGGGGCGGCCCGAATAGTCTCTCGCTCTCCTCCGTTGGTTTGTTTGTTAGGCGAGGCGAAGCCAGGTGAAGCCCCTGCTGCCTCTGATAGGCCGGCCGAGGGACCAATGGTAGCTTTCGCTGGGGAGGTGGCAAGCGGGCCCGCTGGAGGAGAGAAAGGGTGTGGCCAGAGGGCAGGGAGGGGCCGGACCCTGGAGAGAGTGGGATCCTCCCTGGCAGGTTCTTAGCGTGAGCGATCACTATACAGCTGTGTGCACACACATGGGCAAGCCTGTCCTGTCCCCCCCCCTCCCACACACACACACACACACACACACACACACACACCACCCTGGGCCCCTCGAGTATCCTGCAGGGTGGATGCATCGCCTGGTCCCCGTCTCTTTCTCCCCTCCCCCCCACCCGCCCCGCCTCTCTGTAGGATTGGGCGTAAGATTCTGTGTACCGCTCGCTGCTCACAGAGCCACCCCAAGCGGCAACGGTAACGAGATCTTTGATCCTCTGTACCCCAACCCGAGGTCCACCCAAACCCCACAATCACGCTTGATACTAGATCTAAGCTGGAGGAAGCAGGCACGAAGTAGTTTATATTGAAGCAAAGGGAACTTTTCCAGTATGGATGCGTGCCTGTATATAGAGGAAGACACAGGTTAGCGGAGGGACTGAACTCCGGGTGCATGGATTCGGGATCGCAGTGTGAGGGCACAAGTGAGGGAGCCCCAAATCCTACAGCCATGTTGAAAAATGGGGCTGTGATCTTCAGGCGGCTTAAGCGATCACATCTGTCAGTGGGAAGATGATGAATGCTGGGAAAATTACCTTTAAAAGAATCTCTAAACGAGACGGGCCCTTTCCCTTGAATGAAACTGAGGCACTTGTCTTTTTTAAAAAGAGACTGATAACAAGAACAAATGAGAGTACTTAGAGTGCATATGACATTCCCGATATCGAGAAAATCTAAAGCTGGGACTTGAAAGGGCCCTCAGAGGCCGTGCAGTCCAAACTATACCTAAGAAAGAATTCCTTTTCGAAGATGCCAAGAAGTGGTCATTTAGCATCCACTTGAAAATCTCCAGTGAAGACAAACCTGCCTCTCAAGGCAAGCCCATTCTGCTTTTGGTCAGCTGCAATTGTTAATTGGTAGAATGTCTATTTATTCAGTCTGTGTGCCAGGCTCTGTATTAGGTGCTCTGAATGCAATGTAAAAATTAAAACGGTACATATATTCACTTGTTAAAAGAGGGGAGTGCTTTGTGGAGGGAATGAATAAGGGACAAGAGACAAATACAAAAGAACTAAACCGAAGAAAACTCAGAAGGAAGCACAGGGGGGGGGGAATGGTTTTTATAATGGTGTTAAAGCTGACATACACTTAAAAACAAAACGATATGTGGCAAAATATCACTGCTCCGTATACGATCCTCTTTTTGTCTGTATATTAAAATTTTTGTGTCGTATTGGTGATTAAGATGACAATAAAAAGAGAAAAATGGAAAATTCAAACGGTCCCTGATGTCCAGTAATCTACATTTTACTGAGTGGAAACAGCATGTTCCTGGGTAAATTAATACAAAATCTATATAAAGTGAAGCCATTTTCTGGGGCAGAGGAGTGGACTAATTAGGGGGTGGGGATCAGAAAAGACCTCTGATGGGAGGTAGCACTTGAGCTGAACCTTGAAGGGAACTAGGCTCCATGAGACAGAGGGGAGAGGAGTGAGCATGGGGAAACATTTTGTGCAAAGTCTTGGAGGTAGAAGAAATGTCATGTATAGGAAACAGCAAATAGACCAGTTTGGCTGCAATTCTGAGTACCTGAGAGAGGGGGGAGTAATATGAAATCAGTCTAGAAACATAAATTGGAGCCTTTAAATGCCAGAGGAGTTTTGTATTTTGTCCTAGGGGTATTAGGGAGCCTCTGAGATTTCTTGAGTGGGGATGTGACTTGTTCAGATCTGTCTTTTAGGAATATCCTGCTGACGTTTGTGTGGAGGGTGGACTGGAAAAGGTAGAGACTGAATACTAGGAGGCTAGAATTCAGATGACAGATGGTGACGACCTGAACTAGGGTGGTGGCTGAACTGCATGGAGGAAAGGGGAATGAGGAGAGAGACGTCTTGTAGAATAAACAAGATTCAGTAACTGAGTGGCTGGGGTGGGGAGGGGGACAGAGGGAGGGAGAGTGAGTGGCATCAGTATATAAAGACCACTTGCTAAGATTTGAGCCTAGCTCCTGGAATTCCAGAACCTTTGCCCTCTCCACCACACCATGCTGCCTCAGCCTAGTAATGAATGAATGATGAAGGCACAGATCTTTGGACTCAAGTGTCAACCTGAGGTTCCCCAAAGATCTCCATCATTTTGTCTTTACTAAAACTGACCCCTCCCCCCTTTCCCTCCACTGAAACCTCTACTGATTGCTTTTAGTACATCCTCTGGGGTCAAGCAGGGCAATCAAAAGTCCCTTACACATGATAGCCCTTTGACAGTTGACCACATCAGTGAAGACAAAAAGATGGAAGAGCTTTGGGGAACTTCAAGCTGATATCTCAATACCAGATCTCCCTTCACTGGAGTGGGCTCCTCTTCCTCCTATGCAGATGGCAGGGTTTCTTTTCTTTTCTTTTCTTGTTTAGAATTTTATTTTCCAAATTACATGTAAAAACAAATTTTGACATCACCTTTTTAAAACTTTGTGTTCCAACTTCTCTTCCTCCCTCCCCACCCCCCACCAAGAACTCAAGCAATTCAGTATAAGTTATACGTGAGTAGTCATGCAAAACATCTCCACATTAGCCGGGTTGTGAAAGAAACAGACAAAAGCAAAACTTCAGATTAAGAAACTATCAAAAAAATTATGCTTTAATCTGTTTTCAGATACCATCAGTTATTTCTCTGTAGATGGATTGCAATTTTCATAAGTCCTTCAGAGTTATATTGGATCATTGCCTTGCTGAAAATAACCCACCCCTTCCCAGCAGATCATCTTACACTATTGCTGTTATTTTGTATGCAGTACATTCCACTCTGCTTCAGTTCATGGAGGTCTTTCCAGGTTTTTCTGATAGTATCCTGTTCATCATATGTATTATTTTTGTTTCCTATAAAGTAACTAACAAAAAAGAATAATGTTTCCATCTGTATTCAAATACCATCATCTCTCTCTGTAGATGGATTGCATTTTTAGATTGCAGGTTTTCTAATTGAGCAAGGGGCCTTAATGATTTACTGTGGCAGAAACAAACTAATGAACAACATTACCCGATAGCCAAACGTTTGGTGATGTTCCTTTCCGTACTTAGCTAGACTGAGGTAGCAATGGTGTTCTGGAAAACACATACACAAGTTCAGGAGTCAGATGACCTGGGTTCATCAGCTTCGTGACCTTGTCAAATCATTTCCTTTCCCTGTGCTTCAGTTTCCTCTTCTGTAAAGTAAAGGAATTGGATTACATGGACATTAAGCTTTTAGCTCTAGATCGGGGATCCCCTGTGCGACCTTGGGCAAGTCTCTTTACCTCTCTGGGCCTCGGTTTCCTCTTCTGCAAAATGAGGGGGTTGGGGGGCAGCTAGGTGGCACAGTGGATAGAGCAACTGGCCCTGGATTCAGGAATACCTGAGTTCAAATCCGGCCTCAGACACTTAACACGTACTAGCTGTGTGACCCTGGGCAAGTCACTTAACCCCAATTGCCTCACTAAAAAAAACCAAAACAAGACAAAACAAAAACAAAATGAGGGGGTTGGACTAGGTAGCCTTTGAGGTCCCTTCCAGATATAAATTTCTAATACTTAATAGATGGACAGCATCCATATCAAAGACACATTTTGTCTTCTATTAAGATTGCATAGTCAAATGTCCACTTCAAAAAACAAAGTATCAAGGGGCAGCTAGGTGGCGCAGTGGATAAAGCGCTGGCCCTGGATTCAGGAGGACTTGAGTTCAAATTTGACCTCAGAAACTTGACACTTAGTAGCTGTGTGACCCTGGGCAAGTCACTTAACCCTCATTGCCCTGAAAGAAAAAATAAACAACAACAAAGTATCAAAAAGTGACCAAGGGGGGGCAGCTAGGTGGCGCAGTGGATAGAGTGCTGGCCCTGGAGTCAGGAGTACCTGAGTTCAAATCCAGCCTCAGACACTTAACACTTACTAGCTGTGTGACCCTGGGCAAGTCACTTAACCCCAATTGCCCCACAAAAAAGGTGACCAGATTTGTAAAAAGATGTGTTGCCTTTCAAAGGAATGGAACATCAGTTCCTAACAACCCCACAGGAGCATGTACAGAGTCCAGACCTGAGATGTTCTTTCTGCTCACTCCTCCCCTCTCCTTTCACAGAATCTAGCTTATTACACATAGAAAGAGATTTCCAGAATTTACACCCACATTGTTCATTCCAAGAGAAGATTTTGATTTGAAAGGATTACCCATATTTTTTTTGCAATATATAAAGTGGAAGACTTTTATTTTTCTCATATTTTTTCTGTTTACAACAGAATGTAGTATCTCACTTTCACATCCAAAAAATGTGCAGGTTTTTCCCCAGTACATACACACACACATACACACACACACATGTATGTGTGTGCGTATGTATATACTGATATATATACATATTATTTTATATATATATATATATCAATAAGTCCAAAATATTTATTGTGCATACCATGTGCCAGGCTCTGTGATAAGTTCTGGGGATAAAAAGAAAGGCAAAAGATAGTTCCTGCCCTCGAGGAGCTTATAATCTAATGGGGGGATGTAACATATAAAAAGAAGCTGAGAAGAGGGGAGGGAAAGGGGGGAGGACCTTCTCTCTTAGAGGTAAATCAAAACCTGTTAAAAATTTAATACTGACAAAATGAACAATTTGGTATCTAATAATTTATAATGAGTTTTCAAGCAGCAAATTAAATTTCATGTACTGTGTAAATGTGCTAATAGTAAACCCAGTCTCACATTACAGTGGTGGGCACATTGGTTCGTTGTGGCCAGCTAAGTCCTTGTGCATGTGGATGGAGCTATGGAGACTTATTGCTTGGATGTGACAGCAGTTTTTTGCTCACACAACAGAGAATGTGTAGTTCAGGCAATTCACAAACAAACCAAACTGGAGGCATCACACTACTGAGGAGGGAATGTGAGGTCATAGCTTTACTACATGAAACATTTATCGTCTAGATATCAATGAGTTAAGAATGATTTACGGGGCAGCTAGGTGGCGCAGTGGATAGAGCACCAGCCCTGGAGTCAGGAGGACCTGAGTTCAAATCCAGCCTTAACACTTACTAGCTGTGTGACCCTGGGCAAGTCACTTAACCCCAATTGCCTGATTAAAAAAAAAGAGAGAGAAAAGAATGATTTACTCAGATTGTGTAGGTTCTCATTCTTTCTTGTGTATTCACAAGTTGTTTAAGTGTTAGCAAGTTGAATATTCTGGTTCTCCTTCCCTTTCCCCACATAGGAATGCTTTAAATGTCTCTCTTTGGTTGAAGGTCCATTTTCCTCTATTTTTTTTGGTTTTGCTTTGTTTTGTTTTGTTTAGGAGGGGGTTTACAGCTTGAGCTCTTTTGTTTTTTGGGGGGATACCCAAACCTATTCTTTTGTTTCTTGGAATACCCAAACCTATTCTTTTGTTTCTCATGACTAAAGAGTAAATTTAGGCTGGAGTTCCTTCATTGCTCATAGTCTCTCTCCTGGCTACATAAAAATATATTGTTACATTTTGAAATTGTGAAATGTAACTACTATGTGCCTTGTAATTTTAAGGGTGAGGTTTTTCTCACAGTGATATGTAGATTTGGTCAATCAGTACTTTGTTGGATATATCCAAAAGGTATTGTCAGTTTTCTTACATTATTTTCTGCAGTAAAGTATTTGGAAGTTTTTGAGGGATGTTCTCCTGAGGGATGTCTGATTCTTAAGTTATCGCCACACATCTTGTCTTCCAGATCAGTTATTTGGGGTTGTATAGAATCCATGTATTCTTTGTTGTCTTTTAATTATCTTCTGCCAAATTTTCCTCTGGATTTTCTGTTCCACATCTGTAACCTTTCTGCCTTCTACAGCTTCTCTTTCTGTGAATGTAATATCCACATTTCTACTTTTTTCTGTCCTGTTGTTCTTCTTTAATTCTGCATTAAGAGCTTTTTCTTTTGAACCTTACTTTATTCCTGTCATTTTAAAAACATATTCCTTTTTGTCATTCTTTTAAGAAACACTGAATATGAAGAACATGGGGAAAGTATGGGAAGACTTATATGAATTGATATAAAGCAAAGTAAACAGATCCAGGAAAATAACATACACAATGACCATAATAGGATTAAGGAACAATGATACAACTAAACTGAATGCTTGGCCCCAGAGGAGGCATATGAAAATATGCTTCCCTCCCAACTTTGCAGAGGTGGGGACTGACTGTAAATATGTAACTATGCATATACTCTTAGACTCCATTGATGTTTTGGTTGGCTTTTCTTCTATTTCTTTTTTCTTCTTTGTCATAAAGGATAGCTCTCCTAGTGGGGAAGGAGGAAGGGATATATTGGGAGATGAAGGCATTATAAAAACAAAAGATATCAATATTTTTGTCTTTTAAGTTGTATTCGTCCTTTGAAATGTTCTGGAGTTTTTGCTTTTGTTCCATGATCTTTGGAGAGTCTATAGATTCTCATTTTCATAAGGGATTTTTGGATAATTTCCCTTTATACTTGTTCATTTTGGTCTGGCCTCTCTTAATAACATTTTTACTCATTTCACCTGTCTTTTTCAGTTGCTTTTGGTTCATATGCTTGTGAGATAGATGTCTACTCAAGATTTGCCACTTGGATTTTTGGTCCTTCAGCCTTTTTATTGTGCTCCCAGTTCCTTGTCTCTGGTCTTCTTCTTTGCTCTTTGAAACCTTCCAATGCTTCCCAGATCCCCCAAGGAATGGGCATCCTCAGTTTCCTTGATTTGGAGGGTCTGAGGTACTAGTGTGTGTCCCTGCCCAGGATGAAATCCAGTAGAACCTCAGCTGAGGTTCTAGTTTCCCCTCAAGCATGGAAGCTTTTTATCTTTTAGCTGCCTCTACATTATTCATGTTTCTTCTCCCTTCCTCTAGTTGTTCTCTCTTTCCTTTGCATGGCTGGGCAAAATCAATGTCTGCCACCTCTTATGGAGCATCAGTGAAGTTGGACAGAATTGTTATTGGGGGGTGGGGGTGGGCCCGAGCATCCAGTCAGGGTCAACCACACCCTGGAGCACAAGCTCCAGCACACATGTTGCTTGTACTAGTTACACCTGGCATGTGGTGTCTACGGATTACAGTTGTCCAATGTAATTTTATAAGGCTTTTGCCCTGTGTGTCATTTAAATCTTATCTGTGGATTCAACATTAGCTACTCTCTATCTAGTACATAATTCCTTTCTCTAACGTTGTTTTATTGGAAAGTTTGTGGAAAAATGACTACTCTATCATCTTGTGGATTCCCCGGACCTATAATTTCACTGGCAAAAGGGACTCTCAGTGGAGTAACTCCATTTACCAAAACAGATCAGCAGCTGCTCTGCAACTTCTAGTATTAAAGGCCTGCCTAGGGTACTTTGAATGAAGTAACTGGTACAGGGTCACACAGGCAGGATTGGATAGAGGCAGAATCTGAACCCAGGTCTTTCTGCCTCCAAGGTCAGCACTTTTTAACTCCACACTGCTTCCTGAGTGAATAAAGGGAAAGAAAATCTATTAAGTATTTTGTGCCAACTACTGTTCTGGACATTACCCAGTATCCAAATGCAAATTTAAAGACAGTTCCTGCCCTCAAAGAGCTTACATTTTAACGAAGGGGGACAACACAGAGAGAAGTGATATTGGTAAGTTATTGGGATGGTGAATAGAACCATAGGGGAATAGGTTGACAAAGCCTTTCCAGGAACAATGACAAAGTTGTTTTAAATATGGTGCCAGTACTGGAAAGTAGAGTTGAGGGGACAAAAGGGGTACCCATTTGGCAGAATGGTGGCTGCTGAGATGCCTGGGTATAAAGGGCAGTCCAGCTGGAGCTGATCCCAGGTATAGTATAGACAGTGAAGAAACCTTCAGTCAACCCAGTGGAGTCCTAGAGCAGGTGCTCTAGGCAGAAAAGTCAGGATGCTCGGGGCTTGAATTCAAGTCCAGACAGCATGGTGCCTGGTGAAATACAAAGTATTCTTTTTGAAATCAGGTGATGTAGACATTGTATAGATAAAGTAAATCAGTCTGGAAAGACTGGATAGAGTCAAATGGTGAAGGGTTTTAAAAGCCCAGCAAAGTAGTTTTTATGTTAGCCTTGAGGCAAGAGGGAACTAGTGAACCAGTAAGTCAACACATGATGATGTGCCAGGAACTGTGCTAAGTGCTGAGGCTAGAAAGAAAGGGAGAAAACACTCCCCCCAAACTGTCCCTGCTCTCAAGAAGCACCCAGTTTAATAGAGGAGACAACAGGCAAACAACTATGTACAAACAAGCTAGAGACAGGAGAAACTGGGAATATCAGCAGAAGGAAACACTAACGATAAGGAGGATTGGGAAAGGCTTCTTGCAGAGGGTGGAATTTTAGCTGGGATTTGAAGGAAATCCAGGCATGGAGAACAGCAAGTAAAAATGTCCCAAGATGGAAGATTGAGTGTCTTCTTTGAAGAACATCAAGGAGGCCAGTGTTACCGGATCACTGTGTGATAGGTAGGGGGAGAGGGTAGGGAAGGTGGAAAAAGACAGAAAGGTATGTCTATGTTGGGGGTGGGGGTGGGGAAGGGGGTTATGAAGGGCTTTGCAAAAAAAACCAAACAAACAACAACAAGAAAATGAAGGGCTTTGAATGCCCAAGGATTTAATATTTGATCTGGGAGGTGATAGGGAGCCACTGGAGTTTATTGAGTAGGGGGAGTGACATGGTCAGACCTGTCTTTTAGGAAGATCACTTTGATAGCTAAATAGAGGATGGACTGGAGTGGGGAGAGGCTTGTGGTAGGCAGACCAGCCAGTGGTCCAGGTGTCAGGTGATTAGAGCCTGCACCAGAGTGGGGGCAGTGTCAAAAGAGAGAAAGGGGTGCATTAGAGGGATGTTGCAAAGGTGAAGTCCTAGTTTAAAAGCCTGAGAAATCAGGAGGATGGTATTGCCCTGTACAGTGATAGGAGGAAAAATAATGAGTTCTGTCTTGAATGGGCTGATTTTAGGATATCTGCTGGATAGCCCATTCAAGGTGTCTGAAAGGCAGTTGGAGATACAAGATTGGTGGTCAGCATTGACACTGGGGCAGGACAGGTCAATTTGAGAATCATCAGCATAGAGATGGCTTATCTTATCATCAGATGATAAGATCACCCAGTGAAGTACAGGAGAAAAAGAGAAGAGGACCCAGAAAACAATCGTGTGGGGTGGATGCCTGTGAGTAGAGAGGATGATGATGGATGAGGATCCAGCCAAAGGAGACTGAGAAGGAGGAATCATATCGACAGAAGAACAAGAAGAGAGAGGTGTCCCCAAAACCTAGGAAGAAGAGAGTCTCAAGGAAGAGAGGGTGATTGACAGGGCCAGAGGCTGTAGAGAGGTCAAGGAGAAGGAGGATTAAGAAAAGGCCATTGGATTTGGCCAAGAGCTCATTGGTGACTTTGGAGGGAGCAATGTTGGTGGAATGATATGGGCAGAAGCCAAATTGTAAGGGGTTACAAAGAGTGAGAGGAGCAAGAATGAGCTAGCTACCTGTGGTAGAGGGCCTTTGCTGGGAATTTACCTACAAAGGGCAGAAGAGATGTGAGTAGCAAGGATGGAAGGATCAAATGAGAAAAGAAAGGGAGGGTCCTGAACTTCAGTAGACAGTAGCTACCAGAATTTTGATTGGGTAGTAGACCTGTCTCCATGTCTCCATGGATTTAATGAACATCAAAGGAGGAGATGGTGTTCCAGGGGGAGTCTAGAAGGGATGATGGGGAGTAAAGAATGTCCCAATACTCCCCTCTGACCAGTGAAGAGTGAGCCAGTGCTGGGAAGGGAGGCCAGGGAGGCTGTGTCATCAGGAGGGAGCTAGCTTTCAGTGATAGACAAAATATGGAAGGAGTGGGAAGGAGAAAGATCTAAGAGGAAAGGAAGTTTGTTACCTATGGGGCAGGCATTCCAGAGAGCACAGCAGAAGAACTGGGTAGCTTTAGGGGGGCATTTAGAGGGCAGGAGGAAGGGTTGAGAGGAATAGGAATAAGAGATCAGGCAATAGGGAATGGAGTTTGAATGATGACTTCTGGGGATTCAGAAGCATTGAGATGGAGAAGCTATGACCCAGAGGGAATTTGTTAATCACTAAGGGATCAATTTAGTTCGATTTTCATTGCCCATAGAGGTTTGGCCTCAGGGTGGAGTCCTCTCAGGACCTTAGACAATTCAGGTGAGGAGATAAGTGCCTGGAGCCGAAGGAATGGTGTTACCCCTTCCTTCAAGGCAGGGGACCAGGCTGGACACCTGATGGAAGAACTTTTCTCTTCTTCCCTGAAGGAAGAGGTTCCTAGGCAATTTTCCAATGAAGAAATCAAAGCTATCTATTGCAGTATGAAAAAATGCTCTAAATCACTATTGATTAGAGAAATGCAAATTAAAACAATTCTGAGGTACCACCTCACACCTATCAGATTGGCTAATATGACAAAAAAGGAAAATAATAAATGTTGGAGAAGCTGTGGAAAAATTGGAACACTAATGCATTGTTGGTGGCATTGTGAACTGATCCAACCATTCTGGAGAGCAATTTGGAACCATGCCCAAAGTCTTATAAAGGTGTGCATACCCTTTGACCCAGCAATAATACCACTATTAGGTCTTTATCCCAAAGAGATCATAAAAAAGGGAAAAGGACCCACATGTACAAAAATATTTATAGCTGCTCTTTTTGTGGTAGCAAAGAATTGGAAATTGAGAGGATGCCCATCAATTGGGGAATGGCTAAACAAGTTGTGATATATGAATGTAATGGAATATATTGTGCTGTAAAAAAAACAATGAGCAGGCAGATTTCAGAGAAACCTGGAAGGACTTGCATGAACTGATGCTGAGTGAGATGAGCAGAACCAGGAGAACATTGTACACAGTATCAACAACATTGTGTGATGATCAAATGTGATAGACTTCACTCTTTCTCAGTAATACAATGGTCCAAGATAATTCCAAAGGACTCATGATGGAAAAGGCTCTCCAAATCCAGAAAAAAGAACTGTGGAATCTAGATGCAGATTGAACCATACTGTTGCTACTTTTTTGTTTTTGCTTTTTGAGGTTTTTCCCTTTTCTTCTGATTCTTCTTTCACAACATGACTAGTGCAGAAATAGGTTTAATGTGATTATATATATATATATATATATATATATATATATATATATATATAACGTATATCAGATTGCTTGCTGTCTTGGGGAGGGGGGAGGGAAGAGAGGGAGGGAGAAAATTTGGAACTAGAAATCTTACAAATGTTGAAAACTATTTCCACATGTAACTAGAAAATAATAAAATACTTTTATGATTTCAAAAAACAAAAACAAAAAACAAACAAAAGAAGAAGAGGTTCCTGAGAGAGACTGGAGACCAGCAGGAAACTAGAATAATGAAACAATGTTTTCTCCCCTCCCCACAAAGCCAGGAGGAGTGTGACTGATAGAAATGATGTTTTTCCTTTTCTTGCAGGAGGCAGGAGACCCAGCAAGACTACTTACTGAAGCTTCTCGAGGAGCAAAGTGACCTCCAACAGGTCTGTGTTTTAGAAATATTGATTTGTCAAATTTAGGGAGGCTGGGTTGGAGAAAGGAAATGGGAGGCAGGAAGACCAATAGTCCATGGAGGCTCTGACCTAGCAGGGTGGTTGTTCAAGTAGAAAGGAAGGGAGAATTAGAAGAAGATAGAGAGATGTCAGTGAAGTTAGCACAATATCATCCACAAACAGCATTATTCTAATGGAATATAGTTTGCAACTGGGGAGGGCTGGCTTCTCAATATTCATGGATGCCCTGCCTCTCCTGATGGTCCTCACGAATACTTTGGCTTTCTTGGCTGCTGACTCATACTCAGTTTGCAGTGAATTCCAATCCTCAGATCTTTTTGCAGACCCACTCCTACCTAACTAGGTCTCTCCCTTTTGAACCAAAATATACAACTCCACATTTATCCCTATGAAATTTAATCTTAGATTCATTCCCAATGCTCAAGCCTGTCAAAGGATTTTGGGATACTAACTTTGTGTTTGCTCTCCTCCCAATATTTGTGTGATCTTTGCATTTGATAAGTATGCCTTCATTCCAGTTTTTGGTTTTTTAATTTTTTTTGGTTTGGGCAGTGAAGGTTAAGTGACTTGCCCAAGGTCACACAGCTAGTAAGTGTTAAGTGTCTGAGGCCAGATTTGAACTCAGGTCCTCCTGACTCCAGGGCCAGTGCTCTATCCATTGAACCACCTAGCTGCCCTCCATTCAAGTTATTGTTAAAAATATTGAACAACACTTGGCCTAGGACAGATCCCTGGGGTACTCCACTGGAGACATCCTTGAGTTGACATTGACCATGAATAACTGCTCTTTGAGTCCAGCTATTGAATCAATTTGAAATCTACATAACAGTACTACTTTCTAATCTTCATCTCCATCTTTTCCATGATAATAGCATGAGAAACTTTATCAAACACTCAATAACCCTGTGAAAAAAGGCAATAAAGTTAGCCTGACATGACCTTAATGAAGCCATGCTGATTTTTAAAAATCACTATTTCCCTTGCCTATCTCTTTAACAATACATTCTGGAATTTCTCCAGAAATTGGAGTCAAGCTCATTGGCATATAATTTGCAGATTCCATTCTCTCCCCTTTTTGTGAATTGAAACATCACCCTAGTTTAGTCTTGCAGCACCACTCCCATACTCCATGTCTTTCAAATATTCCAGACAGTGGTATCGGTGACAGCAATCCCATCTGTCAGTTTTTTCAGTGTGACAAGTGAGTTGATTTCATCAAGCTCACCTAGATGCCCTCCTACTATCTCCTTACTTATCCTGGGTGCCAATTCCCTATTGGCCATATTTACTCCCTCCTTTCCAGTTCGAAGAGCTTTCCTTCTCAGGGAAAATGGGAGCAAAATATACCTCCTATACATTATTATCTTTTCTGGTTTAATTTATAGAAAACATATTTCCATCAAGTAGGATCCCAGTTGGTTAGTGGCTAAGTCCTAGTGACTTGGCTGAGGCACACAGAGTTCATTAACTTGCCCAGAATCATATTGAAATTAGGCCTATGTAGGATTTGAACCCAGGTCTTCCTTCCTCAAATCCTAGTACTCTGTTTCATTTGATCAGTCAGTCAGTAGACATTTATTAAATACCTACTATGTGTCAGGCACTGTGCTAAGCACTGGTAATGCAAATACAAAAAAAAGATTGTTTCTGCCCTCAAAGAGTTTACAATCAAATGGGGGAAACAGAATACACAAAAGGAAATTGAAAAGGTGATTATTGGGGATGGCAGGGAAGGAAAGTACCAGGGTAAGGGCATGATGGAAAAGACTGGCTGGGAAATGATTAGAGGATCTGGGAATTAGGGACCTCAGAGGCCAACTAGTCCAACCCTCTCATTTTACAGAAGAGGAAACTGAGGCCCAGGGAGATGACCATGATACACAGGTCTTTGGATTGGAACTGCAGTCTTCTGGCTTTAGAGCCAGTGTGGATTGACTCTACCATGTTGCCATTCCAGGCTGTCTCTATGTGAGGATAATTATGATGCTGAATATGTGAAAGTGTTCTGAAGAAAGGCACTATATGGTCAACTTTAATCTTCCTTAGTTTGAAAGATATGCAAATTTGCCTCACTGGGGATTCAACAAACCCAAATTAACAAGCATCTATTCTGTGCCTATTCTGTGCAAGGCTTTGTGCTGGGTGCTGGATTATGGGGCAAAGACATGAAGATCACCATTTAAATTTTGTTTGGTGAGACAATGATGGTTAAGTGACTTGCCCAGGGTCACACAGCTAGTAAGTGTCAAGTGTCTAAGGCCAGATTTGAACTCAGGCCCTCCTGAATCCAGGGCCAGTGCTTTATCCATTCATTTTAATTTCTAATATCCTTGTACCCTATAACTTCATAGACCTGAACTTACTTGTCCTTCAAAGTATGAGGGAGCTGAGATATTAATTTCTTTATCATTCAGAAGAGCCATAGCAGTATCTTCAAATAATTATAATTAATATTCACATTTAATTTTATGTACCAGTCTCAAATATTGTCATGGAAAAAGTTGTTGTCCTAAACACAGAGGAACCAAAAACCAGGGGGAGAGAACTGGAATATTAAATAACTGAGTGCTAAAATAAATACAGGAGAACCTCATTCTAACCCTGGTGTCAGGAGATAACAATGATATACACACATTATAGGCCTCCTGTGCTATATTTAAAGATCAGCTCTAATGATCACCATGTACACAAGGGATATGATTTAGTTGAATGGAATCAGTGGTGTAGGGAAGTATTTTATAATGGGATTTCCCCTTACCTCTTTTCCCACAGCGGGAGTGAACCAGCCAACATTAATGCCTTTGACACCTTAGACTATCTGACCAATTCAATATGTTAAACCTTAGATCATCAATCCTGAAAGTTGTTCCAACCTCAGAGCCCTTATGAGGAGTCTAACATTACCTATCAGGACCAGGTATGCTGGCAGAGGGGATTAGGGTCCACAGATATATCAAGAGATTTCAGGGGTCCACAGCGTTAGATAGGAAAAAAATTACATCTTTTAAAAAATAGCATTGTTTTCCATTGTAATCCCATGTCGTTTATTTTATGCATTCAAAATCAAGATTTTGAGAAGGGATCCATAGGTTTTACCAGTCCGACTGCCAAAGGAAAGGGGTCCAGGACACAACAGAGATTAAGAACCTCTGGGCTATATCTATAAGCCTGTGTTGTTGTGAATTTGGAGGGCTGGTAGAGGAATCATAAGCTACTAGAGCTTATGTCTTTAAAATTTGTTAATTAGTTTTCTGAATTACCATTAAGTAAAGGACAAGATCTCCCAGGTTGCAAAAAGATTTTTTTTGGCTCAGCTTAGTTTGTTTCCATATATTGCCTTTACCTGTAGAAAATGAAGTTACCTAATATACATAGTGTTTTTACTTCAGTACTTGAAGGGATTCATAGACTTTCATACATTCAATGATCTCCAAGTATTCCTGTTGTCAAAAACAATGCTAGATAGATTCTTTGAAATACAAATGTAACAGATAAGAGAAACCTAAAAAGATAAACAATGGTTGAGAAACTTGAAGGGTTTTAACAATGGTCAAGGCCTTTCATATACTAAGAAGAGCTACTTTTTATTCTGTGTGGGATTTTTCTTTTAGTCTTTGACCTCCTTGTATATGCCTAGAAGTGGGAACTCTGAGTCACAGATTATGGACATTTTAGTCATCTTTGTGTAATTCTAAATAGATTTACAAAATGGTTGGACCAATTCACAACTTGACCAATATCATTGAACTCATCTTTCTACACCCCCTCCACCACTGACTAGTAGAGGGACATTTCTTAACTAAACAGGGGGGTAAAAGTGACCAGAAAAGATACAATTGTAAAATTGAAAAGTTTGAACATAAGTAAAAATTAATGTCACTAGAATAAGAAAAAAGTAGTTAATTGAGAAAACAATCTTCTTGATAAATATTTTTGTCTGATAGAAGTTTGATATCCAATATATAAGGAATTGAAACATATATATAAGAATAAGAACTCAATTCCCCCGTCCCCACAAAAAAAGAAAGGAAGAGAAAAGCTTAAATATGGAAAAACCATCAGGAGTGTGAGGGAGGCATGGAGTCCAGAGAGAAAAAGAAATAGCATTTTACAAGGCAGAGAGGAGAAAGGTATTCCCCAACTTTCATATTGGGCTAGGGTGGGCACCTGTGGGATGAGGCTCGCATAGTGAGTTTGTCATGACAAAGTTCCCTATAGATCTGCCAATGAAGTTTGGGTATGTCTTACATACAGGCAGTTTTCAAAAGAAAAAAATGCATACTATCAACAACCATGTGAAAGAATGCTTTCAATAATTAATATTGAGAAAAGTAAGAATTATCCAACTAAAATAAAACTCTTTGGTTTCACCTTATACCCATCAGACTGGCAAAGATGACAAAATGTTGGAGAAACTGTAGGAAGACAGTTACACTAATTTGTAATTGGTGGAGCTTCCAATTGGCCTAACAAGTCTGGAAAAAATCTGTTTATATTGAAAACAATCACTGCACTAGAAATCCATTTTGACCAAATGATATCACGACTAGACATATGCCCTAATGAGAGGTCAAAGGTAGAGGTAAATGCCTTGTGTATATATATTCATATTTTTATTTATAGAAATACTTTTAATAGTAGCAGAAATCTTGAAGGAAACTGGGTGTCAATCAATTGGGGAATGGCTAATAGGACTTCAAGGCAGATTCCCCAGCTCTCACACACCTGCTCCAGCAAATTGCTGAACTTTTCACCAGACCAAGTAATGTTCAAGAAATCTAATGAGAAACTACAGTGTCATCTTCTATCCCAGAACTTCATGAAAGTCAGCCAGAGGCCTGAGGTCAATAGGAAAAGGGGCATCTCCAGCAAAGCCATCACTAGCACTGGGTAGTACTTCTCAACATGACCAGAAATATGACATGTAACCCAATAGACTCTGTGTTCAGAGGCATCAGGAGTTGAGTGGTCCCCTGAGAAAGCCCCAGGTAGCAGCCTTGGAAGCCCCAAGGACTATCAGAAGACTGTAGATGATTACCACTATGGTTCCACTGCACTCAAACTGAAATAGTGCAGCTCTAAGGGCTCTGAGGTCTCTAATATTCTATTTTAAGATATGAGAGAGGACCTTGAAGAACCATATGTCTCAAAAATCTCAGATCCAGGAGGTGGATGTTGGCACAGGAATTCTGGGAACCCAGGGTGAGCCTAAACAGAGTCATTACCCCTGCCCCTCACCAAAGAACAGCAAGGGGTAGAGAACTAGTTCAAGAATTAAAGCTGGAGACACAAAAAATAAAAGAAAACAGTAATTGCCCTAAACAAAGTATTACAAATTTTGAATTCCCCTCAAAGAAAATGCAAGCAACTCTATTACAGGTAGAACTACATGAATACCTAGAAGAAATGAAGCAAGAGATTTAAAAATGCAGTAAAAGCTCCCGAGGACCAGAGAATTGGAAGAAGAAGAAGAAATAGCTTAGAAAAGAAAGTGGTAAACCTTACCTTAAAATGGACTCCCTGCAAACTAGAATTGACCAAACTGAAATCAATGACTCCACGAGATAGCAAGGAATAGTAGAACAATGCCAAAAGATTGAAAAATAGAAGAAAAGGTAAGAAATGTGATTATCAAAAACAATTGACTTGGAAAACAGGTTAAGGGGAGATAATTTAAGAATCACTGGACTCCCTGAAAATCATGGTAATAATTTTTAAAAGCCTGGATACTATATTTCAAGAAATCATAAATGAAAGCTACCCAGATATATTCAAACCAAAGAGCAAAGTAAATATAGAAAGAATCCACAGGTCCCCTTCTGAAAGGAACTCCCAAATGGAGATAGCCAGTCACACATGGGAAGCAGGAACTGATATAGAGTGAAGTGAGCAGGAACAGAACAATTTATACAAGGACAATCACATTATCAAGAAAAACAACATGGAACAATTTAAGAACTCTGATCAATGCAATAACCAATCATGTCTCCCTAGGACCTATGATGAAGTATGTTACCCGCTCCCTGACAAGCTAAAGAGATATACATGACCACTGTATGGATTTATTTTGCTTAACTCTACTTACTTATTACAAGGTATTTTCTTCCTTCCTTCTTTCCTTCTTTCCTTCTTTCCTTCTTTCCTTCTTTCCTTCTTTCCTTCCTTCCTTCCTTCCTTCCTTCCTTCCTTCCTTCCTTCCTTCCTTCCTTCCTTCCTTCCTTCCTTCCTTCCTTCCTTCCTTCTTCCCCTCCCTCCCTTCCTTCCTTTAGGAAGGGATTTGGGAGAGAAGAGAAATTAGTGATAGTGATGCCATAAAAGATCATTATAAAATATTTGCAGAAGGAACAAAAGGATATTCTGCATAGAAAGTGGGAGGGACAGGGTTTTCTCCCTTTGTTCCTTTTAAAAACATGTATTTATTGATTTATTTTTAGCATTCATTTTTTAAAAAATTTAAATTCTGAATTTTGTCCCTCCTGTCCTTCCCCTTTTCATTGAGAGGGCAAGAAATATGATATCAATTATGCAGGTGAAATCAGGCAAAACATATTTTCAAATTACCCATGTTGCCAAAAAAGCAAGAAAAAGAAAGCGAAAAAAAATTACACTTCAATTTTCACTGAGACTCCATTAGTTCTCTTTGGAGGTGGAAAGCATTTTTCATCATGAGTCCTTTGGAATTGTCTTGGATCATTACACTGATCAGAATAGCCAAGTCATTCACAGTTGATCATTGTACAAAATTACTGTTACTGTGTACAATGTTCTCTTGGTTCTGCTCACTTCACTCTACCCTAGTTCATATAAGTCTTCCCAGGTTTTTTTGAACCTGTCCCAAAAGCAGGACAGTTTTGAATATAACCTGTAGAATTTATTATGTATATATGTTAAAAAAGCAAATAATATTAAATGACAGTCATCCTTTAATACAGAATCCTCTTTTGTGTTCTGTTGAGTGCATGGACAAAGTGGTTAAAGAAATTGTGGTATGTGCTTGTAATGGAATATTATTTTCTCATAGGAAATTAAAATATCAAGCATTCAGAGAAACTTGGGAAGACCTATATGAACTGATATGGAATGAGGTAAGCAGAACCAAAAGGACAATTTACTTGAAGACTACAATAATGCAAAGGAAAACAATAGTGAAAAGACTCGGAATTCTGCTCATGTCAGTGACCAATCATGACTTCAGAGGTGTAACAGTGAAGAATGACTTCTACCTCTTAGTGGACATGTAGTGAACTACAGGTGCAGAATGAGGAATATACCATCAGATATAGCCAATGTGTTGTTTTGCTTACCTGTCTTTTTTCATTAGAAGAAAGGATTTTACTGGGGAAGGAGAAACATTGGGACATTACAGTTATAATTTTTAAAGGAACATCCATAAAACTTTTCTAAAGCTGCATTTCATTCTACCAAATCAAATGCTTTTAAAAAATCAACAAATAATAAACATAACAGGATGTTACATGCTCTGTACCTTTCAGTCAATTATGTGCCTTAGAAAATGTGCTCTGTTACAAATTTGTGAAAGCCTGTTTATTCCTTTCTCATATTCTTTTCAAGGACACCCATAATATGTATGTAGGACATTCTTATAAATATTTTTATATAGATGAGAAGATTGGCATATGGATATTTATTTGATCTTTATTTTATCTTCTTGATCACTTTTGGGGGGGGGTAATTCTGTATTTTGCCCAAGTGTTTGCTATCTTTCCTTTTCCCAGGAATCATAAAAATGGATCCATCAATGTTTTCAAAATTGTATTTTGAATACATGTTTTCTTTTTTCTATGTGTACTTGGTTTGGTCAAGTTCCTATCTTCTACTTTGGTGTGACTCCCATGTTATCATTAGTAAAATACTTTGAGGACTGAAGTGTTAGAGTACAAACATGGTGTCACCAGTGATGAGAAGAGTTTGTTATCAAAAGTCTGGAAGATTGATGCCATTTTTCTCTGTTTGTTTTTTCTTGTTCCATCAGTAGGAAAGTTATCTATGAGTGTTATTGTGCTCATCTGCCTCAGTTAGACCATGCCATACTTCCTTGAGCCTTGATTTTCTTTGCCTCCTTTTTTGGTTGCTATTTTGTTGCTATTTGAAACTCCAGTGCCTATAATTTTCCACCATCTTCATTTGTAAATTTTTGTAAGTTTACATTCTAAATCAGTGTTGTCCTTGGCTACCATGTCTCCATGCTTGGCAAGAAGATCGAGTGTTTGCTGACTAAGGCAATTTTGGGATGCTCTTGACCTTCTTATTCTGATGATGGTTTTACATCAGTTAACCTTCCATAAGAGTTGATGGTGATAAGAATCAATAGATTTTTCTTTATTCATTTCCACATTTTGAACATCAATAGCTCATATGAATATATCAGTTTGAAGCTGTTGTAATTGCGTACAGTATCTTGTATTTCCCTCCCTTATTTGGTGTTGATTTTAACCTTTGTTCGAACTACTTGATTTGATTGCATAGATGATTTTGAATGATGCTGATATCCCCTTTCTCCTCAGCTACAGTGAACCTTCCTATCTAACAAAGAAAAACCATATTACTCAGAAAGCTTATTTAACAAAGTATTCTATTCCATACCCACAGTGTGCCCCACTCCATTTCTTAAACCAGAAGACAGGGTGCTTATAGCTACTCAGTGTTCAGTTTTCTTTTTGTATTCCTTGTGTTTATGCTTCTGTAGGTAACATGTATATTCTTTGCCTGGAACATCTTCCCAGATTTCTCTAATTACTTATAATCATCATATCTCATGGAATAATAATATTCCATTAATTCATATACCCCAATTTATTCAGCTTGTCCTCAAATGATGGGCACCCATTCATTTTCAGTTCTCCGCTACCATAGAAATGCTACTATAAATGCTTTGGTGTTTGGCCTTTCTGCCTGTCTCTTATATCCTGCCAATAGATGCCTATCAGTGGTCTATCTGGATCAAAAGGGTATGAAGAATTCAAACGCTCAGTCAATAAGCATTTATTAAAGCACACGATATGTGCCAGGCACTATGCTAAGCACCAGGGGATACAAAAAAGGGAAAAAATTGATTGTCCCTGCCCTCAAGAAGTTCGTATTCCAATAGCAGGGACAACATGCCAACAACTATGTACATGAAAGATATGTACAGTATAAATGGGAGATGAATAAGAGGGAAGACACTAGTAGTGTGGGGAGTGGGGGGAAGACCCATAAAGGCTAAACAGGATTTTCTATTTGATCCTGGGGGTAAGAAGGAGCCCTGGAGTTTATTGAGTATAGGAGAATGACATGTTCAGACCTGCACTTTAGGAAGATCACTTTGGCAGCTGGGTGGAGGATGGAATAGTATGGGGAAGGACTAGAGGCATGGAGACCAACCTCAAGATTATTGGTGAGGTGAGAACAATGTCCCAGAAGAAGGAGCCATTTACAAGAGATGTGAAGGTAGTAGTGACAAGATTTGGCAACAGATAGGATATATGGGGTAAGTGAAAATGAAGGGTGTAGGATAACCAGGACCCTGAGTGACTGGGAGGATAGTGGAAATAAAGAAGTTGGGAAGAGGAAAGAACTTGGGAGGAAGTATTTATAGTTCTGTTTTGGACATGTAAATTTGAATTGAGGGACTTTTCTCACATCATTCCATATTATTTTCCAGGATGACTGGATCAATTCAAAGCACCAGCAAAAGTGAAGGATTGCATCTGCCTTTCCATAAGCCCTCCAACATTGGCTCTTCCCATCTTCTCTTATTCTTGCCAATTTGATGGACATGAGGTAAAGCTTCAGTTTTAATCTGCATTTCTCTTAGTAGTAGCGATTTGGGGAGATTTTTCAGATGGTTGTCAAAAGTTTGCGATTCTTTTGGGAACTGTATGCTCATTACCTTTGACTATGTGACTCTTGGATTATGTCTCTTGGTCTTATTATATTTGCACTAATGCCCTATATGTTTTGGATATCAGACTTTTAGCCAAGATATTTGATGAAAATAATTTTCCCACCATTGGCAATTTTCCTTTATCTACTTGCATTGATTTCATTCCTATAAATGTCTTTAAGTTTTATGTAACCAAAAGTGCCTATTTTATATCTTTTCTATAGCACATGTAGATTTATTTATTATTTTTTTTTAAGTGAGGCAATTGGGGTTAAGTGACTTGCCCAGGGTCACACAGCCGGTAAGTGTCAAATGTCTGAGGCCGGATTTGAACCCAGGTCCTCCTGACTCCAGGGCCGGTGCTCTATCCACTGCGCCACCCAGCTGCCCCTGTAGATTTATTTTTAATTGATTTTTTAGAAATTCAGTTACAAATTCTCTCTCTTCCCTTCTCTTCCCCCATCCATTGAGAAAGCAGAAAAAATAAAACCTATTACAAATATGTATCATCATGCAAAATAAATTTCTGCATTGATCCCATTCCAGAAAAAAAAGAAAAGGAAGGGGGAAAAGTGCTTGAATCTACATCGAGCCAATAAGCTCTCTATCTGAAGGTGGATAGCATATTTTATCATGAGTCCTTTGGAATTGTGATTGATCATTGTATTGCTTAGAGTTACTAGGTCTTTCAAAGTTGATTATCTTTATAATATTGATGTTATTATATAAATTGTTCTCTTGGTTCTGGTCACTTTACTTTGCATCTGTTCATACCTATTTTTCTTTTTCTTTTTTGGTGAGGCAATTGGGGTTAAGTGACTTGCCCAGGGTCACACAGCTAGTAAGTGTCACCTATTTTTCTTTAACAGTCACCTTGGTTCCTTTTTTTTTTTTTTTGGTTAAGAATTCTCCCCAAAACTATAGTTGTGAAAGGTGCCTCCATTTATTATCTCTGTTTTTTTTTTAATGATATGACTTTTTATTTTCGAGACATATATCCCTTTCAAACTTACTGTGGTGTATGGTGTAAGATACTGGTCTAACCAAATTTTTACCAACCTGCTTTCCAATTTTCCTATAGTTTTTTTTCAAATAGAGAGTCCTTCACCGTGCAATTTAAATTTGGGGGTTTATCAAATACCATACTAGTGAGTTCTGTTGTTTCTGATACTTGCTTATCTAGTCTATTCCACTAATCTATTTTTACTGTTTTAAAATGATTACCAAGGAGAGGCAGTGTTGCATAGTAGATAGCAAGTTGACCTTGGAGCCAGGAAGACTTCAGTTCAAGTCCCATTTTTGATGTATACTGACTTTGTGACCCTAGATAAATCACTTAACCTCAGTGTTCTAGGTACTTCTCTAAAATTATAAATTGCAGAGTAAGTGCTGACTTGAATTGGTGGAGGGAGTTTCCTCACTCAGGAGTTCCCTATAACAATTAAATCAGAGGCCCAGCCCCTATTTATAAAGAGTGCCAAATAATTTTGATGCTTATTCCTTTATAATATAATTTAAGATATTAAAGTGTTTTTAATTTTAAAAAATCCCCAATTACATGTAAAGATATTTTTTGAGTTCCATATTTTTCTCCATCCTCTCTTCCCTCCCCCCTCCCAAAGCCAGCAAGCAATCTGATATTAGTTATACATTGGTGTTAAAGTGTTAATCACCCTTCGTTCCTACTTTTAAAAAATTATTTTCCTTAAGATTCTAGAACATTTCTTCTTCCAAAGAATTTTTTTATTTTTTCCTAGTTCTATAGAGTATCCCCTTGGTAGACTGCCTCTTTGAACACTGTCTATAAATTAATTTAGACAATATTGTCATTTTTTATATGTTCATGACCTAATCATAAGCAATAAGTGTTACTCCAGTTATTGGTCTTCCTTTATTTTTGTAAAGATTTCTTTGGTAGTAATATTCACATATGTTGAATGTGTCTTGCTAGACTGACTTCCAGATATTCTATGTATTTTTTATCTAGAGTGTAATTTCTCTATCATTGCCTCCTGCCTTTTGTTATTGCCACATCGAGATGCTGATAATGTTTATGGTTTTGTTGATTAAGTGATTTTTGGATTGATTTTTGTATCTTGCTACTTTACTGAATCTCTTGTCTCTATTTCTTTCCTGATTCTCCGGGGTTTATTAACCACCACATCACCTGCAAACAGAGAGAATTTTGCTTCTTGGTGAATATTTATGCCTTTAATTTCTCTTTGGCACATTGCTATTGGTAATGTTTCTAGGATCATGTCAAATAATATTGGGGAGAGAATGCATCCTTCCTCAACCTCTGTATTTATTGGGAAAGCTTCTAGTGTTTCTCTATTAGATATTATGGCAGCTTTTGGCTTTCCATATATACTTTTTATCATATTCAAATGACCCTTCCATGACTTTGCTTTTTAGAGTATTTAGGATAAATGAGTGCTGTGTTTTGTCAAAGGCTTTTCTATATAACTGCTATAAATCTAGCTTGGTCACAATGAATGACATTTTGTCATTCTTGCATAGGCATGCTAGGACCCTATTTGGTTTCCCCAAGGCTCTCTGCTTCCTTTTAATGCCTTAGAAATTAGCCCAGGTTCTATCTCATCTCATTTAGTTTGACTGAAGATGTAAGAGATTATTGTAACTTTTTTCTTAACTTTATCTAAATAGTTCAACCCTTGTCCTTTTAAATTTCTTATCTCTTTCCCACCTTGACATGACCAGAAAGACTATATGCTCACATTACAGAATAAAGTACTTTTGATGAATCAGACTGAACATTTTTAAAAAATGCACTATTAAAAATCTTAGATAACTGAATGTGGCTACCCGGAAAAAATCTGAGTTCTTGCCTTCACGTCTTCTCAGAGGCCATTTGCCCTGGAAGACTATCAAGCATCCCTCTGAACCAGAGTCACAAAGTGGGCCCAACTCCTGATTCCCCAGGCAAGAGACTCTAGGTGTTACTTGATCACTGGAAGCATCTCTCTGATGGCTCCAAGATTTCTCAGTACTGCTTCTAGACCCTGGACCATGATCTCACTGCCCATGCCATGCTGCAGGCTTGCTTCCTTCATGCTCCCCTTTAAGTCTCTACTGTTATGTCTCACATAAAGCAATTGACTGCCATATGGCCTGTCATAGCACAATATTACAGGAATTTGGGGAAATCTCTATTAATAGTAATTCCCTGAGATGTATGGAGTATTTAGGAAGGACTAGTACTTCTGGTGTGAGGACTTGCCAAACCTTTTCAGGATTGCTCATCTACCTGTGGTGTCCACTTTCTTTTTTATTTATTCATTTATTTACTTATTTGTTTGTTTGTTTGTTTATTTATTTATTTATTTAGTGAGGCAATTGGGGTTAAGTGACTTGCCCAGGGTCACACAGCTAGTAAGTGTTAAGTGTCTGAGGCCGGATTTGAACTCTGGTCCTCTTGAGTCCAGGGCCGGTACTCTATCCACTGTGCCACCTAGCTGCCCCTGTGGTGCCCACTTTCACTCAACTCTCACCTGTAGCTCCAAGAAGCTGTAGCATGCACAGCAACCATACCTGGGTAAAACCATCTCAACAGATAGTCTAAACCATGTTGAGGGTAACTTACAGGCCACAAACCCATAGGTGAGTTAGGGGGATGTCTACGCCCAGCATGCGAAAACTTTTCTGAGCAGAATGGTCAGATGAGAACAATTTGTTCCAACAGCCATGAAAGCAACTGAAGCAGGCACTGTGGACAGCTTAGAGATTGGTCAGACATCAAAGATGCTAAGGCCATCCACTGCGTCTGGGGCCATTGCAAGTCATCCTGACTTTTGTCTTGCCACTGGACTTTGAGGACTCAGGAAGAGAATGAAGCTGACGATTTGTGCAACTCTGCCTCACTTAAATCCAATTCACGTGCAAGTCAAGACATCATCCTATGAGATCATTGGTCCACTTTGAAAACGAGGGACAAACAATAATTCCCCGAGGCTACACAAGCTCCATGCTTCCCTTCCTTTTGGTGCCTTCAGGATGGGGACAATGTAAAGGAATGCAAAGCAAAGAAAGCACAGAGAAAATCCAAGCTGCTTCAAACGTGGGTTGCATTTATTCTTTCTGTATCCTTCATGAAAGGAAAGGCTTGTAGAATATAAAAGATGGGTTCTCTCTTCTATTTCATTCCTTTGTCAATACATTTTGGGAGATCTTACCCAATCTTCGCTTTCCTTTATTTTTTCCTTTGGTTGTTATTGTTGTTGATTTTGTGAGACCTTCTGCTGTGCTGCAATCTTAGAATTGTCAATTTCTTTCTTTTTTTCCTTTTCTTTTCCCTTTTTGGGGGGTGGGGTGGGGCAATGAGGGTTAAGTGACTTGCCCAGGGTCACACAGCTAGTAAGTGTCAAGTGTCTGAGGCTGGATTTGAACTCAGGTCCTCCTGAATCCAGGGCCGGTCCCTTATCCGCTGCATCACCTAGCTGCCCCCAGTTGATTTCTGAAGGAGGTAAAATGGTATAATGGAAATTGTTCTGAATCCCGAAGCATGAGGCACAGAGTTCTGCTCCCTGCCTTCACTTTGACCATTCACTGTCTCCTTCCCAGAAAGGCCCGCATATCATCCCACTGGATCTATGTCTCCTCACTAGGCAAATAATACTTTTGGTCAAAGGGTCATTTGATATGTTGATTGATCTGTGAGCTCTTCAGTGTGGATAATTGTTCCACTGATATAGATTGTAATTCAGTGGTTGGAATTTAAGGTAGCAGGGCTCTGAGTCTGGGGTCAGAAAGTCCTGAGTTCAGATCCTGGCTTGAACACTTAATAGCTGTGTGACCCTGGGCAAGTCACTTAACCTCTATTTGCCTCAGTTTCCTCAACTGTAAAATGGGGATAACAATAGTATCTACCTTCCAGGGTTATTAGGAGAATTAAGTAAAATATTTTTTTCTTTTTCAGACCTTTATTTTATCCAATTACATGTAAAGATAGTTTTCAACATTCACTTTTGTTTTTGCAGGGCAAAGAGGGTTAAGTGACTTGCCCAGGGTCATATAGCTAGTAAGTGTCAAGTGTCTGAGGCCAGATTTGAACTCAGGTCCTCCTGAGTCTAGGGCCAGTGCTTTATCCACTGTAGTGCCACCTAGCTGCCCCATCAACATTCACTTTTGTAACATTTTGAGTTCCCAAATTTTCTCTCACCCTCCCTTCCCTCCCCATTCCCGAAGTCAGCAAGCAATCTGATCTAGGTTATCCATTACAATCATGTTAAACCTATTTCCACATTAGTCATGTTGTGAGAGAAGAATCAGAACAAAAGGGGAAAACATAAGAAAAAAGAAACAACAACAGCAAAGCAACAACACAAGTAAAAATAGTATGTTTCAAGCTGCATTCAGTCTCCATCTTCTCTGGATGTGGAGAGCATTTCCCAGTATGAGTCTTTTGACATTGTCTTGGATCATTGCACTGCTGAGAAGAGCCAAGTCTATCGCAGTTGATCAACATACAAAGTTGTTGATAATGTGTACAATGTTCTCTCCGTTCTGCTCACTTCACTCAGAATCAGTTCATGTAAGTCATTCCAGGTTTTTCTGAAATCCATCTGCTCATCGTTTCTTACAGCACAACAATATTCCATTACATTCATATACCACAACTTGTTTAGCCATTTCTCAATTGATGGGCATCCCCTCAATTTCCAATTCTTTGCTACCACAAAAAGAGCAGCTATAAATATTTTTATACATGTGGGTCCTTTTTTCTTTTATCTTTTTGATGATCTATTTGGGACATGGACCTAGTAGTGGTATTGCTGGGTCAAAGGGTATGCACAGTTTGATAGCCTTTTGGGCATATTTCCAAATTGCTCTCCGGAATGGTTGGATCAGTTGAAATGGCTTTTTTCTTGAATCCATATGGCTCAGTCTTTGAAACTTAACCTTTCTGGAGATGTTAGTGTTCCCTCACATGGCTATAAAGAGGGAAGGCCTCTGTAAGTGATACAATGATGCATTAAAGTGAGCTAGTATGACCATCTCCATCAGCAACATTGAGCAGCATATATGAATTAATTTGTTCAAAAAAGCTAAAGGAAAAAATACTACTTTGGAAGGGAATTTTCAGTCTTGCCCAACCTTTAAATTTCCCTTGACTTAACACACAATTATTCTTCTAGGATTACATTGCTCAATTATGTTCATAAAAATGTAGTAATCACCCTCCTAGTCAAAGGTAATGGTGCTTGCTATCTCTGCTTGTGTGGAGATGAAAAGACAAACAAATAGTACTTTCATCACTTGGCACAAGTGGAGTCTGACCTTGGATTGGTGGCTGTAGACACTATTTGCCCAGTGCAGGATTGTTTGCTTCCTTGCCTTCTGAGACTGGGCAAAGCCTTTGATCCCTCCCCTACCCCACCCCCAATACCTTATTCCTGATTCCTGAACAAAAGGCAAGGCTTTCCAGGAGTCTACACCTAACTAAAGTCATGAGATAAAATACTTGCTTCATTTACGCTTTTAAGGTTTTTAAATTATATTAGCGGGACCAGCTCGGCTGAATATCAGACATGGCCTGTCATCTTCCAAAGATGAAATTTCATTTGAAAATATTCTTCTTTGTAAATGTTAAATTTTAATAACAAAGCAACAGAGCAACTAAATCAGGTAAGTCTTGCAATCACTTTCAGCAAGTCCACTCAGTATATTTTCCAGACAAGTACATATTATCTGTAAATAATTTAGCTTAAAGTACTCACCATAAAGATGCGGCATCTATTCGAGAGGCATATAGTAGCATTGTTCCTCAGTGGTCAAGAAAGGTTAACAATTCTTGGCTAACTGACCTGTCACTGAAATTCAGAATTCCAATTTATAAACTAGATACGAGATCGTTACATACATTGTTAAACTTGCTGTTTCAAAGGGAGAAAACGATTCTAAACTGCTTGCATTTTTTTCCTTTGAATTTGAAGATCGGTCATTATCATACTTAGGAGGTATTTGAAAGTTTCTCCCTTATACCCTTCCCAAGCCTATCAGTCATTAGAAGTGGCAGCATCTCTCCAATTGAACTCCGTATTCCATCCCAGCCACTCCAAGCCTAGTCCATGTCTCTGTCACCCCCATCACCTATATCTAGAGCAGGGGTTCTTTTTTTTTTTTTTGCGGGGCAATGGGGGTTAAGTGACTTGCCCAGGGTCACACAGCTAGTAAGTAGAGCAGGGGTTCTTAACCTTTTAGGAGAAGGGTTTATCGGACCCTTTGGAAGTCTGGTGAAGCTTATGGACCCCTACTCAGAATCATGTTCTTAAATGAATAAAATAAAATAACATCATATCACAAAGGAAATCAATTCTATTGACATACAATTATCAGGGGAACATAAAAACAAGATCGAAGATTGCAAGTTAAAAACCCACTGATCATTACAACATCCTTCTGACTAATGCTTTTGCCTCCAATCTCTCTAAAGTTAAGTGTCTCTTCCTCTCACCTGATTGGGGTGGGTGGGGGGTGTGAGTGAGTGAAAGCTCACCTTATGCGTCATATCTACCTGACCTCAAGCCACATTTGACATCCCCTCCAGCTGCCCACCAGCATACCCAGGCTATAGGCAGCACAGGTGACCTGTCATCTTCCCCTGCTGCCTTCTCACCTCAGCCCCATCCCTCCCCTCCCCTTGCTCTTGCTCTGGGAACAATAATAATATAGTTATCACTTCTACATTGCAATCATGGTTTTGATATATTGTGGTTTGGTATAAGAAATTAAATGGGAATTGGGGGGGGGAGTTTTATAGAAGCTGCATATGACACACAAAGGCCAGCAGGCAACACAGAGCCTATGACCAAATGTTTAACCCAAATTTTACAATAAGGTACTGTAAACACCCCATAGAAGAAAAAGAAAAAAAATAAGACTGCTTCTCTGGGAGGAAGAGAGTACCAAAAAATTTTATGGAGATTTTCCCAATGAGGGGGGCACCACATCCCTAACCCCCACGATGTGGAAGGGGCTACTACCACAGCTACTGAAAAGGGTGGGACAACCAACTATCCTATGGTTTTATGTGTAGTCTCCTGACTGCCTAGACCAAAGTTGACTTCCTCGGCCACCATTCTCTGACTTGGGTGGCATGCCCGTTATAGAATACTAGTTCCTTGAGGGCAGGGATTAATCTCACTTTTATATTTGCATACCCCAGGGTTAGGCTAGCACAAACTAGCCTAGCATATACTAATGAACAGCCAGCCAGCCAGCCATCCATCCATGCAGCTACCAGAATGATTTACTTTTACACATAGCAAATTTTGCTTGGGTTAAATTTATTCTAGAAGCCACATTTCTTGAAGGTCACTAGCTAGTGGGGGGACGTTCATAGGAGGACAGCCAGGATGGCGAAGTGCTTCAAGTTCATGCCATATGAGGCAGAACTCGTTACCTTCCTCACTAAACTTATCCCTGCTCCAGACTTTCCTATTTTTATTGAGAGCACCACTATCCTTCCGGTCATCCAGGCTCCCAATGTCCAAGTCATCCTTGACTCTTTACTTTCCTTTACCTGCCATATCCAGCTATTCACCAAGTCTTGTCCATTCTACCTCCATGACATCTTGCCCCTTCTTTCCATTCACATGGCTACCTCTCTGGTTCAAGCTGTCATCATCTCTCCCTTGAACAATCCCAGCAGCCTCCTATGGTGTGTGTTTCTATCCCCTTCCAATCCATCCTCCACACAGCTACCAACAGTAGATTCCTAAAACACACACCAGACTACATCACTTCCTTGCCCAGGAATCTTCCGAGACTCCCTTTGTCCTCTAGGATAAACTATAAATTCCTCTGTTTACCATTTAAAGCCCTATGCAGTCGAATTCCAGCCTACCCTTCCAGACATTTCATTTTCACGTGCAACATGTCGATACAACGGCAAGCATTTATTAATCATCTACTGTGTTATTCTATACATTGCTCTCTTGGTTCTGCTCGCTTTACTCTGCATTAGTTCATAAGAGACTTTGCACAGGAGGTCCTCCCTTGTCTGGAATGCACTCCTGCCTCATTTCCACCTCTTAGAATCCTTAGCTTCTTTCAAGGAACATTTCAGGTGCCATTCCCTCCAAGAGGCCTTTCCTGATGCCTATAGTTGTTAAGGCTCCCTCCCTTCTCAAATGATCTTTTATTTCCTGATCTGTTTACATGTTTTATCTCCCCAGTGGAATGTAAGCTCCCAGCGGGCAGGGGTTGAGGGTTTTTTTGTGTTTTATCTTGTCTCTCTCCAGTATCTAGTATAGCACTTTGCATACCGTGCACATGGCTGGTTCACAATAAATGCCTGTGGGTTTTTTTAAATGTCATTTCATTTCATCAGATTGTTACTGTTTAATTGGTCTGTGTGTTCTCAGAGGACAGAACTGAGAGACATGGGTAGAAGTGGTAGAGAGATAGCTTTAGGTGTTGGGGTAAGGAAAAACTCCCTAAAAACTAGAATTGTTCAAAAATACAGTGCCCCAAGGATGACACAGTGGATAAAGCACTGGCCCTGGAGTCAGGAGGACCTGAGTTCAAATCCTGCCTCAGACACTTGACACTTACTAGCTGGGTGACCCCCAGCAAGTTACTTAACCCTCATTGCCCTGCAAAAGAAAATAGAGTGGACTGTGTTGGAGACAGTGGGCTCCCCTTCTCTGACATCTTGCTGCAAAGTTTTGGGTGGTCACCTTTTAGATTTTATTATCATAAAAGGCATTTAGCTGGACTAGATGGCTTCTGAGGTCCCTTTGAACCCAAAGATTTTATAATTTCTTAGCTGCTCAAACACCTATAGAGGCTCCCTAGCCTACCTATCCACTCGCAATCTCTCAGTCTCCTTTGAAGGCCTTCCTATTCACCCCCCCCCATGTAGATGCACCCATATGGATACACAGTCTCATCCCCTCTACCATTTGCCGTATTTATTCTTCATTCTCCTCCAACACCACCCATCTTCTCCTGTAAGACTGGGATAGGCCCCCTGTGCATATGATATTCTTTCTTTGCGTGCCCTCCCCCATTCAAAATGTTCCTCTCAAGTCAATCACTTTCTTTCAAGAATCACTTTTGGGACTCATTTCCTCCCAATTGCCTTTTCTAACTAACCTGAACCTACTCCAGGGGTTCTCAACCTGAGGACTTTAAAAACATTTTTGATAACTATTTCAATAGAATTGGTTTCTTCTATAATTGTACGTATTTCATTTTATGCCTTTAAAAACTTTATTCTGAGAAGGGGACCAGAGACTTCCGCAGACTGCCAAAGGGGCCCATGATACACAAAAGGTTCAGAACCCCTGCCCTGCCTACTCTGATCCCTCCCTCGTTGCATATCTTCTAAACCCTTGGAATTCAGCAGCCTTTGGATTTCGAACACCCATTTTACAAACAGCCTGTAGGCATGAATACCCAGCTGCACACTGACACCCCCACCCAGTTACTCATTTAGGATAGCAGCCAACCTATCCTGAGCTGCTGGTTTTGCTTAGTGGCCCATGAGGGGAGCTTGCTGGGTCCACTGCCTTGTTCCCACTACCCTTTCCTCCCCTTCGGAGGGGTCATTGGTACATGGCGCTACACCCCCACCCCCACCCCCAATTTTATTTGCCTTTCATAGCATCGGCCTTGGTTAATTCTATCTCAGGCAGTATCTTTCTTGCACATTCTTTTTAACCCCCGACTCCCAACTTTTGTACTTTCCCTCAGGAAATTGCTTTTCTCTCGTTGCTCCATTTGTAAGTCCCAAGCTGGTCCTAACCAAGGCTAATAAGCCTAATAGGACTGCTAGTTATTCATTCTTATCAAAAAAGTCCCGAGTTTTGAAGTGAAATTAGACATGATAAAGGACCATTACCACCAATCTCAATAGGGCTTAAAAGGGCTCTGAAGTTACCTTTCCAATCGCCATGAAAGAAAGTCTCCATCTGCTTCCTTCCCCTTCTCAGAGGAAATCTATCCACCAGCACTCAATTGATTAAAGGGGAAAAACCCAACAACCTTTCTTATTTCAATTTTACTCCTTTGCTTAATTAATTAATTAATCAATTAATTAATGTTGCGACAGTATTGTTTTCTACTTTTTTTCATTGAAAATGTAGTGTTTCAGCTGCATTCTGGGTTAATTGCCTTTTGTGGGCTAGCCTTTGAGCCTAGCCAACATTTACAGCACTGTTGCTATGGGAAATTTTGTTCTGAGTTCCAAACAGCCAACTTATAAACACACTTGTGGAACAAAGCCCATTTGTAAGTTGGGGCTTCCTTATTGTTTGGACTCTTTCATCAAACGGTGGCTTGTCTGTTACTTTGTTACTACTTTCCAGTTGTTTTAGATGTGTTTGTTTTATCTTCTCAACTCGTGATCGTAAGCTTTTTGAGGGCAGGGGTCGTGTCTACTATTTCTTTGCTGCCTGCTACTGTGCGCCAAGAAATGGCATTAAATGGGACAACTTCCTATAGGGTGAATGGATTTGCCCAAATGCAAAGTGTTACAAAACAAGCAAGTGATTACCAGGCTAGGAGAGCATCTATTATTGTTGCGATGTGAAAACATCAGCCTTTCAGTCCACCACTCAGTATTTACTGCAACTATAGCTGAGAATCTGTTGTCAGGGGCAACATTTTTTTTATGCTTGTTAATCATTCATTTTTGTCAAAGATTGCTGGCATGAGGCTTATTAAAAATGGAGACCAGAGTATGTAACAATAGATCATAATTATCGAAGTATCAGCTGCATAGGTTTAAAGGATGTTATTTTTCATCAATCACATATTCCTTTCCCTCCATAAATACATCATCAGGGAACATCACAGACTGGAGTAAACCCTAGCTTTGAGATTTAGGGATGAGGAGGTAGGATTTGTATTTTCTTTCTCCTGCTTTTTTCTGCTCTGAGATGTGCTTTTCCCCCAACCTGGGGGTGGCAAGTCAATAATAAAATGAAAATATATTGTTTTAGGCTCAAGCAACAGTAAGGAAATTCTGGATTGTGTTCCTTTATTATCTGCACTGGTCATTTTTGCAGTGTTAGAAACACCAGAATCAGAAGCTACTCCTTTAAAAAACATTTGAAAAAAATCTGTCTTTCTTCTTTCTTTCTAGACAGCAGCTTGTTCCAAAGTGGCAAAAATATCAAAATTCCAGATGAGTTTTTACATCTAAGATGGAAATAGCTTTTCAACCTGGGAATCATGCACAGGCCCTGCTTTCTTTGTGACTTACACAGTGTCCTATTCATTAACACTCAGAAAGTCAGAATGATAAAGTTAGAATTCAGTGATTAAGAACTAGCAGGTTCTGTTGTTTCTGAAAGGGGAAGGGGGGGAGTCCCTTGGAGAATAACACTGATATTCTGAGTTTTTAAGGGCCTTCCTTAGCCAAAGAGAAATGATGGCTTCAAGGAAGTGTCTTAGGGAATTTCTCCCATGGTTCAACACCCCCCTGGAATCTTTATAGTGTTTGTTTACAGAATTGAAGCTCTGTAGTCCAAAGAACAAGCAATGCAGGTTGAGTAATGGAGAAAGCAAGCTTATATGCTGGAACTAAAGGTTCCTGAAAAATACTTCCAATCAAAATATTTGCTTTCTCATTAAATCGATTTCATATTAATGATTTTACTGTAGTCCTCTAACAAGATTGTAAGCTCCTGAAAGATAGCTATCATATCTCATGGTTTCATTTCATTTGCTTTTGATTTTTACATTCCTTCCTTAACACAGTACTAGGCAAATAATTCTTTTGATTGATGGAGCATTTGATTTGTCATTTGATCTATGAACTCCTCAATGTGGGTAAGCCCTCCACTGGTATAGATTGCAGCCCAACAGTTGCAATTTAAGGTATTGGAGGTAATGCAGTAGGTAGAGCTCTGGGTCTGGAGTCAGGAAGTTCTGAGTTCAAATTGGGCCTTGGATACTTCCTAACTGTGTGACCTTGGGCAAGTGCCTTAACTCTCTTTGCTTCTATTTTCTCACCTATAAAATGAGGACAATAATATCACCTATCTCCCAGTGTTGTTGTGAGACAGTCCTTGTAAAGCACTTAGCACAGTACCTGGCACACATTAGGCACTATATCAATGCCTATTCCCTTCCTCCATCCACAATTTTGCATCCTTTGTGAATCTTGTCCATATTCTTCCATTAATTTTCAATAGGACCTCCATATAGATCAATAAATATTATGGGGAAACCAGCAGTTCACAGAGACAGGCCATTGACCACTCTTTTCCCAGACCACATGACTGACCTGCCTCCTATTCTAGTCACACCTTTCTCTGATAACATGCATTACACCAGTTATCCTGTTCAGTTATTCATTTGTGATGTGTTGTAGCCTGCTCACGAGGACCATGGATCTCCCCATTGCTCTTTGAGTGACCTTCAACTTCAATTCTTCAGAGATCATGTCTTGCAGATTATAACTTGCAGCAATGCAGCCAAGCAGCACCACTAGAAAAAATATTGTTGTAAAACTGGGGGATCTTAGTTTCAAAGAGAAGCTTGAGGTCATTAAAAATACTATGTGCTTTTCCAAAGACAATTTTCATGTACAATTTTGGGGCACAACTCATTTTCTATGTGTAGTGTTTCTCTAAAATATATATATATATAATGATGGACTTGCTCTATGGGTTGTCTTTCCAACTACATATTATATAAAGCTTGTCCATTAGACACTATCCATCCACTTGTTTTTTCCCGTGTGGATAGTGGGACCAAACTCTTTTGAGTGATTTTGAATCTTATTTAGGGGACTCTGCAGTGTTCTGGTGTTTTATACAGCCCAGATAATTTCATTTGAGAACAGAAGTATCTGGAGAATCTAATCAGCTATAAAGAATCTCTCTTCCATTTGTACTCTTCCTTTTTCCCCCTTAGACTTCCTCTACAATGATGGCAAAGCAAGCATATGTTATCCTCTTTTATTCCTCACTTGATATTACAAATCAGAGAATCACTAAGGAGAGTGATTTCTATTATTACCTCTTTCAAGCAATCTTTTATGATTTTGACATGCAAATAAGTCATGTGATACCACAGTCTCCAAAGAATTAAAATTGAGGACAAACAAATGCACAATGGAAAGGTACATGGTAGTCCTGAATAGACTGCAACACATTACCCATGAAGACTTGTGCAAGAGAAGCAGTATAAAGAATATCCTCACAGAGAGGTATGGCTGGAAAAGATTGTTTGGTCATGTGGCAATAGCAAGGGATGGACCATGTCATATGCTCTATGGGTATCCAAAGGTCCCCATCATGGTTAGACTCCCCCCTACCACCACCTCTATGGAGGATTTATGGGAAGTCATAGACAAGGTTCACATAGATGAGCAGCGGTGGATGGAAAGATTGCCTTCTGTGGATCGATGAGTCAATCAACAGGCATTTACTGTGTGCCCGGATCTCTGTTTAAAGGTTGGAGATAGAAAGACAAAGAATAAAACAATCTGTACCCTCAAGAAATCTTGTTGTTCAGCTTTTCAGTAGTGCCTGACTCTTCGTGACCCCATTTGGGATTTTCTTGGCAAAGATACTGAAGCAGTTTGCCATTTCTTCTTCCAGCTCATTTTACAGATGAGGAAACTGAGGTAAACAGAGTGAAATGACTTGCTCAGGGTCACACAGGAAGCATCTGAGGTCAGATTTGAACTCAGGAAGCTGAGTCTTCCTGAATCCAGGCCTGCTGGAACTTACCCACGAAGCCATTGCAAGCTATCTGATAGTGGAGTAGGTTGCCTGGGGAGAGTGCTGGTTTCCCCCTCATTTAACATTTTAATGTTAAATGATTCGATGACAGGTGCATTGTGGGAGGGGGGAATTCTCATTCAGGTGGGGGGTGGACTAGATGGCTTACAAAGAAGTCCCTCCCAGCTCAGTAATCTTATGACTCTGTGAGTATCTAATATGTTAAAATGTAAGCATCCTTTGTGACAGGCTGCCATTCTAGAGGTTACTTCCTAGCTATGTGACCCTTATGACACCTAGGAGATCGATCGATCTATCTGTCTATCTATCTATCTATCTATCTATCTATCTATCTATCTATCTATCTATCTATCTATCTATCTAGTTATCTAGCTATCTCCTAGGTGTCATGATTGAACTTAGGCTATGTATTACTATTTCATGAGCTTATGTGTAGGATTTCTTTTTGTTTTAAAACTTCTGGAATTCGCCTTCAGTGTAGCACATACCGATAAATACAGAATCCAGCCAGTTACTCTTGAGTTCCCAATGGCCCCATGCTAAGTCAAGAGTGGCCCTATATTTTATCCTAACTTTTAACCATAGAATACAAGAGCTAAAAGGTACCTCAGAGACCTCTTAGACCAACCACCTCATTTGACAGATGAAGAAACTGGGGTCTGTAGAGAGGAAGCTATTTGCCCAAGGCCACACAGCTAGTTAGCTGGTGGCAGTGTCAGAACTGGTGGCCTAGTCCTGAGCACCCTGCTTGATGCTATTTTTTCTATACTCTTATGTCTTGATGTAGGCGTGAAATAATCAGTCAATGGACAGGCATGCCTTAAGTGTTCACTTTAGTGCCAGGCACTAGGTCTAGTGTGGGGAAAACAAAGGAAAAGCCCAAACAGTCCCTGGCCTCAAAGAGCTTGCATTTTAAATGTACTTCCATTCCACCCTTAAGGCAATGAGCTCATTGTGGGGGGGGGGGGAGGAATCATACATGATGTTGTTCTGATATCATTTGAAAGAAAGTACTAACAGTTTTATTATTTTTTTTATCAAACTCTACTCTCTCCTTTGACTTGTTTTCATCTGGGTTGGACATCTATGAAGCTCTGTCACCTGCCAGGATATTCACAATAGCATTTTAATCTTAAAATGTTTCAAATCCTAGGCAGCTATACCCTGATGGGGGAGAAAATGGGATCATTAACAGGTATTGATGTCATTACTAGACTTACTAGGGTTAAATTTGGAATTTATCTTTCAATTATAGAACCTAAAAACAGGAAGAAGCCTCAGAGGCTGTCCAGCCCAACCCTTTCCTGAAGCAGGAATACCATACAGAGATTTATCTCCTGGGTTTGAAGACTTTTAAAGATGGGGAACTCACTCCATAATTGTGAGAATGTTTTTCTTTATGAGAAAGGGGCTATGTTAATAGGACCATAGGGCAGTTAGGTGGCGCTGAAGTGGATAGAGAGCTGGGCCTGGAGTCAGGAAGGCTCATCATCCCAAGTTCAAATCTGGCTTCAGATGCTTCCTAGCTGTGTGACCCTGGGCAAGTCACTTCACACTGTTTTCCTCAGTTTCCTCATCTATAAAATAAGCTGGTGAAGGAAATGGCAGACCAGTCTAGTATCTTTGCCAAGAAACCCCCAGATGGGGTCATGGAGAGTCATAGGACCAGAGATTTAGAGCTATCAGGGACCTAAGAGGTCATTGAGTCCAACCCTTTCATTTTACAGAGCAAGAAATTGAGCCTGAGAGCTGTAAAATGACTTGCCTAGGGTCACATAGTTGGTAAATATCTGAGGTGGGATTTGTAAGAAGATCTTCCTGACTCCAAGGTTTGGTGACTTCTTCACAACACTCTTCACATTACTGTTCAAGGATTTCATTTCCCTACAATGCTTGGGGCTGAAAGAGAGCCTCACTTATTTGGAGAGGGGGAGAAGTGGGAGGAAATTCTTGAACTTTTTGCCCCAGCAACCTTTGCAAAGTACCCACCATGAACTCTGATTGGGAGAGTATACTTTCTGGGCACTTGATTTAAATAATCTTGGGGAGTCTCAAGAAGAGGCTGGTGTGGGGAGCAGGTTTGACAGAGGTGGTAGCCTGGGTGCCCTGGGTGACTGGAAAGTGGGGCTCCCAGATGATGGGATAAGCAGAAGCAACAGCAACAGCAACAGCAGCAGCAGCAGACAGGAGTGGTAGTGGCAGGGTTTGAGACAGCAAACTGAGACGTGGCATATACTTTTGGAGTTTCTACATTCTGTTTGGCCCCTGATGCTCGCTGTGGGACACAATCAGAACCCAACAAGCCCAGTGCTCCCTCCCCTGCCAGGCTGAGAGTGCAGGGGAGCTCACATTCTGAGCTGCAACACTCGTGCTGTGAGTTTGAACTGATGTGTCCCCCTCCTACTGTGTTGGGGATGCAGGAAAATTGAATGGGGATTTGACTCCAGGTCTCCTTTGGAGGAGGGGGAGGTGGCTACCATCTGGGGACCAGGATTGAGAATGTTTAATATCCAGTTTACTTCTTGGCTATTACCTTGCTATTGTTTTTCATTAAATGCCTTTTTTTAAACTTTGAATTAATGTATCATCTGACTTGGTCTGGGAAGGAGTCATTGGGTAAAACCCCAGAGAATCAGCAAAGTAACTAATCGAGACAACTAATAGTTTCACTAAAGTAACAGGATACAAAACAAATCTACAAAAATCATCAGCCTTGCCATATAGCCATAACAAAATCCTGGAGGAAATAATAGAAAGGGAAATCACATTCAAAATAACTAGAAAAAAGCATAAAATGTCTGGGAGTCAAGCTACCAAGAACATACTCAAGATTTTTTTAAATACAGCTCTAAAGAAATTTTTAAAATGACAAATAATTGGAGAGATATTCATTGCTTTAAAAAAAATCCCAAAATGACAAACAATTGGAGGAATATTCATTGCTCGTGGTTGGGCCTCACCAATATAATAAAAATTATACTCCCGAAATTAATTTACAGATTTAGTGCCACACCAATCAAACTACCAAGGGGGTACTTTATAGAGCTGGACAGAATAATAACAAAATTCATTTGAAAGAACAAAAGGGCATATATCTCAAGGGAAATAATGAAGAAAAGTAGGAATGAATGGGGAATAACACTTCCAGTCTTCAAATTATATTATCTAGCACTCATCATCAAAAGTACTTGGTATTGGCTAAAAATAGAAAAGTGCGTCAGTGGAACAGACTAAAGAATCAGAAACAACCAAACTCAATAACTTTGTGTTCAACAAACTGAGAGTATCAACTGTGCAAGGAAGAAGTCCCTATTTGACAAAAGCTTCTGGGAAAACTGGAGACCAATTGAGCAAAACAACAGCAACAATAATAAAATTGAAACAAGATTTAGCCTAGTCCTTTGTACCCTATACCACAATAGTTCCCAAATAGATACTTGACTTAAATATAAAAAGTCATAGCCTAAAAAATTAGGGGAAAATGAATGAAGATACTTTTTATAATTAATACTAGAAGAATCCTTTTTTTAAAAAAATAAAATTTTATATCATCCATATTACCACTGTATTTCTTTCATAGAGCCATCCATCCCTTTTAATAAAGTATGAAGGAAGAAAGAAAAAATGCTTTGAAACTAAACACCATAGCAAAGAGGGGAAAAGACTGACTATGTGCAGTATCTCTCATGGCCCCAGTTCCTCATTTTCACTTTCAAAGTAGGTATCATGTCATATGGGGGTAAAGGGGAAGGGGTCCAAGTTTGGTTATCATCATTTAGAAGTATTCAGTTTTAACTGCTTTGTTGTGGTATCCATTTACATTATTTCTGTTATTGTGTATATTGGTTCTTGGTTCTCATTTTGAATGTATAAATTAAAAAAAAATTTATTAAACACTTACCATATGCTAAGGACTGTGCTAAGTGCTAGGGACACAAATAGAAAATTCAAGACAGACCGAAGGAGCTCACATTCTAATTGGGGAAGGAAATATATAAAAGAAAGCTTAGCTACAGGGCAGAAGGGAAGGCCCAGAAGTCCTAAGTGTTTAGTGGTCAGGGGGATACCAAGACCCAGGGGTCCTTAGGTTCCATGAGTAGGTCAGATGACAGTGGGATAGATGAGTGGATGACTCTGGGAGACTTAAAGGTGCTCTGATTCACAGAAGACCTTGACTCTGGGGTAGCCAGCCATCTTTTGGGGGGAACGTGGCTCAAGAGCTGATGGGTGCCCCTGGGTGGTATACTATGGGAACATGGCATCAATTCATGTAAGTCTCTCCATAATTCTCTATAGTCATCATATTCATCATTTCTTATGGTATAGTAATATTCAATTGCATTCAGGTAATACATTTCCTAATAAATGGGCATCTACTTTGTTTCTAGTAGGAAGTGAATCCTTAACCAAATGAGAGAGAGGAGATCACAAAAGATAGAGAAGGGATATATTTTCCAATCTATTTTTTGCCACTCTCCCCATGCCCATCTTTACATTGGAGTTTCCGTGTATTCAAATACATATTATTTTAATTTTCAGGGCCTTATTGAGTTCTTTGCAGAATTTTTCCACTTCTCCACCTCCTCATCCTCTGTAACAAATGTTGGTATGTAAGCAGCAATTATTTTCATGGTGGTCTTCTTACAAATGGTCATTGTAAGTACTGACGACCAAATGTGCCATGAAATCATTCCTTTCGATGTGTGATAAACCCAACTTCATCAACTCTTGTATTTGCATCTCCAGGGAGAACCTGTGAGTCACCCTTCTATTTAGATGCAACTTCCCTTCGTCTGCTGGTTTTCTTTCGAGTGAGAATGTCTTTATTGATATGATTCATCTCCTCTGGTAGTATGTCTACTCATTGGTCACTGGATAAGGGTCTCGGTGTTAGAGAACAACAGTTAAACGAGTGTTTATATATCACTGAAAAAGAGTGTGGTTCTTAGCACCTCTCTGTACTTTTCTACCCCTCTTTCCACCATCCCTGCAAAAGCAGAAGGGGGCCGCCCAGGACTAAGGGCCATTTTCTATTTTTCTTTGTTTCATGGGTTGCCATGGCCAAAGAATTCCTTACCAAATGGTCAGTCTGCGGGTTGACGAGCCTCTCCATACTTAGCTAGGCTGGTCCTCAGAAAGCAGACAGAGGCTGTCGCCAGGCCCATGCTTGAAGCCTTTCCAATCTGGTGGAACCTGCCAGATCTTGTGCTTTATTGGCATGGCTTTTGACAGGCCGGGACCACTTCCGTGCCAGGGCGAGGCGTCGGGATAGGACTTCGGGTAGAGCTTTAAGCTTTTCAACATGCTTTTCTCATAGCAACCGTGTGAGGTAGGTAATGCAAGAAAGATTATCCCCATTTTATAGATGAGGAAACTCTGACTCAGAGATGTTAATTGACACACCCATGGTCACAGAGTTAGTGTTGGGGCCAAGATTGAAACCCAGGTCTCTTGATTCCAAGTCCAACATTCTTTCCACTCCACCAAGAAACCTCTTAATATAGGATGGTAAATTCCTATACTTTCTAAAGCCTACAGTAGAATTGACATTTTAAAAGTGGGACACAATTTCACTGAAAGGAGAATTCTGTGACTCCATTTACCTGATGAAGGGACACTTGATTCAGGTAGCTTCCCAATCAGAGCACCTGCTGAAGACCAGGTTGCAGTAAGGGACGGACAGTTCTTTGTCTTTTAAAAACAGAAATTTTCCTCTTGGTGGGGTTGGTGTGAACTCTTTTTGTGATATCTTGTCTTTTTTTTTTGCGGTGCAATGAGGGTTAAGTGAGTTGCCTAGGGTCACACAGCTAGTAAGTGTCAAGTGTCTGAGGTCAGATTTGAACTCAGGTCCTCTTGAATCCAGGGCCAGTGCTTTATCCACTGCGCCACCTAGCTGCCCCTGATATCTTGTCTTCTTAAATCTATCTGGTTCTAGACTTTACTAGCTGAACAAAATATTATGATGGCATTGACCTTTTGGTCCCTGTTGGGGAGAGGGCATATAGAGGGGGAGTTGGGCTGCCATGAAATTAGCATTCAAAGATTAGATACATACCCCCATGACACATAAGCCAAGTCACCCTTCCCCTTACATACATGTGACTTCTATGACCACCCATTCTCCCTGCTGACACTGGGTATATTTATGGAAGAGGGTGCCCTAGAGTTATTGGGTTTGTTGCTATTTTTCTTATTGTGTCATTTAAGTAAATGCCTTTGCCTTGAGCTGAAAGGTATGCCCATTTATGAGAGCTTATGTTATAAGCTTAAAGGTGCTCTGATTCACAGAAGACCTTGACTCTGGGGTAGCCAGCCATCTTTGGGGGGGCACTTGGCCCAAGAGTCGATGGGTGCCCCTGGGTGGTATACTATGGGATCTGTGATTTCATCCATTGGGGAAACTCTCGGTGTGATAACCCCCCTGACCTGGTAGTCTAAGACTTAGTAGATACTCTTGGGGACTTAGCTACTTGCCCAAGGCATATAGAGCATAAGTGCCTTGCTCTGGGCAATACAGTTAGTAACCATCAAAGGCAAGAGTCTTCCTGAATCCAAGGATGTCATTTTGTCCCCTCTGCTAGGCTGCATCTGGATCATGCTTACTTGTATATTCAGTAATCCTACCTTTATTAAAGATGCTACCAACTTAGGTTGGAAGAATTTGTCCTGATTTTCAAAAAATGGGAAGTGGCTAAAATCTGTAAATTCCAGAACAGAAAATTTGACTTCTACTCCTGGCAAAAGTCTATACCATAATAGTAAGGGGATGCTTTGTGAAAATTTAGAAAGGAAAACTAGTGTGGTTTTCTGAAGAACAGGTCAAAACAAAGTTAATTTCAACTTCTTGGGTGGGGTAACTAGTGCAGCAGGCAAAACATAATCAGATTTTTTTTAGTGAGGCAATTGGGGTTAAGTGACTTGCCCAGGGTCACACAGCTGGTAATTGTTAAGTGTCTGAAGTCGGATTTGAACTCAGGTACTCCTGACTCCAGGGCCGGTGCTCTATCCACTGTGCCACCTAGCTGCCCCCATAATCAGATTTTAACAAAACATTTAACAAAGTCTCTCATGGAGAAGATGGAGAGATATGGGTAAGAGGGTAATATAGTTAAATGGCTTGGGAGTTAATTCACTGGATGGCCAGAACCAAGGCATAATCATCAATAGGTCAATGCAACCATGAAAGCAGATCTCTAGCAGAACTTCCCCAGGCATCTGGGCTTGATTCTATGCTATCCAGTTGTTTTATTGATGAATTCAACAGAGGTGTAGAAGGCATACTTTTCAAATCTGCAGATGTGCCATAGTGTGGCAGGATAGCAAGCATATTACATACCAGTCAAGATCCAAAAGAAATCTCAGCAGACTAGAATAATAAGCCAAAATGAGTAAGAAGAAACTTCATAGGGACAAATATAAAGTGTGTATGTGGGGAGGGGGAAGCAAGCCAACAAACCCTGAGGGATGTATGGCTAGACAAACAGTTGCTATGAAAAAAAGATCTGACTTAAAGGAGTGTAAATTCCAACTGAATCATCAGTGAGATGCGGTGGCCAAGAGTTAATGCTCTTCAAGGCTGGGTTAACAGTGGCAGGGTGTCCAGAACAAGGATGATAGTAGTTCTACAAGACTCTCAGGCCACATCTGAAATACAAAGTTCAGTTCTGGATACCATATTTTAAGGCATATACAAGATGGAGCATGTTCAGAAGATAATGACTAGGATGGTGAGAGGCCTGTAGAACATGACATTGGTTAAAAGGACTAAGGATGTTGGAGAGGAGATGACTTTAGTAGTTGTCCTCAAGTATTTGAAGGGCTATCTTGTGGAAGAAGTACTAAAGTGGTAATGCTTCACCCCAGAGGGTACAACCAAGTGGAAGTTGCAGACAGAAAGACTTAAGGTCACCATTAGGTTATAGCCTAACAATAGAGCTGTTCCAAAGTAGAATGAACTACCCAAAGATGTAGTCTGTCAAAGCCCTTTGGGGGTCTTCAAGCAAAAGGTGGAGAGCCACTTGTTGGAGATGTTGTAAGAAAGGAGTCATGTCTGGTATGCGGTATACCATAATAGTAAGGGGATGCTTTGTGAAAATTTAGAAGGCTAGAAGGCTATTAAAGTCTCTTGTTGCTCCCCATCCAGAAAGAAGAACTGTGGATTCTGAATGCAGATTGAACCATACTGTTTCTACTTTTTTTTTTCTTTTTTGAGGTTTTTCCCTTTTCTTCTGATTCTTCTTTCACAACATGACTAATGCAGAAATATGTTTAATGTGATTGTACATATAGAACCTATATCAGATTGCTTTCCATCTTGGGAAGGGGGGAGGGAAGGGAAGGAAGGAAAAAAATTTGGAACTAGAAATCTTATGAAAACGATCTTTACATGTGACCGGAAAATAATAAAATGCTTTTATGATTAAAAAATAAAATAAGAAGCTTCCCCCCCCCCAAAAAAATGTCTCTTGGATTCTGTGAGTGCCTAGGGCATCTGGGGAGCCCTTCTTATTGCTAGGATTCATGTTGGCAATTAATTGAGTGATTGATCAATCAACAAGCATGGATTAGTGCTTACTGTGTGTCAAGCACTGTGCTAGGCACTGGAGATCCAGAGACAAGAAGAAAACAGTCCCTTCCCTCAAATAGCTTCCATTCTAACAGGGGAGACAGTATGTACATATTTAAATATATACATCACACATGTGTACATAGATATTTTTGTGGTTGTTCAGTCCTTTCAAACTTTTTGTGACCCCGTTTGGGGTTTTCTTGGCAAAGATACTGGAGCAGTTTGCCATTTCCATCTCCAGTTCATTTGACAGATGGGGAAACTGAGGCAAACAGGGTGAAGTGACTTGTCCAGAGTCACACAGCTAGTGTCTGAGGCCAGGTTTGAACTCAAGTCTTCCTGACTCCAGCCCGAGTGCCAGCGCTCTATACACTGTGCCATCTAGCTGCTATTTATATGTCTGTCTGTCTGTCTGTCTGTCTATCTATCTATCTATCTATCTATCTATCTATCTAATCTATCTATCTATCTATCTATCTATCTATCTATCTATCTATCTATCTATCTATCTATCTATCTATCTATCTATCTATCTATCTATCTATCTATCTACCTGTCTATCTATCTAGATATATAGATAGATATCTGTGTGTATACACACATACCATATATATGTGTGTATACACACAGATACATTCTCTGGCACACTTGCATTGTGGTTTCATGTCTGATTTCCCTTAGAACTTTTAGGTAGAAGATACCTACCATGTAAACTGGTTAGCCACCTCTTACTAATAGAGAGGTCATGGACACAGCATATAGACAGATCGAGACACATTTTTTTTGGACGTGGCCATTGAGGGGATTGATTTTGTTCAACTATATTTATAACGATGTTTTTTGGTCGTTGTTTTTCTTTAAATCTCTCAATTGGAGGGGTGGGTTGGAAGAGAGAGAGAAAGAAGGAAGATCTGAAAATACAACTGAATTTAAAGAATCATTTGAATGGGCGGGGCAGGGGGGAGTTAGTAGGTTGTAACAGACTGCTAATGATGACCAGTATGTAATAAGTGATTTAAAAGACATGGAGGGGGCAGCTAGGTGGTACAGTGGATAAAGCACCGGCTATGGATTCAGGAGTACTTGAGTTCAAATCCGGCCTCAGACACTTGACACTTACTAGCTGTGTGACCCTGGGTAGGTCACTTAACCCTTATTGCCCCGACAAAAAGAAAAAAAGGCATGGAGGATTGGAAAAGGAGGGGGGCCACTCACAGCTCAAGGGATTGTAGTGGCATCCATGGAATGTAAAAGACCTCCAGGAAGGCTTCTAGCACAGACATCCTCTTGGGATGATTTATGGAAAGAACATAGACCAAAGCTGGCAACGGTGAGATGGGTTGTGCCCTGCAGTCATTGAAGGAAGACCCCCCATTGAGGAGATCACCAATCAGTTTGGATCACTGGAGTGTAATCAGAGCCCTGCCATTGTGTGCGCTTAGCCAGGTGGCAGATGAGAATTTTCAAAGACCTATTGTGTGCCAGGCACTGTGCTCAGCAGGATTTGACCTCCAATACTACCTCCAATGCACCTGCTTCACCAGTTCTCCCTTTCTTTTTATTCCTTTTTGCACGAGGATCTTAAAATGCCCTCCACCCACAGCCCTCTAACTGCCTAACTTCCTGTGTTTTCATGGACTTATTTCCAGAGCCTTTTCCTACTGTTTTTGGAATCACTTCCAAAGCTCTCAGTCAGCTCTGAGTTGGAATCGTTCGTTCCTCAGATACTTCCTAGCTGTGTGACCCTGTGCAAGTCATCTAACTTTTCTGAGCCTCAGTTTCTTCATATGTAAAAATGGAGATGATAATAATAGCACCTCCCTTCCATGATTGTTGAGAGGATCAATTGAACTAATATATGTAAAGTGCTTTGCAAACTATACAGCACTGTAGAAATATGAGCTATTTTAAACTCTTACTGTATTATTATTTATACTTCTCCCTGATATACTTTGGAGGCAGCCCTGTTCTTCACACTTGTCATTTTTAGGTGCTTTGCGTATCATTTATCCAGCACCTTAAGGTTTGCGAAGCACTATACAAATATTATCTAATTTGATCCTCACAAAAATACTTTGGGAGGCTGGTGTTATTATTATCCCCATTTTGGAGATGAAGAAACTAAGGTAGAGATTCACATAATCTGAGGAAGTCCTTCTATTTTTCATACCTTTTTCCTATGATGGCCTCTTTTACTTTGCCTGCCAATTGTGTGGTGTTGTCATTTGAGTGAGTGCCTGAATTTTGTTCGGGATTCTTTCTTGAGTGCACACATTTTTCCCCTGAGCTTCCAATAACGTTTGAGACTATTGCCAGTTGTGCTGGGTTATTTTTTTTAAAGACATATTTTCAGTTTTTCATAACCAATGTTTACATTTTATCATTGTTCCCTTTTTAAAGATAATTGTGCGGTGGGTTTCTTTGTATTCACCTGTTCAGTTGGAATGCAGAGTGTTATTACTCTGGGCTTCACGTGAAGCTGTTTCCTGTCCCCTACTCAGAAAGGCCTATAACCACTCTCCACACACTGGCCTTCTAGCTGTGCCCTACACAGAATACTGTATCTCTTGGCTCTGTGACTTTGTGCTGACCACCCCTCATACCTGGACGGTGGAGATGACGTCATCTTCGTCATTCAGTCATTTCAGTCATGTCTGACTCCGTGACTTTGGGGGGTTTTCTTGGCAAAGGTACTAGATAGTGGTTTGCCATTTGCCATTTGCCATTTCCTTCTTCAGCTCATTTTGCAAATGAGGAGATAGACAGGATGAAGTGACTCACCCAGGGTCATACAGGAGTAAGTGTCTGAGGCCACATTTGAACTCAGGTCTTCCTGACTCCAGGCCTGGCATTCTATCCACTTTACAACCTAGCTTCCTAATCATCTCAAGTGCCACCTTCTAAGTGAGACCTTTCCTGATTCCTGTTTCCCCCTTCCCCCTGAAGCTGCTAGTGTCTCTCCCTCTATTCCCACCCTGAACAAATTTTGTTGGATCTATTTTTCATTTACTTCTTGTTTCCTCTGCCAGAATGCAAGTTCCTCAAGATTAAGGACTGTTTAATATCTGTCTTTGCATCCCCAGCCCATTCCGCAGCACATAGTAGGTGCTTAAAAAGCATTTGTTGCTTGCTTTCTTGCTCAATTGATTTTCTTTGGAGTTCCCCAGATATCCTTCTAGGCAGCTGTCATTTATTTTATCCCCAGCCCTTATTTCTGCATTTCATTCTGATGAGGCACTCAGCCAGTCTATGTATGGATAATTGAAGAATCACATCATTATAGCTTGGCCTAATTTGTCAGCTTCTCCAGTCTCTTAACATCTCTAGCTCAGTCTCATTATCCTGCTCAGGTGGCATAGAGCTTTATTACCACATTTTGATTATTTAAGGGTGAAATTTCCACCCACAGAGATTATGTAGTTCCTTCTTTGTCTGACCATTTTTTTACTCTATTACTATTTATGCTTTTCATCATATACAGTGCTTTGCCCCATCTTTTCTTAGCACCTGGCAGCTCTCTGGACAATTGGTCATTCCCTCTCCGCCACGTCTGCAACAAGTCATTTATATCTAGAGGATTATTTGCTGCCAATCTTTTTAATGTAGACATTTTGTTGTTGTTGGTTTTTTGTAAGTTTCCAGTATGACAACAGGCAGTGGGGTACAGTATCACAAATGGAGTCGGGGAATCGTGGTAAGGAAGATCAGCGTTCAGGTCTCACTTCTGATATATGGCTGTGTGACCTTGGGTGGGTGACTTCACTTTTTAGTGCTGTGGGCATTTTTCTAAGTTGAGTTGATGATCTTATACTGTGTCTACTATGTGCCAGGAATTGTGCTAAGCACCAGAGATACCAAGAAAGGCAAAAGACAGTCCCTGCCCTGAAGGAACTTTGGGGTTAGGGGAGACAACATGCAAATAACTGTGCAAACAAGCTATACACAGGCTAAATTGGAGATAATCAGCAGTGGGAAGGCATTAGCATTAAGGGGGATTGTGAGAGACTTCTTGCAGAATGTGAGTTTTTAGCTGGGACTTGAAGGAAGCCAGAAAAGCCAGAAGGCAGAGTAGAGGTGGGAGAGAGTTCCAGGCATAGGGGACAGGCAGTGAAAATGCAGAGTAACAATGCCAACAAAAGAGCAGAAACCAACCCAGCAGCTGCCCAGTTTCCAATCCTACTGCTCAGACCCTGCCAGGAAGGGGTTCGAGGGCCCTGTGAGCATCAGGTAATTAATTGTCATTTCCTCTGGGAAATTCCATTTTCAACACAACTGCTACTGTAAGCTACACACCATGTTTCTCGGCTGCATTCGGGTAGAAAATTTCCACACCAGTAGTTCCCCATATCATTGGATTCACAAGTTTGGACCGACAAAAACAAAAAAATCAGAGCATAAAATCCTTTACAATAGTTTGGCTTTCCTTTCTGTCACATCTTTTACCTGTTAATTGTTTGCTTAAGTGGTTAACTAACATTTTAATCTCCATTTTGAGCTCACCCTGACCCACTTCCCTCTGCTCTGTGTAAGGTTCACTTTGTGGGGTTTGTTTCTTTAATGGTCTCTTCTAGAATCTTCCCAGGACAAATTCTAGAATCTTCCAGGTAAGAGGTCACTGACATTCAAACTAAAATTTGGATCACTGCCACCAACGAGCAACGCAGAATGAGCTTTGGAGAAAGAAAGCTTGATTCTGAATTTAAGGAAAGAAAAAGACAAGTGGAATTTGCCTTCTGGCTAGATGCCAGCGTTCCCTTATAAGGATGGTATGGCTTACTTATGTAGCTCCCCTAGCAAGTTTTCTGCAGGCTTGGTGTCCCTCCATTGCTCTTTGCTGCTTTGTGAGGTGGCCACTTAAATCCAGTTCGCACACAAGTCAAGACTATCAGCCTTATGATGACATTTGAGAACAAAGGATGAACAACAACAACAAAAGCAACAAGTCACCAGACTCCCCTGCAATCCTCCAAAGAGTTTACACTCTAAACCTGTGTTGTCCTGAGCTACCACGTCTCTGTTTGGCAGGGATATGAAGTGTTTGCTGGCCGAGGTGAGAGGATCACTATATCATCATGGATGTATAGCTGGGAGGAACCACCCATCTAAGCCAACCCTCTCATTTTACAAATGAGGAAACTGAGACCCAGAAAGAGAAATTGCCCAAAGTTGCACATAGCATCATAGACCTAGAGCTAAAAGGGACATCAGAGATCCAACCCCCTCATTTTAAAGCCTAGGAAACTGAGTCACAAGGAAGTTCACTGATTTGCCCTATTCTACACAGGTGATAAATGTCAGAGGCAGGGTTTGAACCCACGTCTTCTTCATCCAGAGCCAGTGAGTCACTCCATATAACAAATAATATTTTTTAAAATAGGAAAGCACAGAACAACCTGGAAAGACTTACATGAACTGATGCTGAGTGAAGTGAGCAGAACCAGGAGAACATTGTGCACAGTAACAGCAACATTGTGTGATGATCAACTGTCATAGATTTAGCTCTTCTCAGCAATATAGTGATCCAAGACAATTCCAAAAGACTCATGATAGAAAATGCTCTCCACATCCAGAAAAAGAACTAATGGAGTCTGAATGCAGATCAAAGCATACTAGTTTCACTTTTGTTGTTGTTGTTGTTTCTTCTTTCTTGTGGTTTTTCCCTTTTGTTCTGATTCATTTCTCACAGCATGACTAATGTGGAAATATGTTTAACATGACTATACTGTATAACCTATATGAAATTGTTTGTTGTCTTGGGGAGGAGGGAGGGGATAGAGGGAGGGAGGGAGGGAGGGAGAGAGGGAGAAAAATTTGGAACTCAAAATCTTACAAAAATGAATGTTAAAAAGTATCTTAATATGTAATTAGAAAAAATAAAATACTATTAAAATAAAAATTTTAAAACCCAAAATTTTAAAAAATAGGAAAATTGGGGGCAGCTAGGTGGTGCAGTGGATAAAACACCGGCCTTGTATTCATGAGGACCTGAGTTCAAATCCTGTCTCAGACACTTGACACTTGACACAGCTAGTGCTGTGTGACCCTGGGCAAGTCACTTAACCCTCACTGCCCTGCAACAAACAAACAAAAAATAGGAAAACCGGCAAAACTAATACATGGAAAATGTCTGAAAATATATGCAATGTAACACACCCCTGGATCTACCACTTCTGCAAAGGGGTGGGGTTGGGTGTCTTCTCAGATCAGTGAGGTATTTTAAAGCAATACTGATAATCAATCAAGATTTTTATACATTTCCCATTTTTGAGCATCAACTGCTTGTTCACTGTAGTCCCCACTTTAAATCACCATGTCCAATTCTAGTTGCTTGGTTTGTGAAGAATTCTAGAACCTTTACTCATTAATTCTGACTTAGTTCAAAACCTCAGTCATCTTTGTTTGACTCTTTCCCCCTATCTCCGATTAGTCATCAAGTCCCATGCATCTTACTTCCTAGTACCTATCAAATGTGGGGCAGAGGAGTGCTGGAGCCAACTTGTACTGGCTTTGAGAGTTGATTGTTAAATTTTCAGCATAAGCATTGATGCCTTGGAAATGGCGAAACTCAGGACCCGCTTCATTCCTTCGTTGACTGTCAACTTAAGAAAGTGATGGAGAAAATGTTAATAATGCAGATTAAACCAAAAAGGGGCTTGTATGCACCTCCCACCCCCAGAGCCAGATGTTAGACAGTTACCACCCCTTGTGTCCTTGTCACTCTTCACAGTGTTATCACCTGAGTCCTTGTCACTCTTCACAGTGTTATCACCTGAGTCCAGTCCCTCATCAAATCCTGAATTGATGTCCCTGCCATCCCTTTCTCCTTCCTGAAGTCTGTCCAGCACAGTACAGCCATCTTCCCTTTCCCCAAAACACTGCTTTTATTGTTGCTCTCCCCATTCGGGAGTGTACCGTGGCCATCAATAAAAACGGATACAATCAAGTCAAAACTTCTGAATGTGAAATTTCGAAACCGACTTTTGCATGTTCATTTCTTCCTACTCCCCAATGGAACTACTTTGGCAGTCTTCTTACCATCCTTGCCAAGGGACAGAATCAGTCATTCTCACCTCAGTGCCTTTGTGGCACTTCTAGGCCAATTCTATTCCTTCTTTGTCTGGTTTGATGGTCTATACCACTTAATCTAGCACCCAATTGTTGGCCACGTTGTGGTGTTCTCTCATTGTTTCACTTATTCAGCTCCTTCCTTTTCTTTCCTTCACCAAATCCCACAGAGCTGGAGGGTGAGAAAGGTTTCTTTTGCCTCAACTGTCTTCCACAGGACTGTGCTAAGTAGGTAGAAGCCTGGTTTGTTCGAATTGAAAAGTTGTTCAAATGTCTCTAACCTTTGACCCAGAGATGCTACCATTAGGTATATGCCCCAGGGACATCAGTGACAAGAAGGCAGGAACAATATAACAGTACTTTGGCTATAGCAAAGAACTAGAAACAAGGACCACTTGGATTAGGGAATGGCTAACCAAATTGTAGTGCGTGAAAGTGTAGGGAATATTACTGTGCCATAAGAAAAGGATAACTATGAAGACTGTAGAGAAACATGGAAAGAGACTCCTATGAACTGAAGCAAAGGGAGATAAGTACAACCATGAAACCACTACACAGAGCGATTATAAAATGTACATGGGAAGACCAAGATAACACCATCCAATGTAACTGCTGTGTAATTATTATTTATTTATTTATTTTTGGTGTGAGACAATTGGGGTTAAGTGACTTGCCCAGGGTCACACAGCTAGTAAGTGTTAAGTGTCTGAGGCCGGATTTGAACTCAGGTCCTCCTGAATCCAGGGCCGGTGCTCTACCCACTGCGCCACCTAGCTGCCCCTGCTGTGTAATTCTAATGGTCAAACTCAGCCTTGAAGAAGAGAGGAGAAAATGTGTCCTTCTCCCTAGAAATCTGTGTGTGTGGAAGATGGCACACACCATCAGACTCAGTAAATGATTGATCAGTTTTGCTGAACTGACTTTTCTCCCTCTTTCTTTTTCTTCTTTCCTCCAAGGGATGGCTTTCTAGAGAAGGAAAAGAAGAGGGGTATATATGGAAATGAAGATGTTGTCAAAATAAAATAGGTCCATAAATTTTTTAAATTTTTGTTTTGTTTTTTGTGGGGTAATGAGGGTTAAGTGACTTGCCCAGGGTCACACAGGTAGTGTCAAGTATCTGAGGCCAGATTCGAACTCAAGTCCTCCTGAATCCAGGGCCGGTGCTTTATCGACTGTACCACCTAGCTGCCCCCGGTCCATACTTTTTTAAAAACTGGAAAGAACCCTAGAAATAGATCATGTAGTGCAACCTCTCCCCGTCTTTCCCCCTCACTCCCTTTTGACAGAGCATTTTGGCAATGAAGGAACAGGCCCAAAAGAGAAGTGATCTGCCCACAGTCAGACACCAAATCAGGTAAAGAGTAGAGGGGCTTAAATCTAAGGTTCACAATTTTCTCTCATTGCTTTTTCCATTCCAGTTGTTGACTTGCCCCTGAGTACTGCCAGGATGTTCACTTTGCTCATCTTCCTGATGGATGCTGATTCCTGTAGTTGAATCAATTATCCCACTATCCACGTCAATCAAGAAGATGACGGGAATGAATAGATTGGCTGTGCTCGAGTCCATTCATTGTGCCTTCTAGATATAGCCTCTCTCCGATAAACAGTACTTATCTGTATGTCCCCAATTCATGCTCTGTGGCTTTTGTGCTCCTACAAAGATGTAGCCTTTTTGTTTAGCTATAACTGCTATTAAAACCATTTCTATGGGATGCATGTTTTAATAATTGGTTACATCTGAGTTACTGATAAGTGCTTTCCATTTGGTAGCCAGTGTTTACGTGGCTTAACTATTGTACCCTGGTTAGCATGAATGTACCTTAACCTTTCTCTCTTTTTGTTTTATTACATTTTTCATATCCCTTAATCAGAATTCTGGAAAACAACATTAGCAGTACCCAGTGCAGTTCATCTTGTACAAAGAATATACTGAAAGCTGACCACTCCTAAATAAAACAGTAATGCTTTTTTCCTAGTAAAATGAAAGTTCCCATAGATCTGGGAAGCAAAGTTTAGTGGGCACCGAGCAAGGAATTAGCTTAGGTTTCCAAGCTTAAAGTTCAATCAGAAGAATAGGGAAATAGAATGAGAGCACTTTCTCAAAAAATTGGTGCAAGATTTGTTAACTTTTTTGGTGCCTCCTTGGCCCTGTTGGGAAAGCGATGAAGTTCATTAAGCCCTCGGAAACAAATGCATAAAACAAAACACACAGGATTGCCAAGGAAACCAGTTGTATTGAAACAGTTATCAAAATATTAAAAGAAAAAAACAAGTTAAGAACTCCAGCATTCACGATATGACTGACTAATATAACAACATTGAGGGAAATTAAAAAATATCTTTGCAAACAAGTTTTATTTGTTATATCTCTAACACACTTTTGTAAGATTCTAGATGTAGGACTTGAAGGTACCTCAGAGATCATCTAGTACAGCACTCTATTTAATAGATGAAGAAACTGAGGCCCACTGAGATGAACTGACTTGCCCCATGGTCACACAAAGGCGCACGGATAGATATAGAGACGGGAGGGCCCTTTGAAACCATCATTTATTAAGGCTTTCTGTGTGCCAGCTACTTCTCCTGACCTGACCTGAAGTGGAGGGGAAACCCCACCTTCCACCAGGGTCATTTTCATGTCAGAGGAAACCTCAAAGGAAAATTTTTTTTTTTCGTGGGGCAATGAGGGTCAAGTGACTTGCCCAGGGTCACACAGCTAGTAAGTGTCAAGTGTCTGAGGCCGGATTTGAACTCAGGTACTCCTGAATGCAGGGCCAGTGCTTCATCCACTGCACCACCTAGCCGCCCCCTCTTTTTCTTTTTTTAGTGAGGCAATTGGGGTTAAGTGACTTGCCCAGGGTCACACAGCTAGTAAGTGTTAAGTGTCTGAGGTCATAGTTGATATGGACATTGAAACTCATAGGTGTTAAGTGTAATAAATGGTATGGAGGAATGCATGGCAATTGGAATCAGAGGACCTACATTTGAAATCACAGCTACTTAAAAACTAAGTGGCCTTGGGCAAATCCCTTCTCTCTGGGCTTCCTCAGTGGTAAAAGGGGGTGAGAATCAGCATGATACAATGAAAAGGTCACTGGATTGAGAGAGAGGCTGAGGGCCTGACTTCCAGTCCCATCTTTGCCACTTCCTATCTTTGTGACCTCAAGCAAATAAGTCACTATTCCTCTCTAGGTTTCTGTCTCCTCATGGGTAATATGTGGAAGTTGGCCCCTATGATCTAGGAGATCCCTTCCCCATATAGATCGTAGCTGACCTTGCTTAAGTAGAAGTATCATGTGCTAGTTGTCACTGCCAATGATTTTTCCATCCCCCACCTTGTTCTTTTATTTTTGTCGTTTAAAGCTGGTTTATTGATGCCTTTTGTCTTTATATCATATTCATTTCAGCACTTCCACCTCCCCTTCCTTCAGACTGAATTCTCCTTGTGACAAACAAAGCCAACACATCTAATGGAGTGATGGCATTGTCTGTCATAGCAGCCCTCTACTTCTCTGTAATGAAGGGGGATGTTGGTTCTGTTGGCCATTCTCTGGCATCTTCCATTACTCAGAATTGGACTTCCCTCTATTCATTTACATCGTTGGAGTCATTGCACACATCAGTCTCTGGGTTCTGCATATTTTGCTCTGCATCAGTTCATGCAGATCTTCCCAAATTTCTCTAAGTTCTTGACATGTTTCATTTTTACTGTACAGTATTGTTAAAATCCACAGCATTGGGACAGCTAGGTGGGGCAGTGGATAAATCACCAGCCCTGGATTCAGGAGGACCTGAGTTCAAATCCGGCCTCAGACACTTGACACTTACTAGCTGTGTGACCCTGGGCAAGTCACTTAACCCTCATTGCCCCACAAAAAAACAAAAAACAAAATCCACGGTATTCATATACGATAGACAGGTGGGTTTTTCCCAGCCAGTTGATCAGCACCCACATTGTTAGCAGTTCTTTGTTGCTGTGCACATAGACATGTGCACACAAGTGCTGCTGTGAATATGTTAGCATATTCAGGACTTTTCTGTCTTTTACTTTCTTCAGATTGTAGGCACAGTAGTGGAGCTATTTAACCCAGAACCATTGGGTCAAAGGGCATAGATAGTTTGATCATTTTTATTGAATAATTCTGAGTTGTTATCCAGAGCAGCTGGACCACTTCACACCTTGAGCAATAGTGAAGGAATGTGCTTGGTCTCCCATGGTCCCTTTGATACTGATGTCTCATTTTTTGTCATCTTTGCCGATTTGCAGGTTGTGAAGTGAAACCTCAGCTATTTTCATTTCAATGAATGAATGAAAAAGCATTTATTAAGCACTTACCATGGGGAAAGGCACTATGCTAAATGCTGGGAATAAAAATTCAAAATGAGACTTTCTATTCTAACAGGGGAAGATAACACATGGAGGGGGAGAGATGGCCAGGGAACGGGATTTTTGTTGGAAAGTCACAGTGATTGTAAATAGAATCTTAGGGGACTGGATTAATTAATGTTTTCCAGGAATGGTGATTTAATTACTTTTCCCAGAGCAAGTGGCAGAAAGCAGAGATGATGGTGGTGGTGGTGGTGATAACTGGAATTTATACAGTGCTTTAAGGTTTGCAGATTGCTTTACAAATGTTAACTCATTTGATCCTTACAATAATCCTGTGACATAGGGACTATTATTATCCCCATTTTACAGATAGAAAACTGAGGCTTAGAGAGGTTAAGTGACTTCCCTTAGGGCCACACAGCTGGTAAGTGTCTGTGGCAGGATTTGAACTTACCTCTTTTTGACTCCAAATCCAGCCAATTGGAAGATACCCACAGCAGTGCATCATGGTATTTTAGGAGCCAGCTAGATATGCTAAACTGTCAGCATTCAGGAGTTCAGGATCCCAAGGTAAGGTATCGTTTTGTATTTCTCTTATTATCAGTGATTTGGAGCATGTTTTCATGTAGTCGTTTATAGTTTGCTATTCTGCTTTGGAAAACTGTTTTTGTCCTTGCCCACTTATTTATTAGGGAATGGGCCTGGACATTATATACTGGAGTCAATTCCCTATGTATTTAAATATCAAGCATTTATTGGTGATATTGCATGTGATTTTCTTCACTTCTAATTCTACTTACATCGATTTGATTTATGTACCTATCAATGATCTTCACAAGAAGTCATGAAGAAGATAAATGTTATCTGTGAAATTCTTTTAAGAGTTTGGAGATATTTTTAAACTGCCTCATGGTGCTACTTGTCAGTAACCTGATCCAATTAAGCAAGAAGGATCAGGCATGGGGTGAAGCCCATGCTCACCCTTGTGATTATGACACTCCATTCCACTAAACAGAAGTATCAGGGGATGTTTCAAGCCTTCTATTGTTCTAAGAGTGGCAATGCAGGCTCATTAGTCTAGGAAACATAGCTAGTGTGGATTTACTCAATCAGAATCTGCTCTAAGCTCTCATCTTTCTGGGAACCCCATCTCCTCTCTGAATCAATTATATTGCACTGTGCTTTGGGCATATGATTTTGGCATATTAGAGTCACTCCCCACAGGAATAAAAAGAACATGCTCATCTGTATACAGTGTTTTACTCTTGACAATGTAAAAAGCAACACATAATAAAATATTGACCACATAGTTTCAGATTTACTGCTAGGAAAGACACAATTGAGCTTTGTTAACCCTCCTTCCTTACTCTTTAACTCTCTGTCCAGGCTACTCTCTCTAAGAGCTGGCAAAAGAAAATAAGAACAACAACAATAATAAAATGGCATTATATAGTGCTTTAATATTAGGCAGATAAGTGGTGCAGTGTCTGGGTCTGGAGTCAGGGAGACTCATCTTCCTGAGTTCAATCTGACCTCAGACACTTACTAGCTGTGTGACCCTGGGCAAGTTATTTCACGGTTTGCCTTAGTTTCCTTATCTGCAAAATGAGCTGGAGAATGAAGTGGCAAGCCATTCCAGTATCTTTGCCAAGAAAACCCCAAATGGGGTCTTGAAAAATCAGATACAATTGAAATGACTGAACAACAAAAAATATTCAAAATGTACTTTACAAATATTACCTGTTATCATTATTATTAATATCCCACAGCATTATTAACATTCCAAACTGGTTTGTGACCTTCGGCAAGGCAGCCAGTCAAGAAGCATTAATTAAGCATCTACTCTCTGCTAGGCATTGGGAATGCAAAGAAAGGTAAAAACACAAACATGAACAAAAGCAATCAGCCCCTGCTCTAAAGGAGTTCACAGTCTAATGGAGGAGTCATTTCACCTCCCTGAGCCTCAATTTCCTTATCTGTCAAATGAGGGGTTTGGATAGGATGGCCAGTGAGGTCCCTTCAAGCTCTGAATTTTTGATCCTATGTGTGACCTCAGGCAGGTCACTCCTCAGTTTCCTCAATTGTCCAATGAGAGGATTGGCCTTTTGGTCTCTAAGAACTCTTCGAGTTTTTCATTGATAATCTGATGATTTCTTCCTGCCCCCTGTCTCTGACCTTGATCAAGCCTTTCAGTTAGTTGAAGGTTCAGATGCATGCCCGGCCCCTCTGGGTCTCTTTCAGCCCAGTGATCTTGTCTGTCGCACCTCTGTTCTGCCTCCTCTAATAATTTCCTCTCCAGCTGCCCAGCAGGCAGCCAAACTCTTGCTTTTCCATGCAGTGTAAGGGGGACAAAGGAGGCAGCACTGGGGGAATTGGGGGGGGGTGCTGCTGGGTCAAGCTGCCTTTGTGATCCCTCAGATAAAAACAGAAAAAGTTCCAAAGTCATTTGGAAAGTTTTTGTCACATTAACCAAGGGCCACAAAGAAGGAGGTGACTGTTCCAAGGCCAGTGTCCTCTAATGGTAGTGAATTGGGGGATGTAGATTGCATTCAGCGCCATTTACCTGTCATTTTCCTGGAACTGAAGCACTCAGCGTTTTACCTCTCTGCTTTCAGTTTGGTTTGAAGGGGAAAAAATTAGTCAGCCGAGGTTCAGCCTGGGTTTATGTCGCTAATAGATCTAGCTGAAACTTGCTGTTTACATTTTTACCAGAGATTATTTTAACGACTGCTTCCTAATGGACCGACTGTTTCTGGAACCACCTATAGCTTTTTACATTTTGAACCAAACTTTGTTTTTGAAACATCTGTCATTTCCCTCGGCCTTCAGAACATTTCTGTCCTTAGGAAGCTGTTTTCCGAGGGGAGGGGGGTTATTTCAGTTTCCTCTCTAGGTCTGATTCTGCTTAGTTAAAGACATATAAAAGACATTTTAAACCTGGTGGTTTTGATGGGGCCTCTTTCATGGGGCACTGGCTCCAGAGTCTTAAGACTTGGCGTCCAATTTAATGTCTGACACTTACTATCTGGGTTAGTTTGAATAAATTTTTTCACCTTTCTGACCAGACCAGGGTTGGATCAGATGGCCTCTGAGAACTCTTCCAGGTCTAGAACCAGGATCTTTTGTGTTGCTTTGTCACTTCCTCTCCCTGAGACTCAGTTTCTCATGTATAAAATGGGAGTGGGGCATGGTTTAAATTTGGTGGCTCTGAGGTCCCTCCTTGCTCTGGTTTAGGAGTTCTTAATTTTTTGTGTGTGTCCTGGACCCCTTTACCAATCTGGTGAAGCCTGTGTACCATTTTTCAGAAAAAAATTGTTTTAATTGCATTAAATAAAATCCATAGGATTACCAAGGAAACTATGAGAAATAATTTTTTTTTTTAGTGAGGCAATTGGGGTTAAGTGACTTGCCCAGGGTCACACAGCTAGTAACTGTTAAGTGTCTGAGGCCGGATTTGAACTCAGGTACTCCTGACTCCAGGGCCGGTGCTCTATCCACTGCGCCACCTAACTGCCCCTGATAAATAATTATTAATAATTGATATCTTGGGGTATGCAGTGATCTCCCCTTCCTTCTTAGTTCTTCTCCCTCCCCCCAACTCCAAGGTATAAGTTCCCCTTGAAAGTAAGATTCAGGAAGGTGGGCTAGCTGTACCAAATCTAAAGCTTTACTATAAAGCAGCAGTCATCAAAGCTATTTGGTACTGGCTAAGAAATAGAATGGAGGATCAATGGAATAGGCCAGGCACAGGAGACACAGTAGTAAATTACTTTAGTGATGTACTGTTTGATAAACCCAAAGACACCAGCTTCTGGGATAGTAACTCAGTATTTGACAAAAACTGTTGGGAAAACTGGAAGATAATATGGCAGAAACTAGACACAACATCTTATATTAAAATAAGGTCAAAATGAGTACATGATTTAAATATAAAAGGTGATACCATAGGTAAATTAGGAGATGAAGGAATATTTTACCTCTCATATTTATGGAGAGGAGAACAGTTTATGACCAAACAAGAGATAGAGAATATTATGAAATGCAAAATGGATGATTTTGATTACATTAACTTGAAAAGTTTTTGTATAAACAGAAGCAATGCATCCAAAATTAAAAGGGAGGCAGAAAGCTGGAAAACGATTTTTATAGCCAGTACTTCTGATAAAGGCCTCATTTCTAAAATATAGGGAACTAAATCAAATTTATAAGAATGCAAATCATTCTCCAATTGAGAAATGGTCAAAGGATATGAACAGGCAGTTTTCTGATGAAGAAATCAAAGCTATATATTCCCATATGGAAAAATGCTTTAAATCGCTATTGTTTAGAGAAATGCAAATTAAAACAACTCTGAGGCACCACCTCAAATCTATCAGATTGACAAAAAAGGAAAATAATAAATTTTGGAGAAGCTGTGTAAAAATTGAAATACTAAGGCATTGTTGGTGAAGCTGTGAACTGATCCAGCCATTCTGGAGAGCACTTTGGAACTATGCCCAAAGGGCCATAAAGCTGTGCATACCCTTTGACCCAGCAATACCACTACTAGGTCTTTTTCCCAAAGAAATCATAAAAAGGAGGAAAGGATCCACATGTACAAAAATATTTATAGCTGCTCTTTTTGTGGTGGCAAGGAATTGGAAATTGAGGGGCTGCCCATCAATTAGGGAATGGCTGAACAAGTTGTGGTATATGAATGTAATGGAATACTGTTGTGCTGTAAGAAATGATGAGCAGGCAGAGAAACTTGGAAGGACTTACATGAACTGATGCTGAGTGAGATGAGCAGAACCAGGAGAACATTGTACACAGTATCAACAACATTGTGTGTTGATCTACTGTGATAGACTTGACTCTTCTTAGCAATACAATGGTCCAAGATAATTCCAAAGGACTCATGATGGAAAATGCTCTCCAAATCCAGGAAAAAAAAGAACTGTGGAATCTAGATGCAGATTGAACCATACTATTTCTACTTTTTTGTTTTTCTTTTTTGAGGTTTTTCCATTTTGCTCTGATTCTTCTTTCACAGCATGACTAATGCAAAAATGTGTTTAATATGATTGTGCATATATAACCTATATCAGATTGCTTGCTGTCTTGGGGAGAGGGGAGGGAGGGAGAAAAATTTGAAGCTAGAAATCTTATAAAAACAAATGTTGAAAACTATCTCTACATATAACTAGAAAATAATAAAATACTTTTATGATTAAAAAAAGAAAGTAAGATTCATCTGGGTCAAACTAGACTCGAGATTACAAAAGGAATCTTGGGTGGAGACAGATCCATTTGTCTAGATAGCCCATGGACATTACTGATGAAATAAACCACACCTAGATGGAAACTATTTTGCCCTAATCAGCTTGAGTTGGGGGGTCATACATTTTTTCTCTGATGTCATCTTACCAAGAGTTGAGCGACCTGAGTCACATATCTCAGGACTTCATTTTAATATAACCCACTTCCAATCATATTTTATTGTTGTTAACCAATTAGACTTGATTTGAATATGATGGACCTCCTACAGTTGGAAGTTTGACTCTGATCCCACCACTATTAGGGGTTTTTGGCCTGAAATGGCCACCGACCACCCTTTTATTAAAAACTTGGCAGCCTATTAATAAAATGATTAAATTACTCAGAAACTGTCTTTCATATTTTTAATTGTCACAAAACCAATTATATTTAAATGAAGGTTTACTTTCTCCCATCCAGGCACATGGAGCCCCTGAACTCTAGGGTCTGTGGATTCTAGATTAAGAGCCTCTGTCCTAGTTTTATGACCCTATGATGCTATGATCCTACAGTTGATAGCTTGATTGAAAGCAATCATATTGAAAATATTCCTGGATAAAGCACCGGCCGTGGATTCAGGAGGACCTGAGTTCAAATCCGGCCTCAGACACTTGACACTTACTAGCTGTGTGACCCTGGGCAAGTCACTTGACCCTCATTGCCCCACAAAAAAAAATATTCCTTTGAGGTTTCCTCTGACATGAAAATGACCCTGGTGGAAGGTGGGATTTCCCCTCCACTTCAGGTCAGGTCAGGAGAAGTAGCTGGCACACAGAAAGCCTTAATAAATGCTTTCACCTGATTAGCTAACAAGGTAGTAAGTGTAAGGGTGGTCACACTTGAGCAAGTTTTAAATGTGTGACCAAATGCTTTGTGCCCTATAATCCCTTTATGAGGTATGAATCTTTGATTGGGCCAAGAAAGGACTAGTGGGATTGACGGAAAAAGATGACCGACCACGCCTCTTGCCTCTGGGGGCTTTAAATACAGGGTGGGTTGAAAGTCAAAATATTTTAATAACTTTTTGAAAATTACTTTTTCTTTTTTCTCTATTTACAAGATCGGAATTTTTCATATATGATCTAAATTAATTTCCAACATATGCTGTATATGATGCTATGGTATTATACATTAAAAACAAAAAAGGAGTCATGACTTTTGGCCCACCATGTAGTTTGGTAGTTACTCAGTCCAGAGGTGAGGCAGTCAAGTGTTAGAAGAGTACAGGCTCAGACGTGCTTTGAAGAGGAAGACCCTGGTACCCAGGTGTGGGAGAGCAAGGTGTGGAGGTATGATATACCTCCTACCCCTATTGACAATGTTATCAGAGAATCCCAACCCATGGCAGGCAGTGCATCTAGAATGCACACACCAAAGGCCAACATAGACACAGATGGGCACAGATAGTGACCCAAAGGAAGAAATAACCTCAAGGAGCATCAACCCTTTACACCAGAGTAGAAATGGGGTTCAAGAAGGGCCTTCGAGGAACCAAGAGCTATGAGAGCTCCTTGTTCCTCTTCTACATGAGTTCTCCACATGTGTCCCCCACTCTCTCATGGACCTATGTGTGCCTCAGACTTTGGGGAAGCTATTTCATACCAGCTCTTCTTCCTCACTGGTGATTCCTTGAGGAGCTTCAGTCTGGTCATCCCTCATTCCCAAGAAGAGGAGAGTTAGGGTTATTAGGTTAATGAAACTCAGCAATAACCCTCAACAACAAAGAGAAGACTAGTGTAAATTAGTGCCTAATATTAGCTTTCATAGCCATGTCATACCCACAAAGAATAATGATAGAAATGGAAAATGTCAGATCTGTGAGTATTCAGAGGATACAATGACTACAGAAGGGCCCTTAGAGTAAGCCATTATTGGAATGCCATATATGCCCTTATAGAAAGCCATGTTATCTCTCCCCCTTTCGATATAAGCTATGTTCATAAATGGTTCACATGGTTTGCTGCCACAGTCTCCATAGCCTATACGTTTTACCACAGGCACATAATCATCCAGTTATTCATGTTGATGGGTAAATCAATTAATTATTTCTTAAACATATACTATGTACCAGGCACTTCACCATGCACTGGGGGTAAAATTCCTGCTTTCTAGGAGTTTAGATTCTAACACAGGAGACAGCAAGGCCATATATTCAGAATTAAGGAAATGCAAAGTAGTTGAAGACAAAGTCGTTTGGGAGGAAAGACACTTCCTCCTATAGAAGGTGGCACTTGAGTGGTTTCCTGAAGAAAGGGACACATTCTATGAGGTGGAGGTTAAGGAGGGAGTGTATTACGGGCATGAGGAACATACACAGGGGATGGAGTGTCATATGTGAGGAATGCAGAGAAGAACAGTTTGGCTGGAACAGAGAGTATGAGATGGGGAGTAATGTAGAATGAGACTGAAAAGTTGGTTGCGGGGTGGGAGTGGAGCAGGTTGTGAAGGCCTTTAAAAGCCAGAGAAGATGTACAAGCAGACACAAAGTAAGGGAGTGACATGGCCAGATCTGAAATTAAGGAAAATCACTTTGGCATCATTATATCAAGAGAATCCACAAAGAGAAACCAATTAGGAGTCTATAACAATTGCAAGAGGAAATGAGAGTCTGAACTAAGGTGATAACTCTGTGAGTAGAGAAAGGGGATTGGATGTGAAAGATACTATGGAAGGAGAAATGAAAAGATGTGGAAACTGGTTGGATTTGTGGTATAAAGAGCCAAGGAAAATGCCAAGGTTATTAACCTTGGAGGATGGAAGGATGATGGTGTCTTAGACAGAAAGAAGAGTTTGGAAGATGGTGGGTTTGGGGGAAAAGATAATGAGTTCAGTTTTGGCCATGCTGAGTTTGAAATGGGCAGCTATGTGGTACAGTGGATAGAGTGACTGGCCTGAAGTCAGGAAGACTCAGCTTCCTGAGTTCAAATCTAGCCTTAGAGACTAACTAGCTGTGTGACCCTAGACAAATCATTTAACGCTGTTTACCTTTGTTCCTCATCTGTAAAGTGAGTTGGAGAAGGAATTGGTGAATCACTCCAGTATTTTTGCAGAGAAAACCCCAAATGGGTCATGAAGAGTTGGACATGACTGAAATGACTGAACAACAACAAAGAATTTGAAATGTCTTTGGGAAACTTAGTTTGAATTATCCGATAGGCAATTAGTGATGCTCAGGGGAGAGGCAGGATAGATAGATAGATAGATAGATAGATAGATAGATAGATAGATAGATAGATAGATAGATAGATAGAGAGAGAGAGAGAGAGAGAGAGAGATAGATAAATAATAGATTGATATAGAGATAGACAGACAAAGCTGTGAATTATCTGCACAAAGCTGATAAGGAAACCATTAAACCCATGGATATTGAGAAGGTGACAAAGAGAGGGAGTGTAGAGAGAGGAGAAAAGGGGACAATCGTTTTGAGGGTATAATAAAGTTTAGTGAAGGTCTTTTTTCATTTTAAGATGAAGGGATCAGTTCTCAATGTATCTGAAAGAGAGGAGGATATCAGAAGTTTTAAAACCATTTCAGCTATTATTATTTCAAATTGATACGTTTACAATTTTTAAACATCATTCAGTCAATCAGCAGGCACTTCACTATACCTCCTGGGGCTCCAAAGACAAAAGAGAAACATTCCTTGCCCTCAAGAAGCTTACATTCTATTTGTCCATTCACAGCTATGTCCTGATACACTTCTGTCTCCACCAGACACTCTCCTTGTAAGAAAAAAAATTAAGCAAAGCTGACCAACAAAGTATGCAACATGTTGCACCTGTAGTCCTCCTCCTCCCAAAAGAGAGGACAGATGTATTTTTGTCCTCTTCTTCTCCATTCTAAGATTACGGTCTGAGTCCAGCTGCTTTTCAGTATTGTCTTCATTTATGTTGTACTCATAGTACATATTGTCCTTTTCTTTGTAGTTTGTTCACTTCAGCATCACTTCATACAAATCTTTCTATGTTTGTATGTACTACTCATACTTCTCATTGATTATGCTGCAGTACTTTTTATTGCACCCATGTACCACAATTGTTCAAACATTCCCCAGTCAATGGGCCTATGCCCGTTTGTGCCCTGTTTTATTTTGGTTTGTTTTTGCTACTACAAAGACTGCTGCTATGGATATTTTGTTACCTGTGGGGCCTTTCTTTCTGGCACTGACTTCTTGAGAGTATTTGCCTATTAGTCTATTATTAGGATAAAGGATCTGAAGGGTTTAGTGACTTTCTCATGTGATTCTACTGCTGGAGAAGCTGTTGGAAGTTAGGTGCACAGATACACTATTGTTGGAGGGAGATCATGAAGCCATTGAAATAATGGTTTCTCCTTTGGAGAAACACTTGTACCAATACTGCTAGCTCCCCTACATACTATTTCCCATCAAACTTTCCCCTGGCCAGCTACAATGAGAATTTCATTCTTCCAGATTTGAAGGATATTAGACAAGGGAAAGGAAAAGAGAAAGGTCCTTCAAAAGATCCATGATTTCATCAATGTAAATTCTGCCTGTGGCAGCCGCTCAACCTGAATAGGCAGAGAGGGCAAGGTTCAAACAGTCCTTCACATTTCATCAGCCTTCTGAGCTGAGGTAGAGTGTTGAGTTCCAATAATGCTGATTCAAAGGGCCATAGATGGAGAAGGGACCTCAAAGACCACTAAGCCCCACCCCTAATCTTACACTTTTTAAAAAATGTTAACATTTAAAATTTAAAATTTTACAAATTTTAACTTAAATTTTTAAAAATTTAAATTGTTTTTTAATTTCCAAATTTTAACTGAGACCAATAGATTATATGAAGTCACTTGCCCAAAGTCACATATCTACCTGAATAGTATAAAACTGCTTGGGGAAGGGAAGCAAAAAGTTAGCAAAGGGGAAAAACACCTATATTGGCCAATTTTGTTAACCTTGATGTTTTTCAGTGCAGGGACACATTATAATCATCCGGCCTGGGTACAGACAGATAGGTTATATTTATAGGATAATTGACAGATTACTGGAACACTGTGGAGAGTGTTTATTTGTGAAGGGATAAATGGTGTACCCAGTTAGTCAATTGCCTGTCCTTTTAACGTTTGGTACCTGCTTTCAGCCCAAATGACTTATGCTTCCTCTCACTTCCTTTCCTGGTAAATGAACTAATATTATAACTTAGAAGCCAGAGTGGCCGGGGGGAAAATGCCCTCTGGAAACAGCTAATGAAATGTGTGTTGCTCCACAAGCACATGGGTAGAAATCAATGCATGTGGACATGACCGGATCCATGTAGTTGTGGGCAATTTATCTTTTCACTAAGTTAGTTGCCCTCTTGTGAATTCCATGGAGTTATCGTGAACTGCCTCATCAGCTGTCCAGAGCTGCATGAAGCAAAAAGAGCATGGGAATAGGGAGCTAGATAATTACATAGAACAACAAACCATGCACCTTGTTAGCCTTTAGTGAGTCTCAATAAATAGGACCGAAGATGAGACACAGAACAAGATTCTCCCCTTCTCGTCCAAGAAAGCTCAAGCGTTATACCTTCCTAATTACAAATAGGAAAAACTCAGCATCCTTCATTCCCAGATTCCTGGGGGAACCTGGTCTGTCTTTGGCCACACTGACAGTGGGGACTGCTAACTTTTATGCTCTAGGATACCCCTTCTATTTGTGTTTTCTCAATATATAAAAAATGTGGCATCTCAGAGGGAAGTAGGGAAGGATATTCTGCCAAGAGAGGGGGAGCAATCCATCAATCAGCTGATCACCAAGTTTTTAATTGCTTCGAATGTGCCAGGCATTGCACTAGGCACTGGGGACACAAACTGAAAAATGAGGCAGCCCCTGGAGGACCTTATATTCTGCAGGAAAAGCAGCTGACTTGAGCCATGCCCCTGAATATGGCTGTCTTTACTTCAATACTTTGAAAAAAATTAACTGTATGTCATCAAATTTGAGGTTCCTTTTTCAATCCTTTCTTTTTCTTCTTTGTCCAGAGAAAGTTTCTTAGCTGATTATGGTTAATTTCACCAGGAAGAGAAGAAAATTTAATTGTAAAAGGCCGGAAGACAAAAGAAACCCAATGAAATTAGTTCACACAGACAGAAAAAGTTGATGAGCATGGGGACAAGTATTGGAATGGGAAAGCATTTTGTAAAGTGTTTCAGTAGAGATCAATGGGGTTAGAAAGAGAATTGATAGCTTCTTCAATGTTATACTACAGATCACTAGAACAGCAAGAGGACCTTTGTTGTTGTTATTGTTGGCATTGTTGCCATTTCAGTCGTGTTCGTGACCTGATTTAGGATTTTCTTTTTTTTTTTTTTTTTTTTGGTGAGGCAATTGGGGTTAAGTGACTTGCCCAGGGTCACACAGCTAGCGAGTGTCAAGTGTCTGAGGCCGGATTTGAACTCAGGTCCTCCTGAATCCAGGGCTGGTGCTCTATCCACTGTGCCACCTAACTGCCCCTGATTTAGGATTTTCTTGGCAAAGATACTGGAGTAGTTTGCCATTTCCTTCTCCAGCTCATTTTAGAAATAAGGAAACTGAGGCAAACAGACATTAAGTGATTTGCCCAGGGTCACACAGACAGTAAATGTCTGAGGCCAGATTTGAACTCTGGCAGATGAGTCTGGAAGATGAGACTCCAGACTTGATGCTCTATCCACTGCACTACTTAACTGCCCCTAGGTGAGGAATTCAGGAAACAGATGATCAGTGTGATAATATACAGTGACCCAATTTAGGCAGTGGTGGGGATCCTTACTTCTGAGGGTATTTGTTGGAAATCCTTTTGCCACAATCAGAGTAGTTAATGATTTATTAACTCACCTTAATGATTTTATTCTTCGATGGCTAGAGGAATCAGCAAAGGGAATTTGGTCCAAGAATTAGATTTGATTTCCTCTGAAAGGAAAGGCAAAAATTGATGGCAACCTCGGAGGAAAATGACTACAACATCTGAGAGTTCGTGATAGATAAGGAGAGGAAATTCAGGTCTGGGCTACCATGCACTCTAGATCTTTGAAGAGCATATTCCAGAAGGCTCAGCGGCTTGATAGGTAGGATCTCATGAACTCAAGTTGTATGGGATAAGTTAGCCCAGGAAGGATGGGAAACTCTCAACACTGAAATGACAAAGATGCCAAAGGAAACAGTTTATACAGAGTACGAAAAATGGGAGTTCAAGCATTTTCAAAGAGCCATCTTTCCCAGTTCTATTCTCAATATCTACCCTGCCCACTTGCTGTACCACCAGACTTCTAGGAACTGTGCCCTAGCTCACTTCATCTACTCATCTTCGGAACTCCCATCCTGGGGCCCAGTTGTTCTCTTTGGCAAATGAATGAGCATGGAATCACATAGTCCACTGGCCTCAGACCATCAGACTATCCTTCAATCCCCATCTGGCCACCCACCCTGGCTTTCTTTCTGCCATCCATTCTTCCCCTGCACCCTCCCAACCACCAGACCTCCGGAGACTATGTCCTAGGGGAGTCATTGGGAGAGACTGATGGGGATATGTGGAAACTCAACAAACAACTTTAGATTAATGAAAAAAATATATGTGCAAAGAATGGAAATGAGAGGATAAAATAAATGACTGCGGTACCCTGGAATTGAGCTGCTGCTCACTTGCTGCCTAATGGAGAAAAATCTCGAACTCACACTCATAATGCCCGAATATGGAGAGGTCTTTTTGACCCAGCCCACAGAAGCTTGGCCCCTGCATTAGCTATAAAGGTATCTTTCAAAACATGTCTGCCATATAGATTTCACTTGTGATCCACTGTCCATCCCAGAAGAACAACCTACATCTCTAGCTCTTGTATCCAGTGGAAAAGCACGGGAAGGGGGGAAGGACCTAGGATTGATCACTGCTGTGACCCAGCTCAGGTTCTTTGAGGTCTGAGTTGAGCCCCATTTTTGACCCCATCCTTGTTTCCTGAAACTGGTCCAGCCTCTTTTTACTTTAGGCACGACAGTGCATCATTTGTCTGCTACATGCAGCCAATGTCCTTGTTTCCATCTAGTGCACAGCTGTAACAGACGGCAGCCCTGCCTCCCCAGCTGTGCTCTGCTGTTGGTGCCCGTGCAGCAGGCTGCTGTGATTTCTGGTCCCAGAATTCTTTGTCTTTCTGGGTGGAGTGATTCTTCCTATTGTTCCATTTCTCAGCAGACCTCCAGACAAGGAGTGCGGTTTTTTTTTCCATTAGTCTATACATGAAAGGTATTTGGGAAAGTTTTTTTTTTTCTCTGCAGTCAAGTCTTTCTTCAATGAATTGTATAAATAGTGTGGTAGAGTGGCTAGAGTGCTGGACTTGGTATCAGGAGGACCCAGATTCAAATCCCATCTCTGATACTTCTATTAGTTGTGTGTCCTTGGACAAGTCACTTCACCTCTATCCTCCTCTGTAAAATGGGAGAGTTGGAATGGATGGCCTTGGAAAGTCACTTTGAGCTCTAGATTTAGGATCCCATGTTTGACCCTGGGCAAGTCATTGCTCCTTCTTGGGCCCTAGTTTTCTCTTCTGTAAAAACAAAGAGATTGGACTCAATGATCTCTGATATCCTGCTTAGTGGTTCTGGATCTAGGATCCTATATATGGCCTTGGCTAAACCACTTCCCTTCCCTGTGCCTCTCCTCTGTAAAATGAGGGAGTTGGATGAGATGGCCTCTGAGCTTCCTCCCAGAGCTAAATCTACGGTTCAGTGGTCTACAATCCTCTAACCCTGTGAATTTCCCTATCTCCAGCAGCTCATCGCGTATACTTAAGTCACTGTTTTCCTGTTTCACATCTATTCAGGTGCATTTACAGGTCCCCATCATCTTGCCTGTCAGAGCATCCTCGGCATAGACTGGGTACCATCTGCTTCTTCAGGCCTCTCCACACCCTTGAGCATTTAGCCTCTGGGATTGTGTGTATGCACAGATGTGGAGGGCTTCTCTCCTTCCCATCAGAAGGTGCTGAGGAACCAGACACAAGTTCCCTGCTGAGGCCCTGCACTGCCAAACTGCTTCTCTAACCTTTGTGAGAATTCCAACCTTGTGACATAAAGGTTCTGCCACTTCAGCCCGCGGCCGAGATCCGATGCTGCTCCCTTGAGACTTTCCATTGGGCTCCTCCCTTTATCCACATCACTCGCCTGCCACTGCTGTAATATTTCATGGCATGTCCCATCCAGGACTCGAACGATTCCTCTCCAGGGGGGGTGCGGCTGCTCCCTTGAGGAGCTTTGGAACTTGGCATAGGGAAGCCCTTACACTGGCTTAGATCCAGCTTGCTTTCTATCTCCAGATGTCAGCTTCTCCCCTATATACATGTCTCACAGCATCTCCAGACAATCCCTCCCTTTGCAAGAGATTCTGGAACTTTTTTCCCTATCTCTTCTTCCTCAGTGGGGGTGGGGAGTCAGGGGTCCTCATGACCAATTTTTATGGATTCTCCCCAACTTTTCATTCTAGGGAGATGCCAACGTATACCACTGGTTCCCATAATTCTACAGTGGGCTTTACCCACCTCCTTGTAATGTTTAGGGACTTCTCATTTGGACTAAGTAATTCACAGTAACCAGAATAGCTCCCTCAATGTCCCTATCTTCAGTGCCAGGGAGAACTCTTAATATCACCCCCTCCCCTGAGCATTGGACTCTAAAGCTTTACATTGATGCTCCAAAGATTGAATTGCAATTCTGTGTTTGGCGAGGGGGGAACCTGAATCATCTACCAGTGTGCACCAACACTTGCTCTTCGAGTCAGGGAGTTGCCTGTGAGCACTGAGGAGTTTAGTGACTTACCCAGGGTGACACAGTCATGATGTGTCAGAGGCAGAACTCGAAGCCAGCTCTTCCTGACTCCAAGGACCGCTCTCTAGCCACTACACCACACTGCCTCTAAGCAACAGATCCCAGTACTTAAGCTTCCAACTGTGCACGAGGGATAAGCCATACATATTAGCATAAAATCAGAGGCCCAATGAGAAGAGACACAGGAGGAACAACAAAACAAAATTTCTTTTCAAGAAAGACAAAATTTCAGCCAAATGAAATGAAACTAGGATGCTCTAAGAAAACTACAAAATAAGAGCAGCTACATGGTGCAGTGGATAGAACACCAGCCCTAGAGTTAGGAGGACCTGAGTTCAAATTTGGCCTCAGATACTTGACACCTACTAGCTGTGTAACCCCAGGTGAGTTACTTAACACCAATTGCTGTCCAGAAAATAAAAATATAAAATAAAAAAGACTTAGAAAAAAGTCAGAAGACAGAAAACATTTCTCTGGCTGAGCTGCCACTTGTACAGGGGGCCATGGTCCACCCCAGGGTACTCTGGGGCTCTCCACCATGCTCCTGGTGTCTCTAGTAGAAAGGCTGTCATTCTTTCCTTGGACCCACCCCTTCCAGGATGATAGCGGGTTCCTTAAAGCATTGGACAAGGTGTGTCTGTATCTCCTATCGAGGTCTTTATGGCTTGTATACTACCTGCATGTGTTTCACTGAAAGTCACTTACAATGACGCGCTCTAAAAAGGCCTTACTCACAGTGGTAGAAATAAATCATAGCAACTTAGCATCAGTATACCTGGCATCCCTGTTCTTAGCCTATGACCCTTTCCCCATCCCACATCAATCCACTAAACTGTAGGCAGATTAAAAGCCCAAAAGGTCAGTTCTTCATTGCTCCAAACCAGGATCAGCCAAAGACTTCTCACTCCCAAACCACTAGAATGGCTAAACTTTGCATTGTAGCAACACAGTAATTGAGTGTAATCTGGGGATCTCTGCTGAAGGTGACACAGGCAGAGAGATCTGGGCAGTATCCAGTGTTGATTTCACTTCTGGGCAGTAGAATTTTAGCTCCCTGATGTTGAGAGGCAGCATAGAACATCAGACCTGGAGTCAGGAAGATCTGGGTTCAAATTCTGCCTCACTTACTAGTTTTGTTACCCTGGACCTGTCACTTCACCTTCCCGGGTCTCAGTTTCCCCATCTGTAAACTAAGAGGGCTGAACTTGTTGGCCTTACATGTTCCTTCTAGCACAAAATCTGCTTGTCTTACTGTCAGGTATCTGCATTTAATTGTGTCTGTGTCCCTTTGAAAAGAGACCAGTCTGGGGGCAGCTAGGTGGTGCAGTGGATAAAGCATTGGCCCTGGATTCAGGAGGACCTGAATTCAAATCCAGCCTCAGACACTTGACACTTACTAGCTGTGTGACTCTGGGCAAGTCACTTAACCCTCATTGCCCTGCAAAAAAAAACAAAACAAAACAAAACAAAACAAAACAAAACAAAACAAAACAAAACAACAGATGAGTCTCCTCCCCCAAGTATGTAACCTGCTTAGATACCCTGGTTCCACCAAGGCATATGGAGACAGGGACTATTGTAAGGTAACTTACCTTTTCCCTGTTCTCTTCTCTCACATTCAACTCACTCTCTGGGAAATGTGTGATTTATTGCACCACAAGAAAAAAAGAAGCTGATGGATTCAGAAAGATATCAAGAGACTTGTATGAACTGATGCAGAGTAAAGTGACCAGAGTCCCGAAAACAATTTACCTAATGACGACAATGATTGTGTGAAGGGTCACAACTCTAAAAAAAACACTGACCAAAGTAGTGACCTGTCATGATGTCAATTGACTGATAATGGAACATCGTTCCCACCCCTCAGCAGAGGAGTGATAGATGAGAGGAACAGAACCAGAATTGTTCGGATGCAGTCAATCTATAGACTTGTTTTGCCTGACTAGACATATTTATGCCAAGGGAGGGCTTTTACCAGATGTAGGGAGAGGACAGAGGGAAATATGGATTGGTAGGTAGTAACACATGTGGGGGAAAGTTATGATATTTTATTCATTGAAATTAATTCAAATGAAAATTATTACTAAATAAGCTTAGATGATTGTATCAGTGGTTGTATTGCTTTCAATGAAACATTTAATTAAAAAAATAGGCTTTAAAAATCTTATTTTACAATCTTTTTTTATTTTTAATAACACCTTCAATTGTGAATATATGCCTTCCTCCTCCACTACATGGAGAGGAATACCTGGTGACAGAGTAAAAAGACAAGTGAAAATAGAAGCTGTTCAGCCAAATCAACCACCACATGGATTTCGTCTGACAGTAAATAATGCAACATTCCACACCTATGGTCCCCTTCCTCAGCAAAAAGATGAAGAAGGTGCATTTTTTTTTTCAATTCTCCTCTGGGACCAAGCTTAGTTACTTAATACCTTTGAAAATCCCATGTCCCATCTTTCTTTTTCTTTTTTTTTTTAGTGAGGCAATTGAGATTAAGTGACTTGCCCAGGGTCACACAGCTAGTAAGTGTTAAGTGTCTGAGGCCGGATTTGAACTCAGGTCCTCCTGAATCCACGGCCGGTGTTCTATCCACTGCGCAACCTAGCTGCCCCACCCTCCCCCATCTTTCTTTATCATTCACTGACATCAGGCAAACTCCCTGGCTTCTTGCTCATTCCTGAGACTATATGGAATATAGATACAGGACACAAGGGTCGAGGCAGGAAGAACATTGATATATTGGAGAGGTCTGGAGGAGGACAATCAGCATGGTGGAGAGCCTTGCATCCATGCCATATGAGGAGCTGCTGAAGGAATTGGGGTGGTTCTCCTGGAGAAGGGAAGACTGAGGGGAATCATGAAATCAGCCTTCAAACATTTAAAGGGTTATCATATGGAAGAAGGATTAGACTAAGTCTGGCTGACTCCAAAGGGTAGAACTCGGATCAATGGGGCAGAAGGTGCAAAGAAGTCAATTTAGGCTCAGGGTGGAGAGGGAAATTATCAAAAAGTGGAATGGTCTATCCTCAGAGCTAGTGGGTTGTCCCTTACCAGAAGTCTTCAAGTAATGACTACATTATGTTGTTGTTCAGTCGTTTCAATTGTATCTGACCCTTCATGACTCCATTTAGGGTTCTCTTTGGCAAAGATACTGGAGTGGTTTGCCGTTTCCCTCTCCAGCTCATTTTACAAATGGGGAAAACTGAGCTAAACAGAGTGAAGTGACTTGCCCAGGGTCACATAGCTAATAAGTTTCTGAGTTCAGAATTGAACTCATAGAGATGAGTCTTCTTTATTCCAGGCTTGGCACTCAATCCATCACATCGACAAGCTGACGATGACTACCTGGCTATGCCTTAATCAGTCAGCAAAACCTTATTAAGTACTTACTGTATGCCAGGCATTTTTCTAAGAGCTGAGGATACCAAAAAAAAAAAAAAAAAAAAAAAGGCAAAACCAGACCCTGCCTTCAAGGAGTTTACATCCTAATGGGGCACAAAACATGTAAATCAGTTGTTCTTCAGTCACGTCTGACTGTGACCCGATGGACCATAGCACGCCAGACCCTTCTGTCCTCCACTACAGATACATGGATACGCACAACCAGATAGAAGATAACGTTAGTGGAGAAGGCTCTAGCAGTCGAGGGACTGGGAAAGTATGTTGTAAAGGGGAAATTGCTGTGTTTCCCTGTGCCTCTCATTTTATGATAATCCTGCTTATTATTATTATCACCTGCACAGTTGTGTGCTCAAGCACTGACATCTATTACATCACTGTGTACAGGTATAGGCTGGAAAATTCCAAGTCATTTTTTTTTCTTTCTCTCTACAGTGCCCAGGACAGTGCTTGCTGACTGACTGAACTGCTAGCCCCTTGGGTCCCTTTGAGACTGTGAAATTCTATGATTTTGTAAAATTCACCAGGACGGCTTTCTGAGTTTGGGCTCCTAGCATACAAAGCAGACTCCACTAATAAGATCTTAGGAACGATAATCATCTTTTGCCTTTTGAGATCAGAAAATACCCCGTCTGCGTGCTGAATAAAATTTAAGAGCACAGACTTCCAACCAACCTGTTTAAAGCAAGGATGCCTTTTATATAAATATTGTCAGAGGCAGATATTTGAATGGACACACAGATGAACTATGATAATTAACATAATAATCAAGTGATTAGGGCCTCATCAGGTTATTCAAAAGACAATCCCTCCAACACGGCAGCTCTCGCAATTATGTGACTCCGAAGCCACATTTCCAGCTGCTATTAAGGAAAAGAGCCATATGATTACTGTATGCCCTGAAGAGTCTGGCATAATAGATACTCTAACAACGAAATTAGGGGTCCAACAGGGCCTTGGGTTACACGTGCACAAGCCACATGCAGCTGTAGGTAGCTCAGAAGTTTCTGTCTGAGGCTCGCTGCTCCAGTGCCCGACTTGGTTAGAGAGACACATTTCAGCAGCTTGGCCATCTCGACTTGGGCTTGTAGCATTTGGATTTTCTCAGAGATCTCCAGTCCCATGAATGATCGGCTTTGGCTCCGGGTGGGTGTGAAGGGTGATACAACCATAAAGGCACTTCCAAAATATTTCTTTCCTCGGTTTATTCTACTTATCTTAATCTGCTCATCTGGTGGTTTATTTCCACTAATGGATAGTGCTACGTTACTTATTACATGATTCTAAGATATAAACCTCCCTTCATTCAGAACCTTTTTTTTTTCTTTTTGGGTATTCCCCCCACACACACCCACCCCCAGCTTTTGTTTTCTTTTTTAACCATAGTGAAGTGCCAGGGAAAATGAGACATCAAAAGTTGTATGTATTTTGTTATGACAGCACCACACAGTATGCCGAAACTCATATCTTCTAATGGGCAATGAAGTGCAAATAGAATTGCTGTAATGAGCAAGAGCTGAAAAACAGGGCAATAAAAGGGAATTTTGGCTCATTTTTCTAAGAATTAAATTGAAAGATGAGAATGTGCAAGGCGTAGTCACAGATTTTTTTCTCTCACTGTTTTTGAACATGAGCGTTACCTACCAGAAAACAGCTTTTCTTTTCTGAGTCTTGAAATCTTTGTTTATCGTTGACCTGTTTGATTGAAGTGGCATTGGAAGATATTAAATTAAGCATCTTTGGCGCTTCCCTGGTCCTTGGATCTCTCTCATGCAGATACTCCCTCCGCATATGCAAATTTCAACTGCTCCATGTCTTCTAGTCCCATATGATTCTTGGTTACATCCTCCATACTGAGTATGTCTGTTCTACTCATTGGAGGCCTCCCTGGGGTGCTTTAGAATGTTGTGGGTACAGGTGCACATGCTGGCTAAGAAAAAGGATTGTCCTTTACTCTGGTGATGAGACTAGCTCAGCTCATCGAGGATCTAGGAATATAGAATTGATTAGTCAGTTGGTAAGTCTTTATTAAGCACCACCAACAAAAAATGTGCCAGGTATCGGTGGTACAAAGACTAAAACAATCCCTACTTTCAAGGAGTTTATGCTCCAACAGGGAGGTGTCAAGTTCATATGTAGGTGTAGCGTCCCCTCTGGGCTCATTCCCCCAATTTGTACTAACACAAGACTGGTGATGGCAGCTCTGCCTCACTCAAATCCAATTCACGGGAAAGTCAAGACATCACCCTCATGATGTCTTGTTTGAGAACAAAGGACCACCGACCAACCAACCAACCAACCAACCAACTAGCACTGGAAGGTTGGGTCCCCGGTGGGGTAATGATAGTAGTACTTCACTCACGGTTCTAAGTGATATTCATGGCCAGAAGGAAGCTCATCCAGACTTTCCATGTTGTTTCAGAACCAAGCATGAAACGAATGTACGTCTCTGTGTAACCCAACAAGGAAGGTAAATCCAAGCATAGTCTAAGGACTGATCCCTCATTATCCAGCCCCCCATTACACATACAGAATAAATACAATGGGGTGCTTACAATACCTTATTATAAATTTAGGGTTGATATTCTACAATACTATACATATATTTTATGTTTTTTTGTGTGTCATCTGCTGATCTTTGCATGTTATCTGTGGTTTCTGCCAAACTTTCCCAAATTTCCTATTTCATTTCTTATGCTGACCTGTGATATATTGAAATCTTGATGGGGAAAGTCGTGATGTAGAAGGGATAACTGTAGTTCAGTTTAGAAGAGGAATGCATTGAGTAGGTAGGGGCAGGGCATAAGTTCTATTTTGAACATTCTGAGTCTCAGATGTGTCCAAGGCATGCAGTTTATAATGCCAATAGCAATTGGTAATGAAAGACTGAAGCTCGAGGCTGGATATAAGGGATCTCCAAGTCATATGCACAAAAATGATAGTGAAATCCAGGGGAACTGAGGAGGCCAGAATGAAGACAGCCTGGAAGAAGAGAAGAGAGCCTAGCCAGTTTAGGAGGCATGGTTCAGATGGTACAGAAGAGAACAAGGAAACAAAAACCCAGAGAGGAGAAAATCTCCAAGAGGAAAGGGTGATCACCAGTGCTGATTGCAGCAGAGAGGTCAAGAAAGGTGGGGACTGAGAAAAGACCAGCTTGGGGGGGGGGGCAGCTAGGTGGTTCAGTGGATAAATCACCAGCCTTGGATTCAGGAGGACCTGAGTTCAAATCCAGAATTAGACACTTGACACTTACTAGCTGTGTGACCCTGGGCAAGTCACTTAACCCTCATTGCTCTGAGAGAGAGAGAGAGAGAGAGAGAGAGAGAGAGAGAGAGAGAGAGAGAGAGAGAGAGAGAGAGAGATCACTGGCACCTTAGGAGAGAGCAGGGTCAGTTGAATGAGGTTGGAAGCCAGACCCCGAAGGGTTAAGGAGTGAGTGACAGGAGAGAAAGTGGAAGCCACAAGTATAGATGTTTTTTCTTTTGTTTTTTTTTTTGATTGATACTTTTTTACAACACCGTAGTTCCCCCTTGTATACCTCTCCCTCTGCTCCCAGAGAGCTATCCCATATAACAAAAAACAAACATATTTTTAAAAGATAAAGAGAAAAAAAGAGGAAAAAATTAAGAATAATTTATCGGTGTGTCAAAATATCTGAAAATATGAGCTATGTACAACATAGCTCCCACTTGCAGACCTCCCACCTCTGCAAAGGGGTGGGGTGGGGGTGGGAAGACAGTTTCTTCAAGGAGTTTGGCTATGAAAGGAAGGAGGGTTATAAGATGATATCTTGAGGAAATGAAAGGGTTTAGTGAATGTTTTTCTAAGGATGGGGAGACTTGGGCATGTTTGAAGGCAGCAAAGAAGAACCCAAACATAGGAAGAAGTCAAGGATTTCAGAGAGGGAGTGGAAGATTTCCATTGCATGCTCCTATTCAAGCAGCATTGGTTATATGCTGTGGCTTGCTTCTTCCTCTCCCCCACCCCATCTCCCACACATGGCTTTTGGCTCAACTGTGCCTCTGCTTCTTCTGAATTGTGGTGTTTAATGATTCAAAACCATGTAGCAATGGTGGGGGGATACTGTTGTTAAAAAGACGGACTCTGGGGGGCAATGAACAATTTAGGATCATAACATAGAGCTGGAGTTCTTGGGAGGGAGCCTTGTGGGCCTTCTGGTCCAACCCTCTCATTTTACAGATGAGAAAACCGAGGCCCAGAGAGGTGACCTGACTTGCCCTTGGTCACGGGCAGTAAGCGTCAAAGGTGTGATTTGAACCCAGTTTCTCTGACTTCCAAAACAGTACTTTTTCTACTTGCCCATTACTTGAGGTTTGGAAAAGCTTGGACACTTTCCCAGATGTAATCCATGCCCTATATCCTCTTTTTTCCCAATCTCAGGACCAGTTCATTGTTTAGTTATTGTTTATGGTGCCCAAACAATATTGAAATCAACTTTTTTTTTCTAGTAGGAGTCTGAATTTTATATCATTATAGAAATATAATTAGGTCAATGCCACCTGCAAATAAGGGTACATGAAGAACTTCATCATTAAAACAGACTTCTTTTACTTGGACTCTGTTTCAAGGCATTCTCCCAGATACTTTCTTTTTTTTCCAGGGCAATGAGGATCAAGTGACTTGCCCAGGATCACACAGCTAGTAAGTGTCAAGTGTCTGAAGCAGCATGTGAACTCTTGTCCTCCTGAATCCAGGGCCGGTGCTTTATCTACTGAGCCACCTAGCTGCCCCCAATACTTTCAAACAATGCAGATGCACCTCTCTCAGGCTTAGGCCTCCCTTGATGGTGATACTCTGAAGAGAAGCAAACAAAAATAATTCCCATGGTCACATGTGTTAGAGACTCTTGACCAATTTGAACATATGTGCTGGAGTCAGGGGTCTTTATAGCCCAAGAACTCATCCCCGAGCATATTTAGCTAGAATGGGGCTTGGGAAGCAGACTCTTGTATTTTGTTTCTGCCATTGACTTGGAGAAACCATCCAGATCGATGAGCTTGCTAATCTACTGGGGGTATTTCAGGACTTGAATAGCACGAGAGAACACCATTTAAGGTTGTATTTGGTTCTCCTGAGACAAATACTGTTTTTAAAATGGACAAACAATAGACAAAATGGAGTCAGATTTTCTACAACTCTCTTTGGGGTCATGGGAAGACAGTCTCCCATGTAAAATCTTGTATGAAAGGCTATTCATTTAGCCTGTTTTCATCCATGATACAATGTATGGATGCACAGACCCTTTTCATGACGATTTGTAAGAAAAGTTTGATTGTTGCCTTTTGTTTTTAGGCCACATGTTTTATCCTTAACCCCTCTCTCCCACCCCTAGATCGAACCCTTCCTTGTAACAAAGAAAACCATTTAAGCTCAGCTCCCTCTTGCCTGGAGGACAGAATGCAAATTCCTCTCTTTGTTTTTTAAAGCCTTTCATGATCTGATGCCAGCCTAACTTCCCAGGTTTGTTGCACGTTATTTCTTTCACAGCATCCAGAGATGAGCCAACCAAAGTGGACAACGTGCTGTTCTTGGTACATGCTATTCCATCTCTTTTCTCCGTGCCTCTGCATAGACTGTGCTCTTTGCCCAGAAGGCACTCACCCCTTAGTCCCATCTTACAGAATCCCTAGCTTCCTTCAGTGTACAACTCAAATGCTGCCTCTTTCCCAGATCTCCTCCATTCTCCACGCCCCACCCACTATCCCAGACACCCCAGCGTCTCTACCTTTGGAAATTATTTTGTATTTTTTTTGTATTTACTTTTCTATGTTCATGATTATATTCCCCCTGTAGAAGCTCTTAGAGCTTAGGGATTGGTTTCATCTTTGCCTTGATCTGCCTAGTGCTTGGCACAGTTATTGGCACACGGTAGGTATTTAAGAAGTGCCTGTTGAATGAATGAATGGATGGATTTTTTTGAGATTCCAGACCTTTTGTTCCTCCAAGTGAGTTTTGCTATTATTTTCCTCTAGTTCTATAAAGCAATCCCTTGGCAGTTTGATTGGTATGGCACTAAATCTGTAAATTAACTTAGGTAGTAGAGTCATTTTTATTATATTCACATAACTCATGAAAATTTTATGAAGATGAGAAAGTAGGAATATGGGTCAGTAGTTGCTCACGTCTTCTCAGTCACTTTAAAAAAAAAGTATTGTCCATAACATTTTTCATTATTTAAATGCTTCCCTTCTTTATTATTGTTATTGGTAGTAGTAGTAGTAGTAGTACTACTACTACTACTACTACTACTGGTAGTTGCAGCTCATATTTATAAAGGGTGTCCCAAAAGTCTTTATTATTGTTATTGTTAGCATTAGTATTAGTAGTAGTACTACTACTACTGGTAGTTGCAGCTCACATTTATATAGGATGTCCTCAAAGTCTTTATTATTGTTATTGTTATTGTTAGCATTAGTAGTAGTACTACTACTACAACTAGTAATTGCAGCTCACGTTTATATAGGGTGTCCCAAAAGTCTTAAAGCTATTAAAGCTTAAAACTGCACTAAAACCTTTTGCATACCCTATACAGAACTTTAAGGCTGGCAAAATGCTTCACATGTACTATCTCACTTGATCCTCACAATAGCACCTAGGAGGTAGGTGCTATTTTATAGGTAAGGGAATTGAGGTTGAGAGAAGGTAAGGGATTTGCCCAGGGTGACACAGCTTGGAAGCAGGATTCAAACTCAGGTTTGAATTACTGACTGCAATTCTACAACTCTATCTACTAAACCAGCTAATTGCCTTGAGAGATCTTGGAAATCAATTTTCGAGTGGCTTTAAAATTGTGTGAATTTTATTCTTTGGGTACGTGGTCAGGTCCAGCCATACCTCCCAAAACCATCTTCTTCCATACCTTCTTGTGTCACACATTGGGTATTACGGTAGAAGAATCTAAATGTGATGGTCCCCTATTGTTATTGAGACAAACTGATCCCTGTAGACAACCTAATGGATGGATTCAATTTCATGTCTATTGGTTTTCCTTCTAGATTCCTTTACATTTATTTGGGTCTCATGTCAAAATTTCTAGAAGCTTATTTTCCCCTCAACGGCCTTTCTTTATTTTGTGAGACAATATTGCTCATAATCTTCTGCTATTCTTCTCCATAATTAAAAAAAATTAGTGAATTTGTAATCAACACCAGTGTGGCCCTTGGTTAATATCTCTTTTCTCTTGGTGAGGAGAGCAGGGGTTTGTTTGGTAAATCAGATAGTCTCTGGCCTCCTCATTGTGGTGTCTTATTCTGGTTAAGCTTCTCTGAGAAATGATGATAGAATTGATGTTTTGACCTTTGTCCTTGAATCATTGTACTTTCTTACTTGGTGTTGATTTTCATCTTTGCTTCAAGTAGCTGATGATCTGACAGTGTGTAGATTTCTAGCTCTGAACAAATTCTGATTGTTTCCTATCAGTTAAGATCGAATTAATTTCATTTCTAGTGAAGTAATGCAGTGCTTACCATGCCTTGAACCTTTCCCACTCTTCTTCAGAAAGTACCTTGACAGACATGTATGGGGGGGGTGTCTACAAATTTCTGTTATTTCTTAATACTAATTCTTATTTCCAAAGAATTTTTCATTGTTCTTCCTTTTCTCTGCCTTCATATCAAAGAAACAGAGTATCAATGTGTTTGTGTGCGTGTGTATAGGTATGTTTGAAAAATCATACGGAGTTTTTCCTTTTAAAAAGCCAACCCTACTGTAGGGCATATGAAATTGAATAATAAGGCTGAAGAGGCAGGTTGAAGTCATGCTGTGAAGGCCCCCATATGCCAGGCTAAGAAGTTTACTCTTTATCCTATTGGCAATGGGGCGCCACTGGGGGTTTTCTAGCGGGGAGATAACATGAATATGCATTAGGAAGATTACTTTGGCAGTGGTATGAAGAATGGATTGAAGGAGAAAGAGGCCAGATGCATGAAGATTACTTAGGAGGCTTTTATAATGGTTCAGTTAGGTGGTACAGTGAGTAGAGTGTTGGATTTGAAGCCGGGAAACCCAAGTTTGAATCTTGCCTCAGCTTCACTGAGCAAGTCACTTAGTCTCTCCCTTTTCTCATTTCAAAATGCTTTCCTTAAAACAATCCTATGAGTCAGGCAGTATGGGTTTCTTATTTTCATTTTATTGATGAGGAAACTGAGGTTCATGGAGGTAACTTACAATCACACAGCCGGTAAGTAGCAGAGCCTGAACTTGAACCCAAGTCTTTCGATCCCATGGCCAGCATTCTTTCCATCACACCACAAGTGGTTTCCTGTTGAGTTGCCAAAGCTTGTCCATTTACCTTTGTTATACTTCTCACATATGTTAATTTCTCTTCTCTGACACTGCCACCGCCCTGCTATGGGCCTTTATCATCTCAAGCCTGGATTGTTGTGATACCTTGCAGGTGGATCTGCTTGTCTTATCTCTCGCCATTCCCATCCTTCCTCCATTCCACTCTTAGGAAGCGATCTTTCTAAAGTACAGATTTGATCATGTCACCCCACCCCCACCCCTCTCAACCAATTCCAGTGGCTCCCTATCACCTCCAGGATTCAATATAAAATCCTCTGCTTGATGCTCAAAGCCCTTTGCAACCTTCCCTCCCCCCTCCCCCTTTCCAGTCTTTTTTTTTTAATTTGTAGGGCAATGAGGATTAAGTGACTTGCCCAGGGTCACACAGCTAGTAAGTGTCAAGTGTCTGAGACCGGATTTGAACTCATGAACTCCTGAATCCAGGACCAGTGCTTTAGCCACTACAGTGCCACCTAGCTGCCCCCTCCTTTCCAGTCTTCTTACACCTTACTCCCCACCACATACACTTCCATCTAATTAACACTGGCCTCTTTGCTGTTCCTCTAACAAGACATTGTATCTTACAGTTCTGGGCATTCTCCCTGGCTGTTCCCTATGCCTGCAATAACCTCGTTCCTCATCTCTCCCTCCCAGCTTCCCTAGCTTCCTTTAAGTCCCAGCTAAAATCCCATCTTCTACAGGAAGGCTTTGTCGATCCTCCATGTTGGTCCCTTCCCTCTGTTAATTATTTCCAGTGTGCTCTTTCTTTTTTGTTTTTTGTTGTTTGTCCTTCATTCTTTTTTTTTGTTTTTTGTTTGTTTTGTTTTGTTTTGTGGGGCAAGGAGGGTTAAGTGACTTGCCCAGGGTCACACAGCTAGTAAGTGTCAAGTGTCTGAGGTCAGATTTGAACTCAGGTCCTCCTGAATCCAGGGCCAGTGCTTTATCCACTGCGCCACCTAGCTGCCCGTGTCCTTCATTCTTTTGTTTTGTTTTGGTTTGTTTTTTGTGGGGCAATGAGGGTTAAGTGACTTGCTGAAGGTCACACAGCTAGTAAGTGTCAAGTGTCTGAGACGGGATTTGAACTCAGGTCCTCCTGAATCTAAGGCCGATGCTTTATCTACTGCACCACCTAGCTGTCCCCTTGTCCTTCATTCTTTTTTTTTTCAGTGAGGTATTTGGGGTTAAGTGACTTGCCCAGGGTCACACAGCTAGTAAGTGTTAAGTGTCTGAGGCCAGATTTGAACTCAGGTACTCCTGACTCCAGGACTGGTACTCTATCCACTGTGCCACCTAGCTGTCCCCCTTCATTCTTAAAGAGGACCACAACACCAGGGTGATGTCATGACTTGCACTGAGTTGGATTTAAGTGAGGGAAGACTGTGCAAGGTCACCAACAGCACTCTCTCTTCCAGATCCAACCTGTCGAGAGCTTATCTGTACATACATGTACATACATGTTTGCAGGTCATCTCCCCCATTAGACTGTGAGGTCCTTGAAAGCAGGTATCATTTTTTACCTTTCTTTATATCCCTTCTTCCTAGCACAAAGTAGGTGCTTGACAATTTCTTGTTGATGGCATTTGAGGTTTCAGTGAGATTTCCTGGTAGAGACAATGGAGAGGCAGTATGAACAGTGGAAAGGAAAGGATATCTGGAGAATGAAGACCTGGGTATGAATTCCTGTTCTGTCAGTTCCTAGCTATGTGACCTTGGACAAGTCCCTTCCCCTCCTTGGGTCCCACTTTCCTCCTGTCCCTCTCCTCAATGAATTGTCACTTTACTGAGGGATACAACATATAAACATATAAATACACAATTTGAGGAGGGGTAAAGTATTCACAACTAGGGAACAGGGAAAAGGTTTCCTATAGAAGCTGGCACCTGAAAGAAGCTAAGAGTTCCAAGAGGAAGTCCTCATCAACCTTGGAAGACAAATGCCTTTGAAAAGGCATGGAGGTGAGAGATGAAAGCTGAGTTTGGGGACCAGCAAGTCAGCCACTTTGGCTGGATTGTCGAAGGGGTGATGGGAGAATGATATGAAATAAATCTTGAAATATAGGCTAGAAGTAGACTATGGAAGTCTTCAAATGCCAAGCTGAAGAGTTTGTGTCTTATCCTAGAAACAATGAAGACCCTTAAACAACAGAGTGACATGGTATGCTATGTGCAGGGATTAAAAAAAACTGTAAAGCTTCACACTAAATTCATTTAACTACAGGGTTGCTAGGATACAAACCACTAGTGGTACACTTACTCATACAAATATAAAATTGTGTACTCTCTGCATCACTGCCATCCCAATCTTTGTCTTAGTTCAGGGAAGTGCCACATATGGAGTAGAATCCCAGGCAATCAACTCAATCCAGGAAGCCCACTGGTTCCAGATGGCCTGCAGATGTTAGGGGCTGTGGGGTTTTCTATTGCACACTCTATAGAGGGCCAAGGGTTATAGTCTAGAGTGAATAACCCCAAATGGCTTGGAATATTGCAATCATGAGTAGGATATATACGATTAAGCACAGGGACTGGAAGAATTCCTTTGGAGTCAGGCCTACCCTAGTAGATATTCATCAGTCCTTCTAGCTAGCTCTACCCAAGTGCCTCTTCTTCTTCTTCTTCTTCTTCTTCTTCTTCTTCTTCTTCTTCTTCTTCTTCTTCTTCTTCTTCTTCTTCTTCTTCTTCTTCTCTTTCTCCTCCTCCTCCTCCTCTTCCTTCTTCTGGTGAAGAACCTGATATAACTAGCCTGTGGCACATGCCCACACCTATGCTTGAGGAAAGTTACTCTGGCAGCTGTGTCAAAGATGGATTGGAAAGATGAGAGACCAAAAGCAGGGAGACTGATTGGGAGGCTCCAATCATTCCAATCATTCAGGCAGGAGGGGTCAAGGGCTTAAATTAGGCTGTGTGAGCAAGAAGGTGGATGAATGGGGAAGATTTGGTAGAAATGACCATCTTGACAATTGGTCGGATGTGGCAAGGTAAGTGAGAGTGAAAACTCAAGGATGACTTCAAGGTTGTGAACCTGGGTAAATGGAATACAGAAATAGGGCATTGTATAGAGGAGTGAGTTTAAGAGGAAAGATGAGTTCTATTTTATATAAGCTGAGGTTGAGATGCCTATGGACCATTCAGGTAGAAGTGTCCGACAGTAGTCAGTGGTGTGACACTGGAGCTCAGAAGAGTGATTAAGGCTACATATAGAGGTTTGGAAGGCATCCAAATAGCAATGACAATGAACCCATTAGTGATAATGAAATAACCAAAAGAAAAGAGAAGGACTAGTTAGTCCATAGCCTTGGGAGAATGATCAGCTAGGAGGAATCAATGAATTAATAAACGACTGCTGGGAATACAAAAATAAAGTATAGAATTAGGCCTAACTTTTTTTTTTAAGTGAGGCAATTGATGTTAAGTGACTTGCCCAGGGTCACACAGCTAGCGAGTGTCAAGTGTCTGAGGCCGGATTTGAACTCAGGTCCTCCTGAATCCAGGGCTGGTGCTCTATCCACTACGCCACCTAGCTGCCCCAGGCCTAACTCTTAAGGATCTTATACTTTAGGTTTGCAGTTTTTCCCCCTTTCTATTTATTTATTTGTTTGTTTATTTAGAATTTTCCCCACCTTGCATGCAAAAACAAATTGTAACATTTTATTTGTTTTTAAAATTTATTTGTTTTGGGGTTTTTTATTTTTTATTTTATTTTTATTTATTTAGAATTGTCCTCACCTTATATACAAAAACAAATTATAACATCGATTTAAAAAAATTTTTTAAATTTGTTTTTGGGAGGTTTTATTTTTTTATTTTATTTTTATTGATTTAGAATTCCCCCACCTTACATGCAAAAACAAATTGTAAAATTGATTTTTAAAACTTTATGTTCTGAATTCTCATCCTTTCTCCCTATTCCCCCCTTAAGAACTCAAGCAATTCAATATGTTACACATTTGCAGTTGTGCAAAACATAGTAAACAAAAAAAACTTTAGAAAAAGGAACTAACAACAATGAAAAAAATATATACTTCTATCTGTATTCCAGTATCATCAGTTCTTTCTCTGTAGATGGACTGCATTTTTCATAAGTCCTTCACAGTTGTCTTGGATCATTGCATTGCTGAAAATAACTCAGTCATTTGCAGGAGATCATTTTACAATAATGCTGTTATTTTGTATACAGTACATTTCACTTTGCATGAGCTCATGTAAGTCTTTCCAGGTTTTTCTGATAGCATCCTTCTCATCTTTTTTTTTATAGTAAACTACATTTATATAGTACTTTAAAGGGAGATTTCCTTACAAAACACCCATGAGGTTGATTATTGCAACAACAATAATAGATAACATTTATATAGTACTTTATACCTGACTAAGAATCTTCTTGACAATAGCTCAGCAAAGTAAGTGCCACCATCATCTTCATCTTCATCTTTCATTTCTCTTGCCTCTCCTTTCAATTTTTCCCCAGTTACTATTGCTAACTGTGTTTCCCTATTTGTTCCCTGTGATATTTACTCTATTTTCTATCTTCTTTTATCCCATCCCTCCTCAAAAGTGTTTTGTTTCTGACTATCCCTCCCCCACTCTGCCCTCCCTTCCTTCAGTCCTCCCCCTTATTTTCTTCCCCTCCCATTTCCCTGCAAGGCAAGATATATTACCATACCCACTTGAGTGTGTATGTTATTCCTTCTTTGAGCCAATTCTGATGAGAATAAAGCTCACTCACTCACCTGCACCTCCCCCATCTTTCCCTCCATTTCATAAGCTTTTTCTTGCTTCTTTTATGTGAGATACTTTGCCCCATTCCATCTCTCCCTTTCCCTTTCTCCCAGTGCAAAGGGATCTTATACTTTAGTGGGGAAACGGCATGTCTGCATGTTTGTATACACACATGCACATATGTATATGTGTTTATCTATATGGATATATAAAATAATATAGAGAAGATAAATCCAAGGTAGTTTGGGAAGAAGGCCACTAGTAGTGGAGAGGGTCAGGACAGGCATTATGTACAAGGTGGAGTTTAAACTGTGATGTGAAGGAAGAGAAGGGTTCTATGAGATGATGGTAAACATCCCAGGCATGGGGCACAGCCAGGGCAAAGGCAAGCAGAGACGAGATGGAATGCCATGGATAAAGAACAAAGAGAAGACCACTCTGGCTGGGCCATAAAGTGTAGAAAAGAGGACTAATGGAAAATGAGGTTGGAAATACAGGAAGAGTTTCTATATTATTCTAGAGGCAAGAGGGAGCCATTGGAGTTTATTGAGGAGAGGAGTAATACAGTTAGATGTGCAGGTAAGGAAAAGTACTTTGGAAGCAATATGCAGGATGGACTGAAGTGGGGAGAGACTTGAGGCAGGGAGACCAATTAGGAAGCTGTTGCAATCATCTAGGCAAGAGGTAAGGCATGAGGGCCTAAACTAAAGCTGTGATAGTCTGAGTTGACAAAGTGATGCAGATGTGAGATGTATGAAGCTAGAAATACATGGGGTTAGAGTTAGTGAGGAGTCAGAGCTAACATTGTGGTCACGACCCTGGGAGACTGGAAGGATGGTGGGGCCTTTGACAGAAATAGAGGAATTAGGGGGCAGCTAGGTGGTGCAGTGGATAAAGCACTGGACCTGGCTGGATTCAGGAGGACCTGAGTTCAAATCCGGCCGCAGACACTTGACATTTACTAGCTGTGTGACCTTGCGCAAGTCACTTAATCCTCATTGCCCTGAAAAAAGAGAGAGAGATAGAACACATTCTGGGTGAGACTTGTTGAATTGGGCATCATAAATCATACATGTAGAATGATAAGAATGGGGCAGTAGGTGGCACAGTGGATAAAGCACTGGCCCTGGATTCAGACACTTGACACTAGCTGTGTGACCCTGGGCCTCACCAAAAAATAAAAAAAGAATGATAAGTATCCTTAAAGGTCAATCGTTGTGATTTGGGATTTCCTCACCTGGCCCTCTATTCTGAGCAGCCTTATCATGCTTCGCTCACTCCCTCCCCCGAGACTCATTTCTTGACAATAATAATAACTGATTTTATATAGCACCTACTATGTTCCAGGCACTGTGCTAAGCATTCTATGAGTATTGCTTCATTTGATCTTCACAACAACCCATGGAGGTAGGTGCTATTATTATTCCCATTTCATAGTTGAGGAAACTGAGGCAAACAGAACTAGTTAATATGAGAAGCTGAATTTGAACTCAAGTCTTCCTATCTCCAGTCCCAGAACTCTAGCCACTGTACTATCTAGCTGCCCTCACCTTGTCAGGGTGTTACATAGCAATCACATCCCTCCCCGCCTTGCTTCTGTAGGATAGGTATAGATACTGCATGTATGATTCATTGACATAGATAACTCCTAGTAAAGAGCTCCCCTCTCCCAATGCAGGTCAACAACTTTCTTGCAATTTGTAGTTTTACAGAGTTGCCTTGAGAACAAAAAGATAATGTGACTCACCCAAGGTTATTCAGCCAGTGAGTGTCAGAGGGGAGACTTGAACCTAGGTTTTCCTGGCTCTGAAATCAGCTCTCCATCCACTATGCTACACCTTCTTTCTCACCTTCTTTAACCATCATCACATCAACTCTACCATTGTTCCTAGAAAAGTTGTTCCCATCTAGTCCCCCATCCACCCCCACACCTGACACTACTTCCTTATTTTTATTGCCTCCTCCTATTAGAATGTAACCTCCTTGAAAGCAGGGATTGTTTTTCCTTTCAAATTTGTATTGACAGGCTTAGCACCATGTCTGGCATATAGGAAGCACTTAATGATTGCTCTTTCTTTCATTCCCTATCATCCAGGTTGAAAGGTAGGTAATTGGTGAATCAAGCTCATGGGAGATGGGCTAGACATAGATCCAGGAGTCATCTGCATTGGGATTAAATTATTAAATCAAGCCCATGGCAACTGATGAAGTAGGTTACCAAGGGAGAGAGCAGAAAAAGAGTAGAGGCCCTGGGATGGAACCTTGAGGAACAGCCACAGTTAGAGAGTATGCTATGGATGATGAGCTAGCAAAGGTGAAGGTAGAGCAGTCAGACAGGTAGGAAGAGAACCAGGAGAGAGTAGTGTCACATAAGCCCAGAGAGGAGAGAGTATCTGGGAGAAGGTGAACAGTACTGGCAAATTCAGTATGGATGACAAAGGATGAAGATTGAGAAAAGAGATGTGCTAATTAAGATATCACTGGGGGCAGCTGGGTGGTGCAGTGGATGGAGCACCGGCCCTGGATTCAGGAGGACCTGAGTCCAAATCCTGCTTCAGACACTTGACACTTACTAGCTGTGTGACCCTGGTCAAGTCACTTAACCCTCATTGCCCTGCAAAAAACAAAAACAGATCAAACAAAACAAAACAAAAAAAGAGATCACTGGTAACTTTAAAGGGAGTTTTGGTTGAGTAATGATGTCAGAAATCAAAGTGCAAAGGGTGGATGGAGAGGGAGGGAGTGTAGATAGCTTTTACTAAGAGTTTGGCTGAGGAGGGGAAGAAAAATATAGGATGATAACTTAAGGGGATGGTAGAAATATATGATAGTTTCTTAAGGATGGAGAAGTTGGCATGTTTGAAGGGAGTAGAGCAGGAACTAGTAGATATGGAGAGGTTGAAGATAAGGAGAAGGGTGAATGATAGTGGAGGGTCATCTTCCAGAGAAGATAAGAAGGGGTTGGGATAAAGGACAAAGATAGAGGTGTCAGCCTTGGCAAGAAGGGCAACCTCATTGTCTGAGAAAGAAGGAAAGAGTGGGAAACTATGACACCGATGTAGGAGTTTTAAGGTGAGGAGAAGGGGAGAAGATGAAACTCATATAGAATGACTTCACATTTTTTTTGGTGAGGCAATTGGGGTTAAGTGACTTGGCCAGGGTCACACAGCTAGTGTCAAATCCAAGGCTGGATTTGAACTCAGGTCCTCCAGAATCCAGGGTCAGTACTCTATCCAGTGCGCCACCTAGCTGCCCCCAATTTTCTTTTCTTTTTTCTTTTTTTTTTTAAGTGAGGCAACTGGGGTTAAGTGACTTGCCCAGGGTCACACAGCTGGTAAGTGTTAAGTGTCTGAGGCCGGATTTGAACTCAGGTTCTCCTGATTCCAGGGCCGGTGCTCTATCCACTGCACCACCTAGCTGCCCCCCCAATTTTCTTAAAGTAAGAAGTTGAGGTCCTTAGCTGAGAGTGTGGGTAAAAGGGATTGGGGAAGGCTTGAGGAGAGAAGAGAAGGTTTGAATTCAACATAAGTCAACAAATATACACACATAAATTTACATAAATACATAAACATCTATACTCTGTGCCAAGCACTGCTCTGGACATTAGGGCTCAAAAGAAGAAAATAAAACAATCCCTACCCTCACCTTGTCATCTACTGAAGGGACGTGGCTTAAGATTAGATACAGTGAGAGTTAGGGTTAGAGTTAAGAAGCAATCAGATGATGATGAGGAAAACAAAGAGAACACAGCATCACCAAAACTGAGGGAGGAGACACTATCTTGGAGGGTTAACCAACAGTGTCAAAAGCAACGGAGAGGTCAAAAGGGATGAGAGCTGATAAAAAGCTATGAGTCTTCACAATTAAGAGATCATTAGTAGGGGCAGCTGGGTGGCACAGTGGATAGAGTACCGGCCCTGGAGACAGGAGGACCTGAGTTCAAATCCGGCCTCAGACACGTAACACTTACTGGCTGTGTGACCTTGGGCAAGTCATTTAACCCCAATTGCCTCACAAAAAAAAGAGATCATTAGTAAAGCATTTCTTAGAGAGGAACTAAAAATGGATGGTGGACCAGAATCAGTGAGGAAGACACCAAGGTAGTTCCTATTTGGGACATTGTGTAGGACCTTCCATGATGTTAAGCTTTTTACTGCCCCAGCATCCCATCTTTTTAATATACCAATATGGCTGCAAATGATATAATACAATGATCTCCAAAGAAAGAAAATTACTGGTGACCCCAAAAGTACAATAGAAAAAAAGGAAGCTGAGTGATGCAGTGGATAGTATATTGAAGGGGCAGCTAGGTGGCGCAGTGGATAAAGCACCAGCCCTGGATTCAGGAGTACCTGAGTTCAAATCCGGCCTCAGACTCTTGACACTTACTAGCTGTGTGACCCTGGGCAAGTCACTTAACCCCCATTGCCCCGCAAAAACAAAACAAAAAACAACAACAACAACAACAAAAAAGATAGTATATTGAATCTGAAATCAGGAAGACCTGAGTCCAAATTGGGCCTTGGACTTTTACTAGCTGTGTGACCCTAGGCAAGTCACTTCTCTCTGTCTACCTCGGTTCCCTAACATGTAAAATGAGGATCATAATGGTTCCTATCTCCCAGGGTTGTTGTGAGGAGAAAGAATGTGAATGATACTTGTCAAGCACTTTGCAAACCTTAAAGTGCCATGTAAATGCCACCCATTAAAGGTGGACATAAGTAGATTGCAGCATATTATAAATGATAACTTGCCTAGGAGAGGTGGTACTAAGATGTAATCAAAGGCATGTGTGACAGGAAAAGGAGGTCAGTTGGTCATTTAGGGAAAGTGAGTTGATGAACGGCCTGAGTGAGTGCCATGCTAGGATCTAGGCACTATCAAAGGCCTCCTATGTATTGGATAGGAGCTTCTATTGAGGACTAAATGAAAGACACAGATAAATATCCCACAATATGATAGGCATGGAAGGGATACCGATGCCTTGGTGGAGGGAGATTTGTTGTTCAGTCATTTTTCAGTCCTGTCTGACTCTTCATGACTTCATCTGGAGTTTTCTTGGCAAAGATACTGGAGTGGTTTACCATTTCCGTCTGCAGCTCATCTTACAGATGGGAAAACTGAGGCAAACAGAGTGAAGTGATTTGCCCAGGGTCATACAGCTAGGAAATGTCTGAGGCCAGATTTAAACTCAGGAAGAGGAGTCTTTCTGACTCTAGGCCTGGCACTCTATCCACTGCCATGGTAGAGAGAGAACCCACACAGGGAATCAGAAATCTAAAAAAGCATTTTCATATCTATTTGTCTTTGTGATGTCTTAATGTGGATGTGTTTTATTTCAGTGATAAAATAAATTATTTAAAATATTTAATAAAAATTACTTTATTGATTGAATAATTTCATTCCTATCTAATTTTAGCCTTAGAAAGTACCTTGGGCATTAAGATCAAGTGACTCGTCCAGAATCTTACAGCCCATATTAATCAGAGGTAAAATCTGAACACAGGGCTCTTTGGCCCTAAGCGTTCTCTCTACCATTACTTATGAGGTATGAACAGGAATTGAGTTTCTGCACTGGGATTTCCCTAAACTAAGGAAATCATAGGTCCAGTCTAATAACAACAACAACAACAATAATAATAGTTATTGTTGTTATTATTATATCTGGATGCTTTATAAAAATGTAGGTATTTTGCTCCTCTACAGTATAGTCAGAATTGGAAAAATACTTATTTGCACTATATTGTACCCCATATAAACTGGGAATTGAGAGCTGGCTGCGTATTCGAGTTTGTTTACATAAGTTGAGGGAAATGGGACTTTATATTACTGGAAGAAATAGACCTCTGAGTAATAACAGCTCTTATTTGTTGCTTTTGTGATGTATGGTCTTGGAATTGATTGCACATAAAATGGAAAGATTAATAATTCTGGTTAAAATCAGGCATTAATGCAAGTAGGTGCTGTGTAAGTCAGGGTGGGGCCGTAGACATGTCAACCTCTCTCCTCCCTCACATTTCCTTCTATCCCCTTTCTCTCCTCAGCGGGAAACAGAAGCATCTCTCCATACCCCTAGGGTTACTCAGAAAGAAATAATATGATCAAAGGAATTCATGAGAAGGTGTGCCATTCTGTCACAGGCAACCCTAGCTGGCCAGGCAGTGTGTGACAGCTGCAGCCCACCTTACTCCCTCACTCTTCCAGTTCTGCTGATATATGAATGCTTGTCTTTTGGAGGATGGCTAAGTGACGGATCCAAACCCCTGGGATTGGATCCATTTAATACTTATTGTTTACTGAAACCATCCTCACCATCCCATTGCTCATTAGGTGAAACACTTGTACTAAGGGGGGGGTGGTGTGTGTGCGTGCACGTGTTGAGTTAATAGTGTTCTTTGAAGTTTATCAAAAACATTTGTAACCTCTTAACTTGCCTGTTAAAGTCCTGAGTTTCTTTTTTCTCTTTTGTAACTTTGGTAAGAAGCCTTACTGGGCAAGGTTTCTCCCACTCTACAAGGTATCTTGTTCAAAATCGTTCTTAGGATACTTACGAGGAGCTACCCAGTTGCAGGCATCCCATAAGGCCAAAGTTGCAGAGTGTATTGATTGGATACCAGAGCTGAACTTCCCAGGAGACCAATCGTGAGTTCAGAAAGACTATTCATGTGCTCAATCACATATCCTGGCTGATCAGTGTTTTCCTTATCCCAATCCCCACCGCCAAACTCTCAAGATCAGATGAAAAGCAAGACTTTGCTGCTAACTACTTCAAAGTGAGATTTGTTTCCCTATAAGCAAGAACAATCCAGCTTGAAAATGCTACCTACCCTCTACAGATGTGGGAGTTCACTGTCAGTGTGGAGGCTTGAGGAAGACTCATCACTGGCTTGGGAAGAACATCAGAGGCAGTAACATTCTCGTACCCTTCTATATTTATTTTGTTATATTATTCTTGGGACCCAGCCCAAAATGTTTCTTTAAATAACTCCCATTTATATAGTGCTTTAAGGATTGAAAAGTGTTTTACATATTTTTTTTCATATGATCCTTACAGCAACCCAGTGAGGCAAGTACTCTTATCATGCCCATTTTCCAGATGAGAAAACTGAGGCTCAGAGAGTTTAAATCATTTTCTTAGGCTCACATGGTTAGTAAGGGTCTGAGGTGGGATTTGAACCCATGTCTTCTATCTATCATACCTTGTCGCCTCCCTGATTACCTCAACTCAGATACATTTGAGTATATAAGTTGTGGGTTGGACTCTCCCTTCACTTTTCAGCAGTGTGAGGGTAGTAACTCTTGCCACATAATCATTCGTTTTTTTTTTTTTTAGTGAGGCAATTGGTGTTAAGTGACTTGCCCAGGGTCACACAGCTAGTAAGTGTTAAGTGTCTGAGGCTGAATTTGAACTCAGGTCCTCCTGACTCCAGGGCTGGTGCTCTATCCACTGTGCCACCTAGCTGCCCCCCACATAATCATTCATTAAGAGAGCATTTGTGCTAAATGCTGGAGAATGAGTGGGAGAAACTGATCACCTCTCAAGCCTCTGAATTGAAGCTCTCAACCCTAGAACACATTCAAAGTATTTGCATTTTAAAGGAAAGCCTTAGAGATGGAATGCTTAACCTAAAGAAATAAATTATTATATTTGGTCTGGCCACCTTTCCTAGGCACTTCAAATCATACCTCAGAGGCAGCCTTATAGTCTCATACACAGCACTGTCACGGCCAGACCTCTTAAGGGCTCATAGATACAGTTTTGACTTCATCACTTATGCAACTCTGGATTGTAGAGATTATGATTTCCATAGTAACTAGCCTTTTTTCCCCTTTAAATAAAAGGCACCTTTTATGGAGTCCTTTTGTCTCTTCGACTCCCCTCACTTGATTGAAACCTCCCTTATAACAAAGAAAAAACAACTTAACAAACAAAAAAATACAAAAAACACAAAAAACCAAAGCTCAACCCTGATAACAATGACCACATCTGATAATACATATAATATTCTGTTCTAGTAGCAGTCTGCCTCCCCCACCTCTCTGCCTTAAAGGAGCAGCATGCTTCATTATCTATCACCCAGGATCTTCACCACTTTTTTCAATCACTACCTTTTAGTGAGCTTTTCATTTACATTGTTGTAGTCATTGTGTATATTTATTTTTTTGGTTCTGCTTATTTTACTCTGCATCGGTTTATACAAATTGCCCCATGTTCCTCTGAATAACGCACATTTGTCATTTCTTACTGCACAATAACATGACATTACCACTATGTACCATGTTTATTTGTTTTTGCAATCATTTGCCAATGGATTGGCATTCACTTTGCTTCTTGTTCTCTGCTACCCTATGGAGTACTGCTGTGAATATGGTAGCTGTGGGAGCTTTATTTCTATCTTTGATTTTCTTGGACCATTTATTTGCCTACTAGGGAGATCACTTGGTCGGAAGGTTGGGACACTTTTCATTTTTCTTGCATAATTCCAACTTTATACCCAGAATGGTTGGAGCACTTCACAACACCACCAACAATGCATCAGCCCCTCCAACACTGACATTTTCTGTCTTTTTTCATCTTTGTCAATTTGCACAGTAAAACTTCTGAGTTGTTTTGCTTTGAATTTTTCTCACTTTTAGTGATTTGGAGCATGTTTTCATGTGCTTATTTATGTTTTACAATGCTTTTGAAAACTAAATTTTTAAATGATAAGTTTTGTAATTCCACTCAATTCAATTCAACTTCTGTTTATTAAGTACCTACTAAGAGTCAGGAACTGTCCCAGGTACTGAAGAGAGAAGACAAAAAAGGAAATGGTTGCTGTCCTCAATGAGCTTACACTCTACTGGGGGTGATACAGTACATGGATAAACAAATACAAATTATACACCAAGTAGTGCAGTGGATAGAGCCCTGGGACTGGATTCAGGAAGACCAGTCTCTGGCACTTACTGTGTTACTTTGGACAAATCACTTAATCTCTGTCTGTCTCAGTTTCCTCGACTGCACAATGGGGATAATAGTGGCACTTGTGAGGAAAAAAATGAGACGACATTTGTAAAGCACACAGAACAATGCCTGCTACATAGTAGGTGCTTAATAAATTCTTGTTTCCTTCTTTCCTTCGTGATAGAAGGTCATGGTAAGCACCAACAACTGAAGAAATATTGTTGTTTGTTTTGGGGTTTTTTGGGGGGGATTTGTGGGGCAATGAGGGTTAAGTGACTTGCCCGGGGTCACACAGCTAGCAAGTGTCAAGTGTCTGAGGCCAGATTTGAACTCAGGTCCTCCTGAATCCAGGGCCGGTGCTCTATCCACTGCAGCACCGCCTAGCTGCCCCGAAATACTGTTGTTGTTTGTCCTTCATTCTCAAAGAGGACTATGACACTGGGGTAATATCATGACTTATAGTAAATTGGATTTAAGTGAGGGAGGGCTGTGCAAGGTCATCAACCTCACTCTCTCCTCCAGAGCCATCTGGGTCCAGTGGCAAGATATACATCAGCATGACTGGAGATGGCCCCGGGTATCGAAGGCAATTGGGGTTGTGACTTTCCTAGGAGTACACAGCTAGTAAGTGTCTGAAGTGAGATTTGAACTCAGGTCCTTCCAACTTCAGGGTCAGTGCTCTATCTACTGTGCTACCTAACTGCCCCTCTGAGGGAATAAGGAAAAGGCCGATATAGAATGAGTGAATGAAAAAAAAAGTATTGTTTCCTATAACTGAGCACTGGCCATTAAAATGGAAAAAAGTCTGTCCCTGCTCTCAAGGAGCTCCCATCCTAATGGGGGAGACAACACATAAAGGAGAGCTCCTCTTCAGGACAGATGGAAAGGTCCCATAGAATAAAGGGAAAACAGAAATGCCAGTCAGTGACATTGCTAAAAACCATATCAGTTTCTGGTGTTCAACCATCAATTGCTCCAAGGACTTTGGTGGTAGGAACTTTCTTTTTGGAGGTCACTGGGGGCTGCCAGAAGGGGCTTTACCACCCACAGAAGTAGTCAGCATGCTGTATCTCCACATGGATTGATTGCTACCCTGGGTGGCAATTGTTGGGGCCAGACTAGGAGCTGGTCTGGTCTGGAGGGTGCTGCTATTGCCAAGGCTTTTACTCTTGCCTGTCCTGAAGGGCCTGGTTGGTCAATGGTTGTTGTTGCTTTCAGGGGGATGGTGGGCCACATCTCCACAGGGGTTGCTCCCCTCAATTATGGCTGTGGGGGCTGGGCAGGAAGGAGGACTGCTAGTCTGGGGGTATGGGGGTACTGGGAAAATGGTTAGCAAACAGATCTCTAGGGGGGAAATTGCATGCACAACACGCTTTTCATTTTAACCAGCATTATTAACATTTTCTCCATCACTTTCTTAAGTCTAGATAATCACCAAAACAATAAATATAGTCTTGATTTGTAGCATTTCCAAGGTATAAATGGCTAGACTGAAAATTTAGTAACTGGATTTGACTCCAGCACACTCCTGTTTGAATTGTGGTTCAATTCCCAGGACTTTCAGGTCCTGAACTATCACCACCAGGCTTAGAAGGGAGGTGGCAACTGAGGTGCTGGGAGTGTATAGAAAACTCTTTTGAAAATTTCAATATAGCCAATGTATGATCACAGAAGGAGCTAGGCCAGTCACATATCAGGAGGAAGAGGTAATTAGCCTGAATGTTACACTGCTGCTCATGGAATGTTAAAAGTAGCTTATTTAGAAATGAAAAGAATGCTGCTAGTGATCAATGTTCCATTTGGCAAGTTAGAAGCATTTAGTAATCAAAGCTAGCCTTTAACTGAAGGATGAACCCCTCTAACATTCCTGACATAGCTTCTCCTTGAAGACCTCCAGTGACAGGGAACTCACTACCTCCTGAGGCAATCCATTACATTTGTTTCTAACATTCCAGCAAAAGGCCAAATTCTGGCTAATCACGATATGGGTGAGCTTTTATGAGAGGAAAACAGAGAAGACTTGGCAACTGACTAGATGGGGCAGGGGTGGAGTGAAGTGTTGGGAATGATTACAAGGTTTGGAACCTGGGTGACTAGAAGGAAGGTGGTACCCTTCCTAGAAATCAGGGTGTTTGGAAAAGGGAAAGGCCCAGACAGGGGTTCTTAACCTGGGCATCCAATAACTCATTGTTTTTAAAAAATATATTGTGATAGCTATGTTTCAATATAATTGATTTTCTTTGTAACCCTATTTACTTTACTTTATGCATTTAAAAACATTCTGAGAAAGGGACCATAGGCTTCACCAGCTTACTAAAGAAATCCCTGACTCAAGAAAGAAAGAAAGAAAGAAAGAAAGAAAGAAAGAAAGAAAGAAAGAAAGAAAGAAAGAAAGAAAGGAAGGAAGGAAGGAAGGAAGGAAGGAAGGAAGGAAGGAAGGAAGGAAGGAAGGAAGGAAGGAAGGAAGGAAGGAAGGAGAAAAGAGAGGGAGGAAAGGAGGGAAGGAAGAAGGAAGCAAGTAATGAAGGAGAAAAGAAAGAGGGAAGGAGGAAGGATGCAAGGAGGGAAGAAAGGGAAAAGAAAAGCAAACAAAAGAAATTTTTTTAATCTCTGGCTTAGGAGGAAAGATGATTTCCATTTTGGGCACATTGACTGGATATACAGATGGACATGCCCAATGACTGGTTGGTGATGTGGGACTGGAGCTCAGGAGAAAGACTAGGGCTGGATATATAGATCTGAAAGTCATCTGTATACAGAGGGTAATTGAACCTAGAGGAAATGATGAGATCACTTCAAAAGCTTCCAGCCAGAATTCATTATGAAAATGCTGATGCAGATTGGTTCATAATTCATGCAATATTATTAAACCTTTGTTGTGTAGGTTGCTGTCCTATCTAACTTTTCCCTCTGTAATCCAAAGTCCAATTTAATACGGAGTCTATCTATCTATATATAATGACCGATAGACAAGGTTATTAAGTTTTGCCTTTTTTGTAGCTGCTCTCCAGAATAATAAAAACATTCATTTCCTATCAACTTCTTGGATGGATGACTGTTATTGTAAAATCTAAAGGACAACCTGCATTCTCAATCTGCCTGGCAAGTACTAAACAGAGGAATTCAGCTCTGGCTATTGGGGATATAATAAAGTGGCAACCACGTTCTATTGAAATGGACTATTTATTTCCCAGACAGCATCGGGCACCTTAGCCAGGTGGCCAAAAGAGCTTTGGTATGTCTGCTAGAAATAACCAGGAGGGAGCTTGTTTGTCTATCCCACCAAATATTGAAATGTGACTCGGATTGTCCTTTTATATTACTGTATGCCATAATCCCGAGGGTTTTTCTGAGCAAATCCAAAGGCAGATAAGCAAATGCATGCATCAGGAACAGCACACTGTGCCTCGTGCTAAGCAAATAAATCTAACTATCCTGCTGTGATTGCTTTTGCTGACCATTTTTCCTCTGTCTCCTATAAGCACATTCTCTCCCATCCACCAAGGAACTCGTTCTCCCGAGCCCAGCCCCCATCTTCTCTCATCTCTTGCTGTTTTCACCTACTCCCTAAACCATTTAACCTATAGCAATTGAATGAATGAATAAATGAGAGGGAGAGGAGGGAGGGTGAGAGGGAGGAAGGAAAGAAGGAAGGAAGGAAGGAAGGAAGGAAGGAAGGAAGGAAGGAAGGAAGGAAGGAAGGAAGGAAGGAAGGAAGGAAGGAAGGAAGGGAGGAAGGGAGGAAGGAGGAAGGAGGGAGGAAGGAAGGAGGGAAGGAAGGAAGGGAGGAAGGAAAGAAGGGAGGGAGAAAGGAAAGAAAGTAGGAAGGAGGGAGGGAAGGAAAGAAGGGAGGAAGGAAGGAAGGGAGGGAGGGAGGGAAGAAGGAAAGGAGGGAGGGAGAAAGGAAGAAGGAGGGAGGGAGGGAAGAAAGGGAGGAAGGAAAGAAGGGAGGAAGAATGGACATTTATTAGATTGGATTCCACCTGGATGGGTTCCCAAGTGGTCAGTCAATAAACATTTATTAAGAGGCTACTATGGGAGGCAGCTAGGTGGTACAGTGGTTGGAGCACCAACCCTGGAGTCAGGAAGATCTGAGTTCAAATCCGGCCTCAGATACTTGACACTTACTAGCTGTGTGACCTTGGGCAAGTCACTTAACCCTCGTTGCCCAACCCAAAACCCAAAACCAAAACAAAACAAAACAAAAAAAGAAGCTACTATGCACCAAGCACAGTGCAAAGTATGAGAGGTACAAAGGAAGATAAAAGACAGTCCTTGCTCTCAGGCAGTCCCCCGTCTAATTGAGAGAGCACATGCAAACACCTATGTACAAATAAGGCATATACAGGATAAATAGGAAATAATCACCAGAGGTAAGAAGGTGTTGGAATTAAGGGGGATCAGTAGAAGGTAGGATTTAGCTGGGAAGCCAGGATAAGGATAAGGGGGATAAGGAGGGAAAGCATCCCAGGCATGGGGCACAGTGCTAGGGAGATGGAGTGTCCATGAACCAATGGTCTGTATTGTAGTGGAGACAGAGGTTTTTAACAACAACAATGAAAACTCTTCTAGCTTTTTAAGGTTTGCGAAATGCTTGACATATGTTAACTGCTTTGAATGGAGGGATTACTGAGTCTGTACTTACTTCCTCCCCTGCTGAGATGGACAGTGACTCAGGGGTGCAGCTTGTGGGAGAGAAGGAGATGGGCCTCCCAGCTGGCTCTAAAAAAAGCTATAACTGCCAAGATAATTGGGCCATAACTTACTTCCTTCTCAGAGCTGGAAAGGACCTCAGAGTTCATCCAACTCAATGTGTAAATGCACAAGAATTCTCTCTAAGACGCAGCCCCAAAGTGACCATCCAGCCTCTGTGCAAAGACCCCCAGGGAGGTGAAACCCACCAGCTCCCAAGGCAGCCTCTTCCAGCAGAGAACGTGTCCAGTCACGAGGAGCCTATATCTCCTTTATGCCATCTCCCCATTGCTCCTATTTCTACTCTCTGGGCTTTCATCCGACAAGACCAACCCTCCCTCCAGCAATCTTCATGGGCCAGGTTAACGCTTCTGGTAAGATGGCTCAGTCATAGGTCATGTTGAACCTTTGCTCCACTCTACCAGAGAAGCAGCATGGCCCAGTGGATGGAGAGGTGGCCTGGGAGCTAGAATGACAGGTGTTCACGGCCCTCCTCTGACCCATCCTTGCTGTGTGGACCTGGGTAAGTCACTTAACTTCTCTCTACTCTGGACACTTCTCAAAGACTAAGTTGCAGAGAAGGTGAAGAGCTGCTTTGGCAGAGGGAGTTTCCTCATTCAGAGATCCCCTAAACTATACCAATGATATCACTAGGCCAGTCCCTCTTTCTCACCTTAAGATAGTATGAAATGTGCTAAATACGATACAGGTACACTAACCAAAAGGAAGTTCCTATCTCTTCCCTTTAAGCAAGGCTACCCTACACACATACCTCTTTTTTGGGTCACCAGAGTTGCTTCTGATCTAGTACTGGTTTTTCCTTTTCTTAGTTTCCCCAGTGATTAGCACAGGGCTTAAGTGCTTAATAAATGTTTGCTAATCAGCTGATCATTACCCTTTCCCCAGTTAGTTTTCTCTTCTCCTAGCCCTACCAGGAATCCCTCTCTTTTCCACTCCCGCCCTCCCCCACCCCCATTCCTGCTCACTACATTGATCACTATCTTACTGGCACATCACTTTATCCTTTATGATTTTCTCTGATGTTTGGGTTGAAGGGAATTATGAAGAAAAATAGTTGGGAGGAACTAAGCACAAATACCCCCAGATTCACAATTTTTCTTAGGGCTGGGTCCTAATTGTTTTCAACTGAGAGGCAGCGTGGTGTAGTGGATGAGACGCTAGACTTGGAAAGACCTGAGTTCATGTCCTTCCTTTGACACTAACTGTGTAACTCTGGGCAAGCCCCTTCCCTGTCCTGAGCCTCAGTTTCCTCTTCTGTAAAATGAGGGGTTGGACTCCATGGTCTGAGAAGGCCCTGCCTGCTCCAGATCTCAGATCCTATAGACCAGTGGCATCAGTTCAAGTAGAAACAAACCTTGTATTGTCATCTTTTGTTCAGCATTTTCCAAGGGCCTTTTAATCGGGTTTGGGCCTACTTGGGAGTGTGGGGGGCCACATTTGACACCTGTGTGATAGGCCATTCAAACACAATGCAGGCTGCATACATGGTCTTTCTGCTGTGGGCAGCCAGCCACTCTGTAGGAACACTGGGGCTGTGAGGGGCTGGGGGCATATGGTGGCATGATAGTTCTTGGGTGGGTTTGATGTGTAGCTGTGGATTCCCCGTGGTAATCGTGTATTTGTTATCCTGGCAGGACTGGAGTGAATTTGAAAAATGAGGAGTGAGGTGGCTCCGGGCCAGAAATGATTATGAGATTCCACCTTTTGCCAGTTCACATGCTGATCATAAGGAGAGGTAGCCTGTCATATTTAGACATTGTTTCTTTCCCCAGCCTTGTGGGAGCTGGAGACAATAGACGGTTTTAAACTCGGAGGCCATCTAGTCTAACCCCTTCCTCATTTTATAGGACAAGCCTAGGGAGGCAGAAGGATTTCATTTGGGTCAAACAGCTGGTCTTTGAACCAGTTCAAGATTTGAACCCAAGTGTATCTACTACTTGAGGGGCAGCTAGGTGGTGCTGCAGTGGATAGAGTGCTTGGACCTGGAGTCAGGAAGACTCACTTCATGAGTTCAAATCTGGCCTCAGACACTTAGTAGCTGTGTGACCCTAGGCAAGTCACTTAACCCAGTTTGCCTCAGTTTCCTCATCTGGAAAATAACCTGGAGAAGGAAATGGCAAACCTCTCCAGTATTTTTGCCAAGAAAATCCCAAATGGGGTTATGAAGAGTCAGAAACAACTGAAATAAATTAACAACAAAAGTGTCTACTACACCACCTCCCCTTTCCCTTAATATTTATTGAGTGCAGAAATACATGAGACTGTGCCTAAGCACATGATTGAGTGAGTGGAAATAGCTTTGTGGCACTGGATTTGGTGGCAGAATATCTGGGTTTGAATTCTAGGTCTGCCACTTACTGGCCAAGTGGCCCTGGATGAGTCACTAAAGCTCATTTTGATCATTTGTAAAATCAGGGAGCTGGACTAGATGATGCCTGAGGCTCCCTCCACTCTGCCCTCCCACTATTGTTCCAATACAGACCCAGTGACAGTTTATGGGGGTGGCTAGGTGGCACAGTGGATAGAGCACTGGCCCTGAAGTCAGGAGGACCTGAGTTCAAATCTCACTTCAGGGGCAGCTAGGTGGTACAGTGGATAGAACACTGGCCCTGGATTCAGGAGGACCTGAGTTCAAATCCGGCCTTGGACAATTAACACTTACTAGCTGCGTGACCCCAGGCAAGTCACTTAACCCCAATTGCCTCAAACATCCAGGGCCATCTCAAATCATCCTGATGTATATCTTTCCACTGGACCCAAATGGCTCTGGAGGAGAGAGTGAGGCTGGTGACCCTGCACAGCCCTCCCTCACTTCAATCCAATCCACTGCAAGTCATGACATCACCTCCCCATGTCATGGTCCTCTTTGAGAATGAAGGACAATCAACAACAACAGTGACAGATTGTATACCTGTTGTCTGACGACCCTCCTAAGGCAGTCAGAAGGGTTCATCATCACACTGACTGCATTAATTACCACCAATTCTTGGGTTATGGATGGTGTGTGAGTGAACACCTATCCTGACAAAATTACATATCTTGGAAGTATGGATGGCACTAAGTTCAGCACACACACACATACATATATACATGTGTGTTGTATGTTAGCAAGAACATAGATATGCACACGTGTTATAAACGTATATAAAGCCATCCATAAATAGATGGATAGATAGATAGATAGATATTGCCATTTCTTATGCTCAGATTCCCAAATGGGCCTGTGATCTCATTGATTTGGAGATTCTTTCCAATGCTGCAGACCTGGATCATGGCCCCTCCTTCCCTGTGAATCCTGGGCACCTCTCATCTCAGTCTGCCATGATTTTGGGAGTTCCCTAGGGGGTTCACCCAATGTGTTGGAGAGCTTCCTTCATTTCTCCCAATATTGGTGGAATACCAGTGGAGCATTGGCGCCGTCCAGCTGCCACACTCACCCTGGCAATGTGAACAGCCCATCTACTCCTCCTACTATTCATTTCCCTTATGACGTTCACAGGTAACATGAGCACATAGTTTAAAGCTGGAAGGTAGCGAATTCAACTCCTTCATTTCACAGAGAATGAAACTTAGGCCCAAGGAGGTGAAGGGACTTGCCCAAGGTTACACCTATCTCTGGAGCCTGAAGGGACCTCAGAGACCCTCTAGTCTGCTCCCTCAATTTTTACTAACAATAAGGGTGGTGAAAATAAGAATAGCTAGCATTTATATTGTGCTTTATGGTGTAAAACGCACCATATAGATATTACCTCATTTTATTCTCACAACAATCCTGTGAGCTAGGTACTATTATGATCTCCATTTGACAGATGAGGAAATTGAGGGAGGCAGAAGTTAAATAACTTGCCCTGGGTCACAAAGCTAATAAGCATCTGAGGCCAGATTTGAACTCAAGTCTTCCTGACTCGACATCCAGCACTCTGCTACAGAGGTATTGAACACTAGGCCCACAACACTCCCAAGTTGGGGGTATGGGGAAGGGGAGAGAAACATTAAAATGTAATTGGGAAATGATTTTTAAAAGAAAGAAAATTAAGAAATAAGGCCTTCCTGATATTATATTTTAAAATTAAATCCTCAGGGGCAGCTAGGTGGCGCAGTAGATAGAGCACCAGCCCTGGATTCAGGAGGACCTGAGTTCAAATCCGGTCTCAGGCACTTAAATTAACACTTACTAGCTGTGTGACCCTGGGCAAGTCACTTAACCCCAATTGCCCAGCAAAAAAAAAAAAAAGCCCTCAGGGATCCTCCTGAATGGAATAGTGACCCTCATTTGAGTTTGAGTTTGAAACTACTGGGCTATACCACCTAGCTGCCTGCCTAGTGAATTGATTTGTTCCAAGTCCAGCAGCTAGGTGGCACAGTAGCTAGAATACCCACCCTGGAGAAACATCGGCCTGAATTCAAATCCAGCCTCAGACACTTCCTAGCTGTGCTGCCCTGGGCAAGTCACTTAACCCAGTTTACCTCAGTTTCCTCATCTGTCAAATGAGCTTGAGAAGGAAATGGTCAACCACTCTAGTATCTCTGCCAAGAAAACCCCCAATGGGGTCACCAAGAGTCTGACATGACTAAAAATGATTGAACCACAACAACAGACAGCTAGTAAGCGCCCAAGGCAGAATTTGAACTCAAGTCCTTTTGATCAAGTACTATCTCAGCCAGGGCTAATATTTAGAGACACTTGAACTGCTCTGATTCTAAGTAGGGGGAAGGGTCCCTGCAGTCTAGTGAGTTACTTTTAGCCCCAATGTTGCTAGCTGGGACAGAGTCTTTGATACTATTACAAGTAATTAAAATATGTTTATGTGTTGCTTTAACAAATAAAACATAGTTCATTTATAATATTTAATTATATAATCATGTGTAATTATTTATTGAATGGAAATCTTAGTTCTATTTCATGTGAATATTATTATTCAGCGTTTGAACATAAGAACTTCTTCTAAGACCCTTACATGTAAGTAGGCTAATATTTCCCCTATTTATACTATTATTTTGCTTAGCAAACTTTTTCCCCCCAAAGCTACAGGTAAAAATCCCATTACCAGGGTCCTGTATATCAAAGCTGCTTCCCCACAAAATCACCACAGATGGTCCATTGGCAATCTAGTTATAAAAATGATCTCCAATGAGTGCTTTCTCTGAGCCCTAGCTCTTTAATTAAGAGTCACTATCCAGGTTGCCATGCTATTTGTGTTGGAGATGGCAGCCAGAACAGCTAATGGGCTCCAGGCCTGCATTAAGAGAGGCCCAGCTTTCAGCAAGAAGGAGGTGATCAGCCCTCTGTGCTCTGCCCTGCTCAGACCCCATCTGGAATCTCGTGTTCAATTCTGGGTATCGCACTTTATAAAGGACATTGATATGCTGGACAGTGGCCAGGATAGGGAAGGGCCTGGAGGGATTAGAATAAAAGAACTAGGGTTGTTTAGCTGGAGAAGAGAAGTCAATTTGCCCTCAAATCTTCGAAGGGCTGGCATTTGGAAGAGGGATTGAACTTGTTCTGGTTTGCCCTGGAGGGCAGAATTGGGTGGGAGTGGTAGAAAGAAGTTGGAAAGAGGTGACTCAGAGCCATCCTGTGGGCTTGACCCCCCAAAGAGGCAAGTTTCTCTACACCTATTCCAGAGGAATTAAATGGAGAATTTGAAAACAAAGACAAGCTGTGGCTCATGTCTAGGGGTTCCCCAAAGTGGATAACAGGGTTTCTTCTAGAAAAAGTGTTCAAGAGAAGCTGTGTGGTGTTAGGAGAGGTAGTGTGGTCTAGTGGATAGAGCACTCATAGTCAGGAAGACTTAGGTTCAAATCCTGCCTCAGACACTAAATCTGTTGGATCTCAGGCAAGTGACCTCCCTGGGCCTCAGTTTCCTTATCTGTAAAATGACAGACTCACTGGTGCCTATTATTTTGCTAAACAAATTTGATTTAGCAAGATCTCTTTCATCTTTGGATCCATGATCAGATGAACAAATACATACAAAGCACTTTGCAAACCCTAAAGTGCTATATGAAGTTTGGCTATAATCATTGTTATGATTATTATCCCATGTGTGACCTTATCAAGTCACTTCCCTTTCCCTGGGCCTCAGTTTCCTTCTCTGTAAAAAGAGGGAATTGGACTAGATTCTTTCTGAGGTCTCTTCCAGTTCTAAATCTAAGATCCTGAGATCAGTTAACAATATGGGCATCAGCTATAGGGGAGCTGTTTATGCCCACCATAGGAAATGCATAACTCACAAAGCCATGCATGAATGTGGACAATATAACACACTCAAATGGCCCATTACACTCACTAGGCTTTTCCCAGAAAGTAGACACTCTTTGTGAGCTCCTCAAGGGCAGGGACTGTCTTCTACCTTTCTTTGTATTCCCAGCACTTAGCCCAATTCCTGGCACATAGTAGGCACTTAGGAAATGTTTATTGACTGACTGACTGACTGTTGACCAGATATTTCCAATCCACCTTGTACCTGCACTGTCTAAGCAACTCATAGCAATTATCATGGAGGGTTGGCAAGGTCTAGACCTCTTGGTGGACCAAGGTATAATTTTCTTTAGTCCTTCAGGTGCAGGATGACCTTAGTTGGTGGCCCTCTTCTCCTCATGATAATCACTAGCATTTACATTGCACTTTAAAGTTTTCTCATCTGATCCTCACTGCTACATTGGAAGATAGGTGCAACTATTTTTCCCATTTTACATTCCCATTTTTAGTCCCATTTAGATGAAGAAACTGAATAAGGTTGAGGGAGTTACCCAGAGTCATCCAGCTAGTAAATGGTTTTTTTTTGGGGGGGGGGGCAATGAGGGTTAAGTGACTTGCCCAGGGTCACACAGCTAGTAAGTGTCAAGTGTCTGAGGCTGAATTTGAACTCAGGTCCTCCCGAATCCAGGGCCAGCGTTGTTGTTGTTGTTGTTGTTGTTGTTGTTGTTGTTGTTGTTGTTTTGTTTTTTTTTTTTAGTGAGGCAATTGGGGTTGAATGACTTGCCCAGGGTCACACAGCTAGTAAGTGTTAAGTGTCTGAGGCTAGATTTGAACTCAGGTACTCCTGACTCCAAGGCCGGTGCTCTATCCACTGCACCACCTAGCTGCCCCTAGGGCCAGTGTTTTATCCACTGCACCACCTAGCTGTCTCCTGAGCTAGTAAATGTTTGAAGGAGGATTTGAACCTAAAATTTACGAGGTCCTGATTAGGGTGAACAAGAGATCCCCTAAAGGGAATACATTATTCAAATTCACAGTGCATATTTCCATTGGGCTAGAACCAATTATCATATTTTACATAATTATAACTTCAAGTAGTATGGATCTAAATACATGTGACCACTTCAGGGCCTAATTCACAAAAATCAGGACCTACCATGTTGTCTCACATTTTGGGCCATAAAATGAATTTAACTGTTCATATTGTGATTCTTTCTAAAGACAATGTGACATACTATCGGAGTGTGTGGCACTTGATATCTGGAGGGGCCTGTACACAATTGCGCAAAGCTGTGTCCATTTGCCTGGCCAGGAAAAGAGGAAGTGCTATGATTAAGCTGCCCTGGCGAGGGTGGCTCAATGAAACTATGAGCTAGGTCACACAGGGTTACCCAAGATGGGCAGGTCATAGTGGAGAGTTCAGACAAAAGGTGATCTCCTGGAGAAGAAAATGGCAAACCACTCCAGTATCTTTGCCAAGAAAACCCCATGGACAGTATCTCTTCAAGAAAATTAGAGATATTTTATATTCTTGGGCTCAAAGATCACCATGGATGGAGACTACAGCCATGAAATTAAGCAATGCTTGGTCCTTGGAAGGAAAGCTCTGGCAAATCTGGACAGCAGACTAAAAAGCAGAGACATCACCTTGCTGATAAAGGCCCGTATAGTCAAAGTTGAGGTTTTTCTAATAGCAGTGTATGGCTGTGAGAGTTGGACTATATGGAAAGCTGAGTGCCACAGAATCAACACTTTAGAATTGTGGTCCTGGAGAAGACTCTTGAGAGTCCCTTGGACAGCAAGGAGATCGAATCAGTCAATGCTTAAAGAAATGAATTCAAGTTATTCACTGGAAGGTCAATTACTGAAGCTGAAGCTTGTATACTCTGGCCACATAATGAGAAGATGGGACTCATTGGAAAAGACTCTGATGTTTGGAAAGATTGAAGGCAAAAGGAAAAGGGGACGGCAGAGGAGCAGATGGATGGATGGATGGATGGATGGATGGATGGATGGATGGATGGATGGATGGGTGGATGGATGGATGGTGGCATGGAAACAACAGACATGAGCTTGGACAGACTTTGGGAGGTAGTGGAGGACAGAAGTCCATGGGTTCATGAAGAGTTGGACATGACTGAATGACAATAACAAGAAGCAAGGGTGGGTGACCCAGACTCCTCCTGGAGACAGGTTAAAAGCCCTCCTTACAGGGGCAGTTAGGTGGCACAGTGGATAAAGAACCAGCCCTGGATTCCAGAGGACCTGAGTTCAAATCCGACCTCAGACACTTGACACTTACTAGCTGTGTGACCCTGGGCAAGTCACTTAACTCTCATTGCCCTACTCCCCCTCCAAAAAAAAAAGCCCTCCTTCCCCTGAAACCTATAGCAGTGATATATGTGTCATGTAGTTCAGGCTAGCTTTTCCTTAAAAAGTATCGAAATCATCCTTGATCAACATAGCTTCCTGTTGGTAAAGTAGAAAAAGTCAGCCCATGAGAAATCAGCAACTTCTTCCTCATGGAAAAAGGCAAGGAAGATATGCTCAAGTGAATGAATGGCATAGCCTTGTGGGCCATCTTTTCCCTGCCACTGTTAGATGAATCTCCTGATCTATAAGTGACTCACTTCAGTCCAATCTAATTCTGAATAATCAGCTTGACCTCAATCAGGCCTGACCTTCAACAATGTTCTTTGACCTAATGACAGATGTAGCGGCACTGCCTCTCCTATGCCAGTGTCACCAAAGCTATTGGGGCAAAGGGTCAGAATGCCTCAACACCCCTTTCCCACCAACATGAGGAGATGAGTTGATGGTGGGCTGTTCCTGTGCCAACATTATTTCCTCCTCTCACCATCCCAAGACATGAGAAGGTGAGAATCCTTTGTCAAGGACCAGATTTGGAGGTCTCAGAACTCATAACCAAATGTTTAAGTACTGACTGTCCCTGATTAACAGAGAAAATAAAAGAACATCTCTTTTTTTTTTTGGTTGGGCAATGAGGGTTAAGTGACTTGCCCAAGGTCACACAGCTAGTAAGTGTTAATTGTCCGAGGCCAGATTTGAACTCAGGTCCTCCTGACTCCAGGGCCAGTGCTCTATCCACTGTGCTACCTAGCTGCCCCATAAAAGAACATCTCAAGTATCTGAAGACCAAGCATTTCAAACACCTGTCTCAACTAGAAGTCAAATACTTGTTCCAAGAGTACATTACTCAGGGCAGCTAGGTGGCGCAGTGGATAAAGCACCGGCCCTAGATTCAGGAGGACCTGAGTTCAAATCCGGCCTCAGACACTTAACATTTACTAGCTGTGTGACCCTGGGCAAGTCTCTTAACCCCAATTGCCTCAAAAAAAAAAGAGTACATTACTCTCTAGACATGGACCTTTGTCCCCACCTACAGCCCCAGCACTCTGCCATTTGGGGATGAGGCAATAGAACTAGCATGAGGTCATTCTATTTCTTGGGAAACTGCTCATCACTTACCAACTCAGACATAGGGCTCAATCTCCTTGGTGCTTCCATTTGCTTCTCTCTGGTGTCTGGGGAGAAACAAGCCTAAATAACCCTCTGTCATGACAAGATAGTAGAACCTGGAAAGGGGCAGCACCAGCCATCTAGTATGTCTTCATTCTATGGCTAGCAAACTCCCATTTCCTCCATTCCCTTTCCTATTGATTCAGTCACTTTCTGCTGAAACAAACATATACAGGGGGTTCCAAAAGTCTTAGTACAATTTTAAATTATTAAAGCTTAAAACTGCACTAAGACTTTAGGGATATATAGATACACACACACACACACACACACACACACACACATATATATATATATATATATATATACACACGTAATATATATGTGTGTGTATATGTATGTGTATTGTATGTGATGTGTATATGTATTGTGTGTATGTATGTGTGCGTCTATATATACTGGGCCTGGAGTCAGGAAGACCCGAGTTCAAATGCAGCCTCAGATACTTCCTAGCTGTGTGACCCTGGGCAAGTCACTTAACCCTGTTTGCCTCAGTTTCCTCATCTGTAAAATGAGGTAGAGAAGGAAATGGCAAACCAGTCCAATATCTTTGCCAAGAAAGCCTGAAATGAGGTCACAAAAAGTCAGACAGGACTGAAACAACTCAACAACAACATGTATGTGTATATATCTTCTTTCCCTGCTACCACTATCTGTTCTCTCATTCCCAGCCAGTTTATCCCCAAACCTCCTCAGGTTATCTATTGTCCTGCTTTCCCCCTCCTTGGTGGGCCCTATACTCCCACCTCTAACATTAACAAACTCCTTTTCATCATCTTATCTTTCTTAAGTGTAATCTTTCATCATCTTATCTCATCTTATCTTACCTATGTGATCTTGGGCAAGTCCCTGGGCCTCAGTGTCCTCCTCTGTTAGAATGAGGGGGTTGGGGGCAGCTAGGCGGTACAGTGGATTAAGCACTGGCCCTGAATTCAGTAGGACCTGAGTTCAAATGCAGCCTCCCACTTGACACATACTAGCTGTATGACCCTGGACAAGTCACTTAACCCTCATTGCCCCACCAAAAAAAAAAAAAAGAATGAGAGGGGTTGGCCTCTGAGGGTCCTTTCAGCACCAGATCTAGGTACCTATGCTCCTATCATCCCACTGCTGGGTATATACCCCTAGGGAGTCAATGATAGAAAGAAAGGTTCCTTATATACCAAAATATTTATATCAGCCCTTTGCTTTTCCAAATAATTTGTATTGGTAACTTGTTTTTACATCACCTACATTTCCCACTGAATTCCTTCTGCTATACTCTTGCAGGGAGTCATTCCATATAACAAAGAATAGTTTTAAAGGAAAAAAGAGGAAAAAGAAAAAAAAGCAATGAATATATTTTTTTAAAATTCCAACATCATATGCAATATATCACATTTGTGAATGAACGTTCCATCTCTGCAAAGGAATCAATAAGTGGTGTCTTCTCCCATTTCTCTTTTAGGGACACGTTCTTTGTAATTCTTTTTGTGGTGGCAAAGAATTGGAAAGAAATCAGATGCCCACCAAATGAATATAGGAAAGCAAGTTTTAGGTCAGGGTTCTTAAATTTTTTCCACTTGCAACCCCTTTTCATTCAAGAAATTTTTATGTGACCCCGGGTTTATATGTATGTATATACGTATGTATATGTGTATATACATACATGAGGTATATATGTGTGTGTGTATGTGTGGGTATGTGTGTATATGTATATATAGTTTTGTCGTCGGGCATTCAGAAACCTTTTACTGTCGCCAAATTTTTCGCCACCCCCACATTCAGTTACACAATCCCACATGGGGTCTCAACCCACAGTTTGAGAAGTTTTGTTTTAGGCCATCGTTCTTTGTAATTTTGCAGCATTCACTTTCAATGAGTTTGTATTGTGATTCTCTCCATTTACACTGTTGCAGATTTTGATATGTTGTTTCCCTGGTTCTGCATTCCTCTGTAAAAGTTCACATGCATCTTTACCTGCTTTCCTGTACTCATCCTTTTTGTCATACCTTATAACTCAATAATATCCCATTATGTTCATTCGTTCTCCCATTCCTTATTTGGTGGGCATTTATGTTGTTTCCAGTTCTTTGCCACCATAAAAAGGGACCAGCATTCTCTTTAACAGCAAAAACCAGGATCAAAGTGGATGCCTATTCATTTGGGAGGTGGCTAAACAAATTTTGGCACAGAAAAGCAATGGAATATTACTGTGCTTTAAGAAATGACAAATACAGAGAAACATGGGGAGAGTGATATGAGCTGATCCAGAAAGAAATAAGCAGAATCAGAAAATCATTGTACACAATGACTGCAACAATAAACATGTAAGAACATACAAAGACTGTGAAATTAGATCAACCAAGAAGAGAAAATGAACTTCCCTCCCTTTTTTGCAGACTATCAATCAATCAATCAGCATTTATTAAGCACCTACTTTATGCCAAGTACTGTGCTAGGCTCTGAGGATACAAATACAAAGGATGAAACCTAGTCCTACTTAAAAGGAGCCTACTTTTGAATGGGAAAGACAACAAGGGCATATATAAGTATATATAGCACATGAAAATAAATACAGAGTAGTTAAATACAAGGTGGTCTGGGAGCGAGGGTACTAGTAGTTGGGGGAACAGGAAAGGTCTAGTGTATAAGATAGTATTTGAGGTATCTTAAAGGAAGGGAGGCATTCAATGAAGTTGAGGTGAGGGGGCAGCTATGTGGCGCAGTGGATAAAGCACTGGCCCTAGATTCAAGAGAACCTGAGTTCAAATCCGACCTCAGACACTTGACACTTACTAGTTGTATGACCCTGGGCAAGTCACTTAACCCTCATTGCCCCACAAAAAGAAATAAACAAACAAACAAATGAATGAATGAATGAATAAGAAATAACACTAATAAAAATTTAAAAAATAAAAAGTTGAGGTGAGAAGGGAGAACATTTCAGGTATGGGGGACAGCTAAGACAAAGGTACACTAATAGAAGATAGAGTATCATGTGTGAGGACCAGAGAGGGGGACCATGAGTATGGATATGGAACACTAATGTTGGAGTTGGTTGATATGTTGGTCAGTTTTGCTGAACTGTTCTTTTTCCTTCTTTGTTGTAAGGGATGGTGGGTCTTTTGATATGTTGGGAAATGTAGGTGATGTAAAAATAAGGGATATCAATAACAATTAAAAAGAAAATAGGGACCATCTGTCATGAGCTCTCTCTGTTCCCCTACTCCATACCAAAACCCCTCTAAATCATTACCTATTCTCTCTTTTATTTCCCTAGTCTCTAACACAGAGATAATCCTTCTCATTGCCAAGACCAACCTTTCTGCTTGTGCCCTTGTACCCATCCCTCCTGGGATGACTAACCCTGTAGAATTTTAGTCCATCAGAACATACCTATGCTTTCTCTGTTACCCTTTGAAATCTGCTTTGCTAAAATCTATGTCAGTCTCTTCCTGGCTTTCCCCTTCTTCTCTACCAAAAATTCTAAGATAGAGTGGTCACTTCCCCTTATTGCTTCCTCTACCTTTTAAAGTATGAAATTATCATTGAAGCAAGCTGAAAAATTATTAGCTGCTCTGCTTTTGGCAGAGCGAGCACTCCAGCAGATGTCCAAATAATTGAAGTCCCCCATTGCTACTATATCATGCCTCTGTGCCAGGTTTGTGATCTGTTTCCTGAGCTTCTCATCTATTTCCTCTTTCTGTCCAGGTGCTAGATAGTATATTCTGATGACAATATAACTGTTGTTTCTTTTTCCGATGATCTTCACCCAAATACTCTCCACCATGCTTCCCCCCTCTGATCTCGGCATTTCATCACATAAGTATACCTTCTCAATATATGACATGATTCCCCCTCCCTCCTGTCCCTTTTGAATAAGTTATCTCCCTCTGGAGCCCTGTGTCTGATCCCACCAAGTCTCTGTGATGGTCACAGTGCAGAATTTGCCTCTGTATTAGGATCACTGTGCTTGCTCTCCATACCTTGTTCTTTTGTGCACCGACATTTGAGGGCATGGGTTTTATTGCTATTGACTTTCTTGGACTTTGTCTCCTGTGAATTTCTGGGCTTCTAGACTGCTATTTTTCTTCTTAGATTGTAGTTACTCTCTATGGTATCTAGGTTGGTGGAAATACATCAGCATCTCTCTCTCTCTCTCTCTCTCTCTCTCTCTCTCTCTCTCTCTCTCTCTCTCTCTCTCTCTCCCTCTCCACCCCCACCTTCGTTTTCATTTTATAGCCCTTTTGATTAGATTTGCAAGGCTCTTCAATACTATCCAGACTGTTTCAAAACATCGAGAAAGATGATAGACTCCTGAACTCATTTTATGAGGCAAATATAGTGTTGATCACTAAACCAAAGAAAGACAGAGTTGAGAAAGAAAACTCTAGACCAATATTATTAATAAATATTGATGCAAAAATACTAAATAAAATAGTCACACATAGAATACAGCAATGCATCAAAAAAAGTATCCATCACAGTAGCTCACATTTAATATCGGGAATGATTTATAAATGGAATGCAAGAGTGGTTTAATACTGCAAAAACAATCAATATAATAAATTTTGTCAACAAGATAAAATCTCACCCAAACCCTTTGCCTTTAATAGAGAAAAAGCAAGGACTACAAGATCCTATCATTAGGGAAAGAGAAAGCTTTTTATAAAACCCAGCCCTCATTTATGTTAAGCATGTTAGCAAATACAGGAGTGGAAGGACCTTTCCATAAGTAGATGTCTGCTCAAAAGTATATATCTGAAACTATGAGCTAGTAGTATGTGTAATGGAGAAACTTAAAAGCTTTTCCATTAAAAACAGATCTTAACCAGGGATGCCCACTCTGGACACATTTATTGAAGACAGTTTTAGAAATCATAACAAAAAGCACCAAGGCAAGAAAAGGGAATCAAAAGAATGGGCATCAGTGCTGAAGAAGTTCAAATATTCCTCATTTCAAATGGTGTGATGATCCACTTAGAAAGCCCTCCAAAAATGAATGGAGGTAATAAATGGCTTTCAGGAAGCAGTAAGCAAGGGGGAGGCAAAATAGTCTACATTTCCCCCTACTAGTGTCAAGAATCAAGAACAGTCGATAGAGAAAAGCCTTTTACAAAAATGACCAGAATGCATCAAATATTTGGGAATTAAGTCCTTAAGTTTTACAAGAGTACTGGACAAAAATGATTTTCAAATGATTTTGATAGAAACCAATTAACACTCGTTCAAATGAAGAGACGTCTTCTGTCTGTGGTTAGGTGACTTCCCCTCCAAATCTAAACGTATGAACCTATGATTGCCTGCTGTAGATCAGACATAATCAAAATGGCAAAGTATCTCAAGCTAACTTACAGATTTAATGCAATCTTAATCAAAATCCCTAAGATCATAACAAAATCCATATGCAAAAATACACATATTCGAAGTTTCAAGAATCAGTATGAAAGAAAAAATGAGAGAATGGGATATTCTGATACCTGGTACTTCTAGATATTAAAATGTACTCTACAGCAAGAATTCTTTTTTAAATGCTTGGTACTTGGGAAGAATAGAGAAATAGATCAGTGAAACAGAAAAGAGGACCCTCAAATAGAACCAATGATATGAAAAGATTAATGTTGGATAAACTCAAAAATTACTGGGGAATTGAATCCAACAGGAAAGAAGACTACAGGGAAAACTGGAGAAATACCCTTTGGGGTTATATGGGCAAAAAACTACCCTTTGGGCTAGAGGGGAAAAAATGCCTTTGGAGCCATACTTCACATGCATCACAATAAAGTATGACTGGATCAGGGTTTTCAACATTTAAAAGAATCATTAAAAAAGGAAAAAAAAACCAAGGAATATTATATTTCTTTAAACTATAGAAAGAAGGTACTTTTAAAAAATCAATAGAACAAATAGAAGAAATCATTGATGAGTTTGATTGGATTTTGTACAACAGAAAAAGCAATATCTTACAATTAGGAGAAAAGAAAAGGTTGGAAAAATATTTGAAGTAAACATATTTATGTATATATGTATGTTTCAACCACAACCTGTAAGGAACTGACATATATCTCTAAGACTAATAATACACACTCCTCAAATAGCACACTAGGTATGACAGACAATTTATTAAAGAGGAAATACAAATTGTTAATAACATATGTTCATACTTGAAAACAACACACACACACACACACATATGCCCAACAAGTAGAGAGAATGGTTGAATAAATTATAGTATTTTAATGTAATAGAATATTTTGGTGCTTTAAAAATGATAAATAAGGATGCATCTATGGAGACCGGGAAAGGCCTATAAGGGGTGATGCAGAACAAAATTATCCAAACCTGAACTGTACCCACACTGACTATGAGCACAAGAAATAAAGGAAATGTTAAAGGGAAGGAGAATAGAGCTAAAAGTGGCTGAACCTTGAGCAGATGTGGATGGGGACACAGAACAAAAGCACCTTATTTGCTTATTTGTTCTTTACTATCTTGTACCATTTTGCTTTGTTAACAGATACAATGTTTTGGGTAAAACTTGACCCTCACATTGCATGTTTATTTGATTATGTTTGTTTGTGGTTATTAGGTTTATAGCAAAGGCAAAAAAAGTACAAAAAATATTTGCAAGACTCCAGGCAAATGTATCATTCCCAGCTCTTGCTAAATGAGTCCCATCCCTGGCCAGGAGCCCATAATTCCTCTTTTTAAAGTCGTAGTCCAGAAATACAAATCCCATCTCCTTAACTAGCTATTTACTTCCCAATCCTGTATTTCTCTTCTAAAGCTATGGCCTTCAGTTGGCAGCAATGGTAAAAAAAAAAAAACCCACCTGTGCTCCTAAGGTCTTTAGTTTCTTACCCAAGGCTTCCTAATCCTTAGGAATGATTTATAGCTTCCTTCTGGCAAAATTGTTTCTGCCCACATGAATCACCAGCAGTGGTAGTAGTCATCACATTTGACAAGTCTTGGGAGGTCCTCCATCATAGTCTGAATACATACTCCAGGGAGACAGAAACCTCTCTCTCTCTCTGGTCACTCTTCCTAGTTTTTCCCTTCTTCTCTGCCAAACAGATAGTTTGCCTTGCGATCCCTCATTGGGGACTAGAAAAGCAGAACTTCTCTCTTCTTCCTCAAACCCTCTGACACTTCCTGGCTGTATGAGTTTGGGCAAGTCACTTTTCTTCCCTAAGCCTCAGTTTCTTCCTCTGTAAAGTGTGGGGGGGATGGGGCGGCCTCAGTTTCTTCCTCTGTAAAGTGTGTGGGGGATGGGGCGGCCTCAGTATCCTTTGAGATCCCTTCCACATCTCTAAATTTATGACCTGATCCGGTGATCTCTCACTTGATGGTGCCCGTGGATGCACAACCATCATACATTGGAAGAGAAGCAGCTGCTTCCTCCTCAGAGGGGCTAGTTTCCTTCTTCAGGAAGAACTTCACATCTGTTTCTTAGCACCCACTTAAGGGGTTCTTTTCTCCATTCCTTTCTGTGTCGCATCATCCACCCTCCAATCTCCTGACCAAGGACAGGTTCTCCTCAGCCTTTTCAGATTCATCATTTATCTTCTGTGCTTTAATGTTGATAAGAAGTGGACCTGTAGCCTCACTGGTACAGGGAACTCCCAGGGGAGGAAACACCCTCTACCAATACAGATCACCACTTTCTCATCTTAGAGAGTTGCCTGGAGCAATGAGAGATTAAAGTCAGAAATGAGACTTGAAGTCAGATCTTCCTGGCTCTGAGATCAAATCTATATCCATGATGCCCCATTGCCTCATTGGCGGGGAGAAAGAACCTGTACTTTTAGGATGATATCAGTTGACCCTGGCAGAAAGATACACATCCAATTCCACTCCAGCCCAACAAGCATTTTATTGTGCCCCATACTATGTTTGAGTCAATGTGCTAAGCTCTAAGGATATAAAACCAAAGTGCTGAGCAGCCCCTGCCCTCAAGTAGCTTACATTTTACTAGGGGAAGAGAACACATACATAGATGAGCATGTCCATGATAATTTGAGGGGGAGGGAGAGAGCACTAATGTCTGAGGGGATTAGAAAAGCTTCCCCATAGGAGATGGCTCAAGAGTGGAACCAAGTGTTCTAAAAGAACTCAGTCTAGACCTGGAGTTTTCATAGATGCCAAGTGTATCTACAGAGCAAGCTGTCTGCCAAGCTTTCTAACTTGATCTATTTAGAGCATCAGTGACAGTACAATAACACTTGCTCCCTATCTCCTCAGGTCTGTCTTTTCCCTTTTGTTGGTATCCCCAGCACTTAGCAGAGCCTAGCATATAGCAAGTGCTTATTGACTGACTGACTAATAGTAGAAAGATGCTGGACTAGAATAAGCAGAAGAATCTATTTAGAGTTAGAAGGGACTTTTGAGACCACTGAGTCCAAACCTCCTCTTCCCCTGTCATTTTACAAATGAGGAAACCAAGGCACAGAGTGCTTAGGTTACTTGCCCAGGGTCACACTCTGAGGCTTGATTTGAACACAGCTCATCATGATTCCAAATATAGAGCCCTATTCACTGTGCTGTGTTGCCTCCCTAGACACTGAGGAAATCTGTGCAGGTAGTGGCACAGTGTTAAAAGCATCTAGGGGTCAGTTTGCAAGATATCTCAGGGAGGGGAAGATGCAGCTAGGTGGTAAAGTGGATAAAGCACCGGCCTTGGATTCAGGAGGACCTGAGTTCAAATCCGGCCTGACACTTACTAGCTGTGTGACCCTGGGCAAGTCACGTAACCCTCATTGCCCCCCCCCCAAACCCAAAAAACAAAAACAAAATGGATAAAAACCCCATAGTAATAGGAATGCCCTTGAAATGTGACAGAGAGCTCCAGACCAACCAATATGCCCCCTTTGCCATTCTTCTCTGTGATCTCATCAGTATGGGCATGCCTTTTGCAGGATCATATGGCATCCCACATCTGAGCTGAATGAACCCTCAGAAACCATCTAAGTCTAATGCCTTCATTTTCCAGAGGGAGAAACTGAGGCCAGGGAGGGGGAGTGACTTCACCAAGGTCACATAGCCTGAGGTGGGATGGTGACTGAAATCCTTTGAATTGAGTCAGTGCCCTTTATACAACACTCTACTGTTTTCCTCCAGCCTTCCACAGAGTATCTCCCCAATATGCTGGAAACTTCTTCCAGGTATCTTTCCATTTGGGCACTAGAGCCTGTTCAGCTCAAATCCCAACTCAATAGGAGGCCCTTCCCAGTTGCCTGAACTTCTAGATGACCTTCGATCTAGTCTCTATCTTGTATGGACCTGGTTATTTACATGTTGTTTTCCCCATTAGAAGGTGTGATCTTTGAGGGGGGAGCTCCCCCCTTTCTTTTTTTGTGGGGCAGTGAGGGTTAAGTGACTTGCCCAGGGTCACACAGCTAGTAAGTGTCAAGTGTCTGAGAACGGATTTGAACTCAGCTCCTCCTGAATTCAGGGTCGGTGCTTTATCTACTGCACCGCCTAGCTGCCCTACCCCCTTCTTTATATCTCTATTGCTTAGCACAGTGTCTGGAACATAGTAAGTGCTTCATAAATGTCTTTTGATTGATTGAGCTAGATCTTGGCCAAGGCACTTCACCTCCCTGGGCCTCAGTTTCCTTCTTTATAAAATGAGGGGATTTGACTAGATGGCCTCTGCAGGTAGCTTGCGTCTCTAGATCTATGATCCTCTGATCAATAGAATATCTCCCTTCCATTTAGATTTGAGAGTATTTATGTTAGGGATAGGGACTTCACCTTCTCTGCAATTTATAGTTTTAGAGAGTTGTCTGGGGGTACTAAGATAGTAGTGACTTGTCCAGGGTCACACATTCAGGATGGGGCAGAGGCCGCACTTGGACCTGGGTCTTCTTCGCTTTGAGGCCAGCTCTCTACCCACGATGCCACACCATTCCCTACCATCATATAAAAGAATTGCTAACATTTCAGTAGTTCTTTATGGTTCACAAAATGCCTTCCTTTATAACACCCCCTGTGATGGAGATAGCTAGTGTACCTTTTACTATTCCCATCTAGGAAACAGACTCAGAGAGATGACATGACTTACCCATGGTAAGGACTCGAACCCTAAGATGTCTTAAGATCCCAAGACCATTGTTGTCACCAGTCTACACTCTAATGTCTAGAACCAGCAACGATGGAGCCATGCGTGGTTTGGGACAGCAAATTTCCCATACTCACGGTCTTCAACCCCAGACCGGATGGTCATTTCTCAAGGATGCTGTAGAAGACCTTCCCTGGGGGTGGAAATTGTAATTGATTTCTGGCACATTCTGACCATTTTTCTATTTTTCTTTTCTATACAAGTAATTTGGCCCCCACCGTGGCCCCCTTGTTCTGTTCCTGTTCCTGTCCCTTTTCAGGTTTCCTTGTCACCAGGAGACAGAACTTGGCACGTACACTCTTGGCACTCAGTCCCTCCTTCCCACAGCTGGTCCCTGTCTGTTTCTGAATCCATGACTTGATTCCACCTTGGGTTCTGTTCAGATTCAGTTTATCAAATTATAGTTGAATTTGCTTAAAACTTTTGTAACATAGAAATAAGATAAAAATCACAATTCTAGGCACCCCCTTCCTAGTCTTCGCTTTATTTATATTTCATATCTGCTATAGATTAAAAGAAAATTCTGTGGCATATGGAGGTCTTGGGTTTTTAAATTTGAGGTCTCCAGCGTGAAATGACCCAAAGGAATAGTGTGTGTTTGCATACACATGCAGTCATATTCATCCATTTTTTCGCCTTGTTCTTTATGACTTTGAGGTTGGCAAGTTGCCCTGTAAATTAACACAATTTATACATCTTGTACCTAGAGGATGGTAGTTAATCTGATTTCTCACCACTCACGTATCAAATCTGTGTATTTCATTTAGATATGTTCTCTGCTGGGCTACATCACAGAGATCTCTACTTTTTAGATGTGGTCACTTGATAAATTCAGTTACTGAAAATGTTTTTCATTAAGTATCAAATTTCACAATGGAGATCAAGAGAGATATGGAACATGGAGAGGGAGGATAAAAGGGAAATTGGCATGGTTTCATAAAGGAGTTGAAAAAGGGATTCATGCAAGCAGCTTCAACATGGCTGTCATGGCTGAGTCTATACAAGCAACCTGGAAAATTGAGACAATTTTCTGGGGAGTTGAGGCAAACACACATAAAATTGAGGAGAAAGCTGTATTTCTTCTTTGGCCTTGAATGTTCTATGCTGACTGTCTTCATGGAATCCCCTAGAAAGCTGTTTAACTTCTCACATCAGTTTATTTAAGTAGACACAGTTGGAGGGTGGGTGGGTGGTAGTATATTGTTGTCAGTAGTTGGAGGAGGATTGTTTACAAAGGGATAGGAATAAGGATATAATTGCCCAGGCTATTGGCCAACGTCTCTCCAAAGGGAACAATAAAATTATTAAGGTGAATCTTATTTTTATAGAAGACTCTTGAGGGAGGGATGTTTTTAACCTGCTTTCATTTTTTATATCTTTTGTTTTTATATCATCTTCACTTCCAGATATATCCCACTCCCCTTCCCTACCCAAAGGCAACTGTGAATGGAAAAGAAGAGAAATAACAGTTCAAGAAAATGAGTCAATACACCAGCCAAGTCTGATAATCCATGCAATGTTCCACGCTCATTGTTGCCCACCTCTGCAAAGGATGGAGGGAGGTGTATTTTCTCACCTCTTCTCTGGGGCCAAGATTGGTCATTGCAATTACGCAGTCTTTGGTTTGGGGTTTTTGTTCTTTCCACTTATAGTGTTGTAGCCATTGTGGACATTCTTTCTCTGGTTCCAATTACTTCCTAGTGTATCAGTTCATCTAAGTCCTCCCATGCTTCTCTGAACTCTTCCCATTTGATATTTCTGACAACACGGTAATAATCCATTGTGTTCAGGGACTACAATATGTCATTCCATTCCCCAGTTCATGAATCTCTTCTTTGTTTCCAGTTCCCAGGCTGCTGTGGATATTTAAGAATATATGGCTGGGAGTGGCTAGGTGGCGCAGTGGATAAAGCACTGGCCCTGGAGTCAAGAGGACCTGAGTTCAAATCTAGCCTCAGACACTTAACACTTACTAGCTGTATGACCCTGGGCAAGTCACTTAAGCCCCATTGCCCCCCCCCCAAAAAGAAGAATATATGGGAGGGGCAGCTAGGTGGCACAGTGGATGGAGCACCGGCCCTGGAGTCAGGAGTACCTGAATTCGGATCTGGCCTCAGACACTTAACACTTACTAGCTGTGTGACCCTGGGCAAGTCACTTAACCCCAATTGCCTCACTAAAAAAAAAAAAGAATATATGGGAGTAAAAAAAGAATATATGGAAGTGGGAAGCACACTTTGTTCAATAAGACCCATATTCCTCTAGGATCGCTCCTAGATGAGATCCCCTTGTCCTGGGCTAGTGACCCCAGCCTCTGACTCTTGGGCTTGTGGTCTGGACACACCTGACTCACAGAAGAGGAAGTGAAAGGGGGAGGTACCTTCTGTTACAAGTCCTTCCTCTGAAGGCTTTGTGTATGCACATTAAAATCATACCTAGAGATGGGCAGAGAGATTGATGATAAGAAGCAGATCACCAGCAAACCATCCTGAAAAACAGGTTTAAGTCAATTTATAGAAATGACAAAATATGATCCCACTTCTGTCACTTGTAAAGTCAGATCTAGGCAAGTCACTTCACCTCCTTAGGCCTCAATTCCTTCATCTTTAACATCAGAGCTGAGGGGCAGCTAGGTGGTGCAGTGGATAGAGCACCAGCCCTGGATTCAGGAGGACCTGAGTTCAAATCCAGCCTCAGACCCTTGATACTTAATAGCTGTGTGACCCTGGGCAAGTCACTTAACCCCAATGACCCCTGGTGTTCCTTCCATCTCTAGAACTATGATCACAGAAGTGACCTTGGGTAATTCACTTCACTTTCGGTTTCCTCCTTTGTAAAACAAGGAGGTTGGACAAGATGGGCCCTGACTTCCCTACCAACTCTAAAACTATGATCCTATGTGTGACCTTGGTCAAGTTACTTCCTTTCCTTTGGGCCTCTGTAAAATGAATGGATTGGCCTAGCTGGCTCCTGAGGTCCTTTCCAATTCTAAATTTAAGGTCCTACGATCAACACCAAAAAATGGGGAAGGGAAGACAGGGAGAGTAAGAGCACTGATAGTTAGAAAGATGGGCACCTTTTGTGGCATCTGAGCCAGGGATTCCAAAGCTAGGTGGTGCAGTGGATAAAGCACTGGCCTTGGATTCAGGAGGACCTGAGTTCAAATCCAGCCTCAGACACTTGACACTTAACTATCTGTGTGACCCTGGGCAAGTCACTTAACCCTCATTGCCCCACCAAAAAAAAAAAAAAAAGAAAGAAATGATGAGCATTGGAGGGAAAGATAGCCTAGGCATGGAGATGAGAGATGAAATGTCACGTTCAATAACAAGGAGAGTGATATGAAACTGCTCTTGAAAGCTCTTGGAAACTGATTAGGAAAGACTTTCAATGTAAAACTGAAGAATTTATATTTAATCCTAGAGGCAATAGGGAGCCAATGAAGTTTCTTGAGCAGGGCAGACTTGTATTTTAGGAATATAATTTGGGCAGCTAAGTGGAGGATGGATTAGAAAGGGAAAGGCTTAAAACTCTAAAGCATGAGGACCAAGTAGGAGAACTATTACAGTAGGTGATGAAAGTCTGAAGGAGGGTAGAGAGCAGCATATGGATATGAGAGCTATTCTGGAGACAGAATCAACAGGACTTGATAACTGAGCATATATGGCAGTGGGAGCCAGACTAGGGAAGAGCCAAGGATTACCCCTGGGCTAGAAAACTGGATGACCAGAAGGATACTAGTCCACTCAACAGAAATTGGGAAGTTAGGAGGGGGTGGGTTTGGAGGTGGACAGAACACATTGTTTGCCATCAGGCTGTTAATCTATTAAGCACCTATGGTATCCCACGCACTATGCTAAGTCTGGGGCAGGGGCGGGGGCACAAATACAGAAGCAAGACAGGTCCAAACCTTGAGAAACTTCCCTTTGACATTTGACTTGTGGAGATTGTGATGCCCTTGGAGTATCCATGTGTTTTTCTATGGGAAAATGGAGCTCAGGAGAGAGATGAGGCCTGGAGGTAGAGATCTGAGTCCACAGCATAGAGATGATCATTGAACTCATGAGTGCCCAATGAGATCACCAAAACAGAGAGACTAGAGAAGAGAACCCCCAACAGAGCCCACAGGTGTACCCATGCCTAGACTAGGGCTTCATAAACGTTTCCACTTGTGACCCCTTTTCACCAGAGAAATGTTTACACAACCCTGGGTATATTAAGTATATAAAATAGTTATACATAACCTTTGACTGTTGACAAGTTTTTTACAATCCCCACATTCAGTTATGCAACCCCTTATGGGGTTGGATCCCACAGTTTAAGAAACTAGGGCCTAGAGGATAGGGCATGGATGGCAATCCAGCAAAGGAGACATCTACCAAGTAGGAAGAAAAGGAGAAGAGAACAGCATCACAAAAACTCAGTGAGGAGACAGTATTGAGGAGGAGATGGTGATCAACAGTGTTGAATGCTACAAAGAGTTGAAAAGGATGAGGACTGAGAAAAGGCTGTTGTATTTGACAATTATGAAATCCACTGGGAGCCTTAGAGAGGTCCATTTCTGTCAAGTGGTAGGGTCAGAAGCCAAGACTGCAAGACCTTAAAAAGGGAATACGAGGCAAAAGGATGGAAGCAAAAAGTATAGACAACCATTTCTAGGAGTGTTAAAGAGAGAAGAGGTATGTGATGATAGCTTGAAGAGATGGCAGAACAAAGTGGGTTTTTTCCAGAATGATAGATAGCTCGAGGTAGGTTTGTAGGCCTCAGAGAAGGTTCCAATAGATAAAGATAGAGATGATAGTCAAAGCTCCCAGAGGAGATGGGAAGGAATGGTTTCGGTGAGAAAAAGATGGGCAGGGTTGGTTTCAGTAAGAAGGGTGACTTCTTCCTCCAGGACTAGAGCAAAGGAGGATGGAGTGGGGAGATGTTGAGATTCTTTGAAACATAGAATTGGATAAATGAGGGATCTCATGATGTATGGCTTCCATTTTATCAGTTATATCTGATATGATATAAGATAGGATAGGATGGGATGGAATGAGATGTGATCAGGTCCACTGAGCAAGAGTGGGGAGAGGAAGGCTTGAGGAGCGAAGAGAAACTCTGGAAAAGACATTGTGGGGCATTGACTAAGGAGTCAACCTAGAGATGAAGAGAAGTATTGTTATAAAACAACGGGGGCCCAAATGATCATTGAGATAGCAGAAATGGGTAGCAGAGCCAATTGGTATAATTGGGGGACTTCCTACTGCAACATAAGGTTGAACTGGTTAAATATAGGGGCAAGATTGGGAAGGGAGGAAAATGAGGTCAAAATATAGAGAAGAACCTGGGAAAGCAAGGAGGAGTAGAGAATCTGGAGGTGGTGATGATGCTTGAGACTAGAATTAGGAGGGCTGAGGCCCAGGGAGAGATAAAAGGACAGGAAGTTGTGGTCTGAGAGAGGAACTCCAGAACTCTGGCTCATGGCAGTGAAACACTCGAAGGTGGTAGTATTGGGGAGTGTCCCCCAATGCATACCTTAGAGGAAGTGTTGTGGAAACCTTAAGGTGCTATACAAATGTTAGCAGTTATTCTTCTCCTTGACGAATCCATAATCCATCCTGGCATACTGTGATCACTGCTTCCTTTTCTATGTCCTCACGAACCATCTCTTTAATAATGTTTACTGGAATTTTGCCAGGAGCTAAGATCAAGCTCACCATTTTGTCATTTAAGGAACCTGCCTTCTCCTGCCTATTAATCCCAGTTCTTCTGTAGCAACACAGGATAGGTGGTGGGATTAAAAGGCACAGCCAACTCTTCATTTCTTTCGCCAGAACATCTCTTGAACGTGTCCCCTTCCCTCTGCTCATATGGCTACCACCCTAGTTCAAACCTCATCCCCCCTTGCCTGTATTATCACAACAGCTGTCTAACTGGTCTACCTGCTTCAAGCCTTTCCCTTCTTCAATCCATGTCACATAGCTGCCAAAGTGATCTTCCTAAAACACAAGTCTGGCCAAGTCATTGCCCTGCTCAATGACTTCCAATGGCTTTCTATGATCTCCAAACTCAAATAGAAAGTTCTCTGTCATTTCAAGTTCTTCCCAACTGGCCCCTTCCTCTCTTTCTAGTCTTCTGTGTCATCCCCTCCACACACTCTATGGTCCAGACTTGCTTACTTGCTATTCCTCATACACATCTCTCATCTCTTGTCTCTGTACCATTGGACTGGCTGTGTCCAATGCCTGGGAGGCTCTCCCTCCTAGAATCCCTGACTCCCTTTGAGACTCAGCTCAAATGCCACCTTCTACAAGAGGCCTTTCCCAGTCCTTCCCCACCTCCCAGCTTCTATTGGCTTCCCATCTAAGACCACCTTGTAGCTACTCTGCATGTAGGTTGGAGAAGCAGCTATCCATTTACATCCAGGTCATTTCTCCTAGAGCAGGGCCTCTTTTCATTTTAGTCTGAATATACCCAGTACTTAGCATAGTGCCTGGGACATGGTAAGTACTTGCCAAATAAATACCTATTGATTGACTCTGGCCCAAAGGTTAGGGACCAGCAGCCGAGTTAGCATTAAGTAGTAGGGGGGAGAGCCCAGAAGGAGACTGCTGCCAAGAGAGGAAAGGCTGGTAAAGAGGGATTTGGGCCCAGTTCCGAGAGTTAATGGCCTATGCACATAAGGAAGCCTGAGAGCTTGTTGGGACACTCGCATTGCTTTCAGTAAACTTGTGGCAGAAGCATGGGCCACTGTGGGGAGTTGGGATAGCAAGAGGGAGGCCCAGGTGGGTCCCTTCCAATCTCCCAAGATGTAGGGGACAAGGAATATCTGCAAGTGGGGGTATGTGTGCTAAAGAGTGATGGGCCACAGATCCAGAGCTGGAAGGGACCACAGGAGCCTTTATAGAGAAGAAAACTGAGGCCCAGGGAGGTGAGAGGTGCATGCCCTAGATTACCCAGAGCAGGGCAGATCTGGGATTTGACGCCTGGTCTTTTGACTCCATGCCTCTCACCACCCTTTAAAAATAATAATAGTTCAGGGTGTTTTTCAGTCTACATCTGTAATTTTATCAGTTTGGGGGCTCCCAAGTGAGGAAACTCCATGCAAAGTGGCAATTTATAGTCTGACTAAGTCAGGGAGAGGTTAAGTATTACCATCTAACTGGGAGGAAGCTGAAGCCTAGGAAGGGGAAAGGACTTACCTAAGCCTATGCAGTTAGTATCAGAGGTAGGATCTCAACCAATGTCCTTTAAGTCTAGCTCGCTTCCAATTGTACCACACTGTCTCCAACTGCTAGTCTTACAGAGCTCACTGGGGCATTGACAGATTAAGTGGCTTATCTGGGGTCACAGCCAAAATGTGCCAGAGGTGGGACATCAACCCAGGTCTTTCTGACTTCAAGGCCTGGTGTCTGTACAGAACTCTTCCAATGTGAGTGACAAGCCCTGTCTCAGGTGTGATCTGGTGGTCTGAGATCCTTCCCTAGTCACTGGGACCTTGGAGCATTATAACTGTGAGTTAGGAATTGTGGCAAGGCTATATTTGATGTATGCATTTAAGGAATATTTGAGAGTAAGAAAATGTTGTGTCCTGGAAATGGGTTCAGGTGACCTTCGAGAAGAAGGGAGGTAGTATGGAGCTTAGAAGTGACAGCAGAGGGGCAGCTAGGTGGCACAGTGGATAAAGCACTGGCCCTGGATTCAGGAGGACCTGAGTTCAAATCTGAACTCAGACACTTGACACTTACTAGCTGTGTGACCCTGGGCAAGTCACTTAACCCGAATTGTCTTACCAAAAAAAAAATAGAAGTAACAGCAGGATATATGGGAGTTGGCATAAGAGAATTAGGATTGGTTTGAGAATATACACTGTGTACCAGTGCCTTGCATCCCTGCTGATCCCCCAAGAATGGACTAGTAGGACCTACCAAAAAAGGGCCTAAGATTAGCTTTTTATCAAATACAGTGAATAAATGTACTTTTTTGTGAGGCAATTGGAGTTAAGTGACTTGCTGAGGGTCACACAGCTAGTAAGTGTCAAGTGTCTAAGGTCGCATTTTGTGAAATATTTTTGATGACTAGCCTAATTTTGGGGGGCTAATATGACTGGAGGACTAATCTGGGGACTTTTGACTGTTTGGCTATCTGACTTCGTTAATTTAATATGGGCCGTTTATAAAGTTCCACCACACTGCTCCCAAACTGATAGACTAAAGATTAAGAAGCCTCTTAACCAAATAATCAAAGCAGAGTTTATTTATGAGATACTATTTAAAATTAAGAATACGGGAAATAAAATGTACAACCTGACTGCTTTCCTGCGGTATCTTTCCACTGCGTGTCTTTCCGCACCTGCTGAGCTTGGAACTTCTTGAATACAATAAGGGCCTTAGCCGCCTCCGGCCTCAGGGCACGTTACACTTTCCCTGGTTTGTATTAAGGCCTGTAACCTTCTGTCTGTCTGCTCTGTCAGTTTGCCCTTCGGCCTCTCTTCTGCCTGCTCCTAGTCCTTCTCGTCTTCTGCATCCTTGTAGCCCTGTCTCTAGTCTCCAATCTTTGCCGTCTCTTGACCTCTTCTTGTTTGTCCGAACCCCCGAGTCTTGTCTATCTAGTCCGTCCTCAGCCCGTCCTCTAGTCTGTCCTTTATCTAGTCTGTCTTCTTCTAGTCTCCTTCCTTGCTCTAGTCAGCCGTTCTTCCCCTAGTCCGTCTCCCAGGTCTCTATATACCTTTTCTTCTCTCCACTAGAATCTCGGGGCTTCCTGCGCCCCCACAGACCAAGCTAATCCACCAGCCAGAGCTGCGGCTGGTGGGGGGGGTGCACTCCAAGTTTCACGTGCCTCAGCACAGGCTATCCAGGATCCACTCAGGTCAGAGGGAGCTGGGGGCGTTTTTTCCCCCCCAGCTGTCTGACCTGGCGTCTTGTATAACCCACAGGGCTTTTTCCGCTCAGCTGAAGCTGAGGAGGAGGGGGGAGACCCTGAGGGCCTAAGGCTTTCTAATCTCAGCCTAAAGGTAGGGTCCCCAAATCAAAATAAATTTCCACAATTTGAACTCAGCTCCTCCTGAATCCAGGGCTGGTGTTCTATCCACTGTGCCACCTAGCTGCCGACAGTGAATAAATGAATGGATAGATGGATGGATGGATGGATGAATAAGTGAATGGATGGATGAATGAAAAACCATGTGCCAAGCACTGTACTAAACTCTGGAGATACAAATAGAAAAGCAGGGACAGCTAGGTGGCGCAGTGGATAGAGCACCAGCCCTGGAGTCAGGAGGACCTGAGTTCAAATCCAGCCTCAGACACTTAACACTTACTAGCTATGTGACCCTGGGCAAGTCACTTAACCCTAATTGCCCTGCAAAAAAAAAAGAAAAAGAAAAAAAAGAAAAGTGATGACAGCTACTGCCCCCAAGGAGCTTACATTCCAATGGGTGGATACAACACATAGAGGGGAGTTATGGCCAAGGAGGTATATTTCCATTTAGAAGGCCACAGGGGTGATTGAGCAGAGCCCTAGGGAATTAGATTGCCATGGCCTTTTCCAGTAACAACATTGATTTGGTTATGCTTCCAGACCTGGAATAGGGGGAGAGGAAGGGCAATGGGGGCAATGTACAGGCATATAAGGATGTAAAACAACAGGTAAGGAGATGGCTAAGGAGTAAGGTGTAGCGTGGGCCACATGAGGCACTCACCAATTAGAACAGGTGGCCCCCAGGGATCATGGGATGGTAGTGCAGCATATTGTGCTCTGGCCCCATTTTCTTGGGGCCAGGTCAGCTATATGTGCTCCTCTGGGGTACCCTGAGGGGTTTGTAGATGTCTTTTTTCTCTGCAACTGGCTCAAGCCCCCACCTGCTGTGTTTCCCTCCAATAGTTAGGGGTGGTGACTAGTGCCCCAGTTCTATTTAACCTCTAACATCAGATTAGCTTTGCAAAAGAACATTTAATTCAAAAACAAAGAAAGAATACAACCTACAAACATTTTCCCTGATACCTGCGGAGCACAAAACCCTTTATACTACCTTGGTGGGGGTAGTGATTGCGGTAGTGGTGGTGGAGATGGTGGGGATTAAGCTCATAACTCACTTCCTACATAGCATGGATCTCACCAAGTTCGTGGCCAGATGTGGCAAGAGTGCCTGATGATCCTGTGCCTCAGCTACTTCTGGGCTGGGTTCCCAAAGGTCACTCTCAAAAGTAGCTCCTTGCTCATCAGATCACTGATGCTTTGTTGGCTGTGAAATTTGGATTCTTGAGTGACAGGATGCCAAGGAGTCCTCTGGCCCTTTTGAACTCACAAAGTTCTAGGCTCCATCAGTAGCTGAGCTCCACCAAGAGTCCTGAGGCAAAGAGACTGGAGCTGGAACTGATAGGCCTTTTTGAATGCCTCCAGAGCAAATCAAAGAGTCCCTTCAACACATGGTTAGCCAGCTGGGACCAGTTACAGCATGTCTACACATCCTCCACTGTCTGCCTCTCCAAGGCACTCCCTCACATGTCATCATGATTCTCTGGAAACATTTCCCTAGTGTTATCCCCATGGAGAGACACCATCTTGGGGGGTCTGGACATGCTCCAAATGCCCCATTCCAGCAGGATCATAGGTCTGGAGTTGGGTGGGAGTTTTGGAAATGGAAAGGTTAACGTCTTCAATGCCCATGGTCTTTGGTCAAGGCAGAGTACCTATATTGGGTGCATCAGATTCTGTTCTGGGTGGATAGAGATGTTTTCAGCTCTAATGGGACCCTCCCCTCCCCCACACCGACCCAGAGAATGGGCAAATATCCTCTGGAATATTCTCTGGGGTCCAGCTCCTGGCCATCACTAAGAGCCCCCTGATTGGTCACTGTGCTAGAAGAGCTGATGACTCTGGGTATCATACTTTGCAGCAGAAGGGGTGGTTTTTAGCTGTCAGTCCCCACTTGGATACTACCCTCTAGTTCTCAAGATTGATCCCATAAAGCAGCGAAAGAGGGCTGTTACCCCGCCCCAGCTCCCACATAGTTCACCAGAAGCTGGCAAGCCGAGAATAATGCACACGTGCTCTGTGAGGGGGATGGGAGAAATGCCAGAGGAAGGGGCCCCATTACCCAGCAGCACAGGTGTGTTCTGTGGTGGGGAGTACCATATTCAAGGTTCCTATCCAGAGCAAAGTCTACCGTACCTACTTCATGTGGCAGAGTTGGACTGAAATAAATAGCAATGCTTTAGCAAGCATCAGCAAACCTTTGAAATGCCAATCAAACTGTCAAGATGCCGATTTCCTTTAAGCATAAAATGTTATTATGCTTGAGTTGTACACTCATCAAATTTGTAGATGAGACAAAATTACAAAGGAATTGTTAATACTCTGGAAGACCAATCAATAAGCAAAGAATCATGGGAACTTGAAGCTGGAGCTGGAGGGTAAGCCAGAGGCCATCAACTGAAGCTCCCTTATTTTATAAAGAAGGAAACTGAGGCTCAGGGAGGAGAAGTGACATGCACATATACTATTCTAGATCTAAAGTTAGAAGGGCCCTCAGTGGCCAGGTAGTGCAACCCCCTCAATTTGCAGAGAAGGAAACTGAGGCCCAGGAAGGGAAAAGGACTTGCCCATTATCACACACAGGATCCTAGGTCTCAGAGGCTATAGAGTCTAACCTTATTTTACAGAGGAGGAAACTGATGTCCACAGAGGGGAAGAGACTCAACCAAGGCCACACAAATGGTAGATACTGACATAAGATTTCATCCCAGGCCCTTGGACTCCAGAAACAGCCCTCTTTTCTACTCACATAGCCTGACTGCTTCATTTTTTTTGGTGGAACAATGAGGGTTAAGTGACTTGCCTAGGGTCACACAGCTAGTAAGTGTCAAGTGTCTGAGGCTGGATTTGAACGCAGGTCCTCCTGAATCCAGAGCCGGTGCTTTATCCACTGCATCACCTAGCTGTTGACTGCTTCATTTTAAAAGGAAACTGAGGCCCCATGAGACTAAGAGACTTTCCCAATGTCATACAAAGACTCAGGTCCAGAGGTAGAAGGCCTTTCGGACACTACCAAATCAACCCCCCTTGTTTTATAGGGGAGGAAACCGAGTTCCAGAGAGGGGAAGTAATTTGCCTGAGGACACACAAATCACAGATCAAAGATTGAAAGCTGGCTCTCAGAATCCATCTAGTCCAACCCCCTCACAGAACACCATGGCTGGGAGACCAGATATGACTTTCCCGAGATCACACAGATTGGCAGGGATAGAAGCAGGATTTGAACCCAGGGCCTCTGGTATCACATCCAAGGCTCTTTCCATTGTGCTACACTGGTCCTCTATGCTTCCTGTTACATCTTAATTCAGATACTGAATCCAATATTCATTAGCACTTTAAAGAGAATGTGGAGAAACTGGAAATATGATTTAAAGCGATAGAAAACCAGTCTGAGATGGGTATGAGAAAGTGAGTATGTTTAGCCCAGAAAAGAAAAGACTATTTTCCAATATAGAAAGAGATTTGATGAGGCAGATACTGAAACACTGTTCTCCTTCCATGTTCACAAAGACCAAAGAGGATGGAATAGATTTAATTTCACAGAAGGGAGATTTTGGTCAGACACAAAAAAGAACTTACTTACCTGGTTCTGACTTGGCTCTGGTGCCAAGAAAGAACAAATTCCAGCTATGAGGCCTTGGTCCCATGTGTGAGGTTGGGAATTGTATTGTGTGTGTCCTTTTTTTTAAGTTGATGATAAATTTATTAGAATAAGAAATTAGATTTGTTCAACATTTGAAAATAAAATGGTTAAAAGGATCTCCATATAATTTTAGACACTATACACATAGTTGTCTTACAATATAGTCTGTAATTGGATTAGGAGGAAGATGAATGTGATCAATTTTAATGACTTGATCCATTCAACTCCACCCCTTCCCCCAATTTAGAAATTTTGGTCAAAAATTAAGCGACAGGGGCGGCTAGGTGGCGCAGTAGATAAAGCACTGGCCCTGGAGTCAGGAGTACCTGAGTTCAAATCCGGCCTCAGACACTTGACACTTACTAGCTGTGTGACCCTGGGCAAGTCACTTAACCCCCATTGCCCCACAAAACAAAAACAAAAACAAAAAAATTAAGCAACATATACCGCCAGACAACTCTGGATATCCCACAGAGAATATTTTAAAAAGAAATATACAGGGCCAGCTAGGTGGCACAGTGGATAAAGCACTGGCCCTGGATTCAGGAGGACCTGAGTTCAAATCTAGCCTCAGACACTTGACACTTACTAGCTGTGTGACCGTGGGCAAGTCACTTAACCCTCATTGCCTGGCAAAAACCAAACAAACAAACAAAAAAGAAATATAGAGGGGCAGCTAGGTGGTACTACAGTGGATAAAGAGCTGGCCCTGGATTCAGGAGGACCTGAGTTCAAATCCGGCTTCAGACACTTGACACGCGTTAGCGGTGTGACCCTGGGCAAGTCACTTAACCCTCATTGCCCTGCAAAAAAACAAAAATAAAAGAAATATAGAAATATGGCCACAAGTATTGAAGTCCTCATGATGAAACCCTAGCTATTATGGCGATGTGAAGCCCAGATTCAATTGAGGTAAAAACAGCTGGGTTCTACATAGAAAGCAAAAAGATGACAACGCTGTGACATCCCCTTTCTAATGCTTGTTTTGATAGCAGCAAAGGCATGCTTCCCGTGCACTGCTTGTGAAGGACAATGCAGACTCCTCCCTTCCACTTTCAGGAAAAGGGGGTAAAAGCCCAGTGAAAATGAAGTATTGCCAAGTGTCAAAAGTTCCCTCCCCCACCCAAAAAAACCACAAGGCTGAAAGAGCAGCAAAGCAAAGAATATCCACTATTGTCAAAATTTCACTAACTCAATATCACACACTTGGGGGAGTCATTAACACAAACAAGAAGCCCCCAGAATATTAAAACCCTGAGATGACCTCCCCCAAAAGGCGAGTAGTCCCCATCTCTGGACGGCTTCAAGAAGAGAAACAATAACTATCTCTCTTGAATGGTTGGCAGACTCATCTTCCTGAAGTTTCGGGATGGCTAGTGACAATGGGAGCTCCAAGCTCAGGGCCTGGATTTGGGAACTCCCTTCCTCCCACAAAATTTCTGCCACAAAAATACATCCCTTCATAAACAATGGTCACCCAAACATAAGGCTTCTTACCTCTAAGATCCATGCCCCATCCCTAGGATCAAAGTCTCAAATGTGGAGCCTCTGGTCCCTACGACCCCACCTAGGAACAGAGTTCTAGCTGCCAACAGCCAGACTTCTCTCCACCAGAAGTTGGGCATCAGGAAGCATGTCCAACTAAAAGCCAAGTACATACTCACCATGTCAGTTATCATCTCTCTGCATTATTGGCCACCATCTTGGAATGAGGCAAAGGACCCAGCAAGGAGTATGAGTTTTACTCAGGCTTCTAGGGACCCAAGTGCCAGGTATTTACTGACCCAGGTGCCTGATCCAATTTCCTAATGTTTAATATAGAACAAACTGACAGCACCCTCTGTCTTCACTGGGCCTTTAAGGGTAGAAGCCCCAGTACAATCATTTCCCTCTCCCACCCTATAATATGACTGGCAAACATCTATCTCTTCCTCTTCCAATCTCTGAGGTTCAGAATTTCTAATTGTCTAAGTGAAGACCCCTTCTTATTCTCCTACCACTCTTTATTCTCTCCATCCCCTTCCATTCTATCTCTCCCACAATCCATACTCTGTTCTTCCCTCCCCTTCTATTGGAATATCTGGAACCCACATTCTATTGGTTTTATTTTATTTTATTTTTATTTTCAGTTCCAAATTCTCTCCCTTCCTCCACCCCCTCCCTCACTCATTGAGATGGTAAGGAATATGATACCCATTATATATATATATATATGTATATATATATATGAATTCATGCAATACATATTTCTGCATTTGCCATGTCCCCCCAAAAAATTTAAAGCAAAGGGAAAAAGTATGATTCAATCTGCATTCAGAGTTCAGCAGTTCTCTGTCTGAAGGTAGATAACAGTTTTCATCATGAGTCCTTTGGAATTGTCTTGGATAATTTTATTGATCAGAGTTATTAAGTCTTGCATAGTTGATTATCCTGATGTTGCTGTTGCTACATTCAATGATCTCCTGGTTCTGTTCGCTTCACTCTGCACCAGTTCATATAAGTCTTCCTGGGTTTCTCTGAAACTATCCCTTTCCTCATTTCCTACAATATTCCATCACATATATCATATACCATATAGCATAACTTGTTTATTCATTCTCCAATTGATGGGTATCCCTTGAGTTCCAGTTTTTTCGCATTCTATTGTTGACCAACTTCTCTCTGCTTTCATCCTTTCCCCTCTCACATTCCTTCCATCAGCTTTCTGCTCACAGAATGATGGATCTCCCAAGACAACCCTGAAATCTGGTCACCCTCTCCAGTCCTCAATGCTCCTTTTCCTGCCTCCACTCCTCACCTCAACACACTGGACCAAGAGGAAGATCATAGAATCATAAGTCTGGAGTTGGAAGGGATAGTAGAGGTCATTGAGTTTCACCCCTTCATTTTACAGAGGAGGAAGCAAAGGCACAGAAAGATCAGGTGGCTTACTTAAGGTCACATAGGCAGGTAGAAAGTGTTGGAGGTGGGATATCGGCATGCTTTTTGCCCCTCACTGACACATCCAGATCTTTCCTCTACTGCCATCATTTCACAGCCACTCCTTCCATCTACATCACCCCATCTATGGCCTTACTGCTAGAATCTACTACCCTCAAGGTCATCTCATTCTGCCTCCTTTGGGGGCTGGAGATAATGTTTTCTTTTATATCACCATTGCTTTCCATGACTCCTCTTCCCACCCCCCACTCCTGTACCACCACTGGAACCCATCCTGGTAACAAAGAAATACAATTAGGCAAACCAAATCAACATATTGGTCACATCAGAAAATTGCATGCCCCCTTCTGCACCTGTAAGCCACCTCTCTGACAAAATGTGATTATGCACACCTCCTTTCTAATAGCTCACCGTCTTCCTCTCCAATTCATGTTTCCCCTCCTACTTGGGGACTTCAGTTTACAAATGTAAATACTGCAACAACAAAATCAAGACTTAACACTAGCCAAGTATAGTGTCTTGAGTTTGGTCCCAAAGAAGAAAGATGAATATGTCCCTCCCTGATTCCTATGAAGATGTGGGGAACTATGGGTGTGGAATACTGCATATGCTGTCAGACTTGATTGATGCTTTGGCTAGTTTTGCTAAATTATCTTTCCCCCTCTTTCATTTTTTTTCTTCATTATAAGGGATGACTTTTTGGGTGGGCAGAGAGAGAAAGAGACAAACTGGGAAATGAAGGAGATGTCAAAATGAAGAGCAATAGCTTTTGTTTACCTACAAGTTCAACGACCTCCTCATCCCCCATGACTGAGAACACAGAGTGACTTCTAGCACCTCACACTGCTGACTTCATGGATGAATATTTCTAGAAATGAGGTTCATAAGAAGAAATCAGCTCATAAAACCAACAAAACAAAGCAGTGAAAAATGGGAGGGAAAGGAGGACTGGATGAGATCTGCAGTCATGGTAATAGATGTATGGGACAGAGGAATGAAAAAAGCCCTATCAATCAGTCAGCCAGCAAGTATTTATTAAGAGACAGACATCATCCTCAGACATTTGACACTTACTAGCTGTATGATCCTGGACAAGTCACTTAACCCTCATTACCCTGCAAAAAAAGAAAAAGGAAAAAAAAGAGACAGACATTGTGCTAGGTGCTAGTGATAAAAATACAAAGAATGAAATGATCCCTATTTGCAAGGGGCTTACATCCTAATGTGGGTAACAACAAGCATATAGTGGACCATTCCACAGAATTCTCTTTAAAGTGATTTTTTGGGCAGCTAGGTGGCGCAGTGCGTGGAGCGCCGGCCCTGGAGTCAGGAGTGCCTGAGTTCAAATCCGGCCTCAGACACTTGACATTTACTAGCTGTGTGACCCTGGGCAAGTCACTTAACCCTCATTGCCCCCACCCCCCAAAAAATAATAAAGTGATTTTTTTCTGCAATGTGGAATTTGCTGTGGATGTAGTGAAGGGAGAGAAGGGGTCATCACATGGCTCAAGCTCAAGGACATGTTGGGACAGTAGACATAAATGAGAGCAGGAAGAGAAACATATGGGTCAGCCCAGTAAGCCATGCCAGGGCCTAGTCTGAACAGAGATGAAGAAGGTTGGGGAGAGATACTTGGAGGCCAGGCAGGAGAGGACAAACAACATGCAGGGGGCCTGGGGACAGACAGGTACTGATTGAACTGAGAGTAGACTCGCAGAAGACACACAGGGCAACAGGCAGGTGGTAGGTGGAAAGGGGCAAAGGTTTCCTCTCTTCTTGCCCAGAGATATCAAGCCAAAACCAGAAGAGTTTTTTTTAAAATAAGTTTATTATTTTTTATTGGTGATGGGGTGAGAGTCCACAGAGCAACGAGCTGAGGGGCAGGAGCAGACAGACAGACAGACAGAGCTGTATGGTACTGTACAGTAATGTTAACAAGTGTTCCTTTGGAATGCAGGTTTCCTTACTTAAACTCAGATTTGTAGAATGTAAATCCTGTGTGTATGCAATATGGGAAGCATAAATATAAAGTGAATAGGGCAGCTAGGTGGCAATGCAGTGGATAAAGCACTGGCCCTGGAGTCAGGAAGACCTGAGTTCAAATCTGGCCTCAGACACTTGACACTTACTAGCTGTGTGACCCTGGGCACTTATATCTATCTATCTATCTATCTATCTATCTATCTATCTATCTATCTATCTATCTATCTATCTATCTATAAACAAATATAAAGTAATTAAATCCAAGGTAGTTTGGGAGGGGGGCACTAAGCATGGGGGGTGGAGGCTCTAGGATCAGGAAAGGTTTCATTCAGAAGTTACTGCTTGAACTGGGTCTTAAGGGAAGAAAGGGATTGCATGATGCCTAGGACATTCCAAGCATGTGAGATGACCAGAACAAAGGCACAGACCAGTGAGTTAAAATGTGTTGTGTGAGCACCACCGAGGTCAGTTTGTCTCGATCCCAGAGTACTGGAGGAAATGTAATGACCAATGGGACTGGAAAGCTAGGTTGGAGCCAGATTGTGTGTGGTTTGAAAAACTAAACAGAAGGGGCAGCTAGGTGGCGCAGTGGATAGAGCAACGGCCCTGGATTCAGGAGTACCTGAGTTCAAATCCAGCCTCAGGCCCTTGACACTTACTAGCTGTGTGACCCTGGGTAAGTCACTTAACCCCAACTGCGTCACCAAAAAAAAAATAAATAAATAATTTTTTTTTAAAAAAGAAAGAAAGAAAAAAGTTTCTGTTTTATCCTAGGGGCCATAGGAAGCCACTGCCATTGCCTGAGTAGGCAAGTTACATGGGCAGATCTCCACTTAAGGAAAATGGCTCTGGCAGCGGTATAAAGAATGGAATGGAGTGGAGAGAGATTTGAGGTAGGGAGACCAAATAGGGGGCTGTTGCAATAACCTAGGGTAGAGGAGCCTGAGCTAAAGTAGGATCTATGTGCGTGGACAGAAAAGATCAGATGCTAGATATGTTGCAAAGGTTAAAAAATGGCACAAGTTGGCAACTGATTGGATAAGTGGGGGTGAAGGAAAGTATTGGGGGACATAGAGAGAATAAAGACAGAATGAGGTATGTAGCCTATGAATGGAAAAATATATTTCAGAATATAGTAGAAGGTGAAAGTAGTAAGGAGGGGGACGAAATGAATCAACACTTCTTGGAAAGGGGAACCAGAGATAAATTTGGCTCAAGCTACAAGAATAGCTGGAGTGGGGACATTGGGGGAAGGGAAGTAGTGATAAGAATTCTGAATCAAACTCTTATCTAGGCTGCAATAGGGAAAGGGTAAAATAAAAAAAATAAATGGAAAGAGAGAATAGATTGAATTTATTTGAATTCAAATAAACTGAAGGAATATGAGATAGCACAGGGTAATGGGGGCAGGGAGACTCTCTGGGAGAAAAATGGGATTAAATTACTAGAAGCAAAAGTAATCACAGAGATGAAATGCTTACTTAAAAGAAGAGTCAGAAAATCAAACAAAAGAATTCAGTGGAGATGTAGGAAAATAGGAGCAGGATTTGGAATCAAAGGACCTGGGTTCTAATCCTGCCTTAACTACTTACTCCCTGTGTGACCTGGGCAAGTCAATCTCCCTTTCTTAGCCTTGGTTTCTTTCCCTGCAAAATGAGGGAACTAAATTAAATGGCCTCTGAGGTTCCTTCGAGCTCTCAATCTATGATTCAATGATCTCAATAAAATGAAATAGATTGTCAGAATGGATAAGAAAGCACGAAACAACAATTTACTGCATACAAGAAACACATTTAAAAAAAAAGAAAATAAAGATAAATACAGAATGAAAATGAGGAACTAGAGCAAAATTTACTATGTGTCAGGCAATTGGGAAAAAAAAGAGGAGCTGCAATCATGATAACAGACAAGAGAAAATAAAAATTCACAATGCCCAGAGAGATAAATAGGGAATGACATTATTCTTCAAGGCACTGTAGACAATGAAACTATCTTCTTTTTTTCCAATCAGACCTGTGTTTTCACTGGTAAAGAGAACTCTTGATGAGGAAACTTCCTCCATCGATAGTGATTGGCTGCTGCTCTGCAATATCTAGTCTTAGGGAGTTTCCTGGGTCATTGTGAGGGTTTAAGTGGCCTGCATAGGGTCACACAATCAGGATGTAACAGAAGCAAGACTTGGACCCAAGTCTTCTTGACTCCAGGGTCACCTCTCTGTCTACTATACCACATTGTCTCCAGATAATAAAACAATCATTATTAATTGTTATGTACATATTAAAAATATGGCACAGTATCTTTCACTCTTAAAAGAAAAACTAACCAAAATGCAAAAAAAAAAGACAGAGTAACACATTAATTGAAGGAGACTTTGATATTCCTCTTTCAGAAATGGATAATTCTAATGAAAAAATAAACAAAACAGAAAAACCAAACAAAAAGTTGAAAGAATAATACTTAAAATATTTCCTTTATCTTCTAGATACAATATTACAGACTACCATATAAAAGAATATATAAGTATAATATTAAGAATATGTAAGTTAAATATTAAAGAATATATATTTCTAAAAGTGGATATCACAATGTTGTCATATTTCTCAGCCTACTTACAAACATATTGATCATATTCTAGGGAATAAAGAAATAAATAAACCTAAAAAGACAGAAATATTAAACATACCTTTTATAGGTCAATGCACTGAAAAATACTAGGGAATCTAGGGGCACATAGACCTAGAGAAAGACTAAATAATAGCTTCCTCAATATTGAGTAGAATAATGAATAATCAATTAATCAATCCAAAAGAATTTATTATGTGCTTACTCTATGATAACACTGTGCTAGGCACTGGAGATATAAATGCAATGAATGAAGCAGTCCCTACTAACAGGGAGAACAATTAATAAGAAAAATGAAAAACAACTGATAACTCTCAAAGAAGGTAGCAGTGAAATAATACATCAAAAAAAATTTAGATGTAGCTAAAAGAAACCTCAGAGGAAAAATGATATATCTGAAAATCTTTTGTGATAAACGAGAAAGAGTATTAATGAGTGGGGCATGTAATTAAAAAATGAGAAAATCAACAAATTAACAAACCCCAAACAAGCACAAACAACAGCATTTTGAAAATGAGAGGATAAATAGATAAAATTTAAAACATAAAGATTATAGAAATGATAAATAAAATGAAAAACTGATTTTCAGAAAAGACTAAGAAATTGAAAAATCATTAACTACCTTGACAGAAAAAAGGAAGAGCAAATCACCGAAATGAGAAATGAACGAGGTACATTCACACTGGAGAGCAAAGAAAAAGAATTATGAGAGACTCTGATGCACAATTATATGCTGACAAATGTGGAGATGCAAAGGAAATGGATGATTACCTACAAAAATAGAAAAAGAATCCAAATTAACAGAACAAGAAATAGAAATCTTAATGCAGTCTCAGAAAGAGAAACCAAGTAAATGATAAATGAACTATTAAAAGAAAAAAACTGGTCCAGATGGATTTATAAATCAATTCTATCAAACCTTTAAAGAGCAATTAATAACTATTTTAACAAAAATTATTTTCAATAATTGAGAAAAAAGGCATTCAACCAAGCTTGGGCGGGATGTGGGGTAGGGAGAGAAGACAAATATTGTTCCAATAATGAAAGTAATGAAAGATGAAGCAAAAACCTATAAACAATCTCACTAAAGAAGACTTCATTATATCCATGATCTCATCAATATTGGTATTCTCCCCAACAATGTGTATTGTAACCCATTTGTTCCTGTTTATGTCCTTCAAACATATTTGTCATTGGGTTGAGGTGGAGGGGGAAGATCACCCAATGGACTATATGACCAACCTATCTTTTATACTGAGTCCTATATTCCCCTGATGAAATCCTTGGTATCACTTCTGTGTAATTCCTCACAATGTATTGCAACCTGCTGAGATCAGTTACCATGTGCCTCCCCATTTCTCTTCAGGTGATCCTCAACTTCAGTTCTTCAGAGACTGTAGGATTCACTGATTCACAGCCATACCATATCACTCTTCTATCAAAAGAGTACTGGTGCAAAAGAGATAGGCTTTTGTTTCAGGAAGAAACTACGGTCACTAAAAAAGCTCTTCAATTTCCCAGAAGCCATCCATCTCTCTCTCTTTCTCTCTTCTGCCTGTTAAGTGAGGGGCTCTCATTGTCCATTTGCAGTACATTTCTGAGATAAATGAGCTCTATAGATTGGCATACTTCACACACTTTCTTGGTCCTATGTGGATTCTTTTGAATGATCATGGGTCACATTTAGGATGCTCTACAGTGTTGTAACTCTCAATGCAGTCAGCACAATGTCATCACAAAATGGGAGAATTTGAAGGCACTTTTCCATTTAAATGGACTCTCTTCACTTGGGACTCTGCACTTGATCTCTGTGACAGTGGAAAAGAATATCCTTGGTGTACATGCATCTCCCTGTTTTATGCTTTGCTTTATATTACTAATTAGTTGACCAACAAAGGGATGTCTATGGTTATGTCTTTCAAGGAACCCTGCATGATTTTGACACATGGATGGGGAATATTTTGTTAGAGGAGAACCGTGGGGGGGTGGGGGGTGGCCTTTTAATCTTCCAAATCAAATGCTTTTTAAATAGTAGTCTAGGGGGCAGCTAGGTGGCACAGTGGATAAAGCACTGGCCCTGGATTCAGAAGAACCTGAGTTCAAACCCAACCTCAGACACTTGATACTTACTAGCTATGTGACCCTGGGCAAGTCACTTACCCCCATTGCCCCACAAAAACCCAAAAAACAAAAATAGTAGTCTATAGCACTATAGAGTTAAATACAGGGGCAGCTAGATGGCGCAGTGGATAGAGAACTGGCCTTGGAGTCAGGAGTACCTGAGTTCAAATCCGGCCTCAGACACTTAACACTTGCTAGCTGTGTGACCCTGGGCCAGTCACTTAACCCCAATTGCCTCACTAAAAAAAAAAAAAATACAATAGGGGTTTTTTTTGTTGTTGTTGATCATAAAGATGTGGTCTGCTGTGGCATACTGTTTATGAAAGTCTCTCGTCTTTTCTTGTGCCCTCATCAAGGATTCCTGCGATATGTATATAGAATTTTCTCATAAAATTTTTGCATAGATAAGAAAGTGGATAAAGAGGGCAGGGGTATTGGAAGGACAAAGCATTGGAGGGTTCCCTTAAGTATGGGTAGGTCTCACAAAGCAGCATATTAACATGCAAGGATTAATCACTCAACTAGCATTTATTGCATTTCTACTGTATACCAAGAACTATGCTAGTTTCTGGGGATATAAGGACAAAACTGAAATAGTCCCTGTCTTCAAGAAGCTTACTTTCTGCCAGGGACACATGTACACACATATACAAAAGGGTTATGAGGTCATTTTTTAGAGGGAAGGCACTGGTGGCTGGGGGGGGGGGATCAAGTGAGTTAACACTTTGTAAACCATAAAGCACGATATCAATACTAGCTATAATAAATAATAATAATAATACTTGTTATTATTGCTATTGAAAACCATTGCGAAGGTAAGATATGAAATTTCATATATAATGAACAATAAGATATAAGACCATAGAATGCATGAAGGATACCTTGGGTAAGTCCTTTCCTCTCTCCAGACCTCAATTTCCTCTTCTGTCCAATGAAGGCATTTGAACATAATGATCTCTATTTTTATTTATTTATTTATATTTTATTTTTTTGTGAGGCAATTGGGGTTAAGTGACTTGCCCAGGGTCACACAGCTAAGCGTTAAGTGTCTGAGGCCGGATTTGAACTCAGGTCCTCCTGACTTCAGGGCCGGTGCTCTATCCACTGCACCACCTAGCTGCCCCCACATAATGATCTCTAAATTTCCATTCTATACAAAATTCTAGGATTAGGGCTAGTACTCTGAATTAGGAGGTGAGGGGTTCTGTCAGTCAACAGGCATGTACGGAGCACCTACTATGTGCCCAGCAAGGGGCTTGGCCTTTATAGAGACATAAACAGGAAATGTGGGCTTTGATCCCCCAAGCATTCAGTTGTGCAGTCCAGGTACCAGCACTGCTTTTGGATGGAAACTGACCAACACCTCTGTAGATGACTTCTAGGGATAACTGGCTCATGCACATTATCTGACACCAAACAATGTTTAGCCAATAACAATGTTTGCTTAAGCTTGTTTCAGGAGTATTTGCCAGGGGTTCTCACCATTGGTGATTGAAGAGGAGAAAATGCCTGCAATGCATTTTTCAAGGAAGTCCTTAGCCCCATGTAAGTAAATAGATGACATGGTGCATCAGTGTGCCAAGGGGTTGAAACATAGAGCTTACTCTAAGAATAGCCTGAGAATAACAACTGATTATTTGCTTTATTCCCTTCTCCTTCCTTCCTTCCTCCTTTCTTCCTATTTCTTTCCTTCTTTTTTCTGTCTTTCCCTTCCTTCTTTCCTTTTTTCTTTTCCTTCCTTCCTTCCTTCCTTCTTTCTTCCTTTCTTTTATTTTCATTTTTTCTTCTTTTATTCCTTCCTTCTTTCTTTCTATTCTTCCTTTCCTTCTTTCCCTTTTCCCTTTCCTTTTTACTTCCTTCCTTCCTCATGACCTTTGTAATTATATGATTCTGAAGGCTTCCTTTTGGAAGGGCATTTGGGGGAGGGGGCAATGGCGGTTAAGTGACTTGCCCAGGGTCACACAACTAGTAAGTGTCAAGTGTCTGAGGCTGGATTTGAACACAGGTACTCCTGAATCCAGGGCCAGTGCTTTATCCACTGCACCACCTAGCCGCCCTCCGAAAGAGCGTTTTTAATAAAGGAGTAAACAAATAAAGTTTAGGTCATTGAAGATGAAGGAGAGGGCAAAGCTACAGATAGACAGTGAAGGCAAGCAGATATTGACATGAGGAAGTTGCTGTTAGGTGCCCAGGCTGAGGAAGAAGGACTAAAAGTCTATGAAACAATTACCTATGCCAAGGATTCTTAAGCTTTTTTGTGTCCTTGACCTTTGTGTCCTGGTCTCCCTAAATAATAACTCACATGTTATATTAAAATTTAAGTTTTTCCAAGGGATCCAAGCTCCTGATTGTCTAGATGAGCTAAAAATCAGTGCTGTAAACTTAAGTTCCTGGGGGTGTGATATAAAGGATGGTATTTGCCATTTGGGATGGGGAAGCTTCCAAGGAAGAAGAGAAGATGAGTAACTCAGGCTTTGTGTCAGCCAGAAGGTCATGGAGGGGACACACAGTCCAAGCTCCCTGATGCAGATGGGTGTGCAGCAAGGAAAGTCAATGTGTTCGTCATTCAGGTACAGGTGATAATTGAATTGTGGGGAACAAATGACCAGTTGTTCCCTGTTTTTGTTCACCAGAAACCAGGGCTGGAGGCACAGCCACCACAGAACTGCTAATCTCTCTTGTTGACACCTCCAAGTTTGGTCAATTGATTAACTGAGTGCAGGAACAGGTGTCAAGAAGATATCTGCTAATCTCTCTTATTGCTAGCTTTTGAATTCTGGCCTTCTCCCTGGGGATCATCTAATATAGGGAGAGCACAAGGTGCCCTTTCTAACCCATCATCCAAGATGGGGAAAGGTCTCCCATAATGGGGGAGAGGAGTAAAGAATTCAGGATGTGGGTTTAAGGGATTTCTGCCGTTGGTGGGTTTCCCACAGGACCATCCCCTTATAGAGATGATAGGAGGGAACTGGACAGGTTTAGCCTGAAGGAGAGAAGTCTTGGGGTGACCCACAATATTTGAAAGGCTGCCAAGTGAAAGACGGGTTAGACATGTCTACTCGGCCCTGGAGGACAGAACCAGGAGGGATGGGGAGAAGTTGGCAAGAGGCAAACCTGGACTAGATGTCAGGGGAAACATCCCCGCAGTTAGGCTGCCCCCAAGTAGAGTGGGCTGCCTTAGGAGGGGATTGTTTGGGCTTCCCCTCCATGGGGGACACATTCAAGCAAAGGGTTATCAGGAATGTTGTAGATGGAACTCTTGCTCAGGCATGGGCAGGACTGAGCAGCTACTGTGGTCCCTTCAGGCTCTGCAGGTCAGAGATTCTGTAATGACCCCAAAATATCTTGTGGGGCTCCTTCCCCTCCCTCTCCCACTTTTCTCTTCTTCTCTCAGCTTCCCTTATGCTGTTCTTTCTCCTCTTGTCACTCGAGTTCCCAACCTCAGTGTGATCCTTGATGTTTCCTGTCCCCCTCCACATCCCATCAGGTGCTGGGCTTTCTGAGGATGCCACCTCCAACCAGAACAGCAGCCATGCATCTCCCACTTCCATGACCATCACTGTGGTGCAGGTCCCTTCCATCTCTTGCCTGGAGTACTGTCATGGCCTCCCTATCGATCTCCACTTTCTCTAATCCACACAGTTGCCAAAATAGTCCTCCCTAGGCACAGATCTGGCCATGTCACTTCCTTGCCCAAGAAATCCTCAATGACTCCCTATTGAACAGGTATTTTATATTGTGCTGTAGTTATGGGATAAAATAGGAAATCCATAGTCTGACAACAACATGGCATAGTGGTTAGAGAGCTGGCCTCAAAGTGAGGAAGACCCGGGTTCCAAACCCTCCTCTGATCTATGCTGACCAGGTGACCCTATCCAAGTCCCTTCACCTCTCACTGCTCTGGGCAACTCTCTAAGACTACAAGATGCTAGGGGGAAGCTAGGTGGCACAGTGGATAAAGCACCGGCCCTGGATTCAGGAGTACCTGAGTTCAAATCCGGCCTCAAACACTTGACACTTACTAGCTGTGTGACCCCGGGCAAGTCACTTAACCCCCATTGCCCCGCAAAAAAAGACTACAAGATGCCAAGAGGGCACCAATCCACATAGTTAGAGGCAGTTTCTTCCTCTGCGGGGCTCCTGGGGGTGATAGAAAACATCAAGCATGGTACTAATGAGGCCAATGAAATCATAGGTCTGCACATGTACAAAAACATTTATAGCTGCTCTTTTTGTGGTGGCAAAGAATTGGATGCCCATCACCTGGGGAATGGCTGAACAAGTTGTGGCATGTGAATGTCATGGAATACTACTGTGCTGTAAGAAATGATGAGCAGGAGGAGGCAGCTAGGTGGTGCAGTGGATAAAGCACTGGCCTTGGATTCAGGAGGACCTGAGTTCAAATCCAGCCTCAGACACTTGACACTTAACTATCTGTGTGACCCTGGGCAAGTCACTTAACCCTCATTGCCCTGCAAAAAAAAAAAAGAAAGAAATGATGAGCAGGCATATTTCAGAGAAACCTGGAAAGACTTGAGTGGACTGATGCAGAGTGAAATGAGCAGAACCAGGAGAACATTATACACAGTAACAGCAATGCTGTGTGATGATCAGCTGTGAAAGACTTAGCTCCCTTCATGCATCGTGTTCCCACCTAACTAGGCTGCTCCCTGTTCCCAGGATTCAACATTCTCTCCCCACCTCTGGGCCTTCCCACAGTCACTGCCCCTTCAACTCAGGTGTGGCCTTCTAGGAGAAACCTTCCTGGATTCAGCCACCTCACCCCCACCCTCCACTGTTAATACTCCTTCCCTCCTCAGATGATCTTCTACACTCTCCCATGTTGTATCTCCTCCCCTTCCAGTCGAGTCCTGGAGGGCAGGGGCTGCTTGCTCATCTTTGGGTCCTCCATGTGTAGTACAGTGCCTTGCACAGGGTGGGTGCTTAATAAATGCATTTTACCTTGAATTGAAATGAAGACCCTTCAAACAGGACCAGGGTACACCAAAGGAAATACAAAGATGGAATAGCAGACAACATTCTCTGTAGGGGATGGAACCTAACTCTGGCCTAGGACCTTTTCCTCTTCTCTCTCTCTACTCTCTTTCCTGGTGAATCATTACCTTCCATGGATTCAGTTCTCATTTCTAAGCAAATGATTTCCAGATATATCAAGCCCCAATCAGGAAGGATGAGGGTTTCCAAAAGGCCACTAGATTGGGCAATTAAAAGAGATCATTGGTGATGTTGTAAAGGATAGTTTCAGTTGAATGATGAGACCATAAGGCATCTTGTAGAGGATCTAGAATCAAGTGAGAAGAGAGAAATGAAGGCACTGAATGCATCTGGCTTTTTCGAGGAGGTTAGCCAATGAAGAAGAGGAGAGATGCAGGACAATAGCTAGTTGGGGTGGTAGGATCAAATCGGGGAAAGGGAATGAGTATGGGGGAAAATTCCCTTATTTATGGGTAGCCCAGAAGGAGTCAATAACTAAGGAGACTGAAGATTAGAGAGACAGTGGGTATGATAGAAGGGAAAATCTACTGGGAAAGATGGGATGGAATGAGATTAGGGCCATATCTGGGGCAGTTGGACTTGGCGAGGAGTATAACTATCTCTTAATGAGTGACAGGGGTGAAGAAGGAAATGAGAGGAAAACATCTGAGTGATGGGAAATGAGGAAAGAATAAGAGGAAGCTCTGGTGAATGGACTCAGTTTTTTGTTTTGTTTTGTTTTGTTTTTAGTGAGGCAATTGGGGTTAAGTGACTTGCCCAGGGTCACACAGCTAGTAAGTGTTAAGTGTCTGAGGCCAGATTTGAACTCAGGTACTCCTGACTCCAGGGCCGGTGCTCTATCCACTGCGCCACCTAGCTGCTCCTGGACTCAGTTTTTTAAGTGAAATTTATGGCAAAATCCTCAGCTGAGAGAGGAGGGAAATCAGGTGCCATGGGAAGCTTGAGGAGGTATGAAAAGGTTTGGAATAGCTGCTGTGGTGATTGCAAGAGTTGATTAGGGAGGCATGAAAGGATTGCTTTCCTGTAGTGAGGGTTCAGTTGAGATTAGGTAACACAAATTTGTAGTATATCCCAGTGGTGTCAAACTCAAATAGAAACTGGTGCCGCTAATCCATACTTAAGGATCCCTGAGGACTGCATATTGGCTTTGTTTTAAAATGTAATATTCTCTGCGTTTGATTGTATTTTTATTTATCCTGTTAAATATTTCTCAATTACATTTTAATCTGGTTTAGCAGTACTTGGGAGGAGTGTGGGCTCTGTCTACCTGCAGGCCTTATGTTTGACACCTCTGTATACCCCACTAGCAGGGTTTCACAACATCCAAGCTTCTTTCAACAGCATATGAGAGGGAAGGGAGTGGATAGTGAAAGTAATCCAAGGTTGTGGTCCCATAGCACCAACTCTCTGCTGGACATTTCCCATCGGGTGTCCCATGGGCATCTCAAACTTGTGGGGACCAATTTTTAATTGGGGACTGTTAGCTAAGCTGCTCGCCTCAATATTGGGGCAAGGAAGGAGACTGGTAGCCTCCCTCAAAACAGAGCAGGACTTATTTTAACAAGAACGAACTTAAAAAAGACCCAACACAAACAGGATCAGTAGGATCAAGGGAAAGGAAATAAAATGGGGAAAGGGAAATTATATGACCTGAAAAACACCCAGGAATCAGCTGAGAATACACAGCAGCGCTCCTGTCGCCTTCCAGCTTCCAGCTAGAATGCGGGGGGGGGGGGGGGGGGACTCCCTTCTTCCCAGCACACCCCACACAGCCCCCAATTGGCTGGCCACTCTGACAGTCACATGACTGCCCTCACTAGGCTTCCAATAATTATAATTTTGCCAGGCCCACATAGGCATCGGCAAGTGGTGATGAAGTGAGGTGCCAGAGCCATGACAATGGCTACAACCAGTGGGTGGAGCACCTTGCGGTTTGCAGAACTCCAGGCCAGTACACGCCAAGGTGGTTTTTTTTTTAATTCTAGCCAAAAGATGGGGTCATAAAAACCTCAAAAAGGTTTTTCGTCATTGCTCTGATTTTTCTCTTATAACATGACTAATGCAGAAATATGTTTAATGTTTTTATGTGTGTGTATATATATAACCTATATCAGATTACCTGCTGTCTAGGGGAGGGGAGAGGGAGAGGAGGGAGGGAGAAAAATCTGAAATTGGAAAACTTTTATAAACAAAAGTTGAGGACTATCTTTACATGTAACGGGAAAAAATAAAATACTTTATTAAAAAAAATAAAAACCTCAAAAAACAATTAATTCTTTACAAACTCAACATGCCCAAAACTCAGGATCCCTCCCCTTAATAAAGCTCCTCCTCCTCCTCTTCCTCCTTCTCCTCCTATTTTCCAGATTTCTCTCAGGGGCATCACTCTCCTTCCAGTCACCAGGCTTATACCCCCAGAATCATCTTCAAATTTCCCCTCCCTCTAGCTTTTCCTACCCAATCAGTGGCTAAGTCTTGCTGAGCCTACCTCCACGATATCAAGTGCTAGACTTGGAATCAGGAAGAATATTAGCTGTGTGACCCTGGACAAGTCACCTAATATCTCAGTGGCTGTTTCCTCCTCTATCAAATGAGGCAGTGGCACTCAGCGACCTTCCAGCTTGGAAAAGTAGAAAAATCATACCAATGGGTTATGATGCACAAAAGACCTTGTTGGATTTGGGGCCAGAGGATCTACATTTGAAACTTGGCCCTGAATACTTAATACTTGGATGATATCAGGTATGTCCCTTCAACTATCTGACAACCATTGGGCCAGTTCTTTAGAAATCCCCAAGATGGGGGGCAGCTAGGTGGCACAGTGGATAGAGCACTGGCTCTGGATTCAGGAGGACCTGAGTTCAAATTCGGCCTCAGATACCTTACTCACTTACTATCTGTGACCGTGGGAAAGTCACAACCCCAATTGCCTCACAGAAAAAAAAAAAGAGAAATCCCCAAGATAGGGTGAGAGGGGAAAGCAAATAGCTTGATCCCTGTCATTTGTAATCACTCATCTTCTGCTGGCTCCTTTCCTTAGAGTCCATCCAGACGAACACCTGATTCATCCCCTAAATAGCTCTCTTCTCCAGATTCTGCAAGAAGACTTGCGCCCTTAGTCTAGTGCCTTCACCTTGAGCAGATCTCTCATTTACCCCACATTTCTCTTGTTTGTACCTAATTGCTTGCCTGTCTCCCTCATTAGACTGTGAGCTTTTTGAGAACAGGGCCTGTCTATTTCTCCTCTTTGTGCCTGGCATATAGTAGGTGCATAATAAATGTGCGTTGTCTTGATGTAACTGTCATCAGGGGTCATTCTCAGCCCCATTGCCCAAGTGAGCTTCCAGGATGCAGTTCTCATTTGCTTGGCCTTCAGCCTCTCTGGTTACTCCTACTGCAGAAATTGAGAACAAGAAGACACCTCAGAGGCTGGCTAATCTACGATAAACTGAAGCAAAACTCCCCTTTTTACTATTACTGACAGATGGTCATCTCTGGGGGCTCTGCTTAGCGTCCCCCAGTAAGGGTGTATCTACCACCTCCCGAGGCACCTCATTCCACCTTTGGATAGCTCTCATTGTTAGGGAGTTATTTTCACGATATCATCAAGCCAAAATCTGCCTCCAAACCTTCTCCCCATCTCCACATCCCTTCGGATTCTCCCCTAAAGGGCTCAATAGAAACGAGTAGCCCCCTCTTTCACTTGAAAGCCTTTTATGTACTTGAAACCAGCTATAGTGGGTCACCTCAAGTCTTCTCTCCTACGTATAAGTTACAAACCCCTAATTCCTTCCTGTTGTCTGTCTAGGACCGTGCTCCCCCAACAAACTCCCCATCAAACTCCTTAATACCTTACTCTTCTCCCTAACTACAGGAGACCCCTCCCCACATTGGCTAATAGGTTAGAGGCATGTTGACTAGCCCTATGTTACTTGAGCCCCAGAAGGTGCCAGAATTCAAAAGGCATCAACAGGAGAGATTAGCAGTCATCTTTTAAACACCTGTTCCTACACTGAATTAATCAATTAACCAAACTTGAAGGTGTCAACAAGAGAGATTAGCAGCTATGTGGTGATGGCTGTGCCTCCAGCCCTGGTTTCTAGTGAACAAGAAACAGGGAACAACTGGTCATTTGTTCCCCACAATTCAATTATCACCTGTCACTGAACGACAGGCACATCAACGACTCTACCTATGATGACTTCCCAAGACATGGTCCTGTCTAGCTATCAGAGACAGTGGCACAGGTACTTAAGGATCCCTGTGTCCCCCTCCTAAATCTCCTCTTCAGGTTAAACGTCCCCTCAATTGATCTTATGGCATTTACTTAAAACTATTCACCATATTAATATTAGTGGTTGCCAAAATCCTTATGCAAAAAAAACCCAAACTAAGTACTGGATATACCAGAAGAAAACCTAGAATCCCTATCCTCTAGGAGCCCACATTCAAAGCTATTTTCTTTTCCTTTGTTTTTGTTTTTTTGGGTTTTTTTTTGCAGGGCAATGAGGGTTAAGTGACTTGCCCAGGGTCACACAGCTAGTAAGTGTCAAGTGTCTGAGGCTGGATTTGAACTCAGGTCCTCCTGAATTCAGGGCCAGTGCAAAACTGTTTTCTTTTCCATTGTTGTGGTTATCATGTAAATTGCTCTCCCGGTTCTGCTCACTTCCCTCTCCATTAGTTCATATAATGCTTCCCAGGTTTCTTTAACTCAATGTCTTTTTTCATTCCTTAATGGCACAATCATATTGCATTGCATCCGTATATAATAATTTGCCTATCCATCCTCTGGACACTGCCTTAGTTTTCAGTTCATTGTCACTAGCTGAAGAGGGGCTATACATATTTTTGTATTGATGGGTCCTTTCCTCTCTGTCTTTGATCCCTTTGGACTATGTATTTGGACAAGGAGCAATATTCCTGGGTCAGAGGTTATACACAGTTTAGTAACTTGGGGGTGAAGTTCCAAATTACTTTCCTGAATGATTGGCCCAGGTCATAGCTTCATTTGTACATTAATAGGCATTAGTATGCTTCTCCTCCCAGAGCCCCTGAAACAATTACTACTTTCATATTTTGTCATCTTAGCCAATCTGATGGGTATGAGGTAGAACCTCTGAGTTGTCTGCATTTATAGTTTTCTTATTATTAGTGTTTGCAAATTAAGTTTGCCACAGGGAATCCAAACAATATTGGTGAGGGGGTTCACTTTCTTTTGACCTTGTAAAGATACCACTGGAACATATATATCACATTTTCTGACATGACTATAGATTTTCTTTTTTTTTTATTCATGTTTCTTTGAAGACATCCTTTGTGTCAAACTCAAATAGAAATGAAGCCACAAAACCAGACAGAAGCATCTCTACTGGCTGCATCTCGAATTAGAAAGCCATATAGCAACATTATCTATGTTCTATTGTATTTTTAAAAATTTTGTTAAATATTTCCCAATTACATTTTAATCTAGTTCAGGCAGTATTCACGATTGTTGTGGGCCACATGTTTGACACCTCTGCTTTATGGCTCATCTCCTTCATAATTCCTTATTTGTAAAGTATTGCAGCCAACTCATGTCCACCATCGCCCTTTGGGGAAGCCTGAATCTCATTTACCTAGAGACTCTTGTGTTCTGTGATTTGCAGTCATACAATGATACTGGAAAATTTGTAGTATTAAAAAGATGGACCTTTGTTTCCAGGAGAAGATTGGGTTCACTAAAAGAACTTCACAATTTCCCCAAAGCAATCTACCCTGTTCTCTTCCTCCTGTTCATTTCTGAGTCCAGCTGATTGTCCATTTGCAGAGTCTGTCCAAGATATACATATGTGTGTGTATCTTGGACAGATCCTACAAATATGTGTGTGTATGTCTTGGAGGAGAGGAAAGAGGGCAGAGGAGAGAGGGGAGGGGGGAAAGAGAGAGAGACAGAGACAGAGACAGAGACAGAGGGAGACATAGGAAAGGGGGGAAGACACAGAGAGACAGACGCAGAGACAGAGATAGAGAGGAGCAATGATCTCTATAGGGTTTTTTTCAACTTCATTTAACAGTTTAAAACAGGGGTTCTTAACTTCTGGTCCAGTTGGTTTTTAAAACTATTTTGATAACTGTGTTTCAGTATAATTGGCTTCTTTTCTAATCTGCTACATTTTATTTGATTCACTTAAACCATTTTTTCTGAGAAGGATTGCATAAACTTCATGGATCTGCCAAAAGGGTCCATGACACCAAAAAAAATTAAGAACCTCAGGTCTAGACAATAGACATCCCTCATCCACTTGTTTTTTTTCCCATGTGGCTAGTTAGTCCCAACTCTTTCGTGATTATGGTTCTCTTATTGAAGGCTCTACAGAAGTCCAGGGCTCAATGTAATCTGTACAGTGTCAGCCACACAGAAAACATCTGGAGGACTTCAGCACATAGAGGGAATTCCCTCTTCCATTTGGACTCTGTTCTGGCTCTCCTCCATGGTGGTGTGAAAACCTTTGAAAGCATTTGCCTTCCTGTCTTGTGCCTCTCTTGTTATTACTGAGCAGAGGATCGTAGTTTCTCTCTATTGTTCTATCTTTCAAGGAATCTTGTGTGATTTTGACATCTGCAAGGGAGATTACCTTACCTTACCGGAAACTCAAGGCAGCCATTGGCTCTACTGAATCAAAGGCACTTTCTTGTCAACAAACAGTAAGCAGAGGGGAAATCTTGTTATCATTCCCATTTTTTAGCCAATTGTGTGATGGGAACTTGGTGGGCCATTGGGGAATATCACTTTCTCCTAATCCCCTCATCAAGGATGCCCTTGATAAGTGACACAGATATTTCTCCTAGCAAGTAGCCCATTTAAATTCCATTTTATTAGATTTCAGCCCAGGTCATTGAACCTTTTTGCATCCTCTAAGTTAGCTGTCCCTTTCCACTCTGTGTCACCTGCAGGGGAGATAAGCTCGCTATCTCTGCCTTTATCCAAGCCATTGATAAAAATGGTAAACAGCATGGGGCCAAGCACAGGTGCTAGGGGCGCTCTGCAGGAGACCTCTTAGTGATAAAAGCATGAATACAATCTTACCTCTTAGTACAGGCGTGAGTTCTTTGCCCCTTTGAGTTGTAGCAAAAGCAACACGACAAAATTTAACTTATTTTTCTCCAGTTACAAGTACAAACTTCAGAGTTATTGTAACATCGCTTTTCTTGCTTTTAATAACCTCGGAGTACTCGTGGGTCAGGCCATCAGCATGTTTATGCCACTTTCTCTGGGACAGAGAGAGAGAGAGAGAGAGAGAGAGAGAGAGAGAGAGAGAGAGAGAGAGAGAGAGAGAGAGAGAGAGAGAGAGAGAGAGAGAACTTTCCTTCCAAGCTTGGCTATAAGCAGAGGTGGGCACAGGCCAGGGGTACCTGCATGCTGGCCTCTGGTGCCCACACACTGGGCTCCTGTTCTCTGAAAACAAACATGGCTAGCATTTCTACAATGACTGTAAGCCTTGCAGAGCACATTACAGTGTATTATTCTAGAGAGAATAAGTTTTATTACTTTAATAAGATGGTGAGTCAGCTTGGCATGAGTGAAGCCATTTTGTTTTCTCCTCCATTTTGTTCTTCAGCTGTCTTGAGTAAATTGTTTTTCAAAAACAAGATAAGCACCTGTGTGGTATGATATAGGCAACAACACGTGTGTATTCTTAACCGACCGATAGACATATGTGGACTCTGATAAGATGAACCACCAATGAAAAATATTATCAACAATTTCTATCAGGGATTTTGAAGCAAAACTCACCAATCAAATGAGGTGGTAAACAACTTAGGAACCCCCATAGCTAAAAGTATAGACAAATCCCACCGGAGGCCCCAGCCATCAGCCTGTTCCCAGGGTGCTTTGGGGGCTGGCTCCTTCCTTCTCGAAGCTGGAGACTCAGGCAGCCTGAGGTGGCTTGAAGGCAGTGCTGATTGATGGTGAATCACTAGATAACCACCTGGATGGGACATAGAAGGCCTCGGGCTGGGCAGAGAAGGAACCTTGTCGAATCTGGTAAGCCAGAACCTCAAAAACGTCCAGGAAGAGGTTTGTTCTTAAAGGAGGGTATTGTTTGCACACTTTGATTAATACGATTTGATTTCCTGCCTTGAGAAGCATAAGTCTAATTAGCTTTTCCGTCCACCCGTTAACATAAGTGAAGGGACCATACTGTATATATGTGCCTTGACAATTATTTCATTTAATCCTCACCACAACCCTGGGAGTTATTAGCCCCATTTTACAGATAAGGAAACTGAGTCTGAAAGGAGCTGAATGCCTGGCCCATTGTCCAAGTTAGGATTCAAACTCAGGTCTTCTCAATTGAGCCTAGCGATGTCCTCTGCTTTGTCTATGCCCATGAGGGAGATTCTCTGGATAGCTTAATTTGAATGAATGTTAAAGTTTAAAGGTGAGTTCCTTTTTTTTATTAAGTAAGTTGCTGTGTCTTTAATGTAGGAGGAGATGGTTTGGGTTTTTTAAAGCAAATCTTTATCATCAATCAATCAGCCAGCGTGTATCTCCTGGCTTCCCCCACCCGCCCCGGGCCTCCTTTAAGACTCAGCTCAAATCGTACCATCTGCTGGAGACTTTTCCTGCTCTCCAGCCCCCCCACTCCCACCCCCCACTATGAGTGTCTTCCCTCTGAGATTCCTGTCCATTTACCTTGTAGAAACCTCGTAGGTACCTAGTGGTTTGCGTGCCACCTCCCCCTCTTAGGCTGTGAGTTCCTCTTGGGCAGGGGTTTTGGGTTGGTTTCAATTTTTGCCTTTCTTGGAATCCCCAGTGCTTAACACAATGCCTGGTATATAGTAGGCACTTGATAAATGCTCGATAGTGATAGTGTTTCCCTTATTATACTAGGTGCTGGAGACAGGCAAAAAGTGAGAGTCAGGAATCTCAAGGAGTTTACATTCTAACAAGTCTGTGTATGGGAGTTACACTATATGTACAAAGTAGACACCAGGTAACCTTGGAGGGAAAGGCCCTAGCAACCAAGAGGATGAGGAAAGGTCCCCAAGGTGACCCTTCAGTTAAGCCATGAAGGGAGCCAGGGACTCCAAGAGAGGGAGGTGAGGAAGGAGAGTATTCCAGGCATGGGGGACAGCCAGTGCAAAGGCATTGTGGGAGGTAGGAAATGAAGGGTCAGAAAGGGTGAACAGCAAGCAGGCTAATACAGCTCAATTGTAGAGTGTGTGGAGGGGATGGAAGAGATGGGAAGGTTTCTGGAGGAGAAGAGCTTTTTTTCCCCCCCCGGGGGCAATGAGGGTTAAGTGACTTGCCCAGAGTCACACAGCTTGTAAGTGTCTGAGTCCAGATTTGAACTCAGGTCCTCCTGAATCCAAGGCTGGTGCTTCATCCACCACGCCACCTAGCTGTCCCCGAAGAGCTTTAAATGCCAAATAGAGGTGTTTATAATTGATCCTAGAGGTAGTAGGGAGTCATTGGAGTTTATTGAGTAGGGGAGTGACATGGGCAGATCTGTGCTTTAGAAAAATCACTTTGGCCCTGAGTGGAAGATAAATTGAAGTGGGGAGAGGCTTGAGACATGGATTCCAGTTACAAGGTTATTTTAATATGGAAAGAGGAAAGGAAGAGAGGGAGGAAGAGAGGAGGGGAGGAAGGAAAGAAGGGAGGCAGGGAGGGAGGGAAGAAGTGAAGAAGGAAGGAAGAAAGGAAGAAAGGAGGCAGAGAGGGAGGGAAGGAGGAAGGGAAAAGGGAAGGAGGAAGGAAGGAAGGAGGGAGGGAGGGAGGAAGAAAGAAAGAAGGGAGGCAAGGAGGGAAGGAGGAAGGGAGGAGGGAAAAGGGAAGGAGGAAGGGAAGAAGGAAGATAATAAACTTTATTAAATGCCTACTATGTGCCGGATACTGTGCTAACCACATACATTACAAATATACCTCATTTGATCCTCACAATGACTGTGGGATGTAGGTGCTGTTATTATCCCCATTTTATAGTTGGGGAAACTGAGGCAGGCAGAGGTTAAATGATTTGCACAGCTTCACAAAGCTAGTAAATGTTTGAGGCTGGGTGGGAGCTCAGTTATTCCTAACTTCAGGCCTAGCACTTTTACCCACTGTACTGCCTAACTGCCTCATATCACTAATATATAGACAAGAGGTGTTAAAGGCTTGAACCAGGGTGGTAGCTATAAGTAGAGAGAAGTCAGATTCAAGAGATGGCATAGAGGTAGAAAGGGTAAGATTTGACAACTGAGAGGATGTGGATGGGTGAGGGAGAATGAGGAGTAGAGGGTTCTCCCAAGCCTGCCTAATTGGTGACTGTTTCAAAGCTTTTGTGAGCACTTGGGGGAAAACTTGGAGGGAGGAGAGGTGAGGAACTATGGATGTGAAATACTGCACACGAAGTCCAATTTGGGGGACATGTTGGTGAGTTTTGCTGAATTGTTATTTTTCCTCTCATTATTACTCTTTGTTATGATGGATGGCCCTCTGGGAAGAAAGATGGGGAAGAATACACTGGGAAATGTAGGTGATGTTAAAAAAAAAGATGTAAATCCAGATGTATTTTTAATGACTGATCTTCCAGTAGCTGTTGAGCACTGGGGATAGGAAGAAAAGTACCTTGGCCCTCCATTTAAGGAGCTTCCAATTTGTTAAGGGGACAGGCAAAACTACACATAGAAGACCAAGATTGATGTAACCAGGGAGTGAAGTAGGTAGCTGTTGAGCTGGATCTTCTAAGTTTCTCAAGATCTCATTAGGCAGAGTTGAGGGAAAAGGCATTCTGGGTAGAAGGAACAGAGGAGGGGAAGCATGGGTATGGCATCAACTAAACTAGGATGCTGACATGGCAAGAAGTGGACCATGAGAAAGACTGGAGATACAAGGATGTGTCACCCAATGGATGTCTTGGAATCCCCAACTAAGAAGCCAAAATTTGACTTGATAGGCAGTAGGGAGCTATTGAAAGATAGGGATGAAAGAGTAGTGTGGTCAGCTCTCCACATAAACGAGATTAATCTGGCAGTGACATGAAAGATGGATTGAAGACAGAAGCAAGTGGAGGTTGGGAGAGGAAACCAAATGTTCATTTGCAATGAGGTCAGAAGCATGAGGATTGTTGTTTTTCAAAACAGGATATAATGGTACTACACAGAGGCCTGAGCAGCAAGGTTGTTGTTGGTGGTAGTGCCTGAATGGCTGAAGACCACCTAGCTCCCACATACCTATTCCTGTGAAAACCAGAAATTTGTACCAGACTGAATAGCTATCAAGAAATCCAATGGAAAAACTACAGCAGGTAACTTCTTCCACCCTAGAACTGCACAACATGGACAATTGGAAAGGGGGCCCACCAGAAAAGCCAGAGACAATGCAAGAAAACAAGTAGCCTCCCAGGGGGACCAGAGATGTGCTACATGTGTAGCCTAAAAAGCTCTGTGTCTGGAGTTAGCAAAAGCAGAGGGTCCCTTGAGAAAGACCTGGGGAGGTCAGAAAGCCTCAGGTAACAGCCCCATTGAGGCCAGAAAGCCCTGTGTGGAAGCCCCATGGAATACTAGTGACCAATATGTTTCTAGGGTCCCTAGCTTTCCATTCCGAAATTACATAGAAGGTCATGAAGATCCAACACTTGGAACCTCAGAGGTCCAGGAGAACCTAACCCCCGGAGGTGAAGATTAGCACAGGAATGAAGGGCAAGCCAAAACAGGGCCAAACACCCCACCCAGATGCACAGCAATGAGTGGAAGCTGCTTTTGGCACAAAGCCCTAATTAAGGAACTAAACTTGAGAGATGAGTACAATACTGGCATTGGTTCCAGCCCAATGGATATATGCAGTGTGAATTTGAATAAATGTGACCACTTCATGGGATTCATTATTCACACTGATCTAAAAATACTGAGCAGTATAAAAAAATTATTGCAATTCTACACATCCCCCTAAAAGAGAAAGTAACTAACAACTGCAAGCAGTGACTTAAAGGGGGAAATTGCTCTTATACAAGAACTATATGAATACTTAGAAGAAATGAAATGAGATTTTTTTAAAAAATTGAAACAAAAGCTCTAGATGAAAGAATTGAAAAGAAAACAAGTGGGTAAGAAGATTCAATAGTATGCATTCTGTAAGTAATATACACCCTGAAAACTAGACTAGACCAAACAGAAATCAGTGACTCCATTAAACAGCAAGAAATATTAGAACAAAATCATGATTTTTTAAAAAAAATTAAGGTAAGTGCTATCAAAAGCAATTGACCTGGGAAAATGGTCAATGGGAGAGATTTTAAGAATAATTGGAAAAAAAGAAAAAAGAAAAAAAAGAAAAAAACAAAAAATTTAAATTAAAAAATTTTTTTAAAATTAAAAAAGAATAATTGGCCAGCAATATAATAAAATAAAAATACTACCTAAAATAATTTACTTATTCAGTTCCATAGCAATCAAACTACCAAAGGAACCAGGAAAATGGCCTGTAGAACTATAAAAAAAAATAAACTTCATCTGGAGGAAGAAAAGGTTAGGAATCTCAAGGAAAAGAATGGGAAGAAAAGTGGAAAGGAAGAGAGCCTAGCAGTTCCATATTTCAAACTATACCACATAACAGTAATTATCAAAACAATTTGCTATTGGTTAAGAAATAGAGAGGTTCATCAGTGGAAGAGATTAGGTATACCATATATATATATAGCATAGTAGCTTGGTGTTTGATATACCCAAAGATCCCAGCTACTGGGGTAAGAACTCACTAATTGACAAAAGTCTGTTGGAAAAACTGGAAAGGAGTCTGGCTGAAATTATATCTAGACCAATATTCCATACCATATTCTAAGATAAGCTCCATAATGTTTATCCATAAAGAGTGGCATTATAAACAAATCAGAGGAGCATAGAAGAAATTACTCTTCAGTACTATGGATAGAGGAAGAGGCCATGAACAAACAAAAAAATAGAAGGGAACACAGAAAACAAAATGGACCATTCCAATTACATAAAATTTTAAAAGCTTTTGAATGAATAAAGCCAATGTAGCTAAATCTAGAAGAGAAGCAGGTATATGGAGGGAAAATCTTTGCAGCAAGTTTCTTTGATAAAGACCTCATTGTTTTTTGGGTGAGGCAATTGGGGTTGTGACTTGCCTAGGGTCACACAGCTAGTAAGTGTTAAGTGTCTGAGGCCGAATTTGAACTCAGGTCCTCCTGACTTCAGGGCCAGTGTTCTATCCACTGCGCCACCTAGCTGCCCATGACCTCATTTTTAAGATATATAGAGAATGTTTCCAATTTATAAGACTAAGATCTATTTCCTAATGGTCAAAAGATATAAGCAGGCAGTTTTCAGAGGAAGAAATTCAAACTATCATAGCCATATGAAAAGATATTCTAAATCAGAGGTATCAAACATGTCTGCAGGCTACATTGTGGTCCACAACACTCCCAAATGTGGCTCAAACCAGATTAAAATAAACTGGGAAAATGTTTTAAAAAATGAAATTTGTTATTTATTAACAAAATACATTTGTTTAATTGTAAAAATACAATAAAACATAGATAATGTTAGTATGTTTTTTTTAATCAATATGCACTTACAGGGGTCCCCATTTCTATTTGAATTTGACACCACTGCTCAAAATTACAAATAAATAGAGAAATACAAATTAAAACAACTCTTAGGTACTACTTCATACCCTTCAGATGGGCAAAACTAACAAAAAAGGAAACGAGGGGGCAGCTAGATAGCACAGTGGATAAAGCACGGGGCCCTGGATTCAGAAGTACCTGAGTTCAAATCCGGCCTCAGACACTTGACACTTACTAGCTGTGTGACCCTGGGCAAGTCACTTAACCCCCATTGCCCCACAAAAAAAAGGAAATGAAAAATGTTAGAAGGGCTGTGGCAAAAAAGATACATTAATGCACTGTTGGTGAAGCTGTAGATAGGTCCAGCCATTCTGGAAAGCAATTTAGAGATATGCCTAAAAAACTCTTAGTCCTATACCTCTGAAGAAATCAAACAAAGAATTAAAAGGATCCATATGTACAAAAATATCTGTAGCAGTTCTTTTTTGTGGTGGCAAAGAATTGACAACTGCGAGGGTGCCCATCAACTGGAGAATGGCTGAACAAGTTGTTATTCCATTCATATACATGAATGGAATACTATTGTGCTGTGGGAAATGAAGGGGACGGTTTCAGAGAAACCAGGAAAGACTTGTATGAATTGATACAAAGTGAAGTGAGCAGAACCAAGAGAACAACTTATAGAATAACAACAATCTTATAAAGAAGCACAACTTTGAAAGAAATAGGAACTCTGATCAATGCAATGGCCAACAACAATTGCAGAGGACCCATGATGAAACATGATAACCAATTCCTGATAGACTCTAGACTTAATAGTGTAACTTGAGGCATATTTTTTTACATGGCCAATATGGGGATTTCTTTTACCCAACTGTATGTGTTTGTAACAAGGTTCTTATTTTTCTTCCTTTGGGGAAGGAGGGTATTAGGCAAAGAAGACAGACTCCAATTGATTGAAAAACTTTTAATTTGAAAATAAAATGCAAAAAAAAAAAATTTAAAGGGAACAATTGGCCAACATGCAAGTATATGCTTGCAATCCCTTGCTACAAGGGAGGCTGAGTCTGGTGGACTGTAGTCAGTCCAGGGCTTGGGAAGGAACTGAAGGAAGCAATGGAGATCATAGTGAAGATGAAGAAGAGGGTTAGGGTTCACAAGGGGAAAATAGAATAATAAAATATGAAATGATGAATATAAAGGAATTCTGGAACCCATGAACTTGGAAGTGGAATACCTTATGAGTGATGGCACTATCAAAGGTATGACTATCTCTGTGTATAGCTGAAGTGGGGTAGAGGTGATCATGGAAATTTAGTAGATCAAGGTCTTGGAAAGTAAGGATATTTGAGAGAGAATCCATTTCTATGCTGAAGTCTTTTAGTATGAGGGTAACAGATGGAATGGAAAAACTGAGCCCAATACCAAACTCATTGAGGAAAGAAGGAGACTGTCTTGGAGATCAAAAGATAATGGCCACTGGGGTCTGAATGGGATGATAACTTTGGGCAGGCTAAGCCTCAAAGGAGGAGATGTTGCTGAGTTATGGGCATAGAGGGAGATTCTGGATGTGGAAATGGGGAGCATGGAGTATTCCAATTGCCCCCACTATGACCAGTGAGTCAAGGGATATGAGTAAAAGTACAAGTATTACTACTAGAAAGGGGCCAGAGATGGTGTGCCATCAGACAGGAGCCAGGTTTTAGTAAGACACAAAAGATGGAAGGAGTAGGAAAGGCAAAGGTTTAAAATGAAAAGAATTTTGCTCATGGTGGAGCATGTATCCAAGAGAGCATAGCAGAATGGGCAGGTGGTTTTGGAGTAAGGCACTGTGGGAAGGAGGGCAAGGTTGAGGTATTGTTGTTTGTCCTTCATTCTCTTAAAGAACCAATAATATCAGGAGGGTGATGTCTTGACTTATGAGTGAATCGGATCTAAGTGAGGAAGGGCTGGGCAGTCGCCAGCCTCAATCCTCCATAGTCATCAGAGTTCAATGGCAAAACATAGGTCAGGACAATGGGTAATGGCCCCAGATGCAGTGGGAGACCTTGGCCTTTTTAAGCTAAGGTCTTTCCCAGGTCCGTTTGTCTGAGGCATTGCCCATTTAGCATTTAAAGTCTAGGTAAGGGGCAGCTAGGTGGAGCACTGGATAAAGCACTGGCCCTGAATTCAGGAGGACCTGAGTTCAAATCCAGCCCCAGACACTTGACACTTACTAGCTGTGTGACCCTGGGCAAGTCACTTAACCCCCATTGCCCCACAAAAAAAAAATAAAGTCTAGGTAAGAACTGAAGCAAAAGATGGCTTAGTTTGCCTTCCAGGATTGAAATAGATATAGATAGGGTAAAGGGAGCAGTGGGGGGAAGGGGGATGGAGAATGAAATTTATACACCAGCAAACAGGAGTTCAGCCTATCTTAGAGGGAAGAGTGTAAGGGAGTAATGGTATGCTAACCACGGAGGGATGGTTGTAGATAGACAATAAACAGCAAGCTAGAGATCCATTGAAGAAGATAGTTCAGGGAGGTACATGACTAGACTGTTCAAGGTCCTTCTTCAAAACCCTAACTAGAGCAGTCCCTGGAGTAGTTAGGTGGCACAGTGGATAAAGCACCAGTCTTGAATTCAGGAGGACCTGAGTTCAAATCTGGCCTCAGACACTTGACACTTACTAGCTGTGTGACCCTGGGCAAGTCACTTTTTTTTGGAGGGGCAATGAGGATTAAGTGACTTGCCCAGGGTCACACAGCTAGTAAGTAAGTGTCAATGTCTGAGGCTGAATTTGAACTCAGGCCCTCTTGAATCCAGGGCCAGTGCTTTATCCCCTGGGCCACTTAGCTGCCCCTGGGCAAGTCACTTAACCCTCATTGCCCTGAAAGAGAGAGGGGGGGGCGGAGAGGGAGGGAGGGAGAGAGAAGTCCCTGGGGTGTGGGGGGGATTGTCTTGGTATCCCCAGCACCTAACACAGTATCGGGCATGTAGTACAAACTTAATAAATGGCTGTTAAATGCATAATTATTTTTAGCAAGCTGAGTGAGTTGGCTCTGGTATTGGTTCAATACATGGTGGGATGACTTATGGAAGGCCATCGCCAAGAGTCACACAGGATGAGGAGGGGGATGGGTTACTGTACACATCACTGAAGGGAATATTCACCTTGATGAAATCCCATCTGCACCCAAGCATGGTAGTAAGCAAATGTCTCTTTAATGTCTCTTTCAGTGGGTATAAGGTTCAATGAATTCTTTCATTGTTGTTGGTTCTCATTCTTCTTAATCAAATGTCTTAAGGGGGTTATACACACCCCAAGAACCTGTTGGAGTTAGCCTCCAGTGATTTCTAGCCTGTCTCATTATTTTAAGTTTATTTGCAGTTGGCATTCCTTATCACTTGCAGTAGCCATATAAAGGGATGGGGGGGGGGGAGAGAGATTGTAGGAAGGGGGTGGAGCAAACCTGTAAAGCTTCTATTGTGATATCAACACACTTTTCCTAGAATTCACTTTGATCAGTTCCATGAAAGGTTCTATAGGAGTACAAAGTACCACTCTTATTTGTGACTTCATAAACATGCCCTGATGAACATAGACCAGGGCAGCTATCCCTGGGTGGGTGGGGGGGGAGGTGCTGGGGGGAGGGGGAGGGAGGTAAGGGTGGGGGTAGGGTGTGGTATGGGGAAGAGAGACAGTACTCATCCTGCAAACCTGAAATGTGCAGGGTAGCCATTGAATATACTCTCAGCTAATCCCGATTGTGTTGATAAAATTCTCCTCCTGCTGATGTCCTTGGGGACACATATAATAAAGTTTCAACTCAATAAATGTTGGACCAATAGCTTTCCAAGAACTCCAGCCGAAGCGGGCACAATTGCCCTGTGTGGTTTCCTCAGAGACCTCTTTACTGCATCGAACAGAAGATACTGACAGTATTAACTGACTGTGTACCTAATGCATCCACATTGCCACGAGGGAGAACAGTAGTTAGCACCGGAGCCTGAGTAAAATAACAAAACAAAAAAAACCCCAAACCAGGCTAGTGTTTCCTAGAAAGGACTAATCGGTCCAGGAACCAAATTTCTGGGCACGAAATCATATCAGAAACAGCTGCTGGATAAGGTCTTCTCTGTGCTTTAGGGAAATAGAATATTATCTTTGGCAGAGATTTGCCAGTGACTCCAAGTCCTTCTGTATCTCTCAGCTAGACACACATCTGAAGGAGATCTTTAAAGAAAATTTGCCTTTATCTGTGGGAACAAGAGATCCTTTATGATTTCTTCACTTTGCTATCTTTCCATAGAAAGGAGGAGCATCCTCTGGTCCCTTCTATTGCTAAGTTGCCCCCTTACTCAGCTGTGCTTTTTTCTTTCTTTCTTTTTTTCTTTTTTTTTGCAGGGCAGTGAGGGTTAAGTGACTTGCCCAGGGTCACACAGCTAGTATGTGTCAAAAGTGTCTGAGACCAGATTTGAACTCAGGTCCTCCTGAATCCAGGGCCTGTACTTTATCCACTGCACCACCTAACTGCCCCAGCTGTGCTTTTTTCTATTTCTCATCCACCCCATCCAAAGCACTAGTTTTCCTTCACCTACTCTTCTTTCTGCCCAGCACCATCTGTGTGTATGTTTCTATGGGTGTATGGATATATGGGTGTGAGGGAATTATGGGATCAGAGAGATCTAGAGCTGTAGGGGACCTTCATTTTACAGGAGAGGAAACTGAGGCACAGGAATGAAATGAACTGCTCAGGATCACAAAGATAGTAAGTGCCAGGGCCAGGATTCTTTTTTTTTTTTTAATTTTTGGTGAGGCAGTTGGGGTTAAGTGACTTGCCCAAGGTCACACAGCTAGTTAAGTGTCAAGTGTCTGAGGCTGGATTTGAACTCAGGTCCTCCTGAATCCAGGGCCAGTGCTCTATCCATAGTGCCACCTAGCTGCCCCCAGGGCCAGGATTCTAAGCCAGGTCTTCCAATGCCACATCGAGTCTTCTTTTCATAGCACCTTGTTTCCTCCCTGTAGGGTCAAGAAGGCCATGGGCACATCTATAGTTGTGTGTATGCAGGACAGTGGGGATGGGGTAGGGGTAGAAGAATCAAAATGTGGGGGTACATCCAGTTCAGAATCTGGAGAAATGTTGGTGTACATGGAGATATGTGAAAGGCTTGTGTGGGCACTTATGTGCTTCAGTTGATGTATTCATTCTTAGAATCTTAGCCCTATAAAAGCCACCTGAAATGGGGCTGCCTTCCTTCCAATAACTGCTCTCTTGTAGTCAAGGTTTCTTATACTGGTTCCTCATTAGGGTAGCCCAAAATTCAACTGTGGGGGGGAGGAGAGAGAGAGAGAGAGAGAGAGAGAGAGAGAGAGAGAGAGAGAGAGAGAGAGAGAGAGAGAGAGAGAGAGAGAGAGAGAGAGAGAGAGAGAGGAGAAGAAGAAGAAGAAGAAGAAGAAGAAGAAGAAGAAGAAGAAGAAGAAGAAGAAGAAGAAGAAGAAGAAGGAGGAGGAGGAGGAGGAGGAGGAGGAGGAGGAGGAGGAGGAAAGAGAGGAATGAGGGAGGGAGAGAGGAGGAGGAGGGAGAGCAAGGAGAGAGGGAGGGAGAGAGAGGCAAGAGGAGAGGAGAAAGGGAAAGGGAGAGGGAAAGAAGAGAGGAGGGAGAGACAGACAGACAGACTTTCCTTCCTTTCTGTTTCTGGTATAATATTGCCTTTAGGTGATTGGAGGAAGATGGATCAGGGCCCCTGTTTGGGGAAACAGGGAGGTTATAAGAAAACTGAGGCTTTACTTTCTTTGTAAAAACATTTTTTATTGATCCCTTTTGTTTTCATATCACCTTCATTTCCCCAAATATCCCTCCCTCTTCCTCTACCCAGTGAACCATTCCCCATAACAAAGAGAGTGAAATAAAAGCAGTTCAGAAAAACTAACCAACTCATCAACTGAGTCTGACAGTTTATACAATGTTCCCCACCCCACCCCCCTCCACCTCTGCAAAGAAGGGAGGGAGGCTCTTTTTCTCATCTCTTCTCTGGGCCATATTTGATTATGATGGTTACATATCATTCAGTTTCAATTTGTGTTCTTTTAAAAAATGCATTGCTATCTTTTGCTATCATATCACCATTGTTTCCAAATACATCCCTCCCCTCTCCAGCAAGCCATCCCTCTTACCAAAGAATTTTAAAAGCCTTGAGGTCCCACTTGGCCACTTTTGCAATGCCCAGCCTTCCCAGTCATGTCCCCCCCCCCCATTTCCCTTGCCCTTCCACTGTCTTGCCCTGCTAATTCCCAGTTCCCTGTCATCCCCCTTCCTCTGCTCTTCGATGCCCAGAACTGATGCTTGAGGTCATGAAACTGTGCTGATGACTGGACCCATTACAGAATTCAGGCTCTCTGACTCCCCCCCCCCTCCACCTACACACACACACACACACACACACACACACACACACACATACAGCTCACACTCCCATCCCCCTCCTCCCCTCCATCCTCACTGCTGAACTGGTATCTTTTGTCCATCTCTTCTCAATTCCCAGTCACCCACCCCACAGGAGATGTTCCAAATCTCTTCTCCTTTCCTTAAGCCAACTTCACCCCCACCCCCATCTCCCTCAGTAGATGGCTGTACCCATTCTATTGCTTTTTTAATTTTTTTTTTTTTTTTTTAGTGAGGCAATTGGGGCCAAGTGACTTGCCCAGGGTCACACAGCTAGTAAGTGTCAAGTGTCTGAGGCCGGATTTGAACTCAGGTCCTCCTGACTCCAGGGCTGGTGCTCTATCCACTGTGCCACCTAGCTGTCCCTATTCTATTGCTTTTTAAAGTTCCATAGGTGCAACACATTTACCATCTCTGAGGCATAGTGCATTCCAGGCATTCCTCAGGCCTGGAATCCACTTCTTCCATCCTTAGTTTCCCTCCAAGCCCACCTCAGGGCTACAAGGCAACATTTATGAAGCCCTTATACCATGCCAGGCACTTTGCTTCACCCTGGGGAGATCAACGCACAAATGAGTTGAAAAAGTGGCAATGGTGGGGTTGGAGGAAGGTGCCCATAGGGATTTGGGGCATTGTGTCCAAGCCCCTAGGGTCAGAAGCAGATATGGGAGGAGAACTAAGTTTGGCTAGCCTGGGCCTTGCCCCCAGTAGAGATCTTCGGAGGAACTTGGGAGTGGGAGGAGCCCTGGAGGGCTGTTCCCAGCAGGTGAGGAGGCCCCCAGGTACAGAGGGAAGTTCTTGGGTGAAGAGGCAAAGTCTGGAAAGTCAGAAGCCAGGCCAGGATTTTCCTAATTTCCCCAGAGCAGTGGCTAGCACTTTCTCCCTCCCAGGTTATCTTGTATCTATTTTGTATGTATTTTTAATGTACTCCTGTAAGTGAGGTAGTTCCCCATTACAACTGGAGCAAAGTCAAAAGCCCCAAAGAGACAAAAGTTAGAGACATTTGAAATGTAAATGAAAGTCCTTTCAGATGTAATGCAAGCATTCCACCCTTTGAAAGGGCTTGAATATCTCCGCTGCATATGAAAAGGGCGGCAAAGACAATGAACTTGTCCTCCGGTATAGACTGCCTCCAGACCTTTGTCCCCAGCCACTCATCTGCATAAGACTCCAACAGAAATGTAAGTGGCTCGCCAGAAGTAGTGGAGTCCCACACTGAGGGGACCAAGTTGTGAAGCAGGAAGAATTGTAGAACAGGAGGAGCTAGACCTCTCCCCCCCTCCCACCTAGAGGTGACAAAGCTCAGAGCTGGCGTCCTGGGGAAGCCAAAGAGTAGAAGCTTCTTCCGGGCCTAGGTCAAGAGTCACTGTTCTTTCTGAAAGAGCTGAAAAGATCACTAACACTCCAGCAGGGGAAAAAAAAAGCACAAGCAATACTGAGCTGAGTTGGATGTGGTAGTGATTGCAACTGTCCCTTGAGAGTCATCTGTACAATGGACACTCCATGCCCTGTGAAGAGCCCAATGGCCTACTGACCTGCTTGGTCCAGTCCCACCACATCCCTGTGCAACAACTGATCTACCTGCGTAGTCCAGCCCAGATCAGCAACAGATTGTGCTGTCCTGAGAAGAGCAAGCCCAGCTTAGCCACCCACCCAGCAGAGATGCCATGCCCTAAGAGAAGCCAACCCAGACTGATACCAGAGTGACCCATCTATCACTGACACCATCATCTTGACCCACAATGAAATTCAGTCCCTAGAAAAAAGAAAGGACATCAAAGCCCTGCTGTTCCAGACTTTTAAGTTGCCTTAGCCTCAGTACCATTGTAGATATTCATGTCTACTCTTCTCCACCTCCCTCCAGGATCCTCTGTGTATTTGTGGGAGAGGGTTCCCTAGGTTTGGGAGGCAGGGAATGCTTTATAACTACTGTTTCTGCCTTGCCATTTGATTAAATGACTTTTGTAAAAGGTAGTTGAATCTATTGGCTGATTATCAAGGGGAAATGACTCCTGTCCAGTGGGGGCTCCTGAGCTACAGTGTTAGGAGTAGTCTAGGGTTACCCTAGAACCCAAGGACTCAACTTGTCAGCTCCAGTGCAAGTTGAGGGAGTTAAGTTCCAAAGGACTATACAACATGTTAACATGTGTCCCTCTATTAGATTTAAATTCCTGGAGGTCAGGGACAATTTTGATTTTGTATTTGTATTCTCAGGACCCAGCGTGGTGTTCAATTGATTAAATCATGAATACTCTCCTCTTCCATCCTCCACACCTGGGAGAGTCTCTCTACCCTTACTTATACTCTCCTCTTCTGGTCTCAGAGAACAGAGTGGTCCTTTTCTTAGTCAAGGCCAACTACTCTATTTCTTTCCCAGATCCCATTGCATGTCCTCTCACCTCTTTGGGGTATTTGCTTCCTTGTTCATTCCCTCTCTTTCATCTTCCTCTCTGAGAACTCCTTTATTATTTTTTTATTTTTGTCTCTTTGGGGTTTTGGGGGGTTTTTGGGGGGGGCAATGAGGGTTAAGTGACTTGCCCAGGGTCACACAGCTAGTTAAGTGTTAAGTGTCTGAGGCCGGATTTGAACTCAGGTCCTCCTGACTCCAGGGCCGGTGCTCTATCCACTGTGCCACCTAGCTGCCCCCTAGAGAACTCCTTTATTATTGCCTACAAACTGACTCAAATCCCTTCTTCCCTTGAGTCTGCCCAACCATCAGTCTCCATCAGTAATTCATGCTTCTTTCTCGCTCTGAACTTTCTCTTTTGTTGATTGCATCCACTCCTATGGCTTTGTTCAGATGACTATGCATATGACTCCCAGATCCATCCATTCAGCCCTCCTAATCTCTTCTCTGAATGCCAATCCCACATACTACATCATTAACTGGTTGCTGAAAATCTCCACCTGCATGTTTTGTGGTCAACTCAAACTTACCAGGTCCAAAATGAAACTCATCTTTATCCACAAAACTTCTCTCCTGCCAACTTCCCTGTATTGATGAAGGCACCACCATCTCCCCAGGCAATGAGTTTTCAGTCATCTTTGGCTCTTTGTTCTACTATATCCCACCACATCCAATCAGTTGAAAAGTCCTTTGATTTTTGGTGTTGTTGGTATGGTGGTGGTTCGGTCCTTTTAGTTCTGTCCAGCTCTTGATGACCCAAATTAGGGTTTTCTTGGCAAAGATACTGGAGTGGTTTGCCATTTCTTTCTATCTCACTTGACAGATGAAGAAACTGAGGCAAACAGGGCAAGGGACTTTCCTAGGGTTACACAGATAGTAAGTGTCTGAGGCCAGATTTAAACTCATGAAGTGAGTCTTCCTGATTCCAGGTCCAAGCACTCTATCCACTGCAGTGCCACCTAGCTGCCCACTCCAGTATCTTTTCTTTTCTTTTTATTGAATAGAATTTTATTTTCCAAAATATATGTAAAAACAAACTTTAACATCAATTTAAAAAAAAATTTCTGTTCAAACTTCTCTTCTTCCTCCATTCCCACCCCCCACCCACTAGAACTCAAGCATTTCAACATAAGTTATACATGAGTAGTCATGGAAAACATTCCCACATTAGCTAGGTTTTGAGAGAAAACAGTAAAAAACAAAACAAAAACTTCAGATTGAGGAATTGTCAAAGAAGGGAAAAAAATTTTTAAAAATGTGTTTCCGTCTGTTTTCAGATACTATCAGTTCTTTCTCTGTAGATGGGTTGCCATTTTCATAAGTCCTTCAGAGTTATATTGGATCATTGCCTTGGTGAAAATAACCACATGCTTCCCAGCAGATCATCTTACACTATTGCTGTTATTTTGTATACAGTACATTTCACTCTGCTTCAGTTCATATAGGTCTTTCCAGGATTTTCCGATAGTATCCTGTTCATCATAACCTGAATAAAGTACCTTCAACTTGACAAAGAATTTTCTTCATATTAGCCCAGCAAAGTAGGTACCATATGTTTTGCCATTATAATCAATCATCATAACTATTTCCCTCCATCCTATTCCCTTCCCATGATATTTACTCTATTTTCTATCTTCTTTTAACCTATTCCTCCTCAAAAGTGTTATACTTCTGACTGTCCCCTCCCCTACTCTGCATTCCCTTTTTTTCACCCTTCCTTCCTTATCCTCTTCCCCTCATAATTTCCTTTAGGGTTAAATAGATTACTCCTCCCAACTGGGTGTGAATGTTATTCCCTCCATGAGCCCACTCTGATGAGATCAAGGTCCCTGAGCTAATTCCATGTTCTAAATTTTCTTCCTCTCTCCCTCCTCAACCCTCCCTACGAAACAAGCAATTCAATATGTCATACTTTTACAGTTATGCAGAACATCTTTACCTTTCTCAAAAATGTTTTGCTTTTTACTGCTCTCTCCCCCAATCTGCCCTTCCCTCCTTCCCCTCTCCCACCCCCCCCCTTATCTTCCTCCCCTCCCTCAGGGCAAAAATATATTAATATACCTACTTGAGTATGTATGTTAGTCCTTCTTTGAGCCAATTCTGATGATATTAAGGTTCACTCACTCCTCAATTCCTTCCCCGTCTTCTCCTCCCCTCCATAAGCTTTTTTCTTGTTTCCTTCATGTGAACAACCTCTCCCCAGACCATCTCTCCCCTTCCCCCTCCCCCAGTCTATTTCTCCTACACCTCAACCCTATTTTAAAGATGTCATCATGAGTTAGTTAGGTGGCACAATAGACAATGCACCAGACCTGGACCCAGGAGGCCCCAAACCCAAATCAGGCCCCAGACATAAGACACCCCACCCTGTCTGCCCCACAAAGAACAAAACATAAATGCTTTACAGATATCATCCTGTTGTATTCAGTTCAGACCTGTGTCCTCTGTGAATTCCTTACTGAGATAGTTCTTATGAGTTTGAAGTATTATCTTTCCATGTAGGAATATAAACAGTTTGATCTTTTAATATCCCTCATGAAGTCTTTTTCCTGTTTACCTTTTTATGCTTCTCCAGGGTCTTGTATTTGAAAGTCAAATTTTCTATTCAGTTCAGGTCTTTTCATAACAAATGCCTGAAAGTCCTCTTTCTCACTGAAATTGCATTTTTCCTCTGAAAGATGATGCTTAGTTTTGCTGGTTACATGATTTTTGGCTGTAGTCCCAGTTCCTTTGCCCTCTGGAATATCATATTCCATGCCCTCCGGTCCTTTAATGTAGAAGCTGCTAGATCTTGCTTTATCCTTATTGGAGCTGCACAGTATTTGAATTCCTTTTTTCTAGCTGCTTGCAATATTTTCTCCTTGACCTGTGAGTTCTGGAATTTGCCTATAATATTCCTGGAGGTTTTCCTTTTGGGATCTCTTTCAGGAGGTGATTGGTGGATTCTTTTAATTTCTATTTTAGCTTCTGCTTCTAGAATATCAGAGCAATTTCCCCTCACAATCTCTTGGAGAATGATGTCTAAGCTCTTGTTTTGGTCATGGTTTTCAGGTAGTCCAATGATTTTTCCAGTATCTTTTCTAAGAAAGCCACAAAATAGAGTCATAAAGAATAGGACATGACTGAAATGACTCAACAACCTATTGATTTTTCCCTTCACAAAATCTGCTCCATCTTCTCTCCACTCACATGGCCATTCAAAAAAAGGAGAGAGACTATAGCCTGTAAACTATAAACCAATGAACTCAACTTTGATTCATGTAAAAATTCTAGATTAAAGAGATAGTTAGCAAACATCTGGAAAGGGAAGCAATGAGCAAAGTGTCAGCCTGGCTTCAAGATCAAGTCATGCCAGACTCAACTCATTTCCCTTGTTAAGAGGTTTACTTATGGTAGATTAAGAGAATGCTGTTGATATTTCCCTTTAGATAGTTTTCCTAGATTGTAACCATGCATTTGATAAAGTCTCTCATGCTATTCTTTTTTTTTTGGTAGGGCAATGAGGGTTAGGTGATTTGTCCAGGGTCACACAGCTAGTAAGTGTCAAGTGTCTGAGGATGGATTTGAACTCAGGTCCTCCTGAATCCAGGGCTGGTGCTTTATCCACTGCACCACCTAGCTGCCCCCTTTCATGCTATTCTTGTGGAAAAGATGGAAAGATGTGAGCTGTTGTAGGGCAGTTATGGAATCAGGACTCATTGAATGTCCAGACCTAAAGAGTCGCCATTAATGACTCATTGTCACTTGGTAGGAGGGCTTCTGTGGAGTTCCATAGGTATGTGTGCTTGGTCCTGTGTTAGCCAACACTTTTTGAATAAGACATAAGTAGTGTGGCTATTCAATTTACAGATGATACAAAGCTGGGAGGGATCACTAACACACTGGAAGAAAGAGAAAGTATTCAGAAAGATCTTGATATGGTTAGAAGAGTGGAGCAAATCCAATAAAATGCAAGGCAACGTGTTAAAAAATTGAGACTTGCAGGGGCAGCTAGGTGGTGCAGTGGATAGCGCACTGGCCCTGGAGTCAGGAGGACCTGAGTTCAAATCCGACCTCAGACACAACACTTAACTAGCTGTGTGATCCTGGGCAAGTCACTTAACCCCAATTGCCTCAGCAAAAAAAAAAAAAAATTGAGACTTGCACTTGTTGTTTAAAAATCACCTTTGCAAGTCCAAGATCGAGGAGGCATGGCCAGATAGCATCTTTCCTAAAAGCCATTAAAAGGTTTTAGTGGACTAACAATTCAATATGAATCAAATATTTGTAACAATTGGAATGACGCCACCTGCTGGAGAACTACTGTAGGAAAGTTCCGCTATGAGGAGAAGGCCTCTGAGGGCAAGCCATGTGGCCAAGGTCCTTGGCATCAGGAAGTGACGTTTGCTCATGGGTACTGTCTATCAAGGCTACCAGCCAATCAACTTGAGGAGCCTCCCATTTCTGGGAGGAGAACACAAAGTAGGAAGTGGATTCTGGCAGAGGTTTTTTTGCTTCTTTTGGTTCCTGACCTCACCATGGTGGGTCGGATGATGGGGGTCTCTTAGAAGTAGTTAGATTTTTACCTTTCTCTCTGATCCTAATGCTCTTTATTTTTTTTTTTATGTATAAGGTATTTTATTTTTTCCGTTACATGTAAAGATAGTTCTCAACTTTTGTTTATACAAGCTTTACAATTTCAGATTTTTCTCCCTCCCTCCCCTCCCTCCCCTCCCTCCCCCCCTCCCCTAGACAGCAGGTAATCTGACATAGGTTATATCTATATATCTCTATACATATACATATAGATATAGATATATGCACACACATATATATACACATAATAACATTAATCCTATTTCTGCATTAATCCTGTTACAAGAGAAAAAATCAGAGCAGTGATGCAAAACCTCAAAATAGAGAAAAAAAAAACAACAGCACCCAAAACAAAAGAAATAATATGGTTTAATCAGCATCTATACTCCACAGTTCTTTCTTTCTTTTTTTTTTCTTGGATTTGGAGATCCTCTTCTATCATGAGTTCCCTGGAACTCTTCTGTACCATTGCATTGGTGAGAAGAATATAGTCCATCACAGTAGGTCAACACTCAATGTTGATGATACTGTGTACAATGTTCTTCTGGTTCTGCTCATCTCACTCATCATCAGCTCATGTAAGACCCTCCAGGTTTCTCTGAACTCTTCCTGCTCATCATTTCTTACAGCACAATAGTATTCCATTGTATTCATATACCACAACTTGTCCAGCCATTCCCCAATTGATGGGCACCCCCTCAACTTCCAATTCCTTGCTACCACGTAAAGAGCAGCTATAAATATTTTTGTACATGTGGGTCCCTTTCCCCCTTCCATGATTTCTTTGGGCAAAAGACCTAAAAGTGGAATTGCTGGGTCAAAGGGTATGCACAGCTTTATCGCCCTTTGGGTATAATTCCAAATTGCTCTCCAGAATGGTTGGATCAGCTCACAGCTCCACCAACAATGCACCTGATGCTCTTTAATACACACTTAAACACTTAAATACTCTTGCTAAAGCTTATAATTTATTGGTGACCACTGATTAGATTTTAGATAGTATAGCTAGAATTTTAGCCCCTTACATATTACACAATGGATGGCAAAGAAAGCTATTGGGATAAGGTTGTCCCCTGCTCCGGTCAGGCCTCATCTGGAATACCGTGGTCAGTTCTGGGGAGCACATTGTAGAGTGAATAGAGGAAGGCTACCAAGATGGTGAAGGACCTTCAATTCATGCTTTCTGGAGATTGGTTGAAAGAACTTGGGGTATTTAGGATAGAGAACAGAAAACTTAGGGGTGATGCAAGACCTTTATTAAAGTACTTGAAAGGATGATATGTGGAAAAGGGATTAGACATGTTCTGTTTTGCCCCAAACGGCAGAACCAGGTGGAATTTGCAAAGAAGCAAATTTAGACTTGATTTCAGGGAAAACTACCTACCAAGTAGCACTTCCCTGAAATAGAAGGGGCTGCCTTGGGAAGGGGCGGGCCACGTCGCCCTTCCTGGGAGTCCCTCAAGCAAAGACTATGGAGGGAATCTGCTTTTTTAGGTTATGGGTTGGACTAGCTATGTGACCACCAAAATCCCTTGAAGTTCTGTGATTCTGTGATTTATTTTTATAGATCTCAGAGGTTTCATAAGAGGCAGCCTGGGATGGTGGTTAGAAGGTGGACGTGGAGTCTGGAGGACCTGGGTATATTCAAATTCCACTTCTGCCACATCCAGGCTGTGGGGCCCTGGGTAACACTGAACGTCTCACTTAAGGGAAACGCAAGGTTGCAGAGCAGTTGCTGATATGTATTGGTAGAGGGACTTTCCCCACAGGGAGTTCCCTTTATGACTTAACACAAACATGAGACACCAACAAGGCACAAAGAAGAACACGAGATCCAGCCCAGAAGCTTTGTAGTCACGAACATCTCTCTTCCCCCCTGAACATCAAACATCTTTGAGGCTCATGCCATATGAAACCACATACCATTTTAATTTTGTTTATTTCCTAAAACGATAAGTAGTGTTCATCATGATGACAAGAATAACTCCCATTTCTATAGTGCTTCAAAGTTCACAGAGTCATTCCTCTCCTGCTTCCCTTTGGGGTTTTCCAACTTTAATTTGGACAGGGACCAAATCCAATCACAACTTGAATACTGCAAGAAGGATGTTGAGTGATTAAAGATATAGGGGTATAGAATAAAGCCTGTTTTCCAAGCTCCACACAGGCAGGTATGGATGGCTCTACTTGATGCAGCATATAAAATATCATGAGAGCAATGGGCCCACTTACATTAATGGAGTGTTTGGGGAGGCTGATCTCCACCTCTGTAATGCACACTCCTCATGATAACCAAAGGTTCTCCAGAGGATTTGTACAAAACACGGCCATTGAAATCCAAGAGTAGGCAATGGCAGGGAGAGTGGCGAACACCTCCTTACCAGTGTTCAATAAACATTCAAAAATCCAAAACGATATTGAAATTCAATCGAGAGGCAAGGAAATTATCTAGAGAACAAAGAGGGGAATGCACAAGAACACCACAGTGATCTTTGCTCACCAATATAGCATGTTTTTCCCCCAAGTAGACTCTTTCATTGTGGATAAGGAGACCATAAGGGGAATGAGTTAAAACATTAATAGACTAGGTATTATCAGCTAGATAGAATGTGTTACAACAGGTTAGGCCCTGTAATCTGTGGGCACAGCTTCAGGAAGCTGTCAGTCCCTGAGGGCTATTGTCCAGTTCCTCCTACACTGATATATTACTTGGCCAGCCACTGCACCCCATTCTAAAAAACTGGATGTTCCCTCAGAGGCATTGGATACTATTTTAGCCTAGGGTACAGAAAACGGAGCATAACACATAGTCAGATGTCAGGCTAGGGTGTCAGGAACCCTGCACTCTCATCCTGCCTTTGCCTGTGGCTCGCTGTGTTAGCTTGGGTAGGTGACTTGCCCTCTCTGGGCCTTCAATTCCTACTCTAGAAAATGAGGGAGTTGAATTAGATGATTTCTAAGTGGCAGGAGATGACGACATTACAAGGCTAGGAGGAGGCAAATGGGCACTGGGGCTGCCATGACCATCTCTCTGTCTTGTCCCCAAGAGAGCACAGGGACTTTGTCAAATACTCTGCTAAAATCCTGGCAGAGCATGCCCACAGCATTCCCTTGTGCCTGCTTGTCTTATAGCCCTGTCGACAAAGGCCATGAAGTGAGTCCAGCACTGTGATGAAGCCATGCTGGCTCACTACTCCCCTTCCTAAGTAATCATAAACCACACACACACACACACACACACACACACACACACACACACACACCACACATACACAAAACACACACAAAAACATGCCTCAGCAAAAACTTTGTCAGGAATTGAAGTCAACGTTGTTGGCCTATGATTTGAAGGTTTCAAAGATGCAGGTAACTGCCCTTCTCTAGTCATGTCACCCATTCTCCCTGATCTTTCAAAGACCACTGGCAGGGTCTCAGCACATCTGACATCTCTTTCAGATGGTATGTAATTCGTCCACACCTGGCTACTTGGACTCACTAAAGGCAGCTGGGTGCTCTCATCCATCTTGCATATCTTTGGCTTCAGTTCTCTGACCATCATTTTGTTCTATCTTTCCCAGACTGAAGATACTTACCTTTAGCAAAGAAAATCAGAGCAAATTAAGAGTTGGATAGTTCTGGGATGTGTATAATGAGATAGCTGGGAGTCAGTCAGCTAATCAGTAACCATTTATTAAGTGCCTACTATGCGCCAGGCACCATGCTAAGTTCTGGCAATACAAAAAAAAGTAGTTGACAGTCCCTGTTCTCAAAGAACTCATTTATATACAGACTAATTTGGAAATAATAAATGGGGGGAAGGCAGTAGAAATCAGGAGGATCAGGAAAGGTATCTTGTAGTAAGGGGGAGACATGATCATGTTTATAGGTGGCAGAGAAGGAGAGTAGAAAGGGAAAGATTGTAGGGAAATGAGAGTGGGGATGATAGAGGGAGCAACTGCTGGAAAAGACAGGATGGGATGGGATCACTTGTTTACAGATGTACCTTGGAGAAAGTCCAAGTTTTGCCAGGGTGAATGGCCACCTCTTCAACTGAAACAGGAGTGATGGAGGAGATAATGGTAGAAGACATCGAAGTGATGTGAGATAAGGAGGGGAGAAGAGGGTGCTCTCAGTGAATTGCCTCAATTTCATTTTCAATAAAATATAAGGCAAGTTTCTCAGCTGAAGGGATAGGAGGAGGAGAAGGTATGGGAGGTTTAAGCAGGAGTGAAAAGGTTTGGTAGAGCTGTTGTGGTATAGTGAGATACTGAATTAAGGAGGTGTAAAAGGATTGCCTTGCAGTAGGGAGGGCCCAGACGAGATTATCTAATATAAATTTGTAATAGACTCAATACAGTTTCATGACTTTCTCTAGTTCCATTCATCAGCACATGTGTAGGAGTCAAGGCAACGGATGGCAGAAGGTGTCCAAGGCTGAGGCTTGGCAAGACAAGATCAGAAATAGTATAAGGGGGCAAAGGACTTGAGAGAAGAGGCAGTGCAGAGTTGAACTGACTCAACAAGGGCTCAAGATAGGGAAGGGATGAAACTGTAGATGAGGGGTACTAGCCTTGAAAAGAACTGAGTGGCGAAGGAATTAGAGGCTATAGTGAGGACAAAGAGAGGATTTGAGGTAGCAAGACAGAGGAAGCAGTGGAATGACTCTAGATTGTGACCAGATAAGGGAATTCCAGAGTTTATAAACGTGGAAGTGGAACATTTATAGGTGATGGCAAGATCAAGGGTATGACCCCTGGTACTATGTTCATTTTCAGAATCACAGAATTTTAGACGATAACTAAGCAGCCATTGAATTCAACCTATACCTGAAAGAATTCCCCACTATAACATATCCAACAGTCATATAATCTCTGCTTAAAGACCCCCAAGGAGCCAGAACCTACCACTTCCTATGGCAGTGCAATCTACTTTTGGACCACTGTCTTTGGTAGGAAGTGTTTCCCAACACCAAGATGAAACTGAATACTTTGTAACTTCTACCCCTTTCTCCTGGTCCAAACAGAATAGGGCTAATCCTTTTAACACATGACAGTCATTCAAATACTTGAAGACAAGCTTCCATGTCTCCCAAGCCTTCTCTTTTCCAGGCTAATCAATCATCCCCAACTCTTCCAGCTCATTCAAATTTAACTTGGACTCAAGGCCCATTCATGGTCACCCTCTTCTGGACACTCTCCCACTTATCAGTGGCCTTCCAAAACTATGGTGCCAGGACTGAACACAACATTCCAGATGAGGATAGAAGGCACTAGGACTGTCACGTCTATATTCCTGCAGCCCAAGATCCCATTGGCTTTTCTTATTTTCACATCATACTCTTGATTCATATTGATCTTGCAGTCCACGAAAACCCCTCATTTTTTTTTTTACAAAGTTTAGGCAACATACAAGAGGTTTTAATGTGTGGAAGCAAGTTTAACTTCCTAGGGATCCCTGAGGTGCGATGGGATGAAATCAATGATTGAAACATGGCTATTTTTATTCAAAGAAATCCTTTCTCTGAGGCAGCTAGGTGGCCCAGTGGATACAGCACTAGGCCTAAAATTAGGAAGACCTGAGTTCAAATCCAGCCTCAGACACTTACTTTCTCTGTGGCCCTAGGCAAGCCTCTTCACCACTGCCTGCCTCAGTTTCCCAAATTGTAAAATGGGGATAATTATAGCATCTTCTTCTGAGGATTGTCGGAAGGATCAAATGAGATAATATTTGGAAAGTGTTTAGCACAGTGATTAATAAATGCTCATTTCCTTCTTTCATGTCTTTCAATCATAAACTCTAAAAAGGAATGGTGACTCTTCCCCAGAGTTCCTATCATTTCTACCCTAGCAACCAGTTCCTCTCTGTTAGTGAGAATGAGATCCAGTACAGAATTTTCCCTTGTTGTTTCCTCCACCTTTTGAAGGATGAAATTAACTGCTCTGCTTTTGGCAGAGAGAGAGCTCCAACAGATGTCTGGATAATTGAAGGCTCTCGGCACTGCTGGATCATGCTTCTGGGCCAGGTCCGTGATCTGTTTCTAAAATTCTTCATATATTTCCTTGTTCTGTCCAGGCTCTCATTGCATAAATTTGTCTCCTTAATGCACAGTGTTACACCACTCATCCCATCCCCTTTTACCTCTCCTGTTTCTTTTGAATAAAGCATGCCCATCCCAAGCTGCGGTCCAGTTATGGATTTTGTTCTTCCAAGTCTCAGTGATACCTGTGGGGTCTTGCTTGCTGCTTAAATTTGGACATTTGTATATAGATACTGGAGGTCAGGAGTTTTACTAATGATGCTTTGTTGGGTTTTATCGCCTGTGAACTTTGGGGTGGGGATGGGGTGAAGGTTTAGATTAGAGGTCTCTCTCCATCACTATTCTTCCTTCACAACAGAATTCTCTATGGCACCTAGCTTGGTAAAGGTGCATAGAAATCCCTCCCTACCCCACCCTTTTCAGCTTAAAGCCATTTGATTAGATTTCCAAGACGCCCAGGCATCGCCTTCTTACCAGCCTTTCTAAGGCACACTGCATTTAGGCTAGGAGTCTGTCATCTCCATACTTTAAACATGGGTTAGCGTTCCAAACTCTATTCTCAGATACCGCTTTTTTAGCCAAAGCAATTCACTTCCCAAGACAGCTTTTCTCTTCTCCATCCCTTGCTTTCAAAGGCCAGTAGTGCTCAAGGCTTTTTGGGCAATCTTCTTTTAGGCGATATCAGTTTTGCCCACATAAATCAGCAGAAGTGGGAAATGGCAGGCATCAGCTTGAGGAAAACTGAGAGGTACTCCACGATATCTTGGATGCATGCCCCAGGAAAATATCCGACCTCTTTACTGTTGTCATACATAGTCCAATACCTTGACACAGGTCTCTGTGACCTTTGGCAGGGTGGCACCAACACCAACCACCACTACTTGTCTCTTCTCTCTCTCTCTCTCTCTCTCTCTCTCTCTCTCTCTCTCTCTCTCTCTCTCTCTCTCTCTCACCCTTCTTGGAAGACTTGTGACAATTCCACGCCTGCAGCACTATGTGATTATACCTGGGAGGACAAAGAATTGTTTTCTCTTCCTTCCAAGTTCCCTCCTTTGGGATGAGCCTCAACTGTGTTTCTTAGATCCAAGGGTTCCTCTTCACTAACTGGATTTGAATTCAGGTCTTCCTTTTTTTCTTAGTATTTTATTTTTCCCAATTACATGTAAAGATAATTGTCAACATTTATTTTTGTAAGATTTTGAGTTCCAAATGTTTCCCCCTTCCTCCCTTCCCTCCCTGTTGCCAAAGCCAGCAAGCAATCAGGTATAGGTTATAATATTACATTCGTGTTAAACATATTTCCACATTAGTCATGTTGTGAGAGAAGAATCAGAACAAAAGGGAAAAAAAACACAAGAAAGAAAAAACAACAACCACTAAAACCCAACAACATAAGCGAAAATAGTATGCTTCAATGATCTCAGGTCTTCCTAATTCCAGGTCTAGTGCTCTATCCACTGAGTCACCTAGCTGCCTCAGAGAAAGGATAGGAAGATTACCACAGACAAAAATTCTACAGGGGAATTCTACAGGGGAAGTGCACCTTATCACTATGCAATACATATGCCCTTCTCCTTTTGACCTATTCGATTGCTTTTGAATAAGACATAGCTTTCCAGAACCATGTTTCCTTCAGAGAGCTACTTTTCCACCCTCCAACCTCCTGGCCCAGGTCTCATTTATGTCTTTTCTTCTTGGGTTCATACTGAAACCCTTCTGGGTTTGTTAGGTTATTTTATTGTTTCTTAGATAATGAGGAGACAGGCATTTCCCAATCCTTTGAAGTTCTTCTAGGTGGGAGAGCATCCAGTACACCAAGCATAGATGGAAGTCACTTGGCCAAGGAAGAAAAGCAAGCATCCCAACTGCACTGCATGCCCCGCAAAAGTCTTCCCTGCTTGCCATACTTGCTGGAATTGAGATCTTCAATCTTTCTTTCAAAGCTAGAAGAAAGAACTGCCAGTGGCAGAACTTGGGCCTGATCTTCCTTCCTTCCTTCCTTCCTTCCTTCCTTCCTTCCTTCCTTCCTTCCTTCCTTCCTTCCTTCCTTCCTTCCTTCTTTCTTTCTTTCTTTCTTTCTTTCTTTCTTTCTTTCTTTCTTTCTTTCTTTCTTTCTTTCTTTCTTTCTTTCTTTCTTTCTTTCTTTCTGTGAGACAATTGGGGTTAAGTGACTTGCCCAGGGTCACACAGATAATGAGTATAAAGTGTCTGAGTCCAGATTTGAACTCAGGTCCTCCTGAATCCAGGGCCAGTGCTTTATCCACTTCAGCGCCACCTAGCTGCCCCGATCTCTTACCTTCTACCAATTTGATTTCCTTATCTTGTCTTACCAGCTTCCTTCTCCTTGAGCCCAGCTTCTCCTGCTTCTCTTCTTCCTCAGATCCTTCTCCATTCCATCTCTGCCTTCACTTCCAGCCCTTTTCCTCTATTGTTATAAATTCTCTTTTCTTCCTCCAGCTTAAGTCTCAGAATCAGGAGAGATGGAAGAAGCCCAGTGGCTGTCTAGTCTAAGCAATACCCCAAAGGAAGCTCTACTGTAATGTACCTAACAGCCCTTGTGATCCTTTAGCTCCTTCTCAGCTCCTCCCAAGCATCTCTTCCCTATATTCGATGTCAGGCTTTCCTCACCATTCAAAGATCTCCAAATCCCCTTCCCTTCTCTTTCTCCTGCCTCTTGCCCCACGAAACCTTCTCTTTCAGAGTTCTAAAGTAGAACTATAATACATGTTCTTTATTACCACAGAAGAGTAGATCTGGGTTTGGGGGATTCTCAGCAATTGTTTTAGTAGCCATAGTCTGAGTTTGGCTCCATCCAGAAGTCTTTCTAGGACCATGAAAAACTGGTTCATTGGGGGCAGCTAGGTGGTGCAGTGGCTAAAGCACCAGCCCTGGATTCAGGAGGACCTGAGTTCGAATCTGACCTCAGACACTTGACACTTACTAGCTGTGTGACCCTGGGCAAGTCACTTAACTCTCATTGCCCCGTAACAAAACAAAACAAAACAAAAACAAAACTGGTTCATCTTAGGGGTATGTGGTTTACCTCCTGCAGGCAACCAAGAGTACCAAGTATGTTTCCTATGACATAGTTAACAAATGGAAAGGGGAACAGTACAGGTAGTAGCTCTCGTTCTGAGCCTCCTGGCTGCCTCTCTGGTGGTTCAGGTTATTGTACCCATATAGCGAGGTGAAGTGCCAACTAGCCTCCCTGGCCTGCTGATATTGTTCCTAGAGCCGGCTCAGTGTCAGCTTTCCTCTGTCACCTCTTTGGTCCTCTGTCATGGGCCACCTTCCCTCTAGCTCTGGATCTCAGCTGCCACCTGTTCTATAGCTCCCAGCTTGCCTAAGGCACTTCCAATCATTTGTCTTTCAGTCACAACTATCACAATTATTCATCTCTGTCATGGTTCTTCCTTCCAGTGATTCCTGTTGCTTTATTCCACTGGGTATATGCTTTGGGATTCATGGAATTATGGGAAATAAAGTCCTTTCCTATTAATTTCTGTGTCCTCTTGCCATTCTTTGCCAACTGCCAATGAGGGACTTGTATTCTTTTGCCACATGTCTTTGTAACCCATAATGAATCATCAGGGAGAGGCTTTAAAGAGGCTAAACCATTGTGAGATCCAAGCTGGGAAAACTATAACTCCCAGAAAGCCATGTAGCTCTTCTGAAACTGTTCCCTGACCTGCAGGGATTGGTCTAATATGGGGTTACCCAATTATACTAATTTAAATGGTTGGTAATTAAGGCCTACGGGAATAGAAAGGAGAGAGATTTGGGAGGTAGTCACCAGAGATTTTGGTAATTGATTAGATATTGTACACAGTGGAAGAGGAAGAGGGAAGTCAAAGATGACACCAAAGCTGTGAACATGGGACACCCCAGCAGAGACTTGGACTACACCCCTGACTTCTGGATGAGCCTTAGCCTTATCTTGCTAGCAACCAGGTGTACTTGCTACTTCATGCAGTCTTCTCAACGAGATCCCCCTTCACTTTCCAGTGCTCCTCTGCAGGAGGTCTTTCCCCATTAGAATGTAAGTTTCTTGAGGTCAAAGACCCTCTTGCTTGTATTTATAACTCCAGAACTTAGCACAGTGCCTGATACATAGTGAATTGCTTACCAAATGCTCTGTCTGTCTGTCTATCTATCTATCTATCTATCTATCTATCTATCTATCTATCTATCTATCTATCTATCTATGTATCTATGTAGTAAGTAGCAAGAATACTGAGGAGTCCTTGTAGGGAGAGTAGTAGATTGTTGACCTAGTTTGAGGGTTCCCAAATCTTGAGAAAAGGAGGTACACTTAGGATAGAGCAGTGAACATAAAGACTAGAAAGGGGGAAAGTGAGTTGTGAGGACCAGAGTAGGGTGGCAGCATACAGACTCTAGGAAACCCCTGAGCCCAAGAGCTGAGTGGAAGTGCGGTCCTTCAAGAAGCAGGTTCCTTTTCCTCCAGGATCAGGAGAAGAAGAAGAGGAACAGACTAGACAAAGATGGCAGGATTCTTTGGGGGACAATGAGGACTATGATGAGATCTATAGGGTAGGGATGAGATTTATAGGGAGCAGAGAAGAGGCAATACAGTGTACTATACTGGGTGGCGAGCTGGACTTGGAGTGAGAAAAACATGAGTTCGAATCCTGCCAAAGGTCCTTACTAGATGTGACCCCCAGGCAATCCCTTAACCTCCCTGGACATCAATTTCCTCATCTTTAAATGAAAGGGTCAGACGGCCTTTGCTCTTTCCAGCTCTAAGTCTATGCTCTTATGAGAACTCTAGGGAAACGACAGTGAGAGGCACCCTACAGTATAGCTCCCCACCTCTCACCATTCCAAATAAACAAGAAAGATTTCCCATCATGCCTTTCGTTGCATCTGCTGGGCTTAGCACAGTGCCTGGCACATAGCAATCACTTAATAAATCCTTGCTGAAGATCTGGGAGGGAAAGAAGCAATGCTAGAAAGAGGAACACTGAAAGAAGGTAATTCTTGCAGAAAAAAAGAACCAAAGACCAGCTCAGGCTGGTGCCTCCCCTCCTCCCCCCCCCACCCCCCAGGGGGCCCAGTGTCCCTCAGGGTGATTGCAGTTTTAGGCATCAGTTTTCAGAGTTCTCCCCTTGGCAGTGTCCCAAGGGGAGCCCCACTCCCAGGGTGAACTGGGGCCCATGAATCAGACCAGCCCTGAGGCTTGAGCAGAAGGGAAGCAGCTGTGGATGAGCTGGGAGCCTAGGGGAGGAGATGGTGGAGGAGGGAGGAGCCCAGAAGTGTGGGGCCCACTTACAACAAGAGGAAACAGGCAGAGAGAGAGAGAGAGAGAGAGAGAGAGAGAGAGAGAGAGAGAGAGAGAGAGAGAGAGAGAGAGAGAGAGAGAGAGAGAGAGAGAGGTGGAGAGGAGACCCAAGTACAAAAACTTCACAGAATATCCTCAGGAATAGCATGCAATCATAAATCGGAGAACTGCAAGGGGGTCTTTGGAGACGGATCCTTTATTTTACAGAGGAGGAAAGTGAGGCCTAGGGAGGGTGAAGGGGGTCATCCAGAGGATCGCCGATCTAGAGCTGGAAGGGAACTGAGAGGCCAGCTAGTCCAACCACCTCATTCTATTAAGGGCACAGAGAGGTTCGGCGGCTTCCTCAGGGTTACACAGCTATAAGTATCTGAGGCAGGATTCAAACACACTGATTTACCCAAGGTCCCATAGAGGAACATAGATTTTGAGCTGGAAATAACTTTTAAGGCCCATGAATCGCATCCCTTCATTTTACAGAGGAAGAAACCGAGGTATTGTGGGGGCCCTCTCCTAACTAACTGCTCAGCCAGCCACGACCGACTCTCTTTAGCTTAAAGACTGAAGAAAGTGTACCCCCCCACAGCATGGAGAGTGGAGTCCAGAAGAATGGGGGGGGGGGGGAAGGTGTGAATAGGGACAATTCCCGTGGTCTCAGAGAGTCTCCTGGTGGCCACCTTTACCCCTTCAGGGCCCCAGGTCCCAGCCAACCCTGGTGGTCTGAGAGAACAAAGGCCTGGCAGCTAGGGCTGGGGGAGGGGCACCACAGCCCTGAGCCAACAGAAGGGAAAAGATTGATGAGAAGAAGCACGTTTACAAGGAAGGGCCACCACAGGGGGAAAAATCAGCAGAGCGACTGATAAAAACAGATAAAAGCTCACGGAGGAAGAGCCCCAGCTCCACCAGGCCCCGCTTGGCTCGCTGCTTTGTAGAGCAGCCTGCCATTGCCAGGGCCACTCGGAGACCTCAGATCTTCCAATGGCCCGCTTTCCCTATCCCCTATCCTCTGCCAGGCCCCATTCCCCAGTGGGTAGCCAATGCCTAGGCCTCTTAGCCTCCCCAGCCCAGTCACACCGAGCCCCTGACTCTCCAAGAACAATGCCCCATCCCTCCTCCCATCTCCCTCTCGGCCGCCCGATCCCCAAAGGTCCTCCCGCTCCCATGCTCCCCCTTTTTTGTGGGCTCTGGGCATCCCGCTCCATAATGAACACATTTCCTTCCTTAAACCTTTTCCTCCAGCTCCTTCCATCTCTTCCATCTTCTGACACTGATTGAGAACTGGCTTCCCTTTAGATCTTTCCCAGGATTATCTTGTCTCCTATCTGCCCGATTCACTAGTTGAGGCAGGAAAGTCTGAATACTCCTTATCTCTCATCCAGCACATTATGTTTATAATCACCGTCTCTGTCTCTCTATCTCTTTCTGCCTCTCTGTTTCTGTTTCTGTCTTGATCTTCCTCTCCCTCTCCCTCTCCTCCCCTCCCCCCCCCCACACGCACACACGCATGCACGCACACGCACACATACACACACTGTTTCTGTCTCTCTGTCTTGGTCTCCCTCTCCATCTGTCTGTCTGTCTCTCTCACAAACACACACACACACACACACACACACAGTCTCTCTGTCTCTCTGTCTCTGTCTCTGTCTCTGTCTCTGTCTCTCTCTCTCTCTCTCTCTCACACACACACACACACACACACACACACACACATCTTAATTCTTTCACTATCCTCTGGTTCCTTCCCTGCTACCTGAAAACATGCCTAAATATCTCCCATTTTTAATATTAGATGCTACCATCCACACTAGCTATAGCCCTCTTCCTGACTCCCCCTCCTCACCATTGCTTAGCAACCTTTCTTCCTTTGAGATTCAGAGCTAGCCAAATTTATCAGCTAGTTGGAATCCTAGTGGCCATTATCTACTGACCAAGAGGCTGTTCTCTCTCTCTCTCTCTCTTTTTTTTTTAGTGAGGCAATTGGGGTTAAGTGACTTGCCTAGGGTCACACAGCTAGTAAGTGTTAAGTATCTGAGGCCAGATTTGAACTCAGGTCCTCCTGAATCCAGGGCTGGTGCTCTATCCACTGCGCCACCTAGCTGCCCCCTGTTCTCTCTTCTTCCTCAATTAGTTTGGCATTTGATTCACTGATTCCTTCCTGCCTTGAGCTCATTCCCTCCCACTACCAGGATCCATTGGACAAGTGCCCCAACTTGCCAGCTCCTCACTGTACTCAGCTCTCCTAATCTACCCCTCTTCTCAGCCTCCGTTCCACACAAGGAGGGCCCTGTTTTCCAATAGTCCATGTTCACAAACTCCAGCATCTCTCAATCCACTCCAAATTCATCATTCCAGCTCCCCCTATCCCTTATTCCCCCTCAACCTCATGTGAGCTCCAGTCCCTCCACCCCTACACACTTTCCTCTGACCATCACCCCCCTTCTGACCACATTCTCCTTCCTTCTCCATCTCAGACCCACCCCACACTATCCTCCATTCTCGAATCCCTCACTCCCTTGACCCAGCACTGCTGATGTTTTGCCAGACTCCAGCCCTGCATTCTTCCCACCATCTGCCTCCTTTGCTACTCTCATACTGTTGAATCGAGCTGGAGAAAGCCACACAGACATGCTGACTGCGTCCACTATGAATTTATGCCATCTAATCTCAACTGACCTTTACTGTAATAAGTCAATCCTCCTCCTCCTCCTCCATAATTGATTCTCTAACCCCCTCGCTAGAACAGCTTTTGTAAACCTCTTCTCTCCTCCAGCCTCCAATAGCTCTTCCTCCACCCTTTCTGCTGAGGACTTTGCCCCCCACTTTAACAAGAATACTGAGGCCCACTAGCTCTTTCTTTTTCCTTTCCCCTCATCTCACATACCCCCAGACAAAATCTCTTACTCCAGTCTCAGATGAAGAAGTGGCCTTCTTACAAAGGCTGACCCCTTTACATGTGCCCATCCCCTCCCATCTTCAGCAGGTTGCCACCCCCCCCCAATTATCCTCAATCTCTTATCTTTCATTTAATCACTCCCTAGGTACTGGTTCCCTCCCTGATTCCCACAAACATGCCCCAATATCCCTATCCTTAAAAAACCCTTATTAGATCCTACCATTTTTCCTGGCTATACTTCTGTATTTCTCTTCCCCTTGTCAGTAACTTCTTGAAAAGTCATCCCCACTCACCAACCCCACTTTTTCTCCTGTTACTTTCTTTCTTTTAAAAAAATAATTGATTATTTCTTTGATTTATTCTTTATTCATTCTTTAGGATTAGATTATTAAATTTTCAATTAATTTTTTGGGGATGGGACAATGAGGGTTAAGTGACTTGCTCAGGGTCACACAGCTAGTAAGTGTCAAGTGTCTAAGGCAGGATTTGAACTCAGATCCTCCTGAATCCAGGGCCTGTGCTTTATCCACTACAGTGCCATCTAGCTGCGCCCTCCCAGTTACTTTCTTCTGAACCCTTTGCAATCTGTCTTCCAACTTCATCACTCAACTGCAACTACTCTCTCCAAAGCCACCAGTGATTGTTTAATTACCAAATCTAATTCTTTTCTCAGCCTTCATCCTTCTTAACCTCTCTGCAACATTTGACACTCTCCATCACCCTCCTATCCATCACCCTCTTCTCCCGAATATTCTTTCCTCTATGGGTTTTGGGGACACTCATCTCTTCTGGTTTTCCTCCTACGGGCCTGCATGTTCCTTCTCAGTCTCTTTTTCTTTGTGGAGCAATGAGGGTTAAGTGAGTTGTCCAGGGTCATACAGCTAGTAAGTGTCAAGTGTCTGAGGCAGGATTTTAACTCAGGTCCTCCTGAATCCAGGGCCTGTGCTTTATCCACTTCACCACCTAGCTGCCCCCCTTCTCAGTCTCTTTTACTGGATCTTCCTTGACATAAAGCCCACTGACTTTTGCCATGCCCCCAGTGCTCTGCCCTGGACCCTCTTCTAATCACTTCTAATGACATCTTCAGCTCTCCCATGGATCTGATGAGTATCTCTGTGCAGATGACTCCCAGATCTCTTAAGCTAGCTCTAGTCTTTCCCCTGAACTCCATTTCTGTATCACCAATAACCTTGTGAATTACACATCCTATAGACATGTTCAACTCAACGCATTGAAAGCTGAACTCATTATCTCTCCCTCCAACCTTCTCCTCTTCTGAATTTCCTTATTCCTTTTGACTTCACCATCATCCTTTCAGTTACTCAGTCTTACAATCTTGGTGTCATCCTTCACCTCACGCTTCTAATCAGTTGTAGAATCCTGTCCTTTTTCTAGCCACATCTCATCCATCCATCCATCCATCTATCATCTATCTCTCTATCTCTCTATCTACCTACCTACCTACCTACCTATCTGTCATCTATCTATTTATTTTGGGGGGGTGCATGCCTCGGGAGCTTATGTTGGAAAGGAACAGTGCCACCTCTTCATATGAGGCAGGAACAGCAGAGGGAAACTTTAAGTGAAAAATGAGGTGAGGACCTCAGATCAGGGGTCAGACAGGGGGTCACAGTTAGAGACTCAAAGGAAGACATGTTTGGAAGAGCTGCTGTGGTGAGTGGGACATCAGATTAGGGATGTATTAAAGGATTGCCTTGCCACCTTGAGGGCCAGCTGTGAGGGTCCAGTGGTCAGCCATGCTTTGTGAATCTCCTCCAACTCTGTTAATCAGCTTGTGACTAGGAGAACTATGGAGATAACTTTAATCTTAAAGGATGGATGCCACATACTGTGGGAGATTCCAGGGAGGAAGGCATTCTTAGCCATTGAAAGGCTATGGAGTTCTTGAGTTAGCCTTTACAAGGCAGGTCAGGGTTCAGCAGGTCAGGAGGGGCAGGGACAAGTCAGCATCCACCCATAGGGCACTGCGTGAGCAGAGGCTTTCCTGGTCACACCACTGTCCTAAGAGGAAGAGCACATACCAAGAGTCTGTATATCTTTTCTACCACCCTATTTAAGAACCTACCTTCTCCTGCCTATTAGCCTTCATTCTTTTGCCTTTTGCAGCAACACAAAATAGGTTGGCATACCATTTGATGGCTAGCTTTGGACTTGGAGTAGAAAAGGTCAAGTCAGATGTGGTCAGAGCATATCTGGACTATTGTGTAGGAAGAAATGATAACTATGAGGAATTGCCTGAAACCTAGGAAGACCTGTATGAACTGGTACTGAACCAAATTAGTGGAATCAAGAGAACAAGATCTCCTATTTCCACATCTCTACAGTGGCTGTCCTCCATGCCTGGAATATTAGAGCTCACTGACATCCCTTGGAATTCAAGACTCAGCTCAAGTATCACCATCTGCATGAAGTAACAATTTAACAAGCATTTATTAAGTGCTTATTATTGGCCAGACACTGTTAAAAAGCCTTTCCTGTCTGTCTCCTCACCCCCCCCAACCCCAGATGATAATTCCTTCCCTCCTGAGGTTATCTTGTACCTACTTTGTAGGTATATTGTATATACCCATTTATGTAGATCTTCTCTCTCCTCATAAAATGTAAACATCTTTAAAGCATAGGATTTGCTTTTATCTCTACCTTGCATATAGCAAAGCTCAGGCACATGCTGCTACTGTTGTTGTTGTTATTATCCCCCTTCCAGTCCTCTTCACCCCAATGGAGGTTTTCTTGACAAAGATACTGAAGTGGTTTGCCATTTCCTTCTCCAGCTCATTTTACAGATGAGAAAATCAGGCAAACAGGTTGAAATGACTTGCCCAGGGTCACACAGCTACTAAATGTTTGAGACTAGATTCAAACTTATGAAGATGAGTGAGTGTTCCTGACTCCAGACCAGGCATTCTATCCACTGTACCACCTAGCTGCCCAAAAGTAAGCACTTAATAAATACTTATCAATTGGTTAATTCAAAGGTAAACAAACAAAACATCTTTCCAAGCCAACAAGTTTGGAAGAGAGTTCTATAAAATTAAAAAAGTAATAATAAGATGGAACTTAAAGACAGAATGCAAACCCTATGTGGATTGTAGGTCTTCCAGTAAAGCATTATGAAAAAGAAAACATGACTAACATACTTCAAGAAATCATTTAGGAAAATTCCCCTGAAATCCTGGCAACAGATGGCAAAGTGCAGAATTAGAGAATCCACAGAAGACCAACAGGAAGAAATCCAAAGTTTGATTTACAAAGAAACATCCGTTGCACGCCAGAATTTCAACATAAAACACATTTTGCAAGCTGCAAAGGAAAAAAAAACCCTTCTCATTCCAAGGAAAACCATTTAGAAAAGTGTACAACTACTGAAGTACCATACTAGGTCTGCTGTACCCTACCTTGGTCAGACCATCTCTGGACTATTATGTGATAGTATTGTATAGTAAAAAATGACAACTATGAGGAATTGCTAGAAACCTAGGAAGACTTAATGTGAACTGGTACCGAACCAAATAAGTGGTATCAAGAGAACAAAGGCCCACCATGACTATAACAATGTAAATAAAAGGTCCCTAAAAGGAAACTGAACCAACTGAAAAGCCCACAATGGTCCCAGAGAACAGCTAATGAAACAGACCTCCTTTCTCATGGCAGAGAGGCAGAAATCCGCTAGGACAGAATGCTATAGGCATTGTCAGAGGTGTTCATTGTATTGAGTGTTTTTGCTGAATGGTTTTCTTCCTTGCAAGGGAGGGTTCAATAGGGTGGGGGAAGGGAAGTATTTCTTTTTCAGAAATGACTGAGATGACACAAAGCATCAATAAGATGCATCAAAGAAGAAAAAAAAGATGGGGGGGGAATGAAAGGAAAGAGGACACAGAAGATATATGAAAAAAGGAATGTTTCTTAGATGCATGGAGACAGCAATGGTTTTTTCAGCATCCTTAGAAGCATGTTGGGAACAGAAGCTGGTCATGCTGTCTCTGTCATTTGGGAACCCCTTGGAGCCTGGGGTAAAAGCAGAGGCTGAGGTGTAGTCTTTAAGGTGCAGGAGGAAGAGTTGGATAATTGAGTGGGCAATCACACCCTCCCTCTTTTTCCCTATGCATCTTGTCAGTGCCCTCCCATGTGATCACAACCCCTCTCATGCTGTTTTACAGAGATGCCTTGTTCTTTGAATTGGAGAGATTGACTAGGAAGCCAGAGAGAAACTCCTGGTAGCTAGCTCCATGCTTAGGTATATGTGGCCAGCACCTGCAGAAGCTCCAAAGGGAATTTTCCCTTCTTCCCCCAGTAGCCCCTTCACAGAGGCAATGGGGAGCTGTGAGAGTGGGTGGTGAGCCCCTCACTGCCAAGGGAGACCACAGCTGTGTACTGGCCCAATTTCTGTTCTATTATTGCTCTGACCAGCTCTTGATTTAGCATTCTTTCTTAAAGATTTATAAAGGCCATTGTATACTGAGTTGGAATTAGAAACCTTTGGTATGAATGCAATGTGAATAAAGCCCTTTTGGAATGAGGGGTTGGCTGTTTTAAGGCTAGAAGTTCCCCATTTACACCCCTGTCATAGGCACACACAATTGCGATTTCTACTGGCAGTTACTTCATACACAGAGCTGGAGAGTCTGGCCTTTAGTCTTTAATAGGGAGGAAAAGACCAATATTATACTCAGGACATAGTCTCCATGGCAACCGAGAGAGCAGCTTTTAACTTTTCAACCTACCAAAAGGTGATTTCTTTAGTTTTTCTTCCATTTTTTTTCTCTCTCTGTGCTTTCTTGGCTTGTAGTTGCACTCGTGCCTGATTCAGATAACATTATTCCTCATTACGCAGGATAAATGTTGAATGATAAGATTAAATTGCCCAATAGTTACTTCCCTTGAGGTAAATACAGTAACACATCATTAATTGAGACCCCACTAATTCCAAGTTCATTTGGATGGGGATAAGGGCTGGCTTAAGCCTACCTTTGTACTATTCAAAAGGTGTGTGTGTGTGGGGGGGGATGGTTTCCTAAGCAGATGAATTGTGTAAACAAGATTGCAGGGGCAAGGTTTAAGTTATTTCAAAGAACAAACTGCTCAGGGCACTTGAGGAGCATCATTTACATCCATGCAATTGATATGCTAATTATAGTAAATCATTATTAAATGGAAAGCTCAGAGAATGGGATAGTCTAGTTAATTTGATTTTCCCTTAACTAGATCATAAGTCTAGAGCTAGAAAGGATATTAGAAGCCATAGAGAAGCCCCTGGCAGCTTGATACAGTGGAAAGAAGCCTGGGTTTAGAGCCAGAGGGTCCTTTCTCTTAATGCTTACTACCTATGTAACTTTGGGCAAATCACTGCCACCTCCAAGTGCTGTTTTGTCCTCTGTAAATGGAGGGAATTGAGATCTAGGGAGGCTCACCTAGGATCAGAGTTCTAGAGCTAGAAGGGACCTCAAGCCAAGTGATTCACCCAAGTTCATATAGGTAGTCAGTAGTAGCAGAACCAGAATTCAAGCTGGGTTTCCCGACTCCAAATTTAAATCTTTCCTCACTGTACCATAGAGTCTAGGGCTAGACAGTAAACTGGTGTTTGTTTCACTCCTGCTATTCCATATTTTCCCAGAATGTCTTGAAGCTCCCAGCATCCCTTGCTTATGAGCCCCGTTGAATACTTCTCTGGGTTTTGAGGAGCTTTTGTGGGCATGGATCATTATCCACTGAAAACCTCCCACCGTTGTGTTTACTTTTACCAAGCAACCAGAAAGGGCACATTAGTTCAAAGCAAAAGACGTTTACATAAACGCACACCCAGATGAGTGAACAGTAGGATTTCTCTCCATGTATTCAGAGCACATTTTTCCACAAGCTACAATACCACTAGAGGACAGAGGCACAAACACGTAGAAAACATGTGCTACCATGGACCATTTGGGGCAACTCATGAAGTAAACATATATGGATATAGATGGCTAGGTACAGGTGTAGCCAGAGCTCATGGATGCAGGATGCTGTAGAGCTGCTGATATTATTTAGTGATAACATCATGCTTCTGTTGCCTGTGTGTTCCATCTTCTCTTCTGTTTATTTTTTTGTTGTTGTTTTTGGTTTTTTGCAGGGCAACGAGGGTTAAGTGACTTGTTCAGGGTCACACAGCTAGTAAGTGTCAAGTGTCTGAGGCTGGATTTGAACTCAGGTCCTACTGAATCCAAGGCTGGTGCTTTATCCACTGTGCCACCTAGCTGCCCCTGTTTTCGTTTATTTTTTTGTTTTGGGGGTTTTGTTTTCATCTTCTCTGCTGGGTGTTGCCTTTCCACTGTCTTTTGAGTGTCTCCATAGGTTCTGTGGCTGCTGATCACCTCTCTGCTACTATATTCTTTTCTCCATCCCTTTAAGGACTCGCTGATACCATTTTTTCTGGAATATAGACCCTAGTAAGCCTCTCCTTGGCAAGGAAGGCCTAAAGCTATTTGAGTGCACAGTCAAGGGCTATGAGCCACCACACCCAGCCAGGCAGCCAACAAAATCCAGTAGAATGCCCCAGGCTAACATTAAGTCTATTCTTTTGACTGCTTTTCTCCTGATGCCAACCCAAAGTCTCTGGCTTCCCTTTCAAATATGGATTTAGAAAATTCATTTAGCTCCTATTAAATCCCCAATTGTTAGTCTGAGTTGCTAAAACCCATTTGAAGGACCCCAAACTCCATGCAAACTCTCTATAAGCTAGGGCAATAAGGTTTTCCTCAGCTCCCCTAATTTTGCCTCAAGAACAAAGGGCTAGGTGAAATAGGTGGGCTCATTGACCTCCATCTCAGTTCTACATTCCTGCCTTTATTAAGCATGTCTGGTAGGAACAAAATTACTAATTTTCATATTACATTATGGCCCATATAAACCTCACTGATCTAAATCTGCTTCCCTGCAAATAAAATTTACTAAAGACAATGAAATCATTGACAATATAGGAGGGTCACAATTGTGAGTGGTTGTCATCACAATACTGTGGATAGACTCATAGAATGCTGGAACCAGATGGGACCTAAGAGATTATCTAGTCCAACCATTTTATAGATGGGGAAATTGAGATCCACTACTGGCTCTGCTGCTAACAGTCAGTAGCAATGTCTGTCCTAGAAGCCATGTCTCCTAACTCCTACCACTCTGGTGGGTGTAAGAGATGGGGAACATGTAAGGTGGCTCAAGGACATGCTTTAGAAGTTTCTGAGTGAATGGATGGATGGGTGGATAGATGACGGTCATAGAATCTTAAAGTGCAAAGAAATTTGAGAGACTAAGTCATGAATCCCTTCTTAAGTACATCCAACAAGTGGTCATACAATTTTGCTTGAAGATAGTCATCAAGAGAGAATCTAGGGAGCAGCTAGGTGGCGCTGCAGTGGATAGAGCACCGGCCTGGATTCAGGAGGACCTGAGTTCAAATCCAGCTTCAGACATTTGACACATACTAGCTGTGTGACTCTAGGCAAGTCACTTAACCCTCATTGTCCCAGAGTGAGAGTGAGAGTGAGTGAGAGAGAGAGAGAGAGAGAGAGAGAGAGAGAGAGAGAGAGAACACCTCCAGAGATAACCCATCAGGTTGAGGTGTTTTGTTTGTGTGTATGTTGACTTGTGACCTCCTAAAAGTATTGTAGAGGGAGTGGGGTGGGGAAGGGTCCTTACATTTGAGAGTCGTAGCTAGTTGGACTTTAGTTAATTAAGATTTTACTGTAAAATTAATTCTTCTCTTTTAATTAAAGAAGGTATACTCTTAGGACTTTTGGATAATAATGATGATAATAATGAAATCAACAAAAGCCTTTTATTTTATTTTATTTTATTTTATTTTTTGCAGGGCAATGAGGGTTAATCTACAAAAAATAGATAAGTGAATTTGACTTTGACAATAGACCAGCTCAACAAAGGATGGTTAGAAGAGACAGCCTGACTTCATTTTGGACAGGTCATGCCAAACCGACCTCGTGGCCTTTCTGGATAGTTGCCAATTGGCTGGTGAAGAGAATGTTGTCAATATCATTTATCTAGATTTTAGTAAAACATTTGATAGTCTCTCATGCTATTCTTGTTGGGGGGGAAATGGAGAGATGTGGGCTAAACATTAGAATACACAGGTGGATTCAGAACTAGTTCAGTGGCCAGATTTGAAGATTAGTCATTAATGATTGACTATGCTGCTTAATGCTTTTATCAGTCAGTTGGAGAAAGATATATCTGGCATGCTTATCAAATTTACAGATGACCCAGCTAGAAAGCATAGCTTCTGGAGAAAGACAGAGTCAGGACACAAAACGATCTTGGCAGGCTAAAGTATCAAACTGAATCTAGTAAAATGAAATTGATCCAACAGGGATCAATGTTAAATCTTAAAAGTAATTCCAAAAAATCAAATTCATCCATATAGGATTGGGGGGGGGCTGGTTAGAAAGCATTTGCTCTGAAAAGATCTGGTTTCTTTTATTTAAAAAATATTTATTTTTTATTTTTTAACATTCTTTTCTTTTTTAAATTTTGAGTTCCAAATTCTTTCCCTCCCTCCCACCACTTCTCCCACACACTGAGAAGAGAAACAATAGGATATTAATCATACATGTGAAACCATATAAAGCATTTCCATTTTAGCCATATTACAACAAAAGAAAGAAAGTGAGAAAATTATACTTCAATTTGCACTCAGAGGTCATCAGTTCTCTCTGTGGAGGTGGAGAGCATTTTTTTTCAACATGATCCTTTGGAACTGTTTTGGATCATTCTATTGATTATAGTAGCCAAGTCTTTTACAGTTGATCATCCTTATAACATTGCTATTACTGTGCACAGTAATCTCCTGGTTCTTCTCACTTCACTTTGCATCAGTTCATATAGGGCTTGCCATGTTTTTTCTGAAACAATCCCACCCCCCGACCCCTTGTCATTTCTTTTTTTTTTTTTTTAAGGGCAACAGGGGTTAAGTGACTTGCCCAGGGTCACACAGCTAGTAAGTGTCAAGTGTCTGAGGCCGGATTTGAACTCAGGTACTCCTGAATCCAGGGTCAGTGCTTTATCCGCTGCACCACCTAGCCTCCCCCATGTCATTTCTTATAGCATAATAGTACTCCATCACAAGCATATGCCACAACTTGTTCAGCCATTTCCCAATTAATGAGCATCCTCACAGTTTCCAATTCTTTGCTACCACAAAAAGAGGTGCTAAAAAGATTTTTGGTCTTTTAATTTTTCCTTTGATCTCTTTGGGATACAGACCTAGTAGTGGTATTGCGGGATTAAAGTGTATGCACAGGTTTATAGCCCTTTGGGAATAGTTCCAGAGTGTTCTGCAGAATGGTTGGACCAATTCACTACTCCAGCAATAACAGTTAATAAATGTACCTATTTTTTCATCCCCTCTAGTATTTGTCATTCCTGGTAGGTAGGAGGTGGTATCTCAGAGTTGTTTTAATTTGTCCCAAGCTTCAGGGTATTTCATGCTGCTCTTTTCTTCTTCTTCTTCTTCTTTTTTTTTAGTGAGGCAATTGGGGTTAAGTGACTTGCCCAGGGTCACACAGCTAGTAAGTGTTAAGTATCTGAGGCCGGATTTGAACTCGGGTACTCCTGACTTCAAGGCTGGTGCTCTATCCACTGCGCCACCCAGCTGCCCCTCATGCTGCACTTTTCAGAGCTAGTTCTGGGGTTGCAAGTTTTTGGTGCTTTCAAGGTGGCAGTACAGTTGCCAATCAGTGCCAGCTGTACTCAGTGTCTGCAAAAGGTCCCCTGTAATTTCTTTCTGACCAGTTGTCCAACCCCCTTACCATCTCTGTGCTTAAAGTTTCTGAAGGTGTTGCTATTGCTGTGATGGCCACCTCCTAGGCCTACTACTAGTCCTCCTACCATGCTCGGGGCCTGCTCCCACCCCAGTGTTACAGACTTCTCTTGTGAACCTCCTAAGTAACTTAGACTGGAAAGATGTCTTCCAGTGACTTTTAGTTGGCTCTGCTGCGTCCAAATTTTATTTGAAGTCATATTTTAAAGTTGTTTGGAGGGGAATGTTTGGAGTTGTTTGAAGGGGAATGTTTGGAGAGTTCGGCTGGGTCCCACATATCCTTGAGGATGAGTATTCATCTGTGATGCTCAGTGTGTAAAGACATGTCAGGTCCTTCTCATTCTACCCTGAAGAATTCTCGATTTGGGGGTTTTAATGTGTTGCAAGCTCAATCTGAATTCATAATGTGACATGGCAACCAAAAATGCTAATGCAACCTTGAGCTCCATATAGGCAGTGATAATATCACTCTACTCTTTTCTAGTCAGATCACTGGAATCTTTGTTGTGTTTAGTTCAGGGCACCACAGTTTAAGAAGAATGTTGATAAGCTAAAAAATGGAAGAAAGCAACCAAGGAGGTAAAGAACTTTGACCCCATGTCTTATAAGGAGTGGTTGAAGAAACTGGGATTGTTTTTAGCCTGGAGAAAAAATTCATGGGAAACATGATAGCTATGCTCAAGCATAGAGAGGGCTGGCTTATAAAAGATTAGAAATTCCCCAATTATGGAAGAGACATGTTCTGTTTCCAGGAACAAGGGGTAGAAGTTTCAAAGAGAGAAACGTAGACTTGATGGCAAGAAAAACTTCAAGATAATTTGGGCTGTCCACAAGTGGAATGGACTGCTTCCAAACTTGAAGGGTTCCCCTGAGATGACCACCTGTCAAGCTTGTTACACTAGGGATCCATTTCATGATTGGATTGGACTACTGAGGTGGCTTCCAACTCTCAAAATTCTTTGATTCTTGGAACTTGTATTTTCAGTCAGGTCAGGTGGATCAATGGATAGAACTCTGGTCCTAGTATCAGGAAGACCTGAGTTCAAATCTAGCCTCAGACACCTACTAGCTGTGTGACCCTGGGCAAGTCACTTCACTTCTGTTTGCCTCTGATTCCTTATCTGCAAAATGGGGGCCATAATAGCACCCACCTCCCTGAGTTGTTGTGAGGATAGATGGCACTTAGCACAGTGTCTGGCCCATAATCAGCTCTGTATACATGTTCGCTATTATTAGCTATTATGTGATAGCATAGATGAGGTCTGCTGTCGAATGCTTGCAAAAGCCACTGTTCCCTTCTAATATCCTCAAAAAATTTTTAAATAAATGAGAAAGGAAACATAGGTATCTAGTTATTGATTTTCTTTTGGTTGCCTTTTTTTTTTTTTAGTGAGGCAATTGGGGTTAAGTGACTTGCCCAGGGTCACACAGCTAATAAGTGTTAAGTGTCTGGGGCTGGATTTGAACTCAGGTACTCCTGACTCCAGGGCCAGTGCTCTATCCACTGCACCACCTAGCTGCCCCCTGGTTGCCTTTTTAAAATAATAATGTTTAAGATTTTTTTTCCATGTCCATGATGTCTTTCCCTATGCCCTACCTCTTATCCACTTTGAATTAAATTAAATTAATTAATTAATTTTTTTTTGGTGGAGCAATGAGGGTTAAGTGACTTGCCCAGGGTCACACAGCTAGTAAGTGTCAAGTGTCTGAGGCCAGATTTGAACTCAGGTCCCCCTGAATCCAGGGCCAGTGCCTTATCCACTTCGCCACCTAGCTGCCCCTCTCTTATCCACTTTGGCTACCTTGACAATTCGTTCCTCAATGCCTTCATAACTGAATCACCCCTAACATGGACCTCCTCTATCTATTTGGTTTAATCCAGCTGCTTTTGCCATCTTTGTTGTCTTCAGTGCCCTTTTTCTTTCAGCATGTAGAGTCCAACTATAGTGTTTCCACTGCCTGTGATGGTGAAAAGAGTTAGATGGAAAAAAATCTTCACTGATCATTTCCCTTTTATTTGTTCTCTGTTTCTTCAAGATTCTGCTCATCACCTTCTTTTGCAGGAGGCCTGTCCCACATGCCTTAGCTGCTAGGACCCTCTCCTTTAAAGATACCTTCCCTCTACTCTCTGTGTATCTTGTGTGTGTATACACACATAGGTATATATACACATACACATATATATGTGTGTATCCCATTAAAATGTAAGTACTTTGAGGGCAGGGACTGTTGCAGCTGTTTCTTTGTATTCACAGTGCCTTCCACATGGTAAGCATTTAATAAATGGGTATAGATTAATTGATTTTTTCTTAAATACCCTAAGAATGATTGCTTAATTGGATCCCTTCCCAAGCTTTCTTTAATTTTTTTTCCTCTGTGGCATCTCACTGACTTATGCCATAATACTGTTCATAATCTTCCACAATCCTTTTTTCCATGATATTTTACAAATGTTTTGATTCTCTATCAGTGTTGCCCTGAGCTTCCATGTTTTTCTGTTTGCAAGTCAGTCAAGTACTTGCTGCATAGTCAACTTTTAGGTTCTTTTGGTCTCCTCATTATAACAATTGATTTACTTTGGTGGAAATTTCCACCATTTACCATTTTCATCTGTCGATAATTTGCTTAAATATTTCAAATTGGAGTTGCCTTAATTATATCTCTTATATTCTTGTTGCTTGTTTTTCTTCTTTCTACTTCTGTATCAATTTTGATCTTTGCTCTAACACGTCAGTGGTCTGACTACACAGATAGCTGATTCAAGAATCACTCCCACACAAGTAATGAGTTCCTTTCTGCCTTTTAAAATGCAATCAATTTCATTTTGTTAATGTTATTTAGTGCCTGCCCTGTCTAGTTACTCCTTATTTTTTTTTCTCAAAGGAAGTATCTATGAAGCATAAGGCGTAGTCTACAAGTCTTTGTCCTCTCTCATTCCTTACTTGTGAATCATATTTTCCAACATACTTTTTTTGCCAAACTTGCTGTTTCCCACCTTTGCATTGAAGTCACTGAGTATCATCAAACTATATGCTGATTTAACTTAGATAAGAGGTTTTTAACCTTTCTTATGGCCTGGACCATTTTGGCAATCAGTCTTGTGAAACCTAGGGGCCCCTTCTCTTAGTCATATTTTTAAATGCATAACATTATCTAGGATTACAAAAGAAACTAATTATATTGAAATGCAGTTACCAAAAAATCTATTTTTTAAAGTCCATGGACTCCAGGTTAAGAATCCTTGATTTAGAATGATGTCATTTTTCCTCATACTTTTTCTTCCTTTATGTTCCTTTAAACCAAGGGTTTTCAAACTGGGATTCATGAACTTGCTTTCTTTTTAAATTTTTGATAACCATATTTCAATAGAATTCATTTCTTTTCTAATCTTTTCTGGCTTCACCAGGCTGTGCCAGGGGTCCCTGGCACACAAAAGGTTAGGGACCCTTCCTTTAAACAAATGTCAGTCCATAAGCTATACTTATTTTCATCTTGGTATTTTTTCAAATGCTTTATCATGAATACTCCAGTATGAGGTGACCATATCCCTATAGAAATTATGTTTCTTATTGCCTTTAGAAACACAATAAAATTAAGAGCATCAAGTCCTTTGTTTGCCTCTCCAAGAAGCTGTGAGCCATCCTTCTCCTTAACTTTCTTCTGGTTTTGTTTATGGTGAAATTGTCTCTCTCTTTTTTCTCTCTCTTCTTTTTCAGGGCAATGGGGGTTAAGTGACTTGCCCAGGGTCACACAGCTAAGTAAGTGTCTGAGGCTGGGTTTGAACTCAGGTCCTCCGGAATCCAAGGCTGGTGTCTTATCCACCGCACCACCTAGTTGCCCCTATGGTGAAATTGTCAAGGCTTGATACAATTCAGTTCGAGTAGTATATGCACTCATTGGTCTCTGGACAGAGATCTCACATTGAGAGCACCAACAACGATGCTAATGTGTACAGCTGGTTTTAAAATGGTCTGATTCTCTGGCCCCCTTTTTAGCCCTCTGCCACCTAAACCATAGAAGCAAGAAGGGGGCCTCACAAGACTGGGGCCATTCTTTATTTATCTTTGTTTCATGGGTTGCCATGGCCAAAAATAATTTCTGACCAAGCGGCCAGCCTACCGGTGATGAGCCTCTCCTTACTTTGCTAGACTGGTCCTTGGAGAGCTGACACAGTCTGCTGCTAGGACCATTGTTAATGGTAGAATGTGCCAGCATTTGTTGGCATCACCTTCAAGAATCCAAGGCCACCTTCACTCCATGATGAGGAATCAGAGTTGGACTTTGTGGAAGACTTTATGAGCAAGGATGATGGTGCAAACAAGTCGAGAGAAAGCTTGGCATGAGACTTACATGAGTCATACCGTCCCAAGAGCATTCTTAGAGGAAATTGCCAAGAGGGCAACAAAGACAGACAATGGAACAAATTGCCCATGTTTCTCCAACAATCTGTTTTCACCATCAGTAACAGTAGCACTGCCACATTTATGCCTAACACCTCGATCCCTGATGTGCTATATGAGAAAATTGAAACAGTATTTAAGAAAGCAAAGTTTGGGTGGAAGAGCGGTTGGATTTACTGGGGAAACCTGTACTGGAGGGGTCATAATCTTCAAAGAATTGGGGGAACCCTTTATAAGGTACTTCAAAGGGGGAAAATACCAAAAGAATGGGGGAAAATCAGACTATTATTACCCCCCCCATAGGCAATCAAGAGAAAACCAACAGCAATCTATATTCCTACTTATTCAGTTTATAAAATCTTTTTGAGAATGATCTACACACATATTGAGGGTATCCTTGATGAAAATATGAGAAGGGATCAGGCAAGCTTTTGCAAACTATTCTCTATAGTGGACCACATTGTTATATATACAACTGACTGAAAGGTATAGAGAATATGAGATGCTTCTGTGTTCCTTGTTGATTCAAAAAAATTACTCTAGGAGAACAAACTATATCCTAAAAGGCTCTCCTCTTCCAAGAAGTCTCACATGTTAATGTTAAGATCATATAAGATTCATTGATGATTGCAAGCCAATAGGAATCTTGAGTGTTATTGACAGATTAGTATGTTAAAGCGATAGGCAAGTCATTATCTCAGTTTATTCATCTAAAAAATAAGGGGTTGGACGAGATGACTTCTGAGGTCCTTTCTAAGTCTAGATCAAAGATTCTGTGACCCTATGACTTTCTGGGTCACTTCACCTTCTGGGACATCAGTCTCCTTATCTGTGAAATAAGGGAGTTGAACAAGGTGGCCTCTGAGGGCCCTTCCAGTTCTATGTCTATTTTTTTTGGTGAGGCAATTGGGGTTAAGTGACTTGCCCAGGGTCACACAGTAAGTGTTGAGTGTCTGAGGCTGGATTTGAACTCAGGTCCTCCTGAATCCAGGGCCGGTGCTCTATCCACTGTGCCACCTAGCTGCCCCCAGTTCTATGTCTAGGAGCCCATGTGTGACCTTGGGCAAGTCACTTGCCCTCTCTGGGCCTCAGTTTCCTCCTCTGTAAAATGAGGGGTTTGGAAGATGTGTCTATCATATGGCAAGAGTGAGAGACAACAAAGCAACCCTCCCCCTCTTCAGTGTTGCTCCAGTACCCACAAAATGTGACAAGATCCAGTACATTGGGCAGATCTTTTTTGTTTGTTTGTTTGTTTGGTTGGTTGGTTTTTTTAGTAAGGCAATTGGGGTTAAGTGACTTGCCCAGGGTCACACAGCTAGTAAGTGTTAAGTGTCTGAGGCCGGATTTGAACTCAGGTACTCCTGAATCCAGGGCCGGTGCTCTATCCACTGCGCCATCTAGCTGCCCCTGGGCAGATCTTCTAAAGAGGATCTCTTGGAGAGCCTAGACAAGAATGGCACAAGTGAGAAGGCTCAAATGGCCTGTGCCAATGGAGGGAATGCCCATATCTTTAAGATCATGGATCCAGATTGAAGTCTCCAGTTGTACAGTGAGGAAGAATCTGCTGAAAAAATACTTCAAAGTTAACGATGTCCATTTCAACTCAGAGAATGGAAAGATTAAAAGAAAAAAATGAACCTTTGGAATATCACTCTTTGGCAGGATTTGTGTGGCACTCTCCATTCTGGAGGTCTAGTTTCTAAAGAAATGTAACTCATTTTCTTTCTCATTTTTACCTTTCCCTACTTATCCATTCTCCCCCTTCCCCATAGGATGTCTTTACTCAACCTCTCTGATAGTTGATCCCTCTCTCTGATCATTCTTTAGAGGGCCCATAACTGTATCTAAATCCAGGGGGTGCTGGAGTTAGTTCATACATCTGGTTACTTTACCTCTTACTCTTTCATACTCTTACTCTGGCCTATGCCAGAATTCCTCCAGCAACATTATGGTGAGGAAATGGAGTTTGGGGAGGGGAAGAGAGTGGAATGGAGTGGAGACAAGCAGTAATTGGCTGGAGAAAAATATATAAATGGCTGATATGTTGTTTCCAAACCCCCAAACCAATGGGAATCTTGAATGTCACTGACAGATTAGCATGTTAAAGCAACAGAATAGAAATTAGTTGATTTATTTAACAGGTTAAAAAAACAACTCTTTTTCAATACTTAAAAAAAGCAACTAAAATTAATGAATCTTCATATGTTCAAGGCAACTGAGCCTGTTTGACAATCTAAAACATACCTAAGGATTATGGAAATCCACAAAATCCCACAATTTGGTAGTTGGAATTAGTCTTAGAGTCTAGTCCAGCTCACACCAAAAACAAAATATCTATTATGACATACTCAACAAGTGGCATCCATCACTTACTATCTGTGGGACCTGGCAAGTCACTTCAAGTCCCTGAGCCTCAGTTTCCTCCTCTGTTAAATGACTAGCTGGTAGGGGGCAACTAGGTGGCGCTGCAGTGGATAGAGCACCGGCCCTGAAGTCAGGAGGACCTGAGTTCAAATCCGACCTCAGACACTTAACACTTAACTAACTGTGTGACCCTGGGCAAGTCACTTAACCCCAATTGCTTTACTAAAAAAAAAAGAAAAAGAAAACGACTAGCTGGCCTCTGAAACCCCTTCCAGCTCTAGACCTAGGAGACTATGATGCAGTGGTCCCCTAACCTCTGAGTGAAGATCTCCAATTCTCTTCCACAGGACAAAGCTACCATGTCCTTTATCCTTGAGTCTTCTCTTCTCCAGGCTAGACACCTCCAGGTCCTTCAACCAATCTTCACAAGACATGAACTCAAGGACCTTCGTCATCTTGATACCCTCCTCTGGACTCTCTCCAGTTTATCAAGCAATCTCCTTTTTAAACTGTGTCCCCCCCCCTCCCCCGAACACAATACTCCTAGTGAGGCCTGGCCTCCACAGCAGAGTACAGTACGGTTACTGACTTCCCTGCCCATTACCTCTAGACCCAGTGTTCAATGATTACTGCTTTTTCAAGCCCACCCTCCCTACCCAGTCATGCTATCTGGCTCCCCCCTGTGCAAGTGCCCTGGTCAGAATTTTTGTTTTGTTTTGGGGTTTTTTTTTTTTGGTTGGGCAATGAGGGTTAAGTGACTTGCCCAAGGTCACACAGCTAGTAAGTGTCAAGTGTCTGAGGCTGGATTTGAACTCAGGTACTCCTGAATCCAGGGCCAGTGCTCTATCCACTTCACCACGTAGCTGCACCCCCTTGTCAGAATTTACTGTAAGGTACTAAAAGGTAAACCTGTGTGTTCCATTCAATTGACTGCATTATTTTGTATTAGAGCTATCTGTATATGCGACACATGCTCCTCCCTTACTAGATGGTGCACTCCACGAAGGTAGAGGATGTGTTCTATCTCTGTTTTAAATCTCCCTCAGAGCCCAGAACTGTGCTTTGCTCACATTAGGTGCTTAATAAATGTTTCCTGGATTTGTTGAGTTTTGGAGGGACTGCTAGGGATCACCAGGCAACTTGTTCTCTCTCTAAGTAATTTCCAGGCAAGGATTATAAGTCCTGTTCTTTAATTATCTGTAGAAAAGGCAACTCCATAATCTCCATGCTTAGCTCATTATCTGAAAGTCCTTCCTTCCTCCGGGTCCAGTTTAGGCTTGTTCTCTGTTCTTCAGTCCTCTAAGGAGATAAAAGCCTGCTGGCCATTCCTGGTCAGTTTCTAGTTCATTTCAGCCCAAGTGTGTTTTTCTGGTTTAGTCCTGATTTTGAAGAAAAAGTGCTATTTTCTCCTGCTCTGATTGGCATCAGCACTGGTTGAGTGCAGTCAGATGGATCTTGTGGGGACCTCAGGACAATGAAGCTTCCTGGAAAATGAATCACAGGGACCTCAGTGTCCAGTTGGACGACACCTGTGAGGCTTTAGAATCAAATCTTTTCATTTTACATGAGAGGAAACAGGTGGAGAGATGTGAAGTAACTTGTCCAAGGCCACACATGGGATCCTACAGGTCCTTGAATTAAACCCTTTCCCTATTTGCAGATGAGTAAATTGAGGCTGAGAGAGGTTAAATGATCTGGCCAGGGTGGCATAGCTAGTATCTGAGGCAGATTTTGAACTCAGGTCTTCCTGACTCCAAGCCCAGTGCTCTCTATTCACTGAGCCACTTAGCTGCTGGAATCCAGACTAAGAGGCCCAGCATTTTCCAATCCTTTCTTCTTTCATTCACCACTGACTTGATTTCTTTTACTTTAACCCATGGGCACAGCCTTTCTCCCAGAATAGCCACTCCGTTTACTAAGTCCAAAGGACTGTACACAGCCTCTAAGATTCTACTTGATCCAATGTAATAAGCATGTGTGAAGTACCTCATATGTTTAGGAGCTGTGGGAGGTACTAGCAGGAACAGAGCATCCACTAATCATTCTCTTCACCAATGAGGAGAATCTTGAGTCTAGGCTCCCCACATAGGATGTGAGCTCATTCACCTTGGAGACTGTCTCACATTTGTCTTTGCAGCCCCAACACATAGCAGCAGGTACCTGGCAAACAGTAGGTGCTTAACAAATGTTTGTTGAATTACAACCAACTGGGGAGGGAAGTCTTTTGTTTGAGCCAAGAATAACATATTGCACCTTCCGATAAATACCTAATTAAAAATCATTTCAATCATGCACCACTGAGACACACATAAGAACATGTGAAACCCTTTCCCCAAATTTTTCATTTATAAATGTGTCACTGACATTTTAATGTTTTAAATTTGTATTCATTTTGTGAAAGCTGTTTTCAACTTGGGAGAAAGCTGTGAGACAAAGAAAAGGAAAAGAGAGGATTTGAATAAGGAGAAGTGATTTTGAGAACATTGGAAGGACAGATATTGGATTTGGGAGAACTTGAAGAAAAGTTGGAGGAGCATAGCTCAATCGGAAAGAAAAAAGGAGTTGAAGAGAAAGGACAGAAGAAGGTAGTTGGTTTGTCAAGGTGGTACTAAAATGAATTGGTAAAATAAATAAGGTTAGTGAAAGAAGGAAAAGGAAGTTGGGTGTGGCTGTCAAGTCATTAAGAGGTGTTAAAAGGCTATAAAGGTCTTAATGAGTTGCTTAGGAAATGAGTATAAATACCCAGAAGCAGTTTGAGAAACAAAGTTGAGGATCTCCATCAGTGTGGATAGCTGAAAAAAAAATTGTACTGACATATTTGCACATTACATTGAATATGGAAGACAGGGCAGGGCCAAAATGGCAGATTAGAGGCAACCCAGCTGAACTTCCTCAACATTCCCCTACAAATAACTTTAAAATAATGCCTCAAATCAAATTTGGAGAAGCAAGAGTCAACAGAAGGGCAGGTAAGACATTTTGTCTGGCCTAAGAAAACTTAGGAGCTAAAGGCCTGTACAGCAGCAGCAACTTTGGTAGCTCTCTGCTCAGAGATGGCAAGGGATTGGACAATGGGTCAGAAAGAAATCACAGGTGATTCTTTGCTGGCCCTGGGTACAGTTGGTGCTAATTAGCAACCCTATTGCCCAAACATAGTTGTAGGTTACAGTTCCAGGGTAGAGAGGAGTGCAGGGGCCCTGGTCACAGTTCCAGGACCAAGAAGAACATTTGTGGCCAGGATCCCTTCCTGAATAAAGACCAGAACATAGGCCAAAGGAGCAGTGACCAAACCTCTCCCCTTTTCACACCACCTTGAAACTACCAAAAACTTGCAGAATCCCAGAACTAGCTCTGAAAAGAGCAGCATGAAATAGCCTGAAGCTTGGGACAGTGCCTCACCACTCCAAAGTGAGCAGAGTCCAACTTTAACATAAAATCCAAAGTGAAGAAATAGGCTGGAGAAATGAGCAAACAGCAACAAGAACTTGATCATAGAAAGCCACTACGTTGGCAGGGAAGACCAAGACATAAACTCAGAAGAAGAAAGAAAAATGCTAATTTGACCCAAGCCCAACAAGACTTCCTGGAAGAATTAAAGAAAAAGATAAGAATGGTATAGGAAAAATTGGGGAAAGAAATGAGAGTGATACAAGATATTATGAAAAGAGAATTAACAGCTTGGCAAAACAGGCACAAAAATACTGAAGAAAATAACACCCTAAAAAAACAAAATTTTAAAAAATTGCCTATGATAAAAGAAGCACAAAAATTCATTGAAAAAAGAACTCTTTTAAAAGCAGAGTAGGTCTGGGGCAGCTAGGTGGCACAGTGAATAAAGCACTGTCCCTGGATTCAGGAGGACCTGAGTTCAAATCCAGCCTCAGACACTTGACACTTACTAGCTGTGTGACCCTGGGCAAGTCACTTAACCCACATTGCCTCACAAAAAAAGCAGAGTAGGTCAAATGGAAAAGAAGGTATACAAATTCACTGAAGAAAAGAACACCTTAAAATTAGAATTCATCAACTGGAAGCTAATGGCTCCATGAGACATTAAGAAATAATAAAAGAAAAAAAATACTAGAAAATGTGCAATATTGGGAAAAAACAACTGACCTGGAATATAGATTGAGAAGAGATCATTTAAGAAATATTGGACTACCTAAAAGCCATGATAGAAAAAAAGAGCCTAGAAATCACATTTCAAGAAATCATCAAGGAAAAATGCCTCAATATCTTAGCTCCAGAGGAAAAAATAAAAATGGAAAGAATCCACAGATTCTCCTGAAAGAGATCCCAAAATGAAAACTCCCAGGAATATTATAGCAAAAATCCAGAGCTCCAAGGTCAAAGAGAAAATACTTTGAGCAGTTAGAAAGAAACAATTCAAATATCATGGAGGTACAGTCACACAAGATTTAGCAGCTTCCATGTTAAGAGAATGGCGAGCTTGGGATATAATATTCTGGACACACACACACACACACACACACACACGTTTGGTTATAGCCATCTACCTTACCCAATAGGGAAATATGAGGGGAAGGGGATAAAAGAAAGGTGCGGGGGCGGGGGGAGGGAGGTTGATGAAAGAGAGGATAACTAAAGGAGGCGGTGGTTAGAAACAATGTAGACTTTTGAGGAGGGATGGAATAAAAAGAGAGAAAGAAGAAAATGGGATGAAGGGAAATGCACAGCTATTGATCATAACTGGGAATGAGAATAGAATGAACTCACCCATAAAACGGAAGCAAATAGCAGAATGGATTAGAAACCAGATTATTTTTTTTTTGGCAAGGCAATTGGGGTTAAGTGACTTGCCAAGGGTCACACAGCTAGTAAGTGTCAAGTTTCTGAAGCCAAATTTGAACTCAGGTCCTCCTGACTCCAGGGCTGGTGCTCTATCCATTGTGCTACCTAGCTGCCCCCTAGAAACCAGATTCTAATGATATGTTGTTTATAAGAGACGCACTTGAAACAGAAAGATACAGTTAAAATAAAGGGCTGGAGCAGAATCTAATTGTTGTTGTTTGTCCTTCATTCTTGAAGAGGACTGTGACATCAGTGTGATGTCATGACTTGCAGTGAATTGGATTTAAGTGAGGAAGGGCTATGATAGGTCACCAACCTCATCCACTCCTCCAGAGCCATATGGGTCCAGTGGCAAGATATATATTAGGATGAGATGGCCCTGGATGTTTAAGGCAATTTGGCTTAAGTGACTTGCCCAGGGCCACACAGCTAGTAAGTGTCTGAGGTGAGATTTGAACTCAGATCCTCTTGACTCCAGGGCCAGTGCTCTATCTACTGTGCCACCTAGCTGCCCCACAAAATCTAATATACTTTAGCTGAACTAAAAAAAAGTAATGGGTAGCAACCATGATCTAAGACAAAGCAAAAGCAAATATAGACCTAATTAAAAGGGATAATCAGGAAAACTACATTTTGCTTAAAAGGTATCATAGGCAATGAAGTAATATAGAAAAATTTACAGTAAGTTTCTATGAATTTATCAAATATATACTAAGTATAGAGGTGTCAAATTTATATTTAAAAAAGAACCATTCCCTAATTGATAAATGGTCAAAAGATATAAACAGGCAGTTTTCAGAAGAAGAAATCAAAGCTATCTCTAGTCATATGAAAAAAATGCTCTAAATCATTATTGATTAAAGAAAGGCAAATCAAAAAACTCTAGGGTACCACCTCATATCTATCAGAAATAACAAATGCTGGAGGAGATGAAGGAAAATAGGTACCCTAATGAACTCTTGGTGGAGTAGTGAACTGGTCCAACCATTCTGGAGAATAATTTGGAACTAGACTCAAAGGGCTATAATCCTGTGCATACTCTTTGTTCCAGAAATACCACCACTAGGTCTGTATTCCAAAGAGATCAAAGAAAAAAGGAAAAGGACTTATATGTACAAAAATATTTCTAACAGCTCTTTTTATGGTTGCAAAGAATTGGAAACTGAGGGGTTGTTCATCAGTTGGGGAATGACTAAACAAATTGTGGCATATGATTGAGATGGAGAACTATTGTGCTGTGAGAAATGACAAGGGGGTGGTTTCAGTAAAACATGGCAAGACCTATATGAACTGATGCAGAGTGAAGTGAGAACAGGAAAATCATTGTATACAGTAAGAACAATGTTGTGGTGATGATCAGCTGTCAAAAGCTCTGATCAATACAATGATCCAAGACAATTCCAAAGGACTTGTGATGAAAAAATGCTCTCCACATCCAGAGAGAGAACTGAATGAACTCTGAGTACAAACTAAAGTATATTTTTCTCACTTTCTTTATTTTTCTTGCTTTTAAAAATATGGCTAATATGACAAAATGTTTTTATGATTTCACATGTATAATTTATATCATATTGTTTGTCTTCTCAGTAGGTGGGAAAGGTGGTGGGAGGAAGGGAGAGAATTTGGAACTCAAAATTTAAAAAGAAAAGAATGTTTAAAATAAATAAATAATAAATGGAAAATATTTTTAAAAAGAAAAAAACCTCTTCATAACCTTTAAAAATACACTGAATATGTAATGTTTGTATTTCTGGGTCAAGCAAATGATATATTTATGTTCAAAATATCGGCTGGTCTCTCTTGCCTCAAAGAAAAAAGTACCAGGGTTCAAGGGATATCCCCACACATCCAAAGGAATGATAAAATGTTTCTTTAAAAATAGTATGGTAGAGGACATTTGGGTTAAAATTAATGAAGGAATAAACAAAAGCAATTTTGTCATCAGAGTATACTACTGACCAATTGGAAAGAAAGAGGAAACAGATGATGAGACCTGGAAACAGATCACAATTCTGGCACAGAGTCAGGATAATTGTATTGACTTCAACTATCTAGACATCTGCTGCTGGAGTGTTCTCTCTCTCTCTCTCTCTCTCTCTCTCTCTCTCTCTCTCTCTCTCTCTTTCCCCCTTCCTTCCTTCCTTCCTTCCTTCCCCCAACTTTGGAACTTAGCTGTATGATCCTGACCAAGTCATTAAATCTGTTTCAGGATCAGTTTTCCTCAGCTGCAAATTGGGAGGGGGCGCAGTTCATGAAGTAGTTCCTTATGTTCCATCTGGTTCTGAACCTATGTTCTACCAAAAACAGAGCACCTAATTACTTAAAAAAAAAATTCCTGAATCATCATTTCTTCCTTTTAAGAGATGAAGGAATCAACCAAGGGGCTCTAATTCTTATCAACTTTGATGAATTAGCTGCTGTGCTGGAAATAATAGGAACCCAGAAGGGATAGAGAAGCAGAAGATTAGGGTATGGGTCCTAGATTTGAAGAGAATAGATTTCAAAAGGTTCAATTGAAGGAGAATCCGGATCCCAAGGACTAAAATTTTACTGGGGAAGTTAGTCCAGGAGGGATGGGAAGCTCTCAAAAAAGGAGTGGTAAAGACACAAAGGAAAACAACTCCAATGAAGAGGAAATTAGGAATTCTCTGATGGGACTGAAATGGCTACATAGGGAACAGAAAAGTTAGGTAGGGGTTTTTTTTGGGTTTTTTTCTTTATTTATTTAGCATTTTATCCCCCCCCCCAATTACATGTAAAAACAATTTAAACATCTATTTAAAAATTTTTATGTTTCAAATTCTCTCCCTTCCCACCCCCAAGGTGGTTTAAAAAAAATATATATATATATATATATGGCAGAAGATAGAAGCAAGGGCAAGTAAGGGAATATGGATATAAAAATCCTATGGTTCTTGCTCCATGGGCTTTCATTTGCCATGGAGAAAAACACAACTTTCTCTCACTATCCCAAATAATTAGAAATGGAGCATTATTTTTGATGTGACACCATAGTAAGATAATGATTGATTGGAATATTTTGATAGATGGTTCTGTGATTTCATTAACGTAGACCTTCTCTCAAACTCTACAGATTATAACTGACCTGTGCATTCTGATTTTACTATATGATCAACCCATGCTTTGTTCACATTCAGGGAATAAAGTAGCCTAACCCACAAGGCAAGATGAGGAAGGGGAGCCCTGGTAGCTAGTGATCCTGTCATACATGGGTAGCATGCAGGCTGACTATTTATTGGTCACCCATTGATTTTACTATATGATCAACCCATCTTTTATGACCATACATTTCTCCAATTACATCCTTTAAACCACATCTCTGCGATCCCTCATTACAATGTGCTACATAGCCTGTTCCTGGCCACTGTGAGTCTCTCTTGTCCATTTCCCTTTGGGCGTGGTCAATTTCAACTCTTCAGAGACTGCTGTCTTCCATGACTCTGGGCTAGAGAGGAGCACTGGAAAGGCACTATAGCACTCAAATTGATCTGTGATCTCATGGATGTGATAAGCAATTGCAGCACATTCAGGACTGCCCAGCTGCTTGCCCATTTCTCCCTGCAAATCCACCATAGGGGCCCCACTCAACTCAAATTCTCTTCATATTGCATGGGTACCAATGGAAACTGGCCAGTGCTTATCCCTCACTCTCACTACATAATGAGGTAATGGGTTTTTTCCAATCATATGTTTCTTGGATGACATCTTTTACACCGCTTACATCAATTCTCTAACATTGTTCCTTTTTTAAAAAAAAAATTTATTTAAAGTTTTGCATCTCTCCCTCCCTCTCTCCTTCCCATCCCTCTCCCCTCCCCTCCCTGAGGCAATAAGCAATCAGATAAAGGTTATACATGTACAATTCTCTAGTATTGTTCCTTGCTTGTGGTGTTTTGAAGTCTGCTCACACCCATTACACACCTTTCCATTATTCTTTGGCTGATCCTCAACTTCAATTCTTGGTCTTGAAAAGATGAACCTTTGTTTTAAGGGGAAGCTTGAGGTCATCAAGAGAACCTTTACCATTTCTCCAAGGCAATCTAGCCTTCTCTCTTCCTCCAGGTTATTGTTCAATTCTCTAATACTGTAAAGGGCCAGATAGTAAATAATGTTGATTTTGTGGACCGAAAGATAAAATCAGGGTTATTTTGCTTGTGGTCGTTCAATCATTTAAGTCGTGTCTGAATCTTCATGACCCCATTTGGGTTTTTGGGGGTTTTTTTGCAAAGATAGTGGAGTGGTTTGCCATTTCCTTCTCTAGCTCATTTTACAGATGAGGAAACTGATGCAAACAGAGTAAAGTGACTTGCCCAGAGTCACACAGCTTGTAAGTGTCTGAGGCCAGATTTTTCATTTTATTTTAGTTTATTTTTTAGTGAGGCAATTGGGGTTAAGTGACTTGCCCAGGTTCACACAGCTAGTTAAGTATTAAGTGTCTGAGGTCGGATTTGAACTCAGGTACTCCTGACTCCAGGGCCGGTGCTCTATCCACTGTGCCATCTAGTTGCCCCTGAGGCCAGATTTGAACTCAGGCTCTACTAATTCCAGGCTTGGCCTTCTATCCACTGTGCCACCTTGCTGCCCATGGGGTTATTTTGTAGGTATCTATGTAACAAAAGAGAAAAAAATTTTCCACAAATTCTATTGAAAAGACTATAATAATAATAACAACAACAGAGTGGGGTTTTTATAATACAGGTTTACCAGGACTTCTTTTTTTGAGGCATAACATTTCATTTAATTAGGGTTCAAAGTTCCATAGCATCCTTATTCATTGAAAACATTCATCTGTTAATGCCATTTGTAATGAGAGTCTACATATTCAATCTCTGAAAACTTCTTTTCACACAGATAGCTAGTGCCAAATACTGATATCAATCCACAAGCGTATGATTTTAATTGAGCTGAAAGGCGAATAGTCTTAAACAAGTCTCTCTGGAAATATTCCTTTGGTTGCCACAATCAAACACAATTTAATTAACTCACCATCAATAAATGGTTTTCCTTTGCTTGGCTAACAAATGAGCCACTCAGAAACTTACTTTGGGTACAGCCTCATTTTCATTTTTTATTTTTGTCAAGAAATTCTGCTGCGATGAGATATTCCATTTTGGATTTTCTCGAAGTTTTTTTTCCCCAACCATTGCTTTTCCTGTGAGTTGGGAATATTGTGATGAGTGCTCAGTGTGGTAATCTCAATGTACATTGCATAATAAATACAATGCTTTGCCATCTAATTCAATAAAAAAAGAATTCAAATTCCACCATGCTTTAAAAGCACTATATTTCAAGTCCACTTTTCTTTTCTTTCCTTTATTTTTTTGACATGATGGGTGTGCACTGGTAATAAGAAATAAAGAAAAAATCATGGTATGGTGATACCATTCTGTCAAGTTCTAACCGCATCACTGTAATTATGGTACAAAGTGATGAGAGCTCAGAATGCTATGCACGGGTCCTGTCACAACTACTCAGCTCTACTATAGTGGCACAAAAGCAACCATAGACAATGCATAAACAAACTATCATGCCTGTTTTCCAATAAAAAATTTATTTATGGATGTTGTCATTCGAATTTCATATAATTTACATGTGTCATAAAATATGATTCTTTGACCGTTGAAAGATATAGAAACTTCTTAGCTTGTGAATTGTACAGTAACAGGTGGTGGGCTGGGTTTGGCCTATATGCTATAGTTTGCAGACCCTTGTCTTATATTTACACATTGGTGGATCATTGGTCTGTCTAGCTTTATGGGCATAATCTGGACAACAGACTTCTTTTTCAGAACCGGATGGGACCTTATGCTGTAAAACAAAACATAAGCTGTTAGGTTGGGAAGGCACCTTGCAAATTATCTTAGCCAACTGCTTTATTTTATAGCTGGGCAAAGTCATATCCAGAGATGGGTAGCGACTTCCTCAGGAGAGCATAGCAAGTTGGTTGTAAAGACAGAACTCCAAGGGACAGTAGGCAGGTTTTTTTTTAGCTTAGATTCTCCCGAATACAGTTATCTCTTCCACATCATAACTTTCTCCATCATGGTTTCAATATATTGTGGATTCGCATGAGAAATTAAGTGGGAATTGGGGGGGAATTTTGCAGAAGCTGAAGATGACACACAGAGGCCTGCAGATGACTCAGAGCCTATGATCAAATACTTAACTCAAATTTTATAATAAGGTACTGTAAACACCTCGTAAAAGAAAAAGAAAAGAATCTGACTTCACTGGTACAAAGAAAGGGCCAAAAATTTGTACAAGGATTTTCCCAATTGTGGGGACACTACACCTATAAGCCCCGTGATGTGGAAAGGATAATTGTAGATAGGTTAGACTCTCTTGCATGAAAATAGAGTCTCTGAAATATTATAGGGGTTGATGTAATAAAGATCTTTTAAGGAATCTTGCATCATCTTGACAGACACATGGGAGACCCCTTGTTAGAGGGGAAACTTTAAAGTGGTGGTCCAGCTCTACAAAATCAAATGCATCATGGGATCTTGTATTATCCATACCTTTCAGTCAATTGTCTCATTGAAAAGATTAGGTGTACTTTGGGATATCCATTACAAAAGCCTTTCTGTTCCCTTTGAAGACTTTCATCAAAGAAGCCCTCTGTACTTGTACTGACCATTCTCATATTCTACAATGATAGCATAGTAGGCACTTGTTTTAATAATTATGAGTTCCAAGAGGTTTTCCCACATCTTGAGTGTCCTCCCCTCTTTCGGTTATATCAAAAATTGATTCTTTAGTTCTCTCACAATCAAGTCACCTCTAGCATGGACTTCCTCTATATATCTCAGTCTCATTGAGCTATTTTTGCCAGTTTTGTTTCCTTCAGTTCTATTTCCCCTTCCACACATCTGGGACTACAATGTTAGAGTCTAAATGTATTGGCTCACTGCCCTCAGAGGGAAGTGTTTACTATAAACATTTTTACAGATCTTTTCCATTTTTTCATCTATTTGTTATCCTTCCAGTTTCTTCCTTAAATATCCCTGGGATGACTTTGCTTTGGCCTATGGTCAAGCTTTCTTTAAACTGGTTTTTCCCCTCTACTGCTTCTTGCTGTTTTATGAGGCAATGTGGTTCATAGTATTCTACCATCTTTTGCCATTCAATTTTACAAGCAAGTTTATATTCTGTATCTGTGTTGCTATTGTCTGAAAAGTCTTTCTCTTTTGCTATATGATTATAATCTGGGTCTCTGTCCTTTCTTTTATTCCTTTCCCATTTGGGAAGGGGGGAATCAACAGTTCCTTTGAATAGCTTAAGCCAAAGCTGTTCTAATCGTATCATATTTATTTGTCACTATTTCTTCATCTAGTTTTGTATTAATTTAATCTTTGATCTAACAGATGATTCGTCATACTGCTGACCTAGGAATGGCTCCCACATAAGCAACAAGTCATTTCTTGTCTGTTCAAATATAATCAATTCCATTTTTTGCTATGTCATTTGGTATTTGCCATATGAAGCACCCCCTTTCTTGAAAAATGGCACCTTTTTCCTGAAGAAAGTATTCCTGATTTATAGGTAGAATTCATTTCATCTCCCTGCACCATATTTGTAAATATCATTGATGAAAGACTACTGTTCCCTTCTAATGCCTTCATTAAGAAAGCTCTCCCTATGTGTACAGATTATTCTCATCAACATTTTTGTAGAGATGAGATAGTAGGCAGGTGCTAATATCCTCTCAGTCACCTTTTTGCTTCATATTCTCATGAAAATTGTGTAGAAGGGACTTCAGTCAGTTATTGACATTCTCCTGGTTAGCTTTTATTTGCTCCACGGTTTTTTTTCTTCAGCTTTGGCATTTTCTCCTCTGTCAGAAAGATACCTTGAGAATTGTTCCCTCCATGCCCTGACAAAATCATGTCATCTCACACGTGGACCTCATCTGGATGTATTTAATCTCATCAGTCTAATTCATGTTTTTTCCAACGGATTTTTCACCATCCTTCCAATGCGAAAGTGGGCTCCCTTTTGTGTTGAAGCCACTGAGTATCAAAGTATATGTGGATTTAATTTGGGAGATTGTATTGTGTTCATCATAGAATTTCTCCCTTTCCTCATCCTCTGTAACAAAGGCTGGTCGGTGCATAAGCTGTGATTGTTTTCACAGTGGGCTTTTTGCAAATGCACAGCAATACGAGATGACCAAATGTCCCAGGATATTTGTTGTTTGAATATCACAAGCAAATTATGTATTCATGTCAGAAACAAAAAGGCAGACATTATTATGCTTCAAACATTAATAATACCCCCATGGGCCACCTAGAGGTGACCACCAGTGACTACACTTAGAGAATCATTTCTTTATAAAAGCATGTCAAACAATGCATCTCAAGCCTCAAGACTAAGTATCTGAACAAGGGAGAAACCCACAGGACACTAGGGCTGGGGTTAGATATTCCAGAGGTAGAATTTCTCTATTGATGAGCTCTTTCAGAAATCCATCAAAGGCTCGTTTTGGTAAACTCTTTGCCTTTTCTACCAGGGCCCATGATGATTCCTATGCCCGTGTTGCTGTGGACTAGGAGATGGTGATGAATCATTGTTTCCAAACACACAGTCCCCCCTGAGACAAGATGGTGAGTCCCAATATTCTTTACAGGAAAGTACTATATTTTTATTTGTTACTGAACCAGTCTGAATCGTTGCTACAAACAGCAGTTGTAATCTTTTCAGTTTCATTCCATACACAGACTTTGGCATTTTTTTTTCTTTTGGACTAGGGTACATAAATCAGATGTTTCACATACACATGTTAATTTAGATACTTTTTGTATCCTGTACTATAATAAAAATTCCCAAGAAAAAAATCTTCTCTTTGTTTTGGCTTGGCTTAAAGCAGCAGAGAGACAGTGTGGCGGCTCTGAAGCCAGGGAGGCCTGGGTTCAAGGCTCACCTCCAACACATACTGGCTGTTCGGCCCTTAGGGAAATCACTTGACCTCTCAGTGCTCTGGGAAAGTCAGGTTGAGTTGCAGAAAAGGTTCAACTTGCATTGGTGGAGAGAATTTCCTCACCCAGGAGTTCCCTCTAACCAATGAGATCACAGGTCCGGTCACCATCCCCAAAGCAGGAGGGTGCTGCTACTATTTTGTGGTGACTATAGGTTTGGAGATTCTGCTCTTAAGGCTAGGATTTATGGAAGAAAGAAGTAGGGGCAGACTCTTTAATTTTTAAGAATAGAGGCCAAGACTTGCATTGCTAGCAAAGAAACTGTAGCAAAGCAGGTAGCCATCAACTGGGGAATGGCTACACAAACTGTGGTCCATGAATGTAATGGAATATTGTTGTAAGAAATGACAAATGTGAAGAATTCCAAAAAGCACAGGAAGACCTAGATGACTTGATGCATTTTTCAGTTGGGGAAACTGAGGCAGCCAGCCATTAAATGACCCACCCAGGGGGCAGCTAGGTGGCACAGTGGATAGAGCACCAGCCCTGGAGTCAGGAGTACTTGAGTTCAAATCCGGCCTCAGACACTTAACACTAGCTGTGTGACCCTGGGCAAGTCACTTAACCCCAATTGCCTCACTAAAAAAAAAATGACCCACCTAGGATCAATGTCAGGATGTGAACACAGGTCTTCCTGAGTGCCTGACTCCAGGCCCAGTGTTCTGTTGTATCACCCCACCTAATTGCTTCCCTAGTCTCCCAATTCATCACCTCAACTATAGCCTCTTTTGTTTCCATTCCCAGGATTGGCCCCCTGGTCTGCATTTTCACTGATTCAATACTTAACACCCTAGAATCCCCTCACCCCCACGGCTTCTCTTGATTTCAGTCTTCTAATCACCAGTCCTGGGTCATCCTCACAATACTTCCTTCCCTCTTGGTCCCCTCAGCTGCAGAGCATCACTGGAGAAAGTCACAAGATGGGACCCATTTCTTCTACCATAAATTAGTAGGGCCTAAGTCCAGCTGGGTTTGGGGGCTCCTCACTGACACCCTAGAGACCATTCCAAACCTTCCCTTCTCTATCCAGTCCTCCAACTGCAGCCCACCATTCTAATACTTTGTAACTAAAAAGATTGAGATAGTGTTGATAAGGGGTACCTTAACTTCCTCCTTCTCTTCCTCTTCCTCTTCCTCCTCCTTCTCCTTCCCCTACCCCATATTTCTCAGTGTCATGGTCTATTGCTTGCTCCTTCCCTCCAGTCTCAGAGGAAAGGATAACTATTCTTTCTTTCTTTCTTTTTGCAGGGCAATGAGGGTTAAGTGACTTGCCCAGGGTCACACAGCTAGTAAGTGTCAAGTGTCTGAGGCTAGATTTGAACTCAGGTCTTCCTGAATCCAGGGCTGGTGCTTTATCCACTGTACCACCTAGCTGCCCCATAACTATTGTTTCTTAAAGCTGGTTTCACTCCCCTGCCTCACCTTGGTCTTTGCTGCAGCCACCATCCCTCATTTCTCTCCAACATCTTCAATCTCTTTCTTGCCACTGGTTTCTTCCCATCTTCCTTTTTTTGCAGGGCAGTGAGGGTTAAGTCACTTGCCCAGGGTCACACAGCTAGTAAGCTCATCTATAAAATGAGATGGATAAGGAAACGGCAAACCAGGCTGGTGTCTTGGCCAAGAAAACCCCAAAAGGGGTCATGAAGAGTCAGACATGACTGAAACAACTGAACAACAGGTGGTGAAATGGATAGAACTCTGGGCCTGGAATCAAGAAAATCTGAGTTCAATTTTGGCCTGAGAGACTTATTATCTATGTGACCCTGGGCAAGTCAATTTCTTTCTTTCTTTCTTTTGTTGGTGGGGCAATGAGGGTTAAGTGACTTGCCCAGGGTCACATAGCTAGTAAGTGTCAAGTATCTGAGGCCAGATTTGAACTCACATCCTCCTGAATCCAGAGCTGGTGCTTTATCCACTGAGCCATCTGGCTGCCCCCCCTGGGCAAGTCACTTAACCTGTCTGCCTCAATTTCCTCAACTGTAAAATGCAGATAATATCAACACGTATCCCAGGGTTGTTGTGAGGATTAAATGAGATATCTGTAATGTCCTTAACATAGTATCTACCACATAATATAATTAATAAATGCTTGTTTCCTCCTTTGTTAAAAAGAAAAAAACCAGCAAGGATTTCGAGGAGAGGTCAGAGAAGTTCAGTTCAGGAATGGAGGCTAGTTTGCGCAAATGCTCCAAATTTGGAGATGGAATGTGAAGTTCAGGGAAAAGCTTGGCTGTCCAGTTTGACTGAAAGGAAGAATACATGAAGGGGAATAATCACAGTCTGCTAAAGCAGGTTGGAGTCAGATTGTGGAGAGTGTTCAATGCTAAACTAAGGAGTCTGTATCTCATCCCATAGGTACTAGGGAACCACTGAATTTTCTTGAGGATAGAAATGACATGATCAGACTTCCATGACAACTTCATTCCCTCTCACAACTTTAACTACCACCTGTATGCAACTGACTCCTAATAGAGATCTCTATTCTAACTTTTCTTTCAAATGTCTGACCTGCATCTCCAGTTGTTTGCCATACATCTATCTCCACCTGGGTGTTACACTGACATTTCCAACTAAATATGTCTGATGTATTCCTTCTTCTGATTTCACTATTTCTATCCGGAGCAGCAAAATCTACCCAATTTCCCACTTGAAATTTTTTTCAATTCTTTCTTTTTTGTTGTTGTTGTAGGTTTTTTTGGTGAGGCAATTGGGGTTAAGTGACTTGCCCAGGGTCACACAGCTACTAAGTGTTAAGTGTCTGAGGCCGGATTTGAACTCAGGTCCTCCTGAATCTAGGGCTGGTGCCTTATCCACTGCTCCACCTAGCTGCCCCTCAACTCTTTCTTGACCCTTGTCTTTTATATACAATCAGTTACCAATCCCTGTTGATTCTACCTCTGAAATATCTCTCTTAGCTGATGCTTCTTTATTTCCTTTGCTGCATCTCAGTAGAATGTAAGCTTCTTGAGACTAGGGGCTGGCTTTTTGTTTTGTTTTTCTTTGTATCCCCACTGCTTTGAATAGTGCCTTGCACACAGTAGGTGTTTAATAAATGATTACTGATTGTTGATTGCCTAAATTATTGCAATAGCCTTCTAACATAATAATAACATAATAGGTCTTCCTTGTTGCCACTCTTGTCCCAGTTCCAAACCATAATATCTTGATGCATCCCTCTCATAATATGAATTAAGAGGGCAGCTAGGTGGCACAGTGGACAGAGCACTGGCCCTGAAGTTGGGAGACCCGAGTTCAAATCTGACTTTAGACACAAGCTGTGTGACCCTGTCTAAGTCACTTAACCCCAATTGCCTCAAGTATTGGGGCCATATCTTGCCACTGGACCCAGATGACTCTGGAAGAGAGAGTCAGGTCGGGGACTTTGCACAGCCCTGCCTCACTTAAATCCAATTCACTGCAAGTCATGACTTCACCCTGATATCTTGTTCCTCTCCAAGTATGAAGGACAAACAATAACAATAAGAGTTAAGAGACTATGTATTGCCTAACAAGTAAGTTCATACTCCCATGCTGGAGTTCAAGACATCCCACAATCTGGGGCAGCAAGGTGGTGCAGTGGATAGTGTACTGGCTCTGGAGCTAGGAAGACCTGAGTTCAAATCTGACCTCAAACTAGTTATATGACCCTGGGCAAGTCGCTTAAACATGATTGCCTCAAACCCCCCCCCCAACATTCCACAATCTGATGCCACTGTTCTTTCCTAGCTTTCTCTTTTCCACATGCTCTCAGATGTTCTCTACTTTCCTATCTCCATGCCTTTGCTTCCTCTGCTCCCTATGCCTGTAATATCCTAGAACACTTCTCAAGGTGTTTTAGAAGGGATTGGAATTATGAAGAAGAAAGCCTGAGATTTATTTTGGAAGAACTTGAAAAACTGAAGGAGCTAAACAGAAGGAATAAGGTAGTGGGGAAGGCAAGGTGAGCAAAACAAGTGCTATGTCCTTGTCTTCTTCTTCCTCTTGATCCCAACCTGCTAACCACTGACCCTAGGTAATCCCCTCTATCTGATTCCTACCCTCCTGGTCCCCCAGCTGCAGAATATTACTGAAGAAAGTCATAATGTGGAACTGATTCCATCCACTTTTGTTTTTTCATTTGTTTGTTTTTGTTGTTATTGTTGTTGTTGGGTTTTTTTTTGGGGGGGGGCAATGAGGGTTAAGTGACTTGCCCAGGGTCACACAGCTAGTAAGTGTCAAATGTCTAAGGCTGAATTTGAACTCAGGTCCTCATGAATCCAGGGCTGGTGCTTTATCCACCCCACTGCAACCTAACTGCCCCCTCATCCACTTTTAATGTATGGAGCCAAATCTCAGCTGTGTCATACACTGAGAAATGGCTAATATCCAAGATCAATAGGGGATCAACACAAATATATTATCGAGGGCTTTTCCCCGATAGATAAGTGATCAAATGATATGAACAGTTGTCAAAGGGATGAGAGAAGGAATGAAAATTGCTTCTTTGTAGCTCTGAAGTGGTGCGAAAGAGCTTGTCAAAGTGTTTAAAAGGTTCAAGCAAGATGAGCTGTAATCACCCATAAGCAGTTTGAACGACAAGCTCTGAGGATCTCACCGAGCATGGAGAGCACGTCAATTTTGCGGTGACTTCCATGGAGCATATGATGTTTGTATTTCTGCCACAGCCAAGTGTCAGTGTTATCTATGCTCATTTCCCTGTTGGAAGAGAAGGTGAAGGAGCTTGAGGAGCATCTCTGTGTACATATACCAGAATATCCCAAGTGAGAGCTCCTACAAGATCTGGAAGTGGGGCTTCAATAGCAAGAAGTAAAAGGGTCCAGAGAGGCAGAAGGGATTCTTAACTTACTTAGAGAGTGGGAGAATGAAAATGAGAGAGAGAGAGAGAGAGAGAGAGAGAGGTAGCCAAATTTGTAGTTCTTTTTTTGTCTTTTTTTCTTTTTCTTTGTTTTGTGTGTGGGGGGGCAATTGGGGTTAAGTGACTTGCCCAGGGTCACACAGCTAGTAAGTGTTAAGTGTCTGAGGCCGGATTTGAACTCAGGTCCTCCTGAATCCAGGGCCGGTGCTCTATCCACTGCAGCGCCACCTAGCTGCCCCTTGTAGTTCTTTTTTAAGAGAGGAGCTAGAGAAGGAAGCTCTGAGGAGGAAGCAGTGGTTTGCTCTTCAAGGAATACTAAAGTAGACCTGTAGGTGCTATCAGGTGAGAGTACCTTCAGTAAGAAGAGAGGAGTGGTGATGGCTGGTGACTCCTTGTTGAGATGGACTGAGATAGGCATTTATTTGTCAAGCCAAAGGTCTCTTCAAAAGGATGACTACTACTGCTTCAGGTGATTTGTGCAGGCACAAAGGATGCTGCCAGACAGACCCTAGGAGGCATTTCCAATGGTTGTGAAAGTTGTGGGCAAGAAAGCAAAAACCATAGGTGGTGATACATATAGTAGTAATGATATTATCTCTAACATTTACCACCTTTGTGACCTGAGCAAGTCACTTAACCTCTCTGGACCTCAGTTTCCTCTTCTGTAAAAATGAGGGGCTTGGTCTAGAATGAATTCTAAGGTCCCTTTTAGTTATACATCTTTGATCCTATGAATTGTAGGTGACTTAGTAGATTGAGTCCTGAACCTGGAGTCAGGAAAACCTGGGTTCATATCTGACCTTGGACATTTATTCACTGTATGACCCTGGGAAAGTCACTTCACCTCTATCTGCCTCAATTTCTCCAACCAGAAAATAGCCATAATCATTTCCACCCCTCAGGGTTGTCATGTAGAAACCATTGTACTAAGGGGAGAACATCCAGGTTCATCTCCAGTCGTCCTGATATATGTCTTTCCACTGGGCCCAGATGGCTCTGGAGGAGAGAATGAGATTGGTGACTTTGCACAGCCCTCCCTCACTTAAAGCCAATTCACTGCAAGTCATGACAGCACCCCAATGTCATGGCCCTCTTCGAGAATGAAGGACAAAGAAAACTAAGGTGAGAGTTCCATACTAACTCTACTCATTAGCTCTAAGCACTGCCTGATCCTTTGCTTCCCTCTCTGTCACATTTTTCCATCCCCCAATCTCCTGACACAGGTTAGACATAGGCTCTATTTTATTGTTTCCTCCTCGATTATTCCTCCCTGGTAACTTGAAGATCAGTGATGAATTTGAACCCTTTCACCTTCTCCCTGCACCCAGTGCCTTACAGCGTTTGGCATTGGCACTCTTTGCAGGTAACTACGAAATTCCCCTTGCCCTGAAAACTTCCGGGAAGAGAGATCCCTAGTCCATTGTTATTCCTGTTGGTGGCTTTGGTGGCAATCCTTTGCGGGTAACCACTAGGGCAGACTGCCTGGTTGTCACACCTGGTTACTGGGCTGGGGACTGAGCCACCGGGGGCTGCAGAGCATGGCTTACTTGTTTTTTTGGCAGACCTCCCACCTTTCCTCAAGATATGATGCTCAGCTGCCTTGATTGGCAATTAGCACTTTCCTGCCAAGCCCTAATGGAAAAGAGAAACTGCTTTGGTTCTTAAGCAGGAATTCAATTACCAGCAAGGCAAGATTCAATTAAATCTAATTACCCACCTTGTTTCTCCTCTTTCCCCTCAAGCTCTGATCCTCTTTGCACTTCTCTGACCACTTCAATCTTTCTTCGCTCAATATGGAAGTCGGTCCCGTGTTTCAGCAGTTTTGACATTTGTCTAAGTATTATTTGCCAATACCCCCACAAAGGTTGTATCCTGATGCAGTTGAAGAGCCCCTGGATTTTCAGCAATTATATCAGCGAAGCTCTGGCTCTGGCAGATTCGACTAAGCTGGGAAAAACAGGGGTCTGTGTGTGGGGAGGTGTGGGGGGTGGGCAGTGCTTGTTATTTAATAAACACCCTTGCTAAACATGGAGACACCCATCACCGGAAGCTTGACCACTGAATGATGTTTTATTTTGCTGTAATGATCCATGAAATGGCAAAAATAGGAAATTGTCCTTAATCCTGTACAATCCCTTCTCTTTTCCGTTGTGCCGGTAGCAGTGACTGAAAAGTGGGTGCGAGGTATTAAGAACAAAACTCTGGGCCATCAGCCAACACAAATATACCCATTGATACTTTAATGTGGGACTTTTGTCCAAGCACCACCAAGCCAACAGGCACCTGAAGCACGTCTATATTAATATTCTGGTTAAAAACCAAGCCAAAAAAAAAAAGCCAAAAAGCCATGAGGACATTGCAGTGATGTGGAAGGTTTCTCTTTGGAGAAGCAAATAAAAGCCTGGGAGAACTTGACTTTCTCATCTCCCCAGAGGTCAGAAGCTTATCTGGGAATCCTAGGCCTGGTTACCAATCAAATGAACAATGGGATACTTAATAAAACAAGGCAGAGTTATAACAGAATTCATTTGGAGGAACAATGTTTTCTCCAAAATCTCAAGGGAAATGAGGAGGAAAAAAGTAGGAGTGAAGGGAGCATAGTGTTACCAGACCTCAGACTATATTATAAAGCAATGCTCATCCAAATTATTAAACACTGCTTAAAAACGGAAAAGTAAATCAGCAAAACAGTCTCCAGATCACTGGAAATATAAAAACAGGAAACAAAAAAAAAACCCACAGCCTAGCGTTTGATAAATTCAAGAACACAAAATACATCGGGAAAGGACTCCCTATTTAATAAGAGCTTTGGGAAAACAGGCAGAAATCAAGTTTAGATCAGCACCTTGTAACATACTCTACAATTAGCTCCAAATGAATGTGGACCTAACTGTAAGAGGTCACAAACAGTAAGGAGCCATATAAAAACAATCCTTACTTTTGTTGTTGTTCAGCCCTGTCTAACTCTTCATGATCCCATTTGGGGTTTTCTTTTCTTTTCTTTTTTTTTCAGTGAGGCAATGAGGGTTAAGTGACTTGCCCAGGGTCACACAGCTAGTAAGGGTCAAGTGTCTGAGGCCAGATTTGAACTCAGGTCCTCCTGACTCCAGGGCCAGTGCTCTATCCACTGTGCCACCTAGCTGCCCCTGGAATTTTCTTAACAGAGATACCATTTCAGTATTACCATTTTCTTCTCCAACTCATATGACAGATGAGGAAACTGGGGCAAATAGGGTGAAGTGACTTGCCCAGGGTTGCACAGCTAGGAATTGTCTGAGACTGCATTTGAACTCGGGTCTTCCTGACTCCAGGCTCAGCACTCTATCCACTATGCCAGCTAGTTAACCTGCCACTGTGCTACCTAGCTGTCCATTCATTCATAGCCTCAGCTAATTCACTGTGACCAGTAAGTTTTCTTCTACACATTCAACCTTTCTCATCTTCCTCTATACTATTTCATTTAGTGATCTCATTAGCTTCCGTGAATTCAGTTCTCTCTGTGCAGATGTTTCTCAGATGGAGGCAGCTAAGTGCTGATTTGGATAGAGCGCTCGCTGGACTTAGAGGCAGGAAAAGTTCAAATATGGCCTCAGATATTTACTATCTATGGAACCCTCAGTAACTCACATAACCTCTGGTTGATTCAGTTTCCTCAAGTGTAAAGTGTGAATAGCATTTTATCCCAGGATTGTTGTAAGGCTCAATAAGACAATGTTCATAAAGTGCTTAGCACAGTACCCAGTACATAGTAGGCACTATATAAATGCTTACTCCCTTTCTTCTCCTCCTGACCTTCAGTCTCACATCTCTGTCTACTGGACACCTCAAATTGAATGTCCTGTAAACATCTTAAACTCTGTATGACCAGAGCTGAACTCTAACCTCCCTACCTCCCCCTACCTCCCCCTACCTCCCAAATTTCCCCGATTCCTAACTTCCCTATTACTGTCAAGGGCACTGCTATCCTGCTTGTGATCGAGGCCCACAACCCTTTTCTATCTCCCAACCCCTATATCTAATCTGTTGCTTCTCAATATCTCTCATATACCCACCCCTTCTCTCCTCAAACACTACCGTCACCCTCTACAAGGACTCCTCCCCTCATGCATAGACCACTGCAATAGCCTCCTGTGTGGTTTCTCTGCCTCAAGTCTCTCCCCACTCCACTCCATCCTCCACTCAGCTGTCAAAGTGCTCTTCCTCAAGCACAGATCTGACCATGTTACTGTTCTATACAATCAACTGCAGTGGCTCCCCATTACCTCCAGAATTAAAGAGTAAATCCTCTGTTTGGCTTTTAAAGCACTTCACAACCTGACCTCTTCCTACTTTTCCAGTCAGATTTTCATCCCCTTCTCGTACTCCAGTAATACTGGCTTCCTTGCTGTTCTTTACACAAGACATTCCATCTCCTAACTGCATTTTCACTGACTGTTCCTCATGCCTGGAATGTTCTCCCAGCTCATCACTTCCTACATCCTGGCTTCCTACAAGTCTCAGCTAAAACTCCACCTTCTACAGGAAGTGTTTCCCAATCCCCCTTATTTCCAGTACCTTCTCTCTGGTGATCCTTTCCAATGTATGCAGCTATGCATAGTTGCTTGCCTGTTGCTTTTAAGGGCAGCGGCTGCTTTTGCCCTTTTTTTGTATCCTGAGCACTTGGCACAATGTCTGGCACATCGTTGGCTCTTGTTGACTTAACTGGACATATACAGAGTGTTCTTGAGAGCCTGCAGCATCTGAATCAAAGAACTGTGGCAATGTATAGCAGCATGTCATATGTATATTCAGGGTCACCATCAAGTACTGGACATTGGAATGTGCTGCCGGATTTCCCAGAGGTGCCAAATACATTCTATACCCTCCCTGATCTGCTTCCTCGCCACTTTGTGGCTGTTAAATTGGGACAATATTTTGGACACAAGTTGCAAAGGCTTAGGGTCTTGCTCTAGTTTTGAGGGCTTCTCAGGGGGGGTCTTCAACTTCAAGCAGTACTGTCAGCATGTCTTGAAATCCTAGTAAAGGTCTCTATGATCACTTTTGGATTCATGAGGTATGTTCCTCAAACTATTAACATGAGATCTGACTGTTAACAGGAAGTGTTGCTGTGATAGAATATTAGCTATTCTAATAAACAATTAGAATTAAATTAATTAAAATATAATGGCAAATAAAATACTCAAGTCTTCATTGTGTTGGCCAAGAGACAAAGGCCAATTAAGACTCCACTTTAATGGTCCCTAGTAGCCATATGGAGCCCCCACCAACATAGTCCCAAGGCATGCGGCTTTACAAATTAAAAACAATTTTATCAACAGCAAGTCTTTGAAAGAAATAGCCCCATTGGGGCAGCTAGGTGGAGCAGTGGATAAAGAAAGCACTGGCCCTAGATTCACTTAACCCTCATTGCCCCACAAAAAAAAGAAAGAAAAAGAAAAGAAAAGAAATAGCCCCATTGTAATAGCCCTTCAGTTTCCTCATCTGTAAAAGAGGGAATAACAATAGCACCTACCTCACAGGATTCTCGTGAGAATCAAAGGAGATATTTGTAAAGAACTTTGCCAACCTTAAAACTCAATAGAATGATTATTATTGTTGTTATTATTATTACTAGCTGCATTCGGTGGAGCTTCTGTGCTGAAGAGAGTTTGGGGTTTTTTGTTTTGTTTTGGCGGGACAATGAGGGTTAAGTGACTTGCCCAAGGTCATACAGCTAGTATGTGTCAAGTGTCTGAGGTTGGATTTGAACTCAGGTCCTCCCGAATCCAGGGCCGGTGCTTTATCCACTGTACCATCACCTAGCTGCCCCTGAACAGAGTCTTGTAAAAGTCTAAACTAATAGGATTTTATTATTTTGAATGTCCTCTGAAGTGGGAAATAGACATGGATTAGAAGAGCCAGGAGAGACCTGATATTTGGTGCCTTCTTGCTGAAAAGTCCTTCAAGGCATTAGAGAGAAGGTGGATCCTGCTGATCAGAGTTAAAAGTGTGCTATCCTATAAAGGTCAGAGAGGGATAAAGGCAATCACATTGATTGAAAGTTCCATCGAAGAGATGGCGGTGGGGAGAGTTAGGGACCTGACTGAGGGGAGGTTTCTGGTGCTATAGGCTCAGGAACTTTCATCAAACATGACTTTGGACCACTTCTATGTGGAGCAGTAGAGTAGGAATTCAAAGCACAGGGAACATAGTCTTCAGGGGTCCAGAAGGGTGGGTGCCAGGTGGGCCAGGGTGAGGAATAAGGTGGGGATTCCAAATGTAGAAAGAACAGGCCTCAAATGGCAGAGTGTCATCACTGGGGAAAGGAGCTAACTAGAGCAGCCCTTCCATGATATTCAGGGAGCAAAGTCAATGACTTTGGCTAAGGGTAAAGCCAATGACAACATCAGGTGGGTCGGTCTTAGGGACTGAGACCAATGATGCCATAGGTTAGGAAGCATGGTGGCACACTGGCTCTAAAGCTCAGAGGACCTGAGTTAAAATGTCACCTCATATTTACTAATTGTGTGACCCTGGACAAGTCACTTAACCTCAGTTGCCTTAAACATTCAGGACCATCTTCAGTCTTACTGATAGATATCTTGTCACCGGACCCAGATGGCTCTGGAAGAGAGATGAGGTTGGTGACCTTGCATAGCTCTCCCTCACTTCAATCTAATTCACCGTAAGTCATGACATCACCCTGACATCAGAAGGGCTTGGGCTTTGTGGCTTAGCATTTTGTCAGATAATAGAGTTCCTTACTACTTGCCACATCATTTTTTTGCAGGGCAGTTGGGGTTAAGTGAGTTGCCCAGGGTCACACAGCTAGCTAGTAAGTGTCAAGTGTCTGAGGCTGGATTTGAATTCAGGTCCTCCTGAATCCAGGGTCAGTGCTTTATCCACTGCGCCACCTAGCTGCCCCAACATCATTTCTTTTAAAGAGAGAGGATAGGAGATACCTTTAGATACCTTTTACAACTATGGCCAGTGGGATAATTCATATTCTCTTTCAGTCATTTTTCAGTCGTGTCTGACCCTTCATGACCCTATTTTGGGTTTTCTTGGCGGAGAGACTGGAGTGGTTTGCCATTTCCTTCTCCAACTCATTTTACAGATAAGGAAACGGAGGCAAGTAGGGTTAGGTGACTTGCCCAGGGTCACACAGCTAGTAAGTGTCTGAGGCTGGATTTGAGCTTAGTTTTCCCTGACTCCAGGCCTAGCATTCTATCCACTGTGCCACCTAGCTGCCCCTGAACAAGATATAGAGATGATTATAAAATACAGCATAAAAAATTCAGCTACACAAAACTGGAAAGCTTTTGCACAGATACAATCAATAGAAACAGAATAAGAAGAGAAACTATGGGATGAAAAAATATCCTTGCATCCAATATCTCTGGGCTGATGTCCAAGGTCCATAGGAAAGTGAAACAAATATAGGATCAAGAGGGGCAGCTAGGTGGTACAGTGGATAGAGCACCGACCCTGGAGTTAGGAGGACCTGAGTTCAAATCTGGCCTCAGACACTTGACACTTACTAGCTGTGTGACCCTGGGCAAGTCACTTAACCCCAATTGGCTCACACACAAATATAGGATCAAGAGCCCTTCCCTTATAGGCAAGTGATTAGCTGAATCCTCTCAGGTTTTCAAAGAATGACTAGCTTTGGAACACTTGTGTCCTAACTTCTCAGCTCAAGATATGGCAGCAGTGGAGAGAACCAAGCAGTAAAAATCCCCGGACCCCAGGTTTCTGAAAGATTGTCAAAAGTTCCTGAACCGAGGCAGCTAGGTGGCGGAGTGGATAAAGCACTGGCCCTGGATTCAGGAGGACCTGAGCTCAAATCCGGCCTCAGACATTTGACACTTACTAGCTGTGTGACCCTGGGCAAGTCACTTAAGCCTCATTGCCCTGCCCCCCCCCAAAAAAAAAGAGTTTCAGGATCCAGCTTTATAGAGGGGGGAAATGGAGTTGGTCAACTCTGGCCTCTTGGAACAAGAAGATGAGCACACATGTGAACCTGAAACTTGGAGAAGTAGCATGGGAGGCTAAGCTAAGATAGCTTAAAAGGCCTGACCTTTGACATTATCTGTCAGTCATTCAGTTAAAGGTCAATCAACAAACATTTTTGTCCAGCACTGTGCTAAGTGCCAGGGATACAAAAAGAGGCAAAAGTCAATCCCTGCCCTCAAGGAACTTTACCATCTAATGGGGAAGACAACATGCAACAATTCTGTAGTAATGATATAGACAGGATAAACTGGGGATAATCAACAGAGACGAAGCCCTAGCTATTAATGGGGATCTGGAAAAGCTTCTTATAGAAGGTCAGATTTTAGTTGGGACTTGAAGGAAGCCAGTGTCACGATCCATAAAACTGTATGTTTGTATGGGTTCCTGGGACAGGGAGGTGGAAGTGGGACTCACTGGAATGTTGAAGGGTTGCCTGTCTGGAAATCCCAAGGGGCTTTCCCTCCAAGAGAGTCTAAGCCCTCTGGGGAGTATGCTAAGGCTAGATACCTGTATGAGTCTTTGGGGTGAAGTGGGATCCACTGGAATGTCTGTCTGGAGGGCCTCCAAACCACACAATGGTGCTTTGAATCCAGAGGACTGTGGGACCCCTGGGAAGGATGGGAATCATCAGGAAGAGAAAAATTGGATTGATTGTTTGTGGACTATTTTGAATCCTTTGTGCATTTTCTGTGTGATAATACAAAGGCTGTCTACTACATATATATGTGTGTGTGTGTGTGTGTGTGTGTGTGTGTGTGTGTGTGTGTGTGTGTATATATATATATATATATATATATATATTTGTGTATACACACACATCAATGTATATTTTGTAGATTACAGTCTAGCATCCCAAGGTGTGGGCTCTCATGGATTAGGTTTGATCTTGGGGACAGCTTCAAATGATCGCCCTTGGCTTCATATTGCTCCCACATAGTGTTTCCTCGGGGAAATCTCAGAATGTTTCTTAAGTATAGTTAGTTTCTAGGGCCCCACAGATGTGTATAAAAAAGTACCCAGATTCCATACAAGTAACTAAGGTAACAACAACAACAAACACACACACACACACACACATATACATATATCAGAGGAAGCTCTGGGCGGGGGCAATATATAAAGCCAAGGGTGATCATTTGAACCTGTCCCTAAAATGGATGGAACCTAGTCCTTGTGAGCTCGCACCTGGGGATGCTAGACTCTAATCTACAATTTGTTTTCTTTCTTTCTTTCTTTTTTGGGGGGCATTGAGGGTTAAGTGACTTGCCCAGGGTCACACAGCTAGTAAGTGTCAAGTGTCTGAGGTCAGATTTGAACTAAGGTCATCTTGAATCCAGGGCTGGTGCTTTATCCACTGCATTGCCACCTAGCTGCCCCTACAATTCATTTTCTAGGATTTCTCAAATACATTTGAAAACTTTTATTACCAATTTAACAACTGTTCAAAAAATGTAACAAATATGTAAAAGGGGGTAAAATTTTATTCAAAACCATGAGGGCAGCTAGGTATCGCAGTGGATAAAACACCAGCCCTGAATTCAGGAGGACCTGAGTTCAAATCTGGCCTCAGACACTTGACACTTGCTATCTGTGTGACCCTGGGCAAGTCACTTAACCCTCATTGCCCTGCAAAAAAGAGAAATGTATGCCTGGAAATCAAGGTGGGCCTTCCTTGATGACTACTCTCTGCTTCAATCTTGATTCTGGGCTTTCCTCTGAGGACTTCGGCCATCTGCAAGCCCTGATACCTCTACATTATTCTTCCCATTTTCTAGCCTTCTCCAGGAACCTTAAGTCTTTCTAATAGTTGTTAGTTCCAAATCTCACCTTCAACTCAACATCCCCTACTTGTTGTGGAGAAAGATCCAAATAGTAAAACCAGATTAATTTCTTGAATGTCCCTGTGCATGACCCAAGAAACTCTACTTCATTTCTGTAGATTGAGATTCCAACACACACTCCAATAATTTAATGGATCTGTGTTTCCATTGCTCTAGGCACTCCCTCCAATGTGGCAATTCACAAGCCAACTCATGCATGCCTACCCATCCAGTGCATCTCTTGTCCCTGTCCTTATGTAAATTATTAACAACATGGGGGCAGCTAGGTGGTGCAGTGGATAGAGCACTGGCCCTGAATTCAGGATGACCTGAGTTCAAATCCAACCTCAGACACCTGACACTTACTAGCCGTGTGACCCTGGGCAAGTCACTTAACCCCAATTGCCTTACCAAAACAAACAAACAAACAAATTATTAACAACGTGGCTGAGACCTTCCCCTGGATCTCTTGACATTATGCAGACCCAAGTGAAGCTTACAGAACTATCCTCTGGTTACTTCTCACTCTCCCTACACAACCAACCCACCTCCTCCCTTTTCCCAGTCATATATTTGATGACATTTCTTCACCTACACTGTGTCGCAGTCTGCTTACACCCACCATGCTCTTCTCCATTGCCCTTTGGGTGAGCCTCAACTGTGATTCTTTAGAGACTGTGACGATCTAACATACAGAACCTACCTGCATCAAAAGATTCCCAGTGTTCAATATTTCAGTAAATATACGGTGGTCTTTAAAATATGCAAATGAAATCAAGCTGTTGGGGGTAATCAAGTTTTAGAAATGAAGAAGGCAGATATAACCAACTGAATAATATTCATGAAGGAGAACTAGCATTGATTTCCCTAAAATGTAGTACTCTCCTGCCCAAGGGAGGTCACAGCTGCTTTTTTTCATTTACTAGTTAAAACCAATTAACACCAAGTAGGAATGAGTTTCACAGCAAGGTTACATCAAACAACTCACATCCTGGAGGAGCCCCCAAGATTTATTTAGGTGGTATAGTTTTGGGGGCCTCTCCCTTGAGCTGTCCTGATTCATACCATGAGAGGGCAAGTAGTACATAGCTTCTCAACACCCCAAAAGTCTAGGCTTACATGGACTGGGTTTGAACTCTGAAGCAGCCACCAAACATCACGCTCTTTGGTTCACACGGCCCTCAACCCAAAGTTGCCTCTGAGAAATCAAACAATAAAGCTCAAATATAGTTCTTGTCTAAGGCCCCACAGATGTGGAAAGAAAGGTGCCTAATCCCACACAAGTACCCAAGGTAACAAATATGTGTGTTTATGTGTGTGTGTATACACATGCATATATGTATATATACGTACATCTGTGTGTATATATACACATATGTGTATATGTATAGCTACAGATACAGATGTCAATGTCGTGTGTGTGTGTGTATAGATACTGATATTAATATAGTTATTCCTTCCACATCATAGGGGTCTAGGGTACAGTACCCCTACTATCTAGAAAATCTGTGTAAAGTTTTTTGGTTCTCCCTTCATACCAGAGAAAAAGTCTGAATTATTATATTAAAAGAGAAAATATGTTGATATGATACAATACTATCCATATATTTTATGCATTTCTGAGTTTCTAAACTTTTTCTGTGTCATCTGCTGGACTTTGTATGCATCTTCTACAAAACTCCCCCAAAATTCCCATTTAATTTCTTATTCTGACCAGTGATGTATCAAAACCATGATGGGGAAACAAGCAATGTGGAAGGGATAACTGTATTGGATAATAGACAACCTCTGTGTCACTCCAAAAAAAAAATGCATAAAGGACTAGACATTGGTGACTGGGTGGCGCAGTGGATAGAGCACATGCCCTAGAGTCAGGAGTACCTGGGTTCAGGTCTGGCCTCAGCCACTTGACACTTGCTGGCTGTGTGACCCTGGGCAGGTCACTTGGCCCCCAATTGCCTCACTAAAAAAAAAAAAGAATAAAGGACTGGACATTGTTCATAAACAGTCAACCAAGTTTTCATTTTCTGGTGAGCTCCATCTTTTCCAAAGATCTTTCCCAAAGATACAGAATCCTCCAGACTCATAGCACCATTGTGTGCTTTAGAATCCCCTTAGAAGAGGGATAAACTTGAGTATGCTGGAAGGCAATCCCTTGATATTCTAAGGACTTCCATTTCACCCCAGAGACCTATAAAGACACCAAGCCTTATTTTACTACACTGAGGGCTATGAGCCACCCAGAGGAATCAATATGGAGCTTTACACGTAAATTCAAACCTTTCCCAAGGACAAAGTGGAGAAAGAATGATTAGGTAACAATTCATCTACTATATTATAGTATCCTATACATATTTTACAAGGAAAGGCTGCTTCTTGAAGGAGGAAATAGGATAATGGATAATGATAAGAATAGGAATAGGACCTGTGATGTTATTGGTGGAAGATGCTCCTAGTGAGGCATTTCTTCCACCAATTTTTTTTTTGCAGGGCAATGAGGGTTAAGTGACTTGCCCAAGGTCACACAGCTAGTAAGTGTCAAGTGTCTGAGGCCAGATTTGAACTCAGATCCTGCTGAATCCAGGGCCGGTGCCTTGCCCACTGCACCAACCAGCTACTCCCTCTTCTACCAATTTAAGTCAGTGCCTTCTCTGCAACTTGGAAATTTAGAGAACTGTTCAGAGCATTGAGGGTTCAAGTCCCTTGCCCAGAGTCACATAGACAGTATATGACTGAGGCATTATTTGAACCCAGATTCTTCCTGGCTCTGAAACCCACTCTCTATCTAGTATGTCTTGCTACCTCACAGATCTTGATAGAGATATAAAAAAGGAACATCAATAAAATAAATTAATATACGTACAAAAGAGGATCAAAAAGTACAGAAGACAGCATAAAGCAACAGAGCAGATTTTTAATTTTTGTTGTTAAATCTAACTTGTTCAATTTAGGATCTCTTTGAGAGTTGGTCATGGGGGCAGCTAGGTGGTGCTGCAGTGGATAAAGCATTGGCCCAGGATTCAGGAGGACCTGAGTTCAAATCTGACCTCAGATACTTACACTTACTAGCTGCATGACCTTGGACAAGTCACTTTCCAAAAAAAAAAAAAAGAGTGAGAGTTGGTCTATTCACCTTTGATATGTTGATTTTTCCTTCTGTTACTGATGTAAATCATAGAAAGAGCAGGTAGGTAAGAGTGACTGAAGCATTGGTGTGTTGAATGAGGTGTGAAGATGTTTTGACACCTGTTTACACCTTTATGAAGGGTAAAGATTTTCCTGATGGAATTGCAAGGCAGTTTGCCATTGGTTGACTGAATATTTGCCACACCCCTGGTCCTCTTTAACAAGCTAGGCATGCCATCTCTGGACTTGTGCCCCCATCCCCGTGTGGCATTCTCACTATTATCTACTAGTGATTACAGCCCCAGTTCAATTTAACCAATTAACATCTATTAGTTTTGACAAAGGTAAATTTAGTTTGCAAATTCATCAAGAATAGAAGTACAAACATTTTCCCCCAACTCTTCCAGGGGCTATTCTCTGCTATACCACTTCAGTCTCTAAAAAGAGTGGGCTTAGACAACACAGTTTCTCTATACCACTAGTCCCTCCAAGTTCATGATCAGCTGCTGGATGAGTCCTAGTCTCAGCTACTACTGGGCTGGCTTGAGTCTCTAAGTCGGACCAGCTGGCTGCAAACCTCAACATGGACTTCACCCCCAGATCTTTAGAAACTCACAAGGTGTTAGTCTCCAACCTTTCCCCCCTGAAACAAAAGAACAAAGGCCAAGGCAAAGAACCAAGGCCCTATTTCATTGGCCATATGTTGTCCTCAGATGTGAAGGACCCAAGTCCTCATTGTGTCATTGGTAACAAGCTCAAATAGAAACAGGACTCTAAATTGTACATAAGGATCCATGCAGGTCAAATATTGACTTAGAAAACTACAGAGTGGTATTATCTATGTTCAATTGTATTTTTACTTATTTTGTTCAATATTTCCTGATTTCATTTTATTCTGATTTGGGAATATTTCCACTGTACATCTGAGGGCTACGAGCTTAACACCTCTACTTTACAGCATTGTCTATCATTGGGATACAGTCAACCAGAAAGAAGTCACACAAAAAGAAGTGCAATCAAAGAGAGGGATGGTGAAGCTAATCAATGCCTTTGGAAGGAGCAGCTAGGTGGTGCAGTCGATAGAGCATTGGCCCCCGAAGCTGGGAGGACCTGGGTTCAAATCTCACCTCAGATGCTTAGTAGCTGTGTAACCCAGGGCAAATCACTTAACCCCGATTGCCTTTAAAAAAAACCATCGGGGACCATCCCCAGTCATCCTGATACGTATCTTGCCACTGGACGCAGATGGCTCTAGAGGAAAGAGTGAGGTTGGGGACCTTGCACAGCCCTCCCTCACTGAAATCTAATTCAGTGCAAGTCATGATATCACCTTGAAGTCATGGTCTTCTTTGAGAATGAAGGACAAACAACAATAATTCTTTTGGGTTCTCTTCCCTTTAATTTCAGCTACTCAGTATAGCCAAAGGGGCTCCTAGTTACCATGTGGTTAGCAGACTGGCACCAGGGACAGAGCATCAACACATACTCTAGATTTCTCCAAGGCACTTCCATAACAGTCTTCCTAACTATACCAGCAGCAAGCTCCCTGACCTCTCCCACTAGGAAATAGCCTCAATGGAACTTCACCTATGATCAAAAAGATGGGGTTCAGTGGCTAGACCCCTGTTATGCTGACATCAAGGACCAAACCAGCAGCAATGTATCTTTTCTTGTTCAGTTGTTTCAGTTACATCTGACTCTTCATGACCCTATTTGGGGTTTTCTTGGCAGAGATACTGGAGTGGTTTGCCATTTCCTTCTCCAGCTCATTTTACACATGAGGAAACTGAGGCAAACAGGGTGAAGTGACTTGCTCAGCATTACACAGCTACTAAGTGTTTGAGGCTGAATTGTAACTCAGGTCTTCCTTAGCAATGGATAGAAGTGACCAAAAGACAAATTTAGATTTGATGTCAGGAAAAGGTCCCTGAGTTCTTCAGCCATCTGAGCTGTTGACATGGCATGGGCTTGCTTGGATGGTTGTAAGCTCCCCCTAACCAGAGGTGTTCAAGCAAAGTCTGAGTGATCGCTTGTCCTGGATGATGTAGTGAGGGCTTAGAGCATGGGACTAACCAGCTTCAGAAAGTCCTTCCAACTTTGGAGATCCTGGGATCAAAAGTCTTTTCAAGCTCATATGTTCCCTAGTTCTATGTGTTGGGAGACTCTTATATTCCAAAAAGGATTTTGATCTTGCCATTCTTTCCCTTGCTGGTTTTTATTCCTTCTTCCCATCAGTTTCTATTATGAGCAAATTTTGGCATTTGGCCATTATCCATTCTTTCCTTAGATGTTGCTTCTATTATTTTTTATGACTCTCATTTCATGTTCTGTGTTTTATCTTTTTACTCTTGAAAATGCCAAGAAATTATAGATGACACAGGAGACTTTTGAGATCTTTATAATTTCTATGCCTGAGTCTCACACACAAAAAACAACGAAGACTTAAGAGAATATGTATCTACATTTGGTATCAGTTAATAGTTGTTGACAGCCTACTGTGCATAAGCTACTGTTTTAGGTAGGTGTTATGAGAAATACAAAGAAGTAAGATATGTGGCTTCTGACCTGCATGGGGATCGGAAGTGTTAGGTAACAGTACAAGGTGGTATGAGGTATGATCAGAGTATTAATAATGACAAATCATAGGAAATGCTTCAAGCTCTCCTGTCAACACCCTGGTGAGGTAGGGAGTGTATCATCATCTCCACTTTATGACTGAGGAAACTTAGGCTTCAAGAAATCAAAGAAACTGTCATGCCCTATCTCCCATTCTTCTTGGGGCCTTCCCACCTAAAATCTCAGTTCTTGGCCTTATTGACCTCTGCAGTATCTGCCACTGTTGACCACTTCGTGAATACTAACTCTCTCTTCTCTGGAGAAAAGAATCATACTTGTTTCCTTCCTTTGTTCCTCATTCCCTCCCTTCTTTCCCACCTTCTTCCCTCCTTCCATCCCTCCCTCCTTCCATCCCTCCTTCCTTCCATTCCCTTTCCCTTCCTTCCTCCCTCTCTTCCTTCTTCCCTTCCCTTCCCTTCCCAGAACTCCATCAACCTGGCTTTTCTCCTACCTATCAGGCCACTCCCCTATGCCAGATCATCATTCAGGCCTCACTCTAACAGTGGCTGAACGCAAGGTTCCTTCTCTCTTCTCTCTGCACCCCTTTTTCTTAGTGATCTCGTCAAGTCAAATCAACAAGCATTTATTAAGCATCTACTATGTTCCAGGCATTGTGTTAAGTGCTGGGGATACAAAGCAAGGCAAAAGACTACCCCTGCTCTCAGGGAACTTACAGTCTAATGGGAGAGATAACATGTAAACAGAATACACAGGATAAATTGGAGATAATCTCAAAGAAGATGCACTGAGATTAAGGACTGAGAAAGGCTTCTAGTAGAAGGTGGGACTTTAGCTGAGACTTGAAAGAAGCCAGTAACTCCCATAGGTTCAGTCATCATCCCTGCAAATAATTCCCATATCTCAGCCCTTATCTCTCTCCTGGGCTCCATCTTATACCACTGTCTATTGAACATTTCCAGCTGGATGTCCTGTAGACATCTCAAGTACAACACGACCACATCAAAACTCATTATCTTTCCTCCAAGACTTGTCTCCCTTCCCAACTCCCCCAATGGTATTGAGGGCGACATCATCATTCCAGTTACCCAGGTTCATCATGTGAGAATTACCCTCACCTCTTCACCTTCCCTCACCCTCAGATACCCAACCAGTCTCCAACTTTTGCTAACTTTACCTCTATAATGCCTTTTTACATGTCCCCTTCTGTCCACCCAAGTTCGGACCCTCAACATATCCTGCCTAAAGAATTACAACACTCTCCTAATTGACTTCCTGGCCTCCGGCCCATCCTTTCTCCAATGTATCCTTCACAGAGCTACCAGATTAATAATCCTAAAGCATGGGTCTGGTCATGCTATTCTGACACCTGAAAATCTTCAATGGCTCCCTATTACCTCTAAGATATCATACAGAGTCTTACTTGGAATTTAAATCCCTTAATAATCTGTCTCCAACCTACCTTTTAGTCTCATTACACATAACTCCCTTTCATAGAATCTACAGTACATCTAAACTGACCTATCTGCTATTTCCCACACATAACACTCCATTTCCCACCTCCATGACTTTGGGGTTTTTTCCTCCATGACTTTGTATAGAGACTGTCTCTCATGCCCCAAATGCCCTCCATCCTTACCTCTGCCTCTTACAACCCCTAGCTTTCTTCAAATCAAAGTTCACATGCCACTTCCTACATGAAGCCTTTCCTAATTTTCCCAGATGTCATTGCTTCTATCTCTCCCTACTACATACACCGCCCCCTAAAATTACCTTGCATTGACATCACATATATGTTGTATTTATCTGTGAGAACATTGTTCCTCCCTCCACCAAGGGAAGGAAACTTCTGTCTTAGAATCTCCACGGCTGAGCATAGTACTTGGCACATAGTATGTGCGTGCTGACTGCTTGACAATTGGTTGAAACTGCATGAAGTGGCGATGGCGAGAATTGAAGGGAGAGATCAGAGACTTAGTTTTAGATATGTCGAGTTTAAGGTTTCTATGAGACATTCAGTTGGAGATGTCCAATGGGCAGCTAGAAATACAAGACTGGAGGTCAGGGGAGAGTATAGATGTGAGAATCATCAGCATAGAGATGGTAATGGAATCCATAGGAGCTGGTAAGATCACCATGGGAAAAAGTATTGAGAAGGCAAGAGGGCCCAAGATAAAACCGTGGTCAGCACCCCCAGTTCACTGGCATGACTTGGAAGAAGAGCCAACCAAGGAGATGGAGAAGGATTTTTTGTGTATTTGTTAACTCCCTACCTCTCTTGACCTTCTCTGACTGAGGCCAGATACATAGGAAGAGAACCAGGAGAGAGTAGTGTCAGGGAAACCAGGACAGGGGAAATCTAGGAGACAGGGTCAAAGGGTCAAAGGCTACAGAGAGGTCACCAATGGTAAAGACAGAGAAATAGCCATTATATTGGGCAATTGAGAGATTATGAATAATTTTGAAGAGACCAGTTTCAGTCACCACACCACCAGTGAGGAGAGAACATGAATACCTAGGCAATATGCATGACAGCACTCATATTTAGGGAGCTCATGTGACTAGGATGTAAGTGTACCTGTGACAACTCAAGCGACTGACTGCAGAACCCCTTAGGCATGTGAAAGTCTGTCTTTTGGACTCTTTTCCTCCTGCTGTTGTTTGCCCTTCTTTGGTCTAAACTCTAATCTGATTCATGGTCCAAGATTCCTCATGACTTTTACCATATCCCTGGGTAACTAGCTTTTGTCCTCCAATTCATCCTGGGCTTTCCACATAGCAAAACTGCAAAGGGGTTGGCTGAAGTTGCGGTGAAGGAATTCCTTTCAACCCCATCATACTCCTGGTTGCCATGCAAATCAACTTGCTGGCAAGACTGAAAAGGCTAAGTGGAGATAGTTACTTTTGTTCTGTAATATTAAAAAGAACACCTCGAATTTATATAGTACTTTGTATGTGTTAACTCATTTGATCCTCATAACAACCCAGTGAGGTAGGTGCTATTGCTATCTCCATTTTACGGATGAAGAAACCGAGGCAAGCAGAGGTTAGGTGACTTGGCCACAGTCATGTAGCTAATAAGTGCATGAGGCAAGATTCAAACTCAGTTCTCCAAGTCTACCATCTACCATGCCCCCAGCTGTCTATATTACTTCCTGAATAAAACCTCTGTTCTCCCTATACAAAGTTGAGGTCAAAGTAATGGAGGTTATAGTCTAGAAAGGATATGTCACTAAGACAGAGAGCTATAATAAGTTCAATTTTGTTGGTACTGATGCTGCTGTTTATTTGTTGTTGTTGTTGTTGTTTAGTCGTTTTTCAGTCATGTCTGATTCTCTGTGATCCCATTTGAAGTTTTCTTGGCAAAGATACTGGAGTGGTTTGTCATCTCTTTTTCCAGCTCATTTTTACAAATGTGGAAACTGAGGCAAACAGGGTTAAGTGACTTGCCCAGGGTCACATAGCTAGTAGGTATCTGAGGCTGGATTTGAACTCAGGAAGACTCATCTTCCTGATTCCAGGTCCGATGCTTTATCCACTGCAGTGCCACCTAACTGCCCCAATAAGTGTATCACAAAGGTAGAAACCAACATACTATATGAGAGCTAAGGGGGAAACAACATCCAGTAATTGCAAAGATGGGTCCAGATATCCTGTGAGAATCCTGCTGGATGAACAAAGCAATGTACCATTCCTGGAAAAAAACCAAAAACTAGGGAGGTTAGTGACAGAATTGCAGAACTGCTGGGTAATGAGAAGAGGAGAAAACATGGCACAATGGGAAAAGAGATGACTTTGGAATCAGAGGACTTGGGTTCAAATATCAGCTCAACCACTTACTAGCTATCTATATCTATGTCTATGTCTATGTCTATGTCTATGTCTATCTACCTATCCATCCATCCATCCATCTATCTATCTATCTATCTATCTATCTATCTATCTATCTATCTATCTATCTTTCTATGTCACTTCCTTTCCCTCAGCCTCAGTTTCCTCATCTGTGAAATGAAAGAGTTGGTTTGTGATGACCTCTAAGTTTCTTTCCAGCCCAAAATCTATTATCTTTACTGTTTCTTATAGCACTGACTTCCATAATGTTGGCACACTCCCCTTGGCCCATACTCTATGCAGTTCCCATGTAGGTGAGCAGGTGAGCAAGCAAGTGCCAGGCTCAATGTGCTTCAAGAGTGAAAGTACCATAGGTGGGATGCCACCCCAGATTGGGCCAATGATCACCTGGATTCCATCAGCCATTGGTACGTGTGCTAATGGCTGGCAGTGCTGCCTGAATTATGTTACAGAAGGTAGCTCTGGGTAAGGCATTTTAGTCCTCTCCAGTATGCTGTTCATATATACAGGTCATCTGTAAGTTGACTGTTCATAAATCAAGGCCTGCCTGTTCTTTGAAAGGCAATGCTCATTGGGAGGTATAAGCTCTGTTAGGTTGACTTAAAAAGAAATGAGTTCAATCTGTATATGCAAATTTGAAATGAGTGATATGGATAAAAGGTATAGAAATTCTGAAAGTTTGGAGGAGGGGACTGATAGTGAGTCAACTGTTGGGGGCTGAAATAAAGAATTCATACCGAGAAACCTTTGAAAAGCATATTGGAAAGGTAGAGTGGAAGCTAACCATCTCTGATGGAACGTGCCTGTAATCTCTTCTGCTGTAGGAAGCTGAGACTGGTGAATCTATTGAGCTTGGAAGTTCTAAGCCGCAATGTGACTAAAACAAATTAGGTGTCATCACCAAATTCAGCATCAATAGGGTAATCCCCTAGGAACAGAAGACAACCAGGCTGCCTAAGGAGGGATGAAGTGGCCTTGGTTGGAAAAATGGAGCAGGCCAAAACTTCTATGCCAATAAGCAGTGGGATTAGACCCATCAGTGACCGGTATATTTCCAGTGTGGGCAACGCAAGACCCTGTATCAAGGGAAGGGAAGAAGAAGAAGACAAGAGGGGAGAGGGAAAAGAAAAGGGAAGGAAGGTAGGGTGGGGTCAGATTGGAGAGGCTAAATGTCAGGCTAAAGCAGAGAATGAACATCAATAGAGATTTTGAGGCAGAGAGGAGGGTAGATGAGGCAGCTCACATCTAAGTGTGCATAGAGTGTGGCCCAAGCTGAGGATTCTGGCTCAATTATCTCATTAAATTAGGTGTGTTTGCCTAGGCAAACAATTTTTAAAATTCTGAGGAGCAGCTAGGTGGTGCAGTGGATAAAGCACCAGCCCTGAATTCAGGAGGACCAGAGTTCAAGTCCAGCCTCAGACATTTGACTTACTAGCTGTGTGACCCTGGGCAAGTCATTGCCCTGCAAAAAATATTCCCCTTCTTCCTGATAACAAAAAAAAAATAAACATTCTGGGCAAAAGTGATTCCTCATTATTTATAGGGGCAGCATAATGTAGTGGATAGGAAGCTGGCCTCAGAAGACTCCAGTTCAAGCCCTACCCCTGACTCACACTGGTTGTGTGACCCTGGGCAAGTCACTTAACCCCCTTGGTGCCTCAGCCAACTCTCTAAGACTATAAGTTGGAGAGAAGGTTATGGTTGTTGTTTGTCCTTTGTTCTCAAAGAGGACCATGACAGATGTCATGACTTGCACTGAGTTGGATTTAAGTGAGGAAGGGCTATGCAAAGTCACCAGCCTCCCTTTCTCCTCTGGGGCCATTGGGGTCCAGTGGCAAGACATATTATCAGGATAACTGGGGATGGCCCTGGATGTTTAAGGCGATTGGGGTTAAGTGACTTGCCCAGGGTCACACAGTTAGTAAATATCTAAGGTGAGATTTAAACTTAGATGCTCCCAACTTCAGGGCCAGTGCTGTATCCACCTAGCTGCCCCAAGAGAAGGTTCCCTATATCAGTGAGCTCACAGTCCCAGCCCAATCCCTATCCCACCATTTTAAGCCTCGGAGGAACATTTATTTGGACCCATTTTCCCCATAGGTTCCATTTTCCTGCATATCTTGACATAAATAGAGTTCTCTGGCTCCAAACCCAGCTCTGGTTGGCCCACATCAGAAACGAGTCCTTTGTCTCCATAGATGTTGCTTGCAACTGTTGGAAATTGCTTGCTAGGTCCCCAGGATGAGGCTTGGTCATGGGGAAGGGGCGAGTTGTGGATGTCACTCATTCACCCCCTTACCCATGTGAACCAAGCCAGGGTCTCATTGTTTACTGCTGTCTTCCATTTTACAATCTGCTTCAGCCCCTAGCTGCTTGGCTTTCAGATGCTATCCTTCATGTCATTAAATGTCTTTTTCAAGTAGCTAGCCATAGGTATTCTAAACTAGGAGGCCAAATTCTAGGGCCGCTTTCGATATTGATCACAGGTTCTATTGTCAGCCCAGTGGTATAAATTGTTAAAATTGTGGCTGATTCTTTGGATGTCTGCATAAAACATTGTCTAGCTGAGGCTGATGGGGGTATGCATGTGACGCCGATAACTGGATTTCAAAAACAATGAGCCTGCTAGGCATGGGAAAGCTCAGCACAGATAAAAACTATTCTTTAATTAAAGCTACCTTATTTGTGGCAAGCCAGGGTGTACTACTTGCTGTGTGTCTAAGCAGGAATAATGATTCAGTAATTATAAAAGATGAACCAGTTTCCAGCTCTTATTCACTGCTTGTCGGGCTGAGCTAAGCCACTACTTCAGAGTGAAAGGGGCATTACTGTAGCTAGGACATGGCTGAGAAGTAAATCTGCCCTTCCACTGGGGAGGACATCAGTTCCCCGCCCCACCACCCCCCTCCCCAGGAGTTCCTTTAGTTTCCTTCTGGAAAATAACAGGACTGGTTGTTGAATATCCCTAGGTCAAGCATTCCGAGGCTCAAAGTCGCAAGTGCCTGTGAGTTGTTTGTTTAGAAGCCAGCGATTGTTCACCAAAGAGCCTGGGAAGCTTACTTTCGCCATTATAATTCACAAAGGACTTAGAAAGCACTTCAGAGTTTGTCTACAAGCCAGTGTAAGCCATTTTATGTGGGTCCTTGAACAGAACCTACCAAGGATTCTTCCTGGGACATCTGCTCGATGTATTCAGAGAGGCTCAAAACCCCAAAGATCTAGGCCAAATCAGGAGGGGACAATTAATCAATCCAGCGGCAGCTGGGTGGCACAATAGATTAAAAACCCTGGACCTGGAGTTGGAAAGACCTAAGTTCAAATCCAAACTAGCTGTGTGACCCTGGGCAAGTCACTTCACCTCTGTCTGCCTCAGTTTTCTCAACTTTAAAATGGAGATAATAATAGCACCTTCTTTTTAGGGGAGTAGTGTCAATGAGATCATATTTGGAAGGCATTTAGCACAGTGCACAGTATCCTGGCGCATAGTAGGTGCCTTAGAAATTCTAGCTATTGCTATCCTTGTTATTCTTCATCCTTCAGTCACTTATATTGTGCAACTCCTATCGACAGTTTCTCTGCTTTTCATTTTATTTTATTTTATTTGGTGAGGCAATTGGGGTTAAGTGACTTGCCCAGGGTCACACAGCTAGTAAGTGTTAAGTGTCTGAGGCTAGATTTGAACTCAGGTCCTCCTGACTCCAGGGCCAGTGCTCTATCCACTGCGCCACCTAGCTGCCCCTTCTCTGATTTTTAAAAAAAAATATTTTGCAGCTTGTCTTTAGCAAAGCAGTTGTATTACTGATGAAGGACAGCATACTAACAACCCCTTCAAAGTCCTAGTTTAGATACCAGTAACAGACATCCTGCCATTATCACTTTTGATTTTGGAGTAAAGAGACCTGAGTGCTGGCTTTGAAAGATGGTTATTTCTTGTACTCTCCATGAAAGGTAATTTTTGGGGGGGAGGGGGGAATATCAAAGCCAGGGGGAGATGCATTACCTAACTCCATTCACCTAATGCATATACATAGATAATCCCACTTCCAGAGCTGTTGGAGAGAAGACTTTTTCTTTTTTCCCCTTCAAAAGACTAAGTCTACATGACACAATTAACTGAATGATTCAGCATTTAAAAAAAGTCTGAATTGCCTAGGTGATTGTAGCTGTGTAAATAGGGTGATGGTGACATTTGGGTGGAAGAAAATGAGTCTGATCAATTTTCTTGGAATAATGAATGTCACCATATATTCATAGAGCTTAAATCTCCAAGTTAATTTCTTTTTTTTCATTAGTGTTCAGCTTTCACAAGCTCCTAGATCTCAGAGGTCAACTCCCTTGTTTTACAGAGAAGGAAACTGAGGCCCAGAGAGCTGAAGTGACTTGCCCAAGGTCATATGTAACCTAACTTATTTCTTGATCCGGCATGGACCTCAGAGGCTACCTAGTTCTAGTCCTTCTCCTTCCCATCTCACTTTTTAGAGGAAGAAACCAAGGTCCATGGAGGGGAAGGGAATTATCCAAGGTCACACAGGTAGTAAGCATCAAAAGTAGAATTTGAGTCCGGCTCTAGAACTGGAATATATCTCAGATAGAATTTAGTTCCTACCCTGTCATTTTACAGAGAAGGAGATTGGAGCTCAGGGGGCTTGGGTGACTTGCCCAAGGTGACATAGATAGTGAGATCAGAAGTGGGATTTGAACCCATATCCTTCTAGACTTCAACTTTCTGAAGAGGTAGGTAGCTATACTTCCAAAATATTTAGACAAGAGGACAGAGATAATAGTTTATGCATCTTGGCAAATACAGGTCAAGATGGGATGCTTCTGATGACACTCCCATGTCATGTATATAAGAAAACATGGTGTTACATGGAATTGATTTGAGGACTAACAATGTGCTGGTTAAAGTGAGATGCAATCCCACATCTTCTCTTTGTTAGGTGCAAAAGACCAAGCCAGAGATAATGTCCAAAACAGAACAAATTCAAGCTCATAATTCGTTAATTACAACCAAGCAACAACTTTATTAGAGAGGATCCTGAAGACTTGTTGTAGCTGAAAAAAATATCTTTTATGTGTGTAGAAAAAGTTTCTGTTTCTTTGTTTCTGTTTATATTTCAGTTAAAATGGCCAATTGTTTAAGTAACCTTTGATTACAGCTGTAAACACATGGGGGTGTAGAATGAACTTGGCTCTTGCCTTGTGAAATTCAAGCACAGACCCGTTTTCGTTTACAAATCCAGGTAGAGTTTGATGATGGTGAACTCCAAGGCCCTTCTGATTTGGGAGGAAGGGGGGTGAGATTAGAATTTGAGTGTAGGTTGGCCTTCTGTGAATGACTTCCTCCATTAGAGTTGTCATTTCCTCATCTGTAAGATGGTTCATTCTGGACTCCCACTACCTGTTTTAGAGAAATCCACCCCCCAGATATCACCTGTTCTCACAGTGTCATCTTCTTGATTTTTACCTGACCCATAGTTGTATTGGCCACCTCCAGCTACCCAAGTAACTCAAGCTGGCTCACCTTGAGCTGGGCCCTTTCAGTGTCTAAACAAGTCAGGAAACCTGGGGTCTAAATTCTGGATGTGCCATTGGATCCTTGTGTGACCTTTAACAAGTCCCTTCTCCATAAATCTCAGTTTCCTCTTCTGTAAAATGAGGGAGTTGAACTAGATGGCCTCTGCTCTAATGCTCTTGCTCTTGATCTCGCACTATCTCGTTATCTCTCTCTCTCTCTCTCATTCTATGTGAGACTTTACGCAAATCACTTGAACTCTCTGTGCCTCAGTTTCCTCCTCTGTCAAACAAGAGGGGAATGGATTTGATGGCTTCTGATCCCTGACAAGTAGGCATAGAATCTACCACCTCCATGCTCCTTGGGATCATAAGGGCACACCCCAGGGAGACAGCACACTTCTTACCTGGCCCTATCAATTTAACCTTGGTACTCCTTAGAAGAGAGCTTGTCTCTCCAAGAGACGTATCTCTCTCTCTCTTTTTTTTTAGTGAGGCAATTGGGGTTAAGTGACTTGCCCAGGGTCACACAGCTAGTGTTAAGTGTCTGAGGCTGGATTTGAACTCAGGTCCTCCTGACTCCAGGGCTAGTGCTCTATGCACTGCACCACCTAGCTGCTCTGAGACATATCTCTTTTACCTGGTGCCAATCATATATTCTCTCAGAACCTTGTGGCCCTCATGGGTTCTCCTTTTAATTCTACAGAGCCTAAGAAGCTATTTTTCCCCCAAAGGCCCCAATATGTTCTCTAAGAGAGTCTCATTCTCAGTCTCCAGTTCCCATGGTTCAGAAGAAATCTTCCTGTTCTCCTTCCTTTCAATGATCTTCCACACTCTAAGCTCTCACCTGGTCTGTACTCCTTTTCCTGTGGGGGGGAGGGTCCTTGTAGCATTTATCCCATCCATTTCTCCTCACAGGAATCTAAAATCTGAGTTTGGCTGCCCAACCCTTACCATGACAACATGTCAGTGGCCTGTTGACTAGGGGATCAGGATTCTCAGTATTTATAGGTTACCAAAGTATTCTTTTCCAGTACTTGCCTTCCTATTGTCCCAGTATTTGGCGGTCTTGTCTTGATCTACCCAGGCCTAATGATTAAGGAGAGAGACATCTGTGTTATGGGAAATAGAGAGTTGGCCTCAGAGTCAGGGAAAGTCAGTTTCAAGTCCAGTCTGTGTGACTCTGGGTAGGTCACTTAGCAAGAGTGGGCCAAGTCCCTGGGCAGCTCTCTAAGATCGTCAATTACAGAGGAAGTGTTGGGCTGCATCGATAGAAGGGATGTCTTTATCAGGACCTCCCTATACTAATACTCTGCTCCCCCCACCAAAAAACCCTGAAAATTGAGAGAGGCTAGGAATGATAAGGGGAGAGATATGATAAAATAATAGCTGATATTGATATGGGTTTTATATGCATTTTATCATTTGCACTTCAAAAAAAGCTGAAAGGTAGGTACTCCCTCCCTGTTTTATGGATGCAGAACTTGTGGTTCAGAGAGGTTCAGTGCTTTGCCCATGATCGCACAGCTTAGTGAATATCAGTGGTGGAATTTGAAGCCAGCTTTTTCAAACTCCAGATCCAGCATTTTTGCTGCTACTATCTCAGGTACTAGACAGGTACCGACCGGCCTGAAGCTAGCATAGAGGTGGTGGTGGTGGTTGATAGGCCTTTGTTCTCAAAGAGGACCATGATATCGAGGTGATGTCATGACTTGCAGTGAATTGGATTTAAGTGAGGGAGGGCGGTGCAAGGTCACCAACCTCACTGTCTCCTTCAGAGTCATGGAGCTTGGGGGGAGGGGGGATGCAAAGGGCTGAGGTGGGTTTGCAGGGACCCAGGCCTCTCCAGCCCAGCAAACAGGCAACTGTGTGAACCAACTGATTGAACTGCTCTTCCTCCTGATCCCCCCTCCTTCCTGGGCTGGGTTATTTCTTTAGATTTCTCCATGCCAAGACTTTTGCAGAATAGGTGGGTGCTTTGAAAGTGCCTAACCTCAGCCCTGGCCCCTTCGGCTGCCTCTCTGCACTCAGCCAGGGGTCTCGGCCTCCTGTGCCACGCCCTTCGATGAGATGGGAGCACAATGGAGAGACTGAGAGCCTTGCAGATAAGGATAATATGATCCAATTTTTGATGGCAAGCAATTTGGGAAGCAGTGAAGAGGCCTGAAGAGGGGGACTAAGGTGGCCATGGTAACAGGAATAGAGAAGCATTTTAACAGACGCATTTTGAACCAATTGACTGAGAGAGAGATGAAAGGTGGGCTGGATATGAAGGAGAAAGGAGCCAGACTCCAAAGATGATTAAAGCCCAGATGATGCTTATAACTGTTTAGGTGGAGAAGGGATGGGGGTGAGAAAGATGGTGAAGGCAGAAGCTGAGGCTCCAGCCCCCGCCTAGATTTCAAAGCAAGATGAGGCAGAGGGAGAGATGAAAGAAAGAGCCTCTACTTCAAGCCCTTTCCCCTTTTCACCGGCCTTCCTTCCCTTCCTCTCTCCCAGCCTCCCGTTACCATTTGTGCAGGAAAACCTCATCCCCACAACCACCCAGCCCTCACCCCCCATCTCTGCTATGGATAGCTACACTTGGTGGAACTTTGGTAGCCGCCCAGCCCAAATCTGGGGCCTAAACACGTTCTCTGAAAAGCACTGGTGCCTTTTCCCCAATCAGAGGGAGCGGGGTTGTGGGGGGAGAATAATAAACAGTTATTAAGCACCCCTATGTGTCAGGCACTGTTCTAAGCATTTTTCAAATATTATCTCACTTCATCCAAATTAGAGAGAAAGTGAGTTGCTTGTTTTTATTTTTTTACATTTTTTGTCACTTTCAATTCAATATGACAAACCTTGGTTAAGCACTGGCTGCACGTTCTGCATGCCCCAGGCACTGGGGACAGAAGGACTTTATATTGTAGCAGGTGGGGAGGGCAGGTTCAAGAGAATAAGTCAGGTATGCAGAGAAAGAGAACACAAGGTAAGGGAGAATGGGGGGAGGGGTTAACAAGAGGGTAAATATCTAGGCCCCTCTCCCCCATTTGACAACTGAGCCACAGTAGTCCTCTCCTATAAATGCCAAAAGCCAAGGAAGGTCCAAGGAACAGGCAAGAAACTTGAAGGTCTCCAGGTCAGAGGTGATAGGGCTAGCCCTGCCTTTGAGGCCACACCTCCTAAGCTATGAGTGATGAGCTAGTCAAAGCTAGCAACCAGAAGTCCCTGGCACCTTAGAGCATCAACAAGAAAAGCAATAGCTATAGCATCTTCAGCCTGTGCCCAAGCCAATACCCCACAATACAAAGAGGAGCTGAGACCCATCTCCACAGTTCTTGAATCATTTACCTAATGACTGGCCCTACTGGGTGCTCCAAGCTGACCACGTGCTCACTTATATGACAATTACAGGAATACCTCATTTTATTGCACTTTGCTTTATTGCCTTCCCAGTTATTGAGTTTGTTTTGTTTTTACAAATTGAAGGTCTGTGGCAACCCTGCATCAAGCAGGTCTATGGACGCCATTTTTCCAACAGCACGGGCTCACATTGGGTGTCTATGTCATATTTTGGCAATTCTCATAATATTTCTTTTTTTTAAAAAATTCTCATAATATTCAAAACTTTGTCATAATTATTATTAGATCTGTTATGATGCTCTGTGATCAGTGATCTTTGATGTTACTATTGTAATTATTTTGGGGTGCTACAAACCATGCCCATATAAGACAACAAACTCCCTGGATAAATGTCGTATGTTCTGCCTGCACCACCATCCAGCCATTCTCTGTCACTCTCTCTCTCCTTGGACCTACCTATTCCCTAAGACACAACAATATTGAAATGAGGTCAATTCATAACCCTACAGTGGCCTCTAAGAATTCAAGTGAAAGGAAGAAACAATCGACAAGACAAACTTCATTGTTATCTTGTTTTAAGAAGTTGCCATAACCATCCCACCCTTCAACAACCAGCACCCTGATGACTCAGCAGCCATCAGCATCGAGGCAAGACCCATCCCTGCCCCCCACCACCAGCAAAAAGATTATGGCTCACTGAAGGCTCTGGTGATGGTTAGCATTTTTAACAATAAAGCATATTTTATCAATATAAATCTTTTAATTAAGGCATGTGCATTGTTTTTATGCACACAGTACCATTGCACGCTTAATAGACTACAGTATAGTATAAACATAAGTTTTATATGCATTGGGAAACCCCAAAATTCATGTGACTCGCTTTATTGTGATATTTGCTTTATTGCAGTGGTCTGGAAGTGAACCTACCATGTCTTTGAGGTATGCCTTTGTATTCCTTGTAATGCTTCTATGCAAAAGAGTAAAGCCTGATACTGGGTATGCAGTAATTCCAGGCTGTTTGCATGGGGGGCCAGCTCCATTGTGCTGGCGTTATATGACTAGGGCTTGGTGAAATTGCAGAGGAAGTGCAGAGGTAGTATACCCTTTCTGGGAGGAGGTGGGGGTTTCTGGTAGGTGGGGGCTCAGAGCTCATTTTGATTGGGTAAATCCACACAACCCACGTGTCTTTGGTTGACAACATGGCATGGCCATCCAGAGAAGGGTGGAACTGGACAATAGAAGGTTGCCCACTCTGAGAACCATCACTTGGCTTCTCCTCCCTTAGTGGGGTGAAACTTTGTGCCAGGGCGAGCTTTGGACCTGTCCAGAGACTGAAGCTTCTTGTTGAAAAGGACCAGATCAGTGGCTAGCAATGGCACTTTGTGGTCAAGAGGGAAATGCAGAAATCTAACAGAGTGCCCCAGGAACGTTTGAGGAAGGAGAGGATAGATGCTGGGGATCAGAGAAGGCTACCTGAAAGACGTGGCATCTGAGCAGAGTTTGGGAGGAAGATGAGTATTTGGGAAGAAGGAGATGAGGAAGGAGTGGTTCCAGTTTAGGGAAAAACCAATGCAAATACAGAGAGGTTGAAAATGGTGGACAAAAACATGGCTGCTCCAGTTTGGCTGGACTAAAGAGCCTGTGCAGGGACCCATAGAGGGTTAAGGTGAAATAAGGCTGGGAAGGTAACCAGATTGTGAGAGGTTTTCACAACAAGCAAAGGAGTTTGTATTTGATCCTCAAATCAGTCAGTCAATCAACATTGATTAAGCACAGCCATAGGGAGTCACGGAAATTTCTTCAGCTAAGGGACGAGAGGAGGAATGTAACATTGTCATGCGTGTGCCTCAGGAAGATTATTTTGACAACTATGCAGATTGGAGAGGAGAGAGACTAAAAGCAGGGGGACCAGATAGGCACCCCAGGCAAAAACTCCCTTCCATTGTCTCGAAGTCCCAGAAAGTCCCCTCCCTCCAAAAGGCATTGCATCCCTGGCTAGCTCTCCTCAGTACTGAACATACCTTTGCGAAGAGGTGGGGTCATGAACACAAGTGGAGGGACCGGCCTTGGCAAGGAGAAGGCTCATCTCTTCATTAGAGATGGGGGCAAAGAGAGAAGGCAGGATGATGAAGAAGGATCCTGAGCTGGGGCGGGTGGCACAGAAGAGAAGAGGGAGCTCAGGTTGGATGCCCTCTGTTTTTTCAGTAAAGTAGAAAATGAGATCCTTTGTTTGGGAGCCTGGAGTATGGGGGTGCTGGGATCGGACCTGTGCATTAGCAAAGATTACTTTGACACCTGAGTGAAGGATGGATTGGAGAGAAGAACGAAGGTGGAGAACCCTGTTAGTAGGCTATTGCAGTAAATGATGGCTGTAAATTGTGACTTAATAGAAAAAAACCTGATGGACAAAATCGACAGTTTTATCTTCCCATTTTTTTCGTATTGGATCACATTAGCATTTACATCTGCACCTCTTTTTAGTGACCACTCAAGTGTTGCAATTTAGTCAGAATTTAAATTGAAAGCTCTGTTTTGTGTGTGTGTGTGTGTGTGTGTGTGTGTGTGTGTGTGTGTGTGTGTGTTAGGCTCCCCAGATATGATTTGAAAGTTGCATTTTGGCTTTCAGAAATAAATGCATTTCTTACCCTTAAGCCATCTTATAAATATATTGTGTTTTCTAGTTCTCCTTTTATTTAGAGATGAAAATAAGCGCTACTACTGCCACCTCCCCCCCACAAGTCCACCCCTCATGCCAGACACAGTCAACCCCAAGAAAGTTGACAGCTAGGATTTCAGGTGCAAGAGGCCCCTGCCAGGTTCTTCTATGGCAAGGGCTCAATCTTATCCCCCCACACCCCCGAAGGGCAAAAGGTATTGATTGTGTTCATCTGAAAGAAGGAAAGTGACTGCAGCTGGTGGGGGTTAGAGCTTGATGGAACAGTTTGAGCTGTTAGCTGCCCCTAACGTCCAGCAAATGAAGCCTCTTGAAGTCAGAAAATCCTGTCATTTCATGGAGTGGATTGGGAACTAAAGTGGATCAGGGGGCCCCCTATTCAGTGCCCCCATATAAATAAAATTTTAAAAGCAGCCTTTAGAGATCATAATACATTAAGATAGGAATTAATGGAGAGAACACAAGGAAGAAGTACATACCTTAATCAAAACTTAAATAAAATCCTGAATAATGAGTGAGTTAAAGAACAAATCATAGGAACAAGTAACAATTATGATGGGGGGAAATGATAAAACAATATACCAAAATATATGGGATGTAACAAAAGCAATGCTCAGGGGGAAAAGTTTATCTCTGAATACATGAATTAACAGAAGAAAAGAAGAAAAGATTAATGAACTGAGTATTCAATTTAAAAGCTCAAAAGTCAGCCAATTAAAAGCTAAAAATAAGCACAAAAGAGGAAATCTTGACAATTACAGGAGAACTAGATAAGAGGGAAACAAGAAGACTATTAAATGATCAAACTAAAAGTTGATTCTTTTAAAAAGACTAACCTGATTTTTTAAAATAGAGAAAAGTCAATTTACCCTAATAAAATAAATAATGTAAATTATACAAATATGGAAAGATTTATCCAAACCTCTAATGTGCAAGTAAATGCTAACATAACTGATAATTTAAGGGAAATGGGCATATGTGATTTTCATTCTAAATATAATTTTAACATCCAAATTAGAGAATGAAATAAATTAACTTTATTTCAGAAAATGAAATTAAATTGAACAAGCCATTTAAAAACCACATTAAAAAAAAAAAAAAAACCCTGGTCCAGATACGTTTCCTGGTGAATTCTGTCAAACATTTAAAGTAATAATAACAGCTAACATTTATATAGTGCTCACTATGTTCCAGGCACTATGCCAACCACTTTACAATTATTATCTCATTTACTTTGAAGTAGATGCTGTTATTATCTCCATTTTACAGATGAGAAAACCAAGGGTGACAGCGATTAAGTCACTTGCCTAGGGTCACACAGCTAGCAAGTGTCTGAGGCTGGATTTGAATTCAGGTTTTCCTACCTCCGGGCCCAGTGCTCTGTGCCACTGTGCCACTGTGCCACCTAACACAGAGAAAGAAAGCAACTTGTTAAACTTCTTTTGTGAGACAAATATGGCCTTGTTACCTAAACCAAGGAGGGATAAAGCAAAGGAAGAGAACTGTGGACCAATATCACTAATGAGTACTGATGCAATTATTTTCAATAAAATCCCACCAATAAGATAAGAAAAAAATTAATTCATTTCATTGACAACTTAAATATATTCATTGACAAAGAGAAGACAAAAATTCTTTCTATTTGAAGACAGGATGATTTAGAAACTCTAGAGAATATACAAAGCAAGTAATTAAGACAATAGCTTCAGAAAAATATCAGGATACTAAATAAAACCACACAAATCAACAGCATTTGTGTTTTATAAAAACAAAAACGAGAATGAAGCAATAGAAAGAAAAATCCCATTTAAAATAACTACAAAAATGCATAAAATATTGGAAAGTCATTCTACCAAGACACACTCAAAACATTAATGCAATTACAAAAATTCTCTTTAAAGAAATAATGGAAGGGGAGCAGCTAGGTTGGGGGTGGGGGAGCAACTAGGTGGTGCAGTAGATAAAGCACCAGCCCTGGATTCAGGAGGACCTGAGTTCAAATCTGGATTCAGACATTTGACAATTACTAGCTGTGTGACCCTAGGCAAGTCACTTAACCCTCATTGTCCCGCAAAAACAAAAACAAAAGAACAAACAAAAAAAGGAGGACAAATAACTGAAAAGGTATTTGTTTCTCATTGTGGGGCCACACCAATATAATAAAAAGAATAATATCTAAATTAATTTAACAATTTAGTGCTGTACTAATCAAGGAGTGAGACATAATAATACTGAAATTCACCCAAAGGAACAAAAGGTCTAGAATTTCCAGGGAATTTGGGGGTGGGGAGAAGTTAAGAATGAAGGTAAAATAGCTATTTCAAATTTCAAACTGTCTATTAAAGCCGTATTGAAATCATTTGCTACTAGTTAAAGAGTAGGAATACCAGATAAGCAGGAATCAGAATCAATGAAATTCAATCATCAAGTGTTCCCCCCAAAATGAAAAACATAAACTACTTGGGGAAGGTCTCCCCATTTGACGAGAACTGCTGGGAAAAGTAGAGGGTACTTTGGCAAAACAATAATTTTAGACCAGAATCTTAAACCATATACCACAGTAAAATTTCTCTAAATCATTCATAATAAGAGAATTGCGAATAAATGCAAGCCATAGGTTTCTCCTCACTCCACAGCAAACTGCCAGAGAGATGACAAAATAAATGGGCAACGTCTGAGGGGCAGAGCAAAGCAAGAAAAGTGGGGAAATTATAGATACGATGACTACAACAACGTAAATGGGAAGAACAATAAAACAAAACCGAATGGTAGGCAATTAGATCAAATGAGTTTGGCTGCCACCACCACCACTACCACCACACCTCTCCCACTACCACAAGGAATGAAAAAATTCACTGCCTGCCTTTCCCTGCAAAGATGGAGGATCAAGAGTATGGAATGTTGTGTGTTATTGATATGTTGGTTATTTTTTTTCTTAAACTTCTGTTACAAGGGAAAACTAGCATGCATGGTGGGGGGGGGCATATTTGGAAATGAGCAAGAGGTAGATTTGAAGCTTTTTTAGCAAAGAAAATAGAAAAAGTAGGAAACTCAAGTTAGAAGCCAATTTGCCACCAGTAAATCTATCATATCGTGACAATCTCTCAATAAGAACTGTTTATGATGCATTTATCACTGTCATTTGTCTTAACCCATACTCTTAGTAGGCTCAGGTATTTTCCTCTAAAAGAGGAACATGGGTTTTTTTTTGGTTTGGGGTGATTTTTTTAAGCTTTCCTTCAGTCAATAACAAATGCATGTTCAGACAAGCAGTGCTGACCTTTAGCAGAAATTTAATACATGACTCGAAGTTAGACCACAGATGTGAGGGAGACTTTCTAGTTATTGCTGAAATATTTTTTAATCCTTTTGTGTTTTCTTCTCTTCAAAAACCCAATGGACCTGAACCAACACACTAATCCTGTTTTTCACTACCTCTAAGACGTCACTCTGAATGTTCTGATTGGAAAACACTATACTGATTTATTAACCAACAGAAATTGTCTCTCACATTGCTCCCCTGAACGCCTAGCTTGTAATGTTGTACTATAAGGGAGTGATTCTCATCCATCGGATGAAGCGTAATAAGCAGACCGAATTCATCATTTGTGGAACGTGCATCAAACACCAATTGGGTCTCCTTGGAGATCTGCTTTTTCTGGATTAAGAAAGTGGCTCCACAAGCGGTAGATCTCGATCAGTCACCCGAAGGACCTTAAAGGCAAATATCTTGGCCATGCCTGGCATCTGGTTTTATCCTTCTTAATGGAAAAAGGAAATGTAAATAATAACTGATCTTAACCCCATGTTAGATGGGGTGAAGGAAGATCCTGAGGAGAAAAAGGGGGTCCCAGGCCTTGAGAAAGCACCCCTCCTCCAGCCTGTAAACAAAGCTAGGGCCATTCGAATGTGATGATGTGTCAGAATCCTAGTCTGCAATATAAGGGTGCGAATGGGCGCCCTGTCTTTACTTGCTCTTGGGAACATCAGGCAAGGTGACATATATGAAATACTTTTTAAACTCAAAAACTTGATATACAGATCAGCCAATATCACCATTCCTCCACTTGAATCATCCTTGGATGTCTCGTGCTAGCATAGCGGTGACCTTGTTTCAGGGGCTTGGGTAGTACAAGCTTTGGCAAGTCCTGCTAAGCTAAAGAAGGCTTCTAGTAGTTTAAAGCCTAACCTTTTGAATCATGTCCAACTCTTCATGACCCCATTTGGGGTTTTCTTAGCTGGAGTGGTTTGCCATTTCCTTCCCCAGCTCATTTTACAGATGAAGAAACCGAGGCAAACAGGTTAAAGTGACTCATCCAGGGTCACACGGCTAGGAAGGGTCTGAGGCCAGATTCTGAGGCCTGAATTTAGGCTCAGTGCTCTATCCACTGCACCACCTGTCTTCGTGACTCCATTTGGGGTTTTCTTGGCAAAGATACTGGCATGGTTTGCTCTTTCCTTCTCTGGCTCATTTGACAAATGAGGAAATTGAGGCAGAGTGAAGTGACTTGCCCAGGGTCACACAACTAGTAAGTGTCTGAGACCAGATTTGAACTAAGAAAGAGGAGTCTTCCTTATTCCAGGCCCAGCACTCTATCCACTGTGCTACCTACCTGCCCTAGCAAATTGATTAGGAACTTGTAAAAAAAAAATGCTGCAGTGAGGGCTCAGTAGAGATCTTACAACATAGATTTGTAATTGACTCAGCAACATTTTGTGATTTTCTCCCTTCTCCCCTCAGCAGCCTGTGAGTAGAGGTGAAAGTTTCTATTTCTCCTCTTACCTCTCTGACCTCTCCTCAAGCTCATCTGCTCTGTCTCCAACTGTGGGTGTCCCCTTAGGCCTTATTCTCATATTCCTTTATACAAACTCACTGGGTGAGCTCATCAGCTCCCAAGGATACAATTGTGATCCCTAGGCAGATTATTCCCAGAGATAGGTGTGTGTGTGTGTGTGTGTATGCATGCATGTGTCTATAAATCTATGCATGAATGTATGCATGTATGTATGCTGTGTATATGAATGCATATATGTATGAATGGATACATGCATGTATTAATAAATGCATATGTGTTAAATGTATGCATGAATGTGTATATACATGCATGATGTTTGTGTAGCGGTCTGTAGGACTGTATGTATGTGTATAAATGGATGAATGAATGTATATATGTATCGCTAACCTCTCTCCTGAGCTCCATTCTTGCATCAGCAACTGACATTTGGACATCTTGAACTGGATGTCCCCTAGGCATTTCAAAGTCAACATAGCCAAAATGAAGCCATTGTCCTTCCCCAAATTCCGTTCTCTCTTCCCAACTTTCCTCTTACTTTGGGGAGCACCACAATTCTCTTATTCAGTGAGATTCAATATCATCTTCACTTCATCACTTTTCACTCACCCTACATATCCAATCTGCTCCCAGGATGCACATCTCTTGACTCTGTCCCTTCTCAGCTCACATGGTCACCACCCTGGTTCACACCCTCATTAATGCAACAGCCTCCTCATTGGACTCCTTGCCACAAGTCCTTTCTCTCTCTGATCCATCCTCCACTCAGTTTTCAAAGTGATTTTCCTAATATGCAGGTCTGATCATGTTGTTCTTCAACCCCCCACCCATAGACTTCAGTGGCTCCCTATTACCTCCAGGATGAAATATAAAATCTTCTGTTTGCCATTCAAAACCCTTTGTAGAGGGCAGCTAGGTGGCACAGTGGATAAAGCACCGGCCCTGGATTCAGGAGGACCTGAGTTCAAATCCAGCCTCAGACACTTGACACTTACTAGCTGTGTGACCCTGGGCAACTCACTTAACCCTCATTGCCCTGCAAAATAAATAAATAAATAAAAATTTAAAAACCACCCTTTGTAACCTTAGCCCTTCCTACCTTTCCTATCTCTTTATTCCCCTCCCCACCCCCAACATACTCTCTGGTCTGGTGAGTGACAGCAGTCTTCCTCACATATGACACTCCTCTTCCTGTCTTGTCCCCCATGCCTGGAATGTTCTCCTTATTTACCACCACCTACTCTCTTCCCTGACTTTCTTCATATCTGAGCTTAAACCCTATTTCCTTTGGAGGACCTTTGTCTATCCCCCTCCACCCAACTGCTAGTGCCTTCCCTCCAAGATTACCTTCATCTACTCTGTAGATAGCTTGTGTGTACACAGGTGTTTGCAGGTGTATGCTGGTAAATGTTTAACAACCAGCTCTCCAGGAAAAAAAATGTAGGTATGACACCCTTTTAAAAGCTTAATCTGCATCATTAATATTTTCTCCATCACTTTCTAAAGTTTAGACAATCAACAAAACAAAATGAAGCCCTTATTTGTAGACCACTGATTTCCAGGGTGTAAATGGTCACACTGAAAATTTAGCAGTCTTGTCCATGGCCGGATCCTGTTGGCTCCATCCTACCCTTGAGTATTTGCAAGGGGTCTTTCATAAGCTTCTTAAGGGTAAAGATTGTATTTTTGCCTTTCTTTGTCTTCCCCAGCACTTAGACCAGTGCTTGCCACATAATAAGTGCTTAATGAATGTTTGTTGACTGACTGGCGGACTGACAGGAGAGGGATTAGGGCTTGATATATGGATCTGGAAGTCATTTGCTTAGAAATGAGAACTGAATCCTTGGAAGGTAATGATTCGCCAGGAAGGAGGGTAGAGAGAGAGAAGAGGAAAAGGTCCTAGGCCAGAGTAAGGTTCCATCCCCTACAGAGAATGTTGTCTGCTATTCCATCTTCATATTTCCTTTGGTGGACTTCCTCCCATACATCTGGTGCCCTCATCCTGTTTGAAGGGTCTTCATTTCAATTCAAGGTAAAATGCATTTATTAAGCACCCACCCTGTGCAAGGCACTGTACTACACATGGAGGACCCAAAGATGAGCAAGCAGCCCCTGCCCTCCAGGACTCGACTGGAAGGGGAGGAGATACAACATGGGAGAGTGTAGAAGATCATCTGAGGAGGGAAGGAGTATTAACAGTGGAGGGTGGGGGTGAGGTGGCTGAATCCAGGAAGGTTTCTCCTAGGAGGCCACACCTGAGTTGAAGGGGCAGTGACTGTGGGAGGGCCCAGAGTCAGGGAGAGAATGTTGAATTCTGGGAACAGGGAGCAGCCTAGTTAGGTGGGAACACAGAATGCATGAAGGGAGCTAAGTCTTTCACAGCTGATCATCACACAGCATTGCTGTTACTGTGTATAATCTTCTCCTGGTTCTGCTCACTTCACTCTGCATCAATCCGCTCAAGTCTTTCCAGGTTTCTCTGAAATATGCCTGCTCATCATTTCTTACAGCACAGTAGTATTCCATGACATTCACATGCCACAACTTGTTCAGCCATTCCCCAGGTGATGGGCATCCAATTCTTTGCCACCACAAAAAGAGCAGCTATAAATGTTTTTGTACATGTGCAGACCTATGATTTCATTGGCCTCATTAGTACCATGCTTGATGTTTTCTATCACCCCCAGGAGCCCCGCAGAGGAAGAAACTGCCTCTAACTATGTGGATTGGTGCCCTCTTGGCATCTTGTAGTCTTTTTTTGCGGGGCAATGGGGGTTAAGTGACTTGCCCGGGGTCACACAGCTAGTAAGTGTCAAGTGTTTGAGGCCGGATTTGAACTCAGGTACTCCTGAATCCAGGGCCGGTGCTTTATCCACTGTGCCACCTAGCTTCCCCCTAGCATCTTGTAGTCTTAGAGAGTTGCCCAGAGCAGTGAGAGGTGAAGGGACTTGGATAGGGTCACCTGGTCAGCATAGATCAGAGGAGGGATTGGAACCCGGGTCTTCCTCACTTTGAGGCCAGCTCTCTAACCACTATGCCATGTTGTTGTCAGACTATGGATTTCCTATTTTATCCCATAACTACAGCACAATATAAAATACCTGTTCAATAGGGAGTCATTGAGGATTTCTTGGGCAAGGAAGTGACATGGCCAGATCTGTGCCTAGGGAGGACTATTTTGGCAACTGTGTGGATTAGAGAAAGTGGAGATCGATAGGGAGGCCATGACAGTACTCCAGGCAAGAGATGGAAGGGACCTGCACCACAGTGGTGGTCATGGAAGTGGGAGATGCATGGCTGCTGTTCTGGTTGGAGGTGGCATCCTCAGAAAGCCCAGCACCTGATGGGATGTGGAGGGGGACAGGAAACATCAAGGATCACACTGAGGTTGGGAACTCGAGTGACAAGAGGAGAAAGAACAGCATAAGGGAAGCTGAGAGAAGAAGAGAAAAGTGGGAGAGGGAGGGGAAGGAGCCCCACAAGATATTTTGGGGTCATTACAGAATCTCTGACCTGCAGAGCCTGAAGGGACCACAGTAGCTGCCCAGTCCTGCCCATGCCTGAGCAAGAGTTCCATCTACAACATTCCTGATAACCCTTTGCTTGAATGTGTCCCCCATGGAGGGGAAGCCCAAACAATCCCCTCCTAAGGCAGCCCACTCTACTTGGGGGCAGCCTAACTGCGGGGATGTTTCCCCTGACATCTAGTCCAGGTTTGCCTCTTGCCAACTTCTCCCCATCCCTCCTGGTTCTGTCCTCCAGGGCCGAGTAGACATGTCTAACCCGTCTTTCACTTGGCAGCCTTTCAAATATTGTGGGTCACCCCAAGACTTCTCTCCTTCAGGCTAAACCTGTCCAGTTCCCTCCTATCATCTCTATAAGGGGATGGTCCTGTGGGAAACCCACCAACGGCAGAAATCCCTTAAACCCACATCCTGAATTCTTTACTCCTCTCCCCCATTATGGGAGACCTTTCCCCATCTTGGATGATGGGTTAGAAAGGGCACCCTGTGCTCTCCCTATGTTAGATGATCCCCAGGGAGAAGGCCAGAATTCAAAAGCTAGCAATAAGAGAGATTAGCAGATATCTTCTTGACACCTGTTCCTGCACTCAGTTAATCAATTGACCAAACTTGGAGGTGTCAACAAGAGAGATTAGCAGTTCTGTGGTGGCTGTGCCTCCAGCCCTGGTTTCTGGTGAACAAAAACAGGGAACAACTGGTCATTTGTTCCCCACAATTCAATTATCACCTGTACCTGAATGACGAACACATTGACTTTCCTTGCTGCACACCCATCTGCATCAGGGAGCTTGGACTGTGTGTCCCCTCCATGACCTTCTGGCTGACACAAAGCCTGAGTTACTCATCTTCCCTTCTTCCTTGGAAGCTTCCCCATCCCAAATGGCAAATACCATCCTTTATATCACACCCCAAGGAACTAAGCTTACCCATAAAAGAGTCTGTACCCTGGTCATGTCCCTATTCCCAGTTTATCTCACTAGAGACTTTGGGTAATTTCCTTTTGGATGAATTCAGACATGTGCGCTCTCTCGCTCTCTCTCTCTCTCTCTCTCTCTCTCTCTCTCTCTCTCTCTCTCTCTCTCTCTCTCTCTCTTTCTCCCCTGCCCCCCCCCGCCCCATCTCTCTCTGTGTCTCTCTCTGTTTTGGTCTCTCTGTGTCTCTTTCTGTCTCTCTGTCTCTGTCTCAGTGTCTTTCTTTTTTCAGAAAGAATCAGTCTCCCTTAAAGAACAATTGTCAAAGGAAACTCTACAGACATCTATTTCCATCTCCCCCATGAGCTACATATAGACAAACCCATGTGGACACACACATGCACTACATTTAATTTTTCAAAAGTCCTTTGCTAGCTTTGTGAAGGATGGATTTGAATTGGGGAAACCAATTAGGAGCCCATTGTCTAGATAAGGTGGTAGATGTGTGAGGAGTGAAAAGTGAATAGACTTGAGAGATATTAGACATTGGAGGTAAAAATGGCAGAATTGGGAACTGATTGGATATGTGGGGCAAAAGAGAGTGAGAAACCAAGGGTAAAGCCAAGGCTGCAAAGCTGAGAGACTAGAAGGATGGTTGTGCCCTCCCTAGGACCAGAACCCATTGACTGGTGACTGAGTATATATGGCATAGCCCATTTAGCCCACTATACCTATCAACTAGACCCAGATATCAGGCTGTGCTTCAATTTCACATACTACCCAGCTTCCCACCCAGGCCATCCCACCATCTGCTTACCCCACTTCCCTGTTCCCTACATGGATCAGCATTCTCCATCCAAGACTAAAGGCCTCCACCTCCACATATGGAACTACTAGAATTTGTGCACCTAGTCCTTGGGGAAATTAATCTACTTGTCCTTGGACCTTATTCCTTAGGGCCATTCAACCCAGTTAAAAGGCAGAGGAAGGGGCAGCTAGGTGGCACAGTGGATAGAGCATGGGCCCTGGAGTCAGGAGGACCTGAGTTCAAATCCAGCCTCAGACACTTGACACTTACTAGCTGTGTAACCCTGGGCAAGTCACTTAACCTCAATTGCCTCACACCAAAAGAAAAGCAGAGGAAGATGGTAATCCAGGTAATAAATTCCCTGTGGGACAGGAGACCAGTGGGAGAGTTACTTGTTATCTCTATGGAACAGCACACTTTTAGTCATTCTAGTCATCTACCCTCTCCCTACTCTATTTCCTTACCCTCTCCCCAGCCCTTCAGTGGAATAGAATAACATTGGATGCTGAAAACTTCTATAAATCAGAGACCTCGACCATGCATGCACAAGTGAGCTATCTGAGAGAGACATAGTAGAACCCACAACTCTATGACCACAGAGGCAAGAAAGAGCATCTTGTCTTTTCAGAATCATCAAAGTCTGATTGGGGTGGGATTATTAACGTCTCTAGCATTTGGGCTTCCTTTACTCTCATATTTATTCAAAAAGGTTCTACTGCATTCCTGCTGCATATGATGCTTGCAAGACACTGATATTAAACGAAACAAACAAAGTAAGACTTAAAAAAAAGCCTGGGTAATAAGTATATCTCCTTCAAAACAAATGAATAGTGCAACAAATCAGGAAGCTTTCTGATTTAATGCTAAATTGTGCTGTCTGGTTGCGAGTCTCTTAGTCGATCATTAATGGAATATTCTGAGAAGCTGTACCTCATACCCTGCCACCAGATGGAAAAGCTGAGGGACATGCCCTTTCTTGGTGAGGAAAGCTTGTTCACCACTGGGATCTAGTCATTACAACTAAAAAGTATTCAGTTTTGTTGTATTCTTTTTATACTTTACATTATTATACCTCACTCTGCATCAGTTCATGGAAGTTTTCCTATACTTCTCTGAATTCTTCATATTTATTGTTTTTATGGTGTAGAAATTTTCCATTCATGCTTCACAATTTGAGAAGCCATTTCTCTGATACAACAGTAACCAAAAAATATGCCACCATGAATATTTTGGGATCTTTCTGTCTTCGACCTCCTTGGAGGTATGTGTGTAACATGAGACTCTACGGTTCCAAGAATCACTTTTTGGGCATTTTACATTTTAGTCACTGTTTTTGCATAATTCCCAATTGTTTTCCAGAATGCTTGCACCAGTTCATCAATCCATCCAACAGTGAGTGCACTGATGTATCATAACCCTTCAAACATTGACTATTTTTAGATTTTGTCTTCCTTGTCCATTTACTCACTCTGAATGAATTGCTTTGATTTGCATTTCTCTTATTAGTTATTTGGGGTAATCTTTTATATGGATAATAGTCTATAATTCTTCCTTTGAAAACTGTTCCTATCTTTTGAACCCAACTCTCCCCCTTCCCCTCCCCCCACCATTGGCAAATGACTCTTGGTGTTGTGTATTTGTACTAATTCCTTATATCTTTTGGATATCAATCTCAGGAATACTTGTTTTGGCAAACCAGGTTTTTCCTCCAGTCTACATTTTTACTTCTCTTCTTAATTTCGTTGATTTTGTTTGTGCAAAAGCGTTTTCATTTTCAATGTCATTAAAATTGTCTATTTTATGTTTTGTGATTTCATCTATCCCTTATTTGGTTAAGAATTCTCCCTTTAGCCATGACTGTGAAACCAACCATTCCAATCATTTTCCTCCAATTTTTTTTTACGATGTGACCTTTTATATTTAAGTTGAGTTGGAACATGTTGTGGAATAAGGTGTAAAATGCTGATCTAAACCTATTTTTCACCAAATTGTTTTCCAGATGTCCCAGCAGTTCTTGTAAAATATGAAGTCCTTCCCCAAGTAATTTATATTTTCAAGTTTATTGAACACTGAGCTAATGAGTTCAATTGTTTCTGATTCTTGATTAGCTAGTCTGTTCTACTAATCTACATTTCTATTTTTTAACCAGTACCAAATAATTTTAATTACTACCATATTATAGTATAACTTGAAGCCTGGAAGTACTATTCCCCCTTCATTCCTACCTTTTTCCATCATTTCCCTTGAGACTTTAGACGTTTTTGTTCCTCTAAATGAAGCAAGCTATTATTTTATCTAGCTCTACAGAGTAACCCCTTACTAGCCTGACTGGTAGAGCACTGAATCTCTAACTTAATTTAAGTGGTATCATTCTTTTTATTATATTAGTGTGGTCTAACCATGTAAACTGAATAGATTTCTAGTTATTTTTCTTCCTTTATTTCATCCCCCCCCCCGGGGGGCAATGAGGGTTAAGTAACTTGTCCAGGGTCACATACCCTCTCATCCAATGAATAGTTGAAATAGATTGTTAGCTGATACCACAGCTAGTAAGTATCAAGTGTCCGATGCCAGATTTGAACTCAGGTCCTCCTGAATCCAGGGCCGGTGCTTTATCTATCCACTGTGCCACCTAGCTGCCCCCCTTTATTTCTTTAAAGAATGTTTTATAATTACCTTTGTATGTCTTGAGAATGCCTTGGTAGATGGACTTGCAGATATCTTATACATTTTGTAGTCATTTTGAATGTTATTTTCCTTTCTATTATTTCCTTCTGGATTTGGTTATGGCTATATAGAAATGCTGACATTTTCATGCATTTATTTTGTAGTAGTATGCTATTCCACATCTGTGGAGACCCAGATATGAGCCAGTTCCTGTCTAGTAGTATATTACTACTACGCTGAAGCTATTAGTTGCCTCAAATAGTGTCTTTGATGAGTCTCTGAAATTTTCTAAGTAAATCATCATTTTGTCTGCAAATAGTATTCATTTTTATCCTCTTTGCTAATGCTTATGCCTTGAATTCCTTTATCTTATAGGATGGCTTTTGTTAGCATTTCTAGAACTATGTCAAATAGTAGTAGAGGGAGCATCTTCAGTTTAACCTGATATTTACCGAGAAATATTCTACCATTTCTCCATTGTAAACAGTGCTAGCTTGGGGTTTCGTGTCCTTTTTGAAAAAAACGGCCCTTCCATGTCTATGCTTTTTAGGGCTTTGAGCATAAATTAATGTTGCATTTCATCAAAGGCTTTTTCTGAATATATGGGAATAATCATGTGGTTTGTGTCATTTTGGCTTTTAATATTATAATTTATGTCAATTGTTTTCCTGATGTTGAAACAGCCTTTCATCCCTCATATCCAATATCATCATAGTGAAGAATTTTGTGGATATATTACTGTAGTCTTTCTGGTAGAAGTTTATTTAATTTTTTGCATTAATATTTATCAGAGATATTAACCTAAAGTTCTCTTTCTTTGCTTCATCCCTCCATAGTTTTAGTATCAGGACTAGATTTGGTTCAGCCAAGGAGTTTGTAATGTGACTTTTTTCCTTAATGTTTGAGAATAATTTGTGTAGCAGAGCCTTAATTACTCTTTAAAGTCTGTGAGTCCCAGACTTTAGTTTAGTTTGCTTGGTAGCTTTGGGACTTGTTCAATTTCATTTTCCAAGATTGGGTGATTTAAGATCTGGATTTTATATTCCGTTAACGTGAGTATTTTATATTTTAGGTAATCATCCCTTTCATTTAAATTCTCAGTTTTACCAGCATTGAATTATGCACAGTGAGTTCCAATAATTCTTTTTATTTCTTTGTTGTGATTTCATGTTGTTTATTTTACTTTTTTTGGTAATTCGATTTCCCTATTTAAAAAAATCCATTCAGCTAGAGGGCTGTCAATTTTTTTTAGGAATTTCAAAGAACCAACTTTTAGCTTTATCACTGCTATAGTCTTTTTTGTTTTCCATTTTATTAATTTCTCTTCTACTTGTCAAGATGTTTTTGTGCTTTTGGGGGGGGTTGTTTCTTTGTTGATTCTCTAGTTTTTGTTTAATTGCAAACAGATTATTAATCCTCTCTTTTTCTATTTTGTTCACGTATATTCTCAGAGATGTAATTTTCTTTTACTGTTGTGTGGGAATTAATCGACAAAATTATTGTAGTTCTTCATTTCATGCACTCCTGATTGTTTTGAGGTGGCAATAGAAAGATCTGGGTTAGATCATAACCTTTCTCTGGGTCATCTTTTCTGCTTCCTGTGTTTGTCTTTCCAAAGAAAACTCGAGCTACCCTTCCACTTAGCTACAGCTCCCTTTAGTCTTATGGTTTTATTTATTAGGAGATTATTAATTATGACATGGTTCAGCCCTTCCAATAGTCTTCCAATTTTTTGGTCATGAAAAAAAATCTCAAGTTTAGAGTACTAATAGTTAAGTAAATAATCAGAAATGGTCTGAAAACAATGTGATTCTTAGCATCTCTACCCTTTTGTCTGATACTCAAGCATCTTTGTGGAAAATTGGCAACAGTAAAAGTTACGTTTACCTATTTTCTATACCTATATACCCAGGATGGTGTAAAAATGTCTCAGGTGAAAGGGGTCACAAATGGGCAAAGTTGAAGAAGCCCCTGCTCTAGTCTACCACTTTGTTGTTGAAGTTCTCACCAAAAGAAAACACACTTGGAGTTGCTAGACCGCAGCCCTTCCCTGAACATTCAGAGGTCACACCACTCCTGGTAGTAGCGAAGGCCAGAGGCCAGAGTTGTTCCTCCTATCTTCATTCTGTCCTTCCAACATGGGGCTCATGTGATTATGCCCCTTTTTCTTTCTAGGAGTCTGGGTTCGAGAACTCTGCACTGACCAGGAACTATCTGTCCCTCCTCTCTCAGGAGGTTGGGTCCCGAAGCTTTGCCACTCCACCACTGTCCCCTGGGGTTTGCCATCCCTGAAGCCAAGAAGTCCTGCCACATCCCCCTCTTGCACCATCTGCATTAGGCCTGACCCTGAAGCTTCTTCAGTGCCCAAGCTAAAGCCCCTAAATAAGGCCCCAAACGATGGTGTCTCTAACTCCTTTTCCTGGTACTAGGCCACAAGCCTAGCTTAGCATAAGTAACTCCATTTTGGGCTTGACACAACCATCCACGCCTGTGAGTTTCTTATCGGGTGCAGCCAGATGTGGCTCCACACGGCCAGCCTGCCAGCAATTAGCATAGAACTTAGACGTGACCAGTAGTGTGCAATGAAGTAGTTTCACGCTGTCAGGATCGGTGATACCCTGCCTTTGGCAGGCTGCACCCCCAACCCTGCCTACAGGGAATAAATGGAGGGCCCGAAGCCCCCTGGGTCTGGGCTTCCTGTCTTGGCCACCTGGTGCTGTTGAGATGAGTTGGGAGCCTGCCCAGGGATATTTCCCTGGTCTCCCTCCCCCAGAGAGCAGCATTTGTTCACCTTAAGACTGTGCTCCTGGGGCAATTAGCCTATAAAAGGGCAGAGCTCAATAAAACAGATCGGTATGCTTTCAAACCTCTCTGGGTATAAAGCCATTTCATTAAGCCTGAAAAGAATCTAGTCTGAATGGCCGCATTTTCCCTCTCTCGGGCTGAGAGCTTCTACCCCTGCATCTCCATGGCTACCATCTCCCGGGCTGAGAGGGTCCCTGAGGGTTTGTGCTGAGGCACAGGTGTGTCAGCCAGGGACCCGAGTCCACCCTCTGTGCACCATCTCTTTTTTACTCCTAGCCTCTGCCTGCCCCTCCTCGCTTCTTTTTTCTTCATTCCTCCCCTCTACCTCCCTCTTTTCCTCGCCTCTCCCCCCTTTTTCTCTCCTCTCCCTCTCCCTCTTTTCCTCTCCTCTCCCCCTCCCTCTTTTCCTCTCCTCTCCTCCCTTCCTCCCCTTCTCTTTTTCCTCTTCTTCCTTTTCTTTCTCCTCTTCCCCTTCTCTTTTTCCTCTTCCTCTTCTTCTTTTCCTCCTCTTCCTCCTCCTTTCTTTCTATTTCTTTTTCTCTTCCTCCTTCTCCTCTTTGCACTGTTCTTTCTCCTCCTCTTCTTTCTCCTCCTCTTCTTTCTCTTCCTCTCCTTTTCCTCCTCTTCCTCCTCCTCCTCCTCTTCCTTTCCCCTTTTTTTTTATTTTTTTTTTTAGTGAGGCAATTGGGGTTAAGTGACTTGCCCAGGGTCACACAGCTAGTAAGTGTTAAATGTCTGAGGCCAGATTTGAACTCAGGTACTCCTGACTCCAGGGCCAGTGCTCTATTCACTGCGCCACCTAGCTGCCCCACCCTTTCCCCTTTTTTAGAATTTTATTTTCCAAATTACATGTAAAAGCAAATTTTGACATCAATTTTTTAAAAAACTTTGTGTTCCAACTTCTCTTCCTCCCTCCCTTGCCACCCCCACCCCAAGAACTCAAACAATTCAATATAAATTATACATGAGTAGTCATGGAAAACAATTCTACATTAGCTAGCATCCTTTCCCTTTTTTCTTTTCCTCCCCCTCCTTCCTCTCCTCTTTTTCCTCCTTCTCCTCTTTCTCTAGGTGACCTCCTTAGTTCCCATGAACTCAATGGTAATCTCTAATCTGACTGTGCCTCTGGTTAAAAGCCACCAGTGACTCCCTGTTGCCTGTAGGACAAACTATAAACTCCTCTGATTAGCATTCAAAGTCCAATAGTCAGTCAATAAACACTTATTAAATGCCTTGCTGTGTACCAGGCACTGTCTTAAGTGCCGGGATTATAAACACAAAAAGATAGTCCTTGCCTATAAGGAATTTATAATCTAATGGAGGGGACAGCTAGGTGGTGTAGTGGATAAAGCACCAGCCCTGGATTCAGGAAGACCTGAGTTCAAATCCGACCTCAGACACTTGACAATTGCTAGCTGTGTGACCCTGGGCAAGTCACTTAACCCTCATTGCCCACAAAAAAGCAAAAAAAAAAAAACCAATAATAATCTAATGGAGGAAGAGGATGGAGAAAAGAAAGCTGAAAATGGGACTGAGGGAAGTAAATGGAAGGCACTCTGGCACGTGGGCATGATGGAGACATCCAAAGGTGTTCAGCCAAGTGGGAAATGAAGAGATAGCTAGCTGAAGTACTCTCCTTAAATGGAGTTGTTGGGTCTTTTGAGGGGGTGCTTTCTGCTTCACCCTCTGATCTGGCCTCAGCCTTCCTTTTCAGTTTTATTATCTAGTTTATCACACTCCCTCCATGTTCTACCCAAAGTGGCCTGTCTCCTATTCTTTATGCATGGCATTCTATTTCCAGTCTGGTCACCTTTTACACCTGGAATGCAATTACTCCTCACCTCTGCCCCTTGGAATCCAAATTCCAAATTAAAAGTCGAGTTCCAAGCCTCTGCCCTGATCAAATCTCATCATGTGTTCAGGACCCCCAGAAGCCTATTGCTGGAATGAAGTTGACAAGCTGAAGCACTACTCCAATGCCTTATTGTGGGGCACCAAACAGAAGGTAAACCAACAGCGCAATCCTGGTGATTGTCTGGCTGCTTCTTGTCTGAAGCCCAACCTAGTGAAGTTCAGAGAGGAGTCTCACCAGCCTAAAAGATCAGGAACTTTCTGCCCCAGCACTTCTCAAAGACCAGAAACTAAGTTGTCAAGTGTCTCTTTTCTACAGTGGTGGCTGCTAAAGGATTAACAAGCGGGAAGGATGACCAGCGTGGTGGGAAACCAGCCCAGGTGAGGAATGGTTGTAGGAACTGGAACTCCAGTCAGGGAGAAGATTCATCAATCTACAAACACCCACTGGACCTAGAATCAGGAAGACCTGAATTTAAAACTGGCCTGAGATACTTACTAGCTGTAGGACTTTGGACAAGTCATTTGATCTCTGTCTGCCTCAGTTTCCTCATCTGTGAAATGGGAATAATAATAGCACCTACCTCCCAGGGTTGTTGTGAGAATCAAAGAAGGTACTATTTTTAAAGCAATTAAATGGGGGCAGCTAGGTGGTGCAGTGGATAAAGTACCAGCCCTGGATTCAGGAGAACCTGAGTTCAAATGCAGCCTCAGACACTTGACACTTACTACCTGTGTGACTCTGGACAAGTCACTTAACCCTCCTTGCCCCACAAAAAAGAAGAAAAAAGCAATTAAATGTTTATTTCCTTCATACCTACCTACCTACCTACCTATTTCATGCCAGGCACTACAGAAGGCACTGGAGATACAAAGGTAAAGAATAAAACAGGGGGCAGCAAGGTGTCACAGTGGATAGAGAGCCAGCCCTGGAGTCAGGAGGACCTGAGTTCAAATCCAGTCTCAGACACTTGACACTAGCTATGTGATCTTGGGCAAGTCACTTAACCCTAACTGCCTTGCAAAACCAAAATAACTATAATTGGGAAATATTTGAAAAAATAAAATAGAAATTCATGTATTAAAAGGATAAAAAAGAATAAAACAATGATCCTACCCTCCAAGAGCTAATACTAGAAAGAGTAAGACAAGCAGTAATGGGAATACTGGCCAGTAAGTATCCAGTCCTTAGAGCACACTCAGATTTATCCTTCCTGGTTCAGCACATGGTCTTTGCTGGACAGTCCTCCCCTCCCCATTACACATACATAAATATATACAGAATAAATATTAATAAATACCAGGTAATTGGGGAGGGAGCCCTAGCAATAGGGGGAATCAATAAATATCAAATAAAAGGAGGTGCTTGAACTGATTCTTGAAGGAAGAAAGGGATTCTAAGAAACTGGGGAGGTGGGAGGTGGGGGGGAAGTGTATTCCAGGCATGGCAGATGATCAGTGCAAAGGTGTGGAGATGGTAAATGAAGCACCCTGTGTGAGGAACAACAATGACCCCAGCTTGGCCAGGTTCCACAGTTTGACTATGTAGAGAATAGGAAGGAGAGTAATGTCCACTGAGGCTAAAAAGACAGATTAGAGTCTAGCTGGGAATGATTTTATTAGCTAAACAGAGGCATTTTTATTCTATTTGATCCTAGAGGCAATAGGGAGCCACTGAAGTTGATTGAGTCACATAGACCTTCATTTAGGGACTTACATGAAATACAATCAATGTCACCATGTTTAAGAATAAATCTCTAAGAATAAAATTAATCTCCTAAGAATAAATGTCTAAAATCTTGAAGATGTTTTGAAAAGCTAGCGTGAAAAAGGAGGCTTCTTGTCCTGCTCAGCCCTAGAGCACAAAAAAGAAGTCTTGGGTATAAATCACCAATTGCCACCCAATATCAGGAAAAATTCCTTCATAATTCAAGCTCACCCAAAGTGGAATAGGCTGTATCAAGAAGTAGTGAACCCTCATCCTTGGAGAACTTTAACTGGAGGCTGAATGAAAACTTGGGGATGTTCTAAGTTGAAAGGGTTCCATTCCAGGTATGAATTAGTATTGCCCACCTCCAAGATGCTATGATTCTGGATTTCTCTTCAAGAATAGATTCTCTTAGGGAGCAGCTAGGTGGCACAGTGAATAAAGCACTGGACCTGGATTCAGGAGGAACTGAGTTCAAATTCAGCCTCAGACACTTGACACTTACTAGTTGTGTGACCCTGGGCAAGTCACTTAACCCTCATTGCTCCCCTCCCCCCCCCCATATAGTAGTAGTAGGCTTCCGCCAGTCTCGGACGACCATGGATCAGCACCTTGAAGAGCCACAGGCCACAGTGTGGTTGTGCAGTCTGACACGGGAGCTGCAGCTCCTGCCACGACAGGGACATCGGAAAACTGCGCTCTCTGTTGCCCCCTCTCCCCACACACAAAAGAATAGGTTCTCTTCAAGACTGGCAGAAGCTTACTGGGCCCACAACCCAGAATTTGAGGGATTGAAGCCGTCTTCTGCTAAGCAAGGTTTTTAGAGAGGAAGTGTAATACAGTAGGTAAATCAAACTCTGGACTTTGAGTCAGAAAGACACAAGTTCAAATCCCATCTCAAACATTCAAGCAAAGCACTGTTTCCTTATCTCTAAAATAAGAGGATTGGACTTAGTGACCTCTGTGGCCCCTTCCAGCTGTGGGGGCCAGTGATCCAATGAATTCAATTTAGCAAGCATTGATTAAGCTCATGCTATGGAACAAGCCCTGCCCAAAATATTGGGAATACAAAGACAGAAAGGAAATAGTCCCTACCCTCAAGAAGTTTACATTCTACTTGGGAGGAGTGAGAGGTTATAACATGTATGAAGATAAGTAGATATGATGTAATTTGATTGGGGGGGAGGGAGGGAGAGAGAGACAGAGACAGAGAGACAGACATTGAGAGAGGGAGGAAGAGGGAGAGAAGGAACTAACAACTGGAGGGGGAAGAGGAGAAGATGGGGGCAAGTCTCACAAAGGAGGCAGCTGCTGAGCTTAACCTTGAAGAAAGATAAGGATTAGAAGAGGCAATGATAAGAAGGAAGAGCATTTTAGGCATCAAGACCAGCCTGGAGACACAGCCAGAGACACAGAGATGGGAGATGGAAAACCAAGTGTGGGGGACTTCTGATAGCTCAGTTTGACTAAAAAAGAGTGTGTGAATGGGGAGTACAAGAAAATAAATCTAGAAAGGTAGATGGGAACTAGATTGTGAAGGACTTTAAATGCTAATCTGAGGAGCCCATGGAGCCCCTGAAGGGAGTGGCATGGTAACTTTGGCCCAATTATTTTGACAGTCATGTAGAAGCCCATAAGTTTGATGATCTAGAGTTGGAAAAGACTTCCAAAGCCATCTAGTTCAACACTCTCATTTTTATAAATGAGGAAACTGAGGAAGAGTTGGGATTTAAGTCCAGGTCCTCTGATTCTCAGTCCAAGGTTCTTTCCAATGTATCGTGAAGACAGAAGCTGGAACCAGAGAGCCCAACTAGGGGAAGACTAATCGAATATTCTGGGCAAGAATTGAGAAAGGCCTGAACCAGCATGGGGGCCATGTGACTGAAGGGAGGAGGATAGATATGAGAGATGCTTTGGAGGCAGGATCAGGGATGTGCTGGAGCCAGCCCATGCCAGCTCGTGAGAGCCGATTGTTAAAATTCAGTGTGAGCATTTACACCTCAGAAACTGGCAAATGCTACAAATCAGGGCTTGGTTTGTTAATTGTGTAGATTTAAGAGAGTGATAGAGAAAATGTTAATAATGCAGGTTAAACTGAAAAGTGTGTCCTGCATATATTAGGGGTAGGGAATGAGAGGAAGAGGGAAGCCAATTGTTAAACATTTACCAGAACCCCTCTGGGTAGACTAGACAAGAGTCTGCCACGAATGGGGTTTGGAGGGTGAGGAAGAGTGAGGTGTTAAAGATGACCAACAGCCTCTTTCCCTTGGTGTACTACAGCCCCACCACACTTATTCTACTCACTGTTCCTGGGTCTTGTCCCCCCACCCCACCCCTTCTCCACAGCTCCATGCTTTTGTGCATGCTATCCTCCATGCCTCTATCTCCTCCCTCCAAATTTGCCTCTTGACACCCTTCTGCTCCTACTATGCCACCTCCCCATGTAGCTCCTCCTCATTCCTTCCTCCCAGCTAGAAGTGACCTTGCACCACCCAGGCCCCTCTATCCAGCATCTGTGAACATTTTTCTAACTTGTATCTAGTTATTTCACGTCCATGTCTTAACCCTCTCATTAGGTGGTTAAGTATAGGACTGAGCATGGTGCTCTGCAAACAGTCGGCACTTAATAAATGTTTGTTGAATTGAATTCATTTCTCTGACAGATTCATCAGTTTATCACTTCTCTCCTGGACTATGGTGATAAGCTCTTAACTGGTCTAGTCTCTCCCTTCTCCAGTCCAGTCTCCACATAGCTGCCTAAGAGATAGGTGAGAGGAAGAAAGCTCCTGGACTTTGCTTCCTCGGCTCTTGCCACAGTGCCTGGTACACAGTAGGGGCTTGCTAAATACTTATTGATCGATTGCTAGATGAATCAGTAGTACTAAACAATGTTCTGACCCTGTCTTCTGAATAAAGTTCATTGCCTCCCTATCAGCTCAAGTTCAACGGGGAAGCCCTCTGTTTGGCATTTAAAACCCTGCACCACCTGGTTCTGGCCGACCTTTCCAGGTTTATTCCATATTTCTCCCTTTTGCACATTCTTCCATCCAGCCAAACTGACCTCCCCATTTTCCACCCATGCTATTCTCTCTGCCTCTGTGTCTCTGCCCTGACTGTCCCCTCTCCCTCACCTCAGCCTTTTATTCCAACAAATTCCTTCAGGGCAGAAACTTTCATTCTGTCTTTATATCTACACCTAGCCCAGGGTCTGACACCCAGCAGGCACTTAATAAATGTTTCTTGATTGATCGTCTCCTGAAATGGATCATCAGCCCCTTGAGAACAGCAACTGTTTTGTCTTTGTTCTTATACCCCTAGAACCTAGCCCAACACCATAGTATTGCACAGGCTTTTAAAATGCTTGTAGATTGACCTTTGAGAGGAAGAACATTCGGAAAAGACAGCTTTAGGACAGTTATTTCTCTCTTCAACTTTTCAACACCCATCCTACAGTTTCTAAGCGTGTGTGTGTGTGTGTGTGTGTGTGTGTGTGTGTGTGTGTGTGTGTGTGTGTTGGGTGGGGGCGGGGAGGCGCTATTTTGTTTCCTCTAAGGAGGAATTTCCAGGCACTTTGCTAGGAGCTGGTTTCAACAGCTTGGGTACAGGGCTGGGGGTTGGGGGAAGTCGGAGGGGGGCAGGCATGCCTTGGTCCTGGTTGACCCCACGCTTCACACACCGTATCAAGATGGATGAGAAGTCCGGGGTTTTCCTCTCCAAGCTAAAGAAGCCAGTATTCTGGATCTTAGCACTGTCATCCATCAACTTGATGGAAGTTCAGAAAAAATTAAGTCCCCCACCTAAACATATCACTGCTCTCTTTTGTCTGCCTTCAAGGGGGAGAGGGCGGGGTGGAGGGTGGTTTGGGGGGCCCCGAGGAGGGGGAATGGAAAAAAGGAGGGAGGAGAGAAGGAAGGGGGAAGGTGGGAGGCAATTGTTGTCCAATTCCCCCTTCACACATCTGCCTTGTAGATAGGGACCCGAGCTGCATACTGATTTCCATTCAACAGCTGCTGTCAACAGTGACATTTCCAATCTCTTTTTGCTTTTGTCACATTAGTGGGAAGTGACCGGCGGTGTTTGTGGCCTCTCTGGAGTCCCACAAGAGTCAGCTTATTCAGTACAGTGGCAAGCTGCCAAGTACAACTCGTTCTGAAACACAGCGGCTCTGAGAGCTGGGATTATCAACCTCAACCCAATAGCAGCTTAGCAGGAGGCAGGGTAGACTGTTGATTAGGGACAGCATCTGCTGGGGACAAGGCTCCTCTGCTGGTCGGCTTTGCTTTGTCCCTCCTGCCTTGGGCTGGGGCTATTCAGGGCTCCCTTGATCAACCTCTTCCGCCTGAACCCCTCACCCTGAGTCACACCAGATGTGGTTCAACGGCTGCCACAGACATCAGACTAACACAAACCCAGAGATAGGCAATGCCCGTGGCTACTTCCCATTCTGAGTTCTTGCTCCTCCAATCTGGTCCTAGCGGAGAGTCCAAACACTGTTTACAATGGACACAAGGTTCTAGTAGCAGCCGGTCAGCCAAAGCCCCTGATTTATTATTTATTTGTTTGCTGAATTCTTAGCAATGGTTTATTATTAATGAGACAGATATTTAAGGCAGTGGTACAGAAGAGTGGCTAGAGGGCCAACCTGAGAATCAGCAAGACCTGAGTTCAAATCTAGCCTCAGGCACTTACTAGCTGTGTGACCCTGAGCAAGTCCCTTAACTTCCCAGAGCCCTAGGAAGCTCCTCTCCAAGGCTGCACATTACAAGTGAATTGCCAAGCTACATAAATGGAGGATGTTTCCACACCAAGAGTCCTCCCACTCCAGTGAAATCACAAGTCCGGGTCAAATGTCTATCTCTATAATATTTATATCTCTAGCTTCTACACACACACACAATGGACAGTATGCTGGACCTGAGGTGAGGAAAACTTGGATTCCAATACCTCCTCTGACATACCTTGGCTCTGTGACCCTGGGCAAGTCACTTCTGTCAAACTCAAATAGAAACAGGAGCCACTGAAGCAGATATAAAATACTCACAGGCTGCATATTGACTTAGAAAACCACATATTAACATTAGCTATGTTATAATGTATTTTTTTTGTTTTCTTAAATATTTCCCAATTCTATTTTAATCTGGGTCTATTAGCACTTGGGACCAGGCAGCCACCGGCATAGATTTTGCCACCTCTGCTGCAGGGAATGCTCTATGATCATAAATTACAAGTGAGTTTCCACTATCCATCAGGGCAGAAAGTTTCCACACCTAGAATACCCCCTCTCCAATGAAACAAGAGGGTTATATCAAATAGAGATACCTCTCTTATTTATATCTTGTTCAGTCCTATCTAATTCTTTGTGCCCTCATTTGGGGTTTTCTTGGCAAAGATACTAGAGTGGTTCGCCATTTCCTTCTTCAGCTCATTTTACAAATGAGGAAACCAAGGTAAACAGGGTGAAGTGACTTGCCCAGGGTCACAGAGCTAGTAGGTGTCTGAGGTCAGATTTGATCTCCAGTCTTCCTGAATCCAGGCCAGACACTCTATCCTCTACCTCTACCTCTAAATATCTATGCCTGTGTCTATATTACCAAAGAGACAGAGTGGTATAGTGGATGGAAAGCTGGCCCTGATGTCAAGAAAACTTAGCCTCAAATCCTACCCCTGATACATTCAGGCTGTGTGATCCTAGGCAAGTCACTTAACCTCTTGGTGCCCTCAAGAACTAAACTATAAATTGTAGAGCTGTTGCTGATCTGAACTGGTAGGGGGACTTTTCTCACTGGGACTTCCCTACACTGATGAAATTAGTGAGACCGTCCAAAAAAAAGAAAGAAAGGAAGAAAAGAAGCATGAGCATGCATTCCTTGGGGGGGCACCCCTGCAGCCTACACAGTGGGTCCTCTGGACAAGGCTACCCCAAGTTCAAGGTCCTCTGTGGGTCTACATCTGCTCACAACCCCATGCTGATATGTTTCCTTTTTCTAGTTAGCTTTGAACAGTTAGTTCAAAGCAAAGGAATTTAATGAAATAGCTTAGTAAGAAAATTTTCTCCATAAATTTGGGGAAGAGCATTCCACAAATAAACATTGTCAGTGGGGAAAGTGGGCATGCACATGGAACATGTGTGTAGAAGGAACATACGCGAACAGGGCATACATGTGGAAGGGCACACGTATAGCCAAGACACATTCATGGAAGGGCATAGACATATGCCAAGGCATTATGTGTGTAGGGCTACTGAGGTCTTGTGGTGATGTCATTCCTCTGCTCCTTTGCAGGTTGGTCCCTGCTCATCTGGTGTGCCCACTGCTTCATGGTCTCTGCTGGTCCTGCGGTCCCTGCTGTTCACTTCCACACCTAGCATGCTGGGACTAGAATAAGGAAGTCTCATCTTCCTGAGTTCAAATCTGGCTTCAGATACTTACTAGCTGTGTGACCCTGGGCAAGTCACTTCACCCTGTTTGAGCTAGAGAAGGAAATGGCAAAGCACTCCATTTTCTTTGCCAAGAAAACCCCAAGTGGGGTCACAATGAGTCTGACACAACTGAAAAACAATTGAACAACAAATTTTATATCACACAAAGAAATTCATATACATTATCTCCTTTCATTCTCATGACACTATTGAGGTAGGTTTTGCAGACATGAGTATATCCACCTTAGAAATGAAGAAACAGGGGCAGCTAGGTGGCACAGTGGATAGAGCACCGGCCCTGGATTCAGGAGGTCCTGAGTTCAAATCTGGCCTCAGACCCTTGACACTTACTTACTAGCTGTGTGACCCTGGGCAAGTTGCTTAACCCCAATTGCCTCACCAAAAACAACAACAACAACAAAAAAGAAATGAAGAAACAGGGGCAGCTAGGTGGTGCAGTGGATAAAACACTGGCCCTGGATTCAGAAGGACCTGAGTTCAAATCCAGCCTCGGACACTTGACACTTACTAGCTGTATGACCCTGGGAAAGTCACTTACCCCTCATTGCCCCACAAAAAAAAGAAAAAGAAAAAAAGAAATGAAGAAACAGGGGCTTCTAGAGGTCAAGAGACCTGGTCACATTCACATAGCTATACTACCTTGCTATTATCAAGTCCCTTGGATTCAATTATCTTTTTGCAGATGAGACTCAGATCTATTTAGCCAGCCCCAGCCACTCTACCAATCTCCAGTCTCAAGCAGAACCAGCTTCCTATTGGCATGTCCAACTAGATGTCCTATAGACATCTTAAACTCAACATATCCAAAACAGATCTTTCCCCCCAAAACCCTTCCCTCTTCCCAACTTCTCAATTGCTTTCGATCCTCTCAGATAGCATCCTCCCAGTCACCCAGACTTGCAACCTTGATGTTATCCTTGACTCACCCTACATATCCAGTCTGTTGCCAAGGCCTGTTGTTTCTACCCTCTTAACATTTCTCATATTGAGCCCTTTCTCTCCATGCACACAGCTGCCACCTTGGTGCAGGCCCTCATCACCTCATATCTAGACTATTGTAATAACCTACTGGAGGGTCTCCCTGCTTCAAGTCTCTTCCCCACTCCAGTTCATCTTCCATCCAGCTGGCAAATTAATCTTCCTAAAGCACAGGTCTGAGCTTTAGGAAGCGAGCATGCGCACACGCACACACGCGCGCGCACACACACACACACACACACACGCATGCACGTACACACACTTACACACACACACACACACACACACACACACACACCCTTTCAGTAAACTCCAGTGGCTCCATCCAGGATCAAATCTAAAATCGTCTGTTTGGTTTTTAAAGCTTTTCATAATCTGACCTCCTCTTGCCTTTGTAGTCTTCTCACCCCTTACCCCTCTCTATGTATTCTTCAGTCCAGCAGTACTAGCTTCCTTGTTTGTTGTTCCTTGATCAAAACACTCCACGTCTCATCTCCATGTCGTTGCACTCCCTCCTTTCCTCTACTTCCTGGCTTTCTTCAAAATTCAGCCCCAGTCCCACCTTCTGCAAGAAGAGTTAGCTTCGTCCTCATGGTCCCTTCACTGGAGATTATCTCCCAGTATTATCATACTGTACATACTTGGGTGCATGTTGTCTCTCCCATTAGATTGTCAGCTCCCTCGAGAGCAGGGACTACTTTTGCCTCCCTTTGTATCCCCCATGCTTCACACAGGGCCTGGCACACGCTAGGCACTTAATAAAGGCTTGTTGACTTGATAGCTAGTGCAGAGTTGAGCTGGGTCTCATGCCACAGGCTTTCTTTCTGACTTCCACTCTTCTGTTATATCACAGAACAGAAGAAAGCAAACACAACGCCTGAGCATCATTCTCTGGTGGGTTATTATGCCACTGAACAGTCACTGAAAAGGTTCTCTGCCTTTGGGGTTCACTAGATGACTATGCTGGGCCGTCTGCCCATGGATATTCCATTCGCCCGTTGTCATATAGCAACACTGGCCGTGGTCTGAGATGTCAACACCTCCTGTAGGTGAATCTTGATTCAGGGGAAAGAGGCTCCATGAGCAAGAAATGATGACACCCACTTCCACAGCTTTTCGGAGAGAAGGGGGGTGGCAATTAAGTGGTGTGATCATTTGACCTTGCTGGCAAGGCTGAGGCGTGACTGATCTGTCACTGGGCTCGGGTCTCTGGGCAAGGGAAGAGAGAACAAAACAAAGAGAAAGGAAGTGGGGAGGGGAGGGGAGACAGGGGTGGGGGGGTGGGGAATGAGGGAACGGGACTGACTGAGTGGGAGAATCTGTGTGAAACTGCGACTGTGTCTGTAATTGGGCCATGATGGTGACTCTTTTTTTAGGCAAATTGTTCTTGTTGGAGATGTCTTCATTTATTTCTTGAGAGACAGTCGGGTGTAGTAGAGAATGTAATGGCTTGGAATTCAGGAGATGCTTGATTTCAAGCCCAACTCCTACACTGTGGGAATCTGGGTGAGCCAATCAATCAGTAAGCATTTGTTATGTATCTGTTCTGTGCTGGGGAGGCGGAGACTTTTAAAAAATGAGCAATTCCTGCCTTCATGGAGCTTGGTATTTGATAGCGGAAGATGTAGCATCAACTGATTGATCAATCAATCAATCAGGCACGTTTTTAAGTAGCCACAGGGGTGCCTCACACTGTGCAGTGGAAATTTGTGGGAGGGGCAGAGAGAGGCACTAGGGGCAGCCCTTGGACAGGATCAGACAAAGAGGTTGGGCTTGAGCTAAGCTTTGAAAGAAACCAGGGGTGGGTGCTCCCTGATAGAGATTAGAAATGAGGGTCCCCCGGGAGTGGGTACAACCTGGGTACAGGTGAGGGTACTTGCCTGTGCAGAGGCATGGGGACTGGCTTTGGAGAGTCGTGTGGGGTAAAAGCAGCAGGAAGGGCAGGCGGCCTTTATCTCTCGTCCTGGTTCCTCATCTCTAAAATCAACTGGCACTGCCCACCTGGCAGCACTATCGTAAAGGAAAGCATGTTACCAACCTTACATGGTGAGTAAAACAACAACTGCTGCTATTTCTCACTGGGCTCCCATGCGCCCAGGCAGCACTAGGCTAGGCCCTGTGGCGGACACAAAGCAGCCACACACTTATTCTTACACTCAAGGACATTACAGTTTAGTTGGGAAATAAGATATCCATATGACAAATTCAAGAACAGTACAAGACAATAGCATGAGATGCCAGAAGGCAGGATGTGCTCAGTGCCAGATGAATGGTACAGATGATCAGTGCTGTTGGGGATGAGGAGGGGGAAGAGAGAGGGGGGAGGAAGGAGAGGAGGGGAGAGAAGGGGGAGAGAGAGGGAAAGAGAATAAAAGGAAGGAGTGAGGAGGAGAGGAAAGATAGAGGAAGGGGAGGAGGGGAGAAAGAGAAGGAGAGAGAGAAAGAAGGAGAAAGAAGGAGAGAGCGAAGGAAGGATAAAGAGGAGAGATAGAAAGGGAAGAGGAGAGAAAGAGGAAGGAGAGAGGAAGGCAGGAGAGAGAGAACAAAAGGAGAGGGTGAGAGGAAAAAAGAGGAAGGGGAGGAGGGGAGAAAGAGAGAGAAGGAGGAAAAGGGAGGGAGGGAAGGAAAGAGAGAAAAGAGAGACTAGGAGAGAGAGAAATAAGAAGGGGGATGGGAAAGAAAGATGTGGAGGGGGAATCAGAGAGGATCCTCTGATCAGGTGGGACCCTGAGCTGAATTGCTAGGATTTTGCAAAGCCAGTGGAGGAATCTCAGAGGCTCATCCACTCCAACCCCTTCATTTTACAGAGGAGGAAACTGAGGCCCAGGGAGGCAAAGAGACTTGCCAAAATTCACTTAGGTAGTAAATAGCAGATTGAGATTTGAACCCAGATTCTGCTCTGTGTTCTTTCCATACTATCCTGCTTTGGCCACACTGTCCTGTAGAGCTCAGTAGCAGAAATTCTATCTATCCTCAGAGAACCAGCCTAGTTAAACTTGGAAAAACTCATCCCTAGATTGCCCTCAGGGCTATGAATTTCTCTGGACTCAAACAATTCTCCAAGACCTTCTAAAAAGTAATGGAGGATTCGGGAGCTGCCTTAGGTGGAAAGTGTACACACCCAGATGAAATCACAGGTCATTGACGTATTAAAGTCAGTCAGGGATGAGGGAGCTTTCTCTACTGAGAGCCACTGACCCATCGAAAAAATCAATCAAGGGGCACACTGAAGGAAAAAGCAACAGAAATTTAGCTGTTTTTGACAAAGAGAAATAAACAGCTAGGTTCCGATTAGAGAAAAGAATGAATCCCATGAAATGGTCACATCATTCAAATCGATATTGTGTATTTCCATTGGGCTGGAGCCAATGCCTGTATTTTACATCATTTTAATTTCCAATAATGCGAATTCAAATTCATTAAACCACTTTAAGGGGATTCATTATTTGCACTGATCTGGACCTAGCTGTAACAAGTCAAATTTTCATGCTTTCTAAACTTAAGAATAAATCACATAGGGGCAGCTAGATGGTGTAGTGGATAGAGCACCGGCCCTGGATTCAGGAGTACCTGAGTTCAAATATGGCCTCAGACACTTAACACTTACTAGCTGTGTGACCCTGGGCAAGTCACTTAACCCCAATTGCCTCGCCAAAAAAAAAAGAAAAGAAAAGAAAAAAAAAAGAATAAATCACATAGAATTGTATTCAGCAAATATTTCTTACTTGAAGGAGTGTGATTTTGAGAGTATGTGTAGTCCCTCCACCAATGCAGATGGCAACGTATCTACTATTTTGGAACTAGGCTTGACAATTGTATGGCTGAAAAATTCATTACCCTGCAGGCAAATGTTTCCTAACATAGCCCTTGGAGCTTGAGACCTTGGCTCTAGGTCTAGAGGGGACGTCAGAGGCCACCTAGTTTTACCCCCTCATTCTACAGTGGAGGACACTGAACCCTAGAAGGGCTGAGTTGCCCAAGGTCACACAGATTGTAAGAGGCAGAAGCGGCATTTGGACCCAGGTCCGCTGCTTCAGAAACAGTGCCCTTTTCACCACACTGAAACTGTCATAGCCTGTCACTTTGCCTGGAACTTCCAGGATCGTAGATTTCATAACAGAAGAGCATCCAGTCCAAGGCCCTCAATAGACAGGTAAGGAAACTGAGGCCCAAAGAGGTTATATGATTTTTCCCAAGGTCACCTAGGAAGTAAGCAGCAGAGCCCAGATTCAAACCCACAGTTTCTGATTTGAAATCCAGCAGTCCAGTTTCCACTATGCCATACTGCTCGTCTACTCGATTAATGTCTGTTGACTTCATCACTGGCTTTCTCCCCACCCTATTTGTGGCTTGTAGCATAGCAGAAATGAAGAAAAAGCTTTTCCTGGTCAAACACTTAGCTATTTTTCTAGCTAAGGGATGTCTTCCAGCTAGTGAGATGCAAGAAAGAAAAGGTAGTGCTTTTTGTGTTCGTCTGAAAAGATAGGGCTATTCATCCCCAGGAAGCGAGGGAATAAAGGTGAGGCTAGCTGATAGAAAAGCCGGGGGGGGGGGTGATGGAGAGGGGCTCAGCTCCTTCTGCATATGGCCTTCAATGGAGCTGCATTCTTTTTGTGAAATACTATTAATTTCCAGGGTGACATTTGGGAAGCAATGCAGCAATAGCAGCCCACACCCAGCTGGGTCCTGCCTTCCAGAAAGCAAACCTCACTTCCCTGAAAGAGCACTGGTTCTATAGTTAGAGCATCTGGGCTCAGATGGTGCCTCTGGACACGTACCAGCTGCGTGAGGTTGGGCACGGCCTTTCACCTCCCTGGGCCTCATTTTCCTCCTCTGTAAAATAAGAGAGTTGGATTAACTGGCTCCTGAGGTAGCCTGATACCATAAAAAGAAGGCACTGTATCATTTGCTCACTGTATGGTGGGCTACTTTAGCTACTAGTCCAGTGGTCCCATCACACTTGACATATTGTAGAAAATCCCCTCTAAGAACATGTGCAACCCCAAACTACCAAGATATATAATTTCAGCTGTTCCAAGGATGCTGCTAGGATGTCAATGGGAAGCCCCAAACCCTTAGGGCCCTTTGAGGCTCACAAAGGAAGTGGGGGATGCTGGGGGAGAGGGAAGGAAGATACCAAGACCAAAGCATTCTCTCCCCACCCTTCTCTACAGCAAGTAATTTCCTCTCAGGAGTTTTGCTAGAGGCTTCCACCACTAAGCTGCTAGATGCACATATCCCTGAGTTCTAAACTGGTTTGCTATTTTATAAATGACCCATGAGGTGTGATCAAATTTCTTCAACCAATCTAAACACATTCCCTGTGCAACATCGCTTCAATTCATCCACTATCTTTTAAGGACTTCTAAATTACTCAAGAACTTTTTGCATCTTTGTTGCTACCTTTTTTTAAGTGAGGCAATTGGGGTTAAGTGACTTGCCCAGGGTCACACAGCCAGTACGTGTTAAGTGTCTGAGGCCAGATTTGAACTCAGGTCCTCCTGACTCCAGGGCCGGTGCTCTATCCACTGTGCCACCTAGCCGCCCCTACTTTTTGCACCTTTATAAAGCCTTTGCTTGGTTAATTGATTCAATAGAGTTGTTTGGGCTGTGTTCATGACTACTCAGTTCATTGGTTGACTCAGTGGAAGTGTTCTCATCTGAAATAGACATCTTCTTGGTCATTGTTTGTCCTTCATTCTCTAAGAGGACCATGATATGGGGAAGTAATGTCATTACTTGCAGTGAATTAGATTTAAGTGAAGGAGGGCTGTGCAAAGTCACCAGCCACACTCTCTCCTCCAAAGCCATCTGGGTCCAGTGGCAAGATATATATCAAGATGACTGGAGGTGGTCCTGGATATTTGGGGCAATCAGAGTTAAGTGACTTGCCCAGGGTCACACAACTACTAAGTGTCAAGTGTCTGAGGCCAGATTTGAACTCAGGTCCTCCTGACTCCAGGGCCAGTGCTCTATTCACTGATCCACCTAGCTACCCCATCTTCTTAGTCACTTTGAGTGGGATGCAGTGATTTGATTGATTGACTCAATTACTCCCACCCCACACTAGGATCAAGGAAGGGAAGGGATCATTGTTTGGAGTGGATGGGAAGATGATAACTCATTAATGGACAAAATCAGAGCTGCTCAATTTTTATATTACTTCTGTCTTCTCTACCATGGATAATAGCCATTGGACTAAGAAAGCTAGAACAGGGCAGCTAGATGGCGCAGTGGATAGAGCACCGGCCCTGGAGTCAGGAGTACCTGAGTTCAAATCCGGCCTCAGACACTTAACACTTATTAGCTGTGTGACCCTGGGCAAGTCACTTAACCCCAGTTGCCTCACTAAAAAAAAAAGAAAGCTAGAACAAAAAATGGCTAATAGGAATTTGCTACTCAGCATAAAGACATGGGTGATAGTTGGCGCTGATGAATGAAAGTATCTTGGCCAGATGAACTACATCCTTGGGTACTGGAAGAATGGGCCGTTATCAGTGATATTTGAAAGAAATCTGAGATTTTCTTTTTTGTATCAGTCTATGGAGAATGAAAGAAGCATCAGAGGATTTCCCTAGTTTTCAAAGAAGAGAAGATAATAGAATTTATCAAAACTAGAGGTCTGTGAGCTTGATTTCCATGCTTGTGCAAATTCTATAGCAGATCAGGAAAGAGATGGTTTGTGCATAGCTAGAAAGAGAAGAGGTGATTACAAAGAGTCAATATGGCATCATCAAGAACAGCTCATGCCAGGCTCATATTACTTCCTTTTTTGACAGGATTGTTTAAACCAAGAGATCAGGAAAATGCTGTTTAGGTGACCTAGGCTTTAGCTAAGCATTTGATAGATCATCCTATGTCATGTCTGTGGAAAAGATAGAGACACAGGCTAAACATTAGATGGTATTGGAAAATAAATATGGAACTGGTTGAATGGCTGGACCCAAAGAATAATCCTTTGGGGGTGGGGGGCAATGAGGGTTAAGTGACTTGCCCAGGGTCACACAGCTAGTAAGCGTCAAGTGTTTGAGGCCAGATTTGAACTCAGGTCCTCCTGAATCCAGGGCCAGTGCTTTATTCACTGTGCCACCTAGCTGCCCCACCCCAAAGAATAATCATTAATACTTTGATCAACTTGACACAATATCTTCAATGGAATTCTCTAGGGATCTGTGCTATTTATAATATTTATCAATAACTTGAAAGGTGACATGAGATCTCTCATCCCCCACTCACTGAATCCTCTTCTCCCCAAAATATTTTGTATTTCTACATATGTTTTATATTTATTTGTGTATCTATGTCTTCCTACATGGGATATATGCTCTTGGAGGACAGGAATAGTTTTACTTTTGTGAATGAAATTCACCAAATTTGTGAATGGAAATTCACCTAAACCATCATATCCCACTGGTCCTAAACCATGCTTTACATCCATCCACACCAGATATTTTGCCATCTGCCCCATTGCTAGCACGTACCATTGCCGCCTCTCCACCCCATCTCTCATTCTGGGGCACAGTAATCAAATCAACACTACCATTACTCCATAAAGGATAGCCCAGTTATTTCTCCCAGTTAATTCTCACCATTCCTAGATGAAAACTCCCTTCCCTGAGCTCTGCTACACTCTGTACAGTCTCCTCTCAGCCCCCATTGTAATATAGACTTCTTGAATGGAATGACTGCCTCTCTTTTGTATTATATCCCAAGCCCCTAGCACAGTGCCTGTCACATAGTAGGCTCTTAAATATTTTTATTGACCAATTAAAGGCACAGGTGGGATGCTTATGAAATTTATGCATGACAGAAAACTGGGAGTGATAGCTGGCATCTTAGATAACAGAGTCAGGATCCAAAAGTCTTTTGACAATCTAGAAAACAGGGTTGAATCTAAGAAAATGAAATTCAATGGGAATGAATTTTGAGTTTTACACTTAGATAAAAAAGAATAAATTTCATCGACACACGCTAGAGCACGCATGGCTAGACATAAGTTTGTCTGAAAAAGATTTGGGAGTTTTAGTGGACTACAAACTCGATGATGTCAACAGTTTGATTTGGTGGCCAAGAAAGATAACTCATTAGGAGGGATTCTGGGAATGGGTCTCATTAAGAAGAGCTTCTAGGAATGGTATAGTAATAGTCCTACTGTCTTCTGCCCTGTTCACACCACTTCTAACCTAGTGGGTTCAGTGCTGGGCACTTTGGTTTAGGAAGGACATTGAAAAACAGAAGAGCATCCAGAGGAGGAAAACCAGGATGGTGAAGGGGCCCTGTGTCCATTCCATATGAGGATCAGTTGAAAGAACTGGGGAAGTTTAGCCTGCAGAAGAAAAGATTCATGGGAAACCTAATAGCTGCCATCTGGGAGAAGAATGAGCCTTGTTCTGTTAGGCCCCAGAGAACAGAACCAGGAGCAATAGGAAGAAGGTACAAAGAGGGAAACTGAGGCTCCATATCAAGAAAATCTTCCCAACAATGTGAGCTGTCCAAACATGGTAAAGGCTTCCTTGGGAAGTAGGGGCTTCTCCCACTTTGGATGTTTTCAAGCATAGGCTAGACAATTACCTTTTAGGTAAAGAATAGTGGGGAATCCTTTTGTGTAAGGGTTGGACCAGTCACCTTCTAACTCACAGCTTGAAATTTCAGTGATTATCGGAGATGGTAGTTGGGTTATAGGAGATGGGTTTATGGGTGCCATTGAAATCCCCAAGAAAGAAATTTTTGAAGAGGAAGGGAAGGGAAAGGCAAAGGAGAGGGAAGGGAGAGGGAAGGGAAGGGAGGGGAGGGGAGGGGAGGGGGAAGGGAGGGAAAGAAAAGGAAACAACAGGACAAATTGGAATCACAGGAAAAGGCCACATAAAGGTTACAGGGAATGGATGATGATCCAGCAGAACAGACTAAGGAGGAGTAAAACACAGGTAGGAGAACCACAAGAGAGCAATGTCACAGAAACCCAGAGAAGAGAGGGTAACTGGGAGGAGAGGGTCATCAATAGTGTCAAAAACTGTACAGAGGTAAAGATGGATGAGGAGATGAGAAAAGTCTTTTAGCATGTAAGAGATTATTCATATAACTATCAGGTAGTGATGGCAATCAAGGCAGGTTTGGCTGCCAATCACCTATGGAACTGGGGCTCTCTCTGAGCATGTCAAGAGAACTCATTCTGCCTTTCCTCCATTTTCAGGGTTTCCCTTTCAATTCATTCCCTTTCTAGGGTATGGATTTTCTTTCAGACTCAGTTCTGCTACTAGGAAAAGAAAAATGGCTCCCCATCTCACTCATTCCCAGATTGGGGGTTCTTTGTGCTCATATACATAAAGAAATAAGTCTGGGAATCAATTTGGTCTTGAATTCTTTTGTCAGGATTGTGTAATACCCTCTCTAAGATACTCCTCTAGTTAAACATTTGCACTTACAGGTTGGGGTTTTAGAGAGTGGCTCTTTCCTTGGGATCTAGGAATATTCCTATGAATGGTAACATCTACTACTGAAGTTTGTGTGCCCCCATCAGTGTGCTTCCCATTAATAATCAGCTCTTAACAAAGGCATTTACTAAGATGGTATAGTAAGAACACTTGGTACAAAACATTACTCCCAAAATTTGGGGTATGCTGTCCTGCAAATAAATAGTGTCTGTGGAAAGTGTGGGGTTAAAACTTGAGTATAATGGGGGGTAGCTAGGTGGCGCAGTGGATAAAGTACCGGTCCTGGATTCAGGAGGACCTGAGTTCAAATCTGACCTCAGACATTTGACCCTCATTGCCCTGCCCCCCCCAAAAAAACACTTGAGTATAATGGTAGTGAGGACATATTATTAAGTGAGGCAATTGGGGTTAAATGACTTGCCCAGGGTCACACAGCTAGTAAGTGTTAAGTGTCTGAGGCCTGATTTAAACTCAGGTACTCCTGACTCCAGGGCCGGTGCTCTATCCACTGTGCCACCTAGCCACCCCTACTTTTTGCACCTTTGTAAAGCCTTTGCTTGGTTAATTGATTCATGTGTGGCAAAAAGCTTACAACTTTTGTTACTATAGAGTCTGGAAGTCCTTTCTCTCTTCATAGACTCCTTACACAGCTCCCATTTGGTGCAACATCTCAGCTGGGATGCCAGGATCTGATCCTCTCCATAATCTCACTCTCAATTTCCAGGGCTAGCTCCTTAAAGCTACTTCCTCTTTCAGGCGACTATTTCTCCGAATCTATTTGTGTCTCTATTCTTTACCGGATGCAGTTTCTTCTACTGAGGTAGCTAAGTAGCAGATAGAAGGATGGACTTAGAGTCCAACAGACTCAAGTTCGAATCCTGCCTCACACATTTATTTGCTGAGTGACTTGAGGCAAGTCTTCACTTCTGTCTACCTCAGTTCTCTCATCTGCAAAATGGGGATAATAATAGCACCTACCTCCCATGGTTGTTGTGAAAATCCAGTGAGATTATATTTGTAAAGTATTTTGAAAACCTTAAAGCACTTTATAGATGTGGTGGTTATTGATAATGATGCTGTTGTTGTTCTTTGTCCAGTAGCTTCAATGACACAGATTACAGGAAGTGAAGTGAAGGGAAAATTCTCCCTCCCCTTAATGTCTTCTGCTACTGCCTCTAACCCTCCAACCTGAGCTCCTCTACTACTGAATGCCTTGCTTCTTTTAAATATAGTCCCAAGGACTGTATTTAAATATTTTTTAAGTATGTGATATCTCATGCCTTCATCCAATGGTCAAGTTCCCATAATTCTCTCTGGTTGATTAAGGAATGGCTTTGCCCCATTGCTGTCATGTAGGAAAGCTGCCCGATACTTCTTTTACACTTTATGATTACATTCTTGGCCTTCTATAACAACATCAGTGGAGATGTAGAGGGAAATTCCCTAATACTTGTAAAAGTCCAGCATAGGTTCCCCCATTTTGCTCTTGCTCAATAATAACTTCAAGCCTCCAGACTTGCTCAGCTAGACAAGATATCTGTCTCCTTCGGGGAAAAAAGAATCTGCTGCCCCCACCCCACCTCTCAGTCTACATCTGTAAGCAGTAAGTGAAATGCAACACATAGTTCAGGATTTCTGTTGGCCAACAGGGTGTGACCATATGTTAAAAACTGAGGAATATGCATAAGAATTTAGGGAAAAGAATAATGCTTCCAAATTCCTGGCTACCCTTTATTTATTTATGCATTTATTTATTTATTTTTGAGTGGGTTTTTTGTTTTGTTTTGTTTTGTTTTGTTTTGTTTTGTTTTGGTGAAGCAGTTGGGGTTAAGTGACTTGCCCAGGGTCACACAGCTAGTAAGTGTCAAGTGTCTGAGGCTGGATTTGAACTCAGGTCCTCCTGAATCCAGGACCGGTGCTTTATCCACTGCACCACCTAGTTGCCCCCTACCCCCCTTTTTTAAACAGACAAAACAGGATAATGGGGAGCAGAAAGTGAAAGGATTTACTAGAGGCAGAGAAACTTTATTTTCCCTGGAGTAAAGATGGAGAACAGAGGAAGGATATTGTCACTGTCTCTCTTCCCTGTTGATGCTTGATCAGCAATGAACATTTTGCCTAGTTCATAGTTTGAGCTCAAATCACTGCCCATCGCTCTACCTCAGGAATCCACACATCTGTTCATTCTGTATCAACCTCTGGAAGCTCACTAAGGCTTCTCTCTGGCATCTTCTTCCTGTGACTCACTTGCGCTGGCCTCCTGCTTCTGGAATCTACTTGTTTGCAATGGTTTCTTGCTTCACCTCACCCCTTCCAAGGTCAGAGTCAGTGGCATTGTAGATAGTCTATCCCCAGGTCAAGGAACTTGGGGTATGCTAGGTAGAAGAGATCCACCATCAGGAAATTCCCTAACTCCCCTGATCCATAGCCAAGCCTCTGTGGGTGGGGTCCCAAAAGACAGAGCTACACTGCTTACCTCCGAGAGTACAGTAGCCTTGAAGAGAACTGTTTCAGTTAAATGGTGAGGTTGAAAACAAGATTTCCTTTACTTTTTAATTATTTTTTTTCAATGAACAAGCATTGACCCTCTCTATCTCTCAAATCCCTTCCCCATACTAAAGAAAAAGCAAAGCAAAGCCCCTGAAACAAAAAAATGCACAGTTACAGAAAACAAATCCCCACATTGGTCACTTTGAATTGTATGTCTCATTCTGCATATTGAGTCCATCACCTCTCTGTCAGGAGGTGACCATATTCTTCATCACTGGTCCTTTGGATCGTATTTGGTCAATGCATTGAACAGGGTTCTTTAGTTATTCAAAATTGGCTTTATGAAATTATTATTGTTGTGGAAATAGTTTTCCTGGTTTTGCTTCCTTCTCTCTGCATTGGTTCATACAAATGGAAGCCAGGTTTTAAGAGGTTAAGAGGTGACTAGGAGTCAAGGAAAGGTAGGCATTGAGTGGGGACTGTGAAAGGAAAAAGAGACATAAGATGATATTGTGAGGGGATGGTAGGGTCAAGTACAGATTTGTTTAAGGATGGGGTAGACCTGGACATGTTTGTATATAATAATAGCTAACATTTCTATCTAGTGCTTACTATGTGCCAGGCTCTTTATAATTGTTACTTCATTTGATCTTCAAAACAACCCTAGGTGGGGCAGCTAAGTGGTACAATGGATAAAGCACTGGCCCTGGATTCAGGAGGACCTGAGTTCAAATCTGGCCTCAGACATATGACACTTACTGGCTGTGTGATCTTAGGCAAGTCACTTAACCCTCAGTGCCCCACAAAAAAACCCCTAGGAGACAGATGCTATTATTATCCCTGTTTCACAGATGAGGAAACTGAGGCAAAGTGACCTGCAAAGTGACTTAGCTACTCTAAGCCTGGATTTGAACTCAGGTCTTCCTGACTCCAGGCCCAGTGCTCTGTGCACTGTGCACTGTGCACCTAGCTGACCATAGTAACAGGGAAGGAGCTAGTTGATAAAGAGAGATTAGAGATGGGGGGACAGGGTAGAGGGGAGGGAGGAATGATCAAAGGGAAGAGAGAAGAGGAAATGGGATCAAGAGGTAGGGAATTAATAGGGAGAGGGGAAAACTCTTTGTCAGAGATTAGAGCAAAGGAGGAGTGAATGGGGGAGGGAGTAGGCTGTATAGAGAAGTTTTGAGGGGCAGAATAGGAGAGAAGAGGAAGCTTGTGGTGAATGCCCTCCATTTTCCCAACAAAGTGGGAGAGAAGGTCTTCTGCTGAGAGGGAAGTGCATTATGGTGTAGGAAGCTTTAGGAGAGGTTTGGAACAGCTGCTGTGGAGAGTCAGAGAGAGAATTAATTAGGGAAGAATCAAAGAATTGCTTCATAACAGTAAGAGTCCAGTAGAGATTGGATAATATAAATTTGTGGGGGACCCAGTCTATTGGATACCTGGTTGTCTCTTACTCCAGAAATTCAATTCATTTTCGTTTTGGTTACTTGTTAAATACTCACTGTGGTGGAGGCTATAGGACAGGGAAACATCATTGCCTCCTCTACCCCCACTACCCAGTGCATTTCATGGACATTTCTAGGGACAGTGCACTGGTCCTGCAAGCAGTTTTTGCTTAGAGGGAGGAGCAGATTCAGAATTCAAACTCTACGCAAACTCTGAGCCAAACTCTATATAAACTCAAGACATGTTCAATTAAGGATCATGTGGTCGATTGTTCCGTCCCGGGGGTTTCGAAGCATATATCTCCTCACATCCAATTCCAGGGATCCAGCTGTGGCCAAATGTTTCATTTATGTGTCATGAAGCTGTGGCTGACACCATGTGGTTCTGATACAAGGCTGGATGCTAATATTGTCTGCACTGAACGATCAACAGCCTCCCTTAGATGGTCTTTTTAAACATTTCCATTGATAGCTTTTGTTTTTACATTACCTATGTTTCCCAATATATCTTTGCCCTTTCCTCTGCCCAGAGAGCCAACAAAGTAGGAATATTCCAATGTATTCAGGATAAGGATATAGATCATACTTTGTCGATGCCTACCCATTTTGCATGCAGCCCATCTGCCTACAACTCTTCTTCCCCAAAGTTTGCCACAGGGCATCCACCCAGCATGCCAGAAGCCTTCCCTTCTTTTCCTTAACATTGAGAGGGTACTAGTGAATCTTTGTTTTCAAAGAATTATATAGACCAAAAGAAAAGGTGGGCTACTCACATATGTAAAGAATAAAAAAAAAAGAACTAAAATGGTGTGGGGGGGGACAGTTCATTAAAACTAACCAAACATATCAACTAAATTTGACATCATGTTCAGTGTTCTATGTCCATAGTTCTCCATCTCTGAAGAAGAAAAAAGAGGGGCATTCTCATATCTCTCCTTTGAGGAAAAAAATTAGTCATTATCATTTCAGGGTATTTAGTTTCAATTTTGCTGATGTTATTCTCTATATTTACATTGTTGAGGTCATTGTATATATTGTTTTCCTGGCTCTGCTTACTTTGCTTTGCATCAGTTCATATAAGTCTTCCGTAGTTTCTCTGTAGTTTTCATACTCATGGTTTCTTAAGCATAGGAATGCCCCATTACATTCATACCACAACTTGTTTAGTCATTTCCCAATCAATGAGCCTCTACCTTCCAATTATTCACTACTACAAAAAATAATGTTAGAAAAACTGTAGTTTTGGGGACCATTCTTTTGGTCAAAAGACTGACCTCCTTGGGGCATTTGCCCAGAAGTGGATCTCTGGGTCAAAGGGTATTAATATTGTTATCACCTTCTAACCATCATTCTACATTGTTTTACAAATAGTTGGACCAGTTTGCTGTAACATCCACATGTTAGTGGACTTCCTACAGATTCTGCCACTGCCAAAGAACGAGTAGCTACTACCAATTTCTAAAAGTTGAGTTCTTCCAGGGAAGCTTTCTGAATGAAACATCCCATAGCAGTGGAAAGTATGCCATATTTAGAACAAAAGGACTTGGGTTCAAATCCTGCCTCTGACATTTACCCTCTGTATGACTTTGAATAAATCACTTCCATCTCTGAGCCTCAGGGTTTTTTAAATCTATAAATGGAGAGGTTGGACTAAATTATCCCCAAGGTCCTCTCTAAGTTCATGATTCTATGAACTCTGCCCTTTGTTCCAGTAGATAGGTTATGGATGACCAAGGAAACACCCCAACAGTGCTATGAAGTCAGATGAACTTTTTTTGCCACATTCACACAACCGAATTGGACATTCAGCCAGCCAGGGCTTGTTTGCAGAACAATGAAGAGCTAGTCTGGTTCCCAGCTGGAGATAGGAGTGTTGTCAACAACCCTGCTTTGTCATCCAGGCAGGATGCAAAGCAAATTGGGGGATTTCTCTGGCTCTACAAGTGGAGAGCCATCACCCATGACACAGCTCTGCCAATCAAAGCTTTTGGCAGGGTCCTCTACTGGTTCCTGAGATGACTCATGGTGTGATGGGGAGCACCATATTGGACTTGTGGTCTGGAAGACATGGATTCAAATCCAAGATCAGATACTTACTTACTAGCTGCGCAACCTTGAAACATTCACTTAGCTTCCATAGGCCTTTGTTTCCTCCTCTGTAAAATGAGGAGATTGAACTTGATGACCTCTAGGGTCCCTTCTTACTATAAATCTGTGATCCTTGGCTTGGGACTCATCCGATGTCCTTTTCCTTTCTAGGCACGGCAAGGGGGGAATACCCCCTCCTAACTTTCCTTGCTAGGAGTTGTCGTAGGTCAGGAGCCATGGAGTTCTGTGGGTTGATTAGCTCAAGTGAAAACTAGGTGGCTGAATGTGCTGTCATAAGTTCAGGTGGATTCCAGTGGAAGCACCTCTCATTGTACTGATTTGCCTGAGTCAAACCTCAAATTATGGCTTGCTGTGGCCAGAAAATTCATCATTAAGTGATCAGCCAACTGTTGGCCATGTGCCTCTCTGTACTTATCTAGACTGGGCCTCAGAAAACAGATTCAGTGTGTTACTAGGACCAAAGAATCTTTTTTTGGTGTAGTAGAAATCACCAGAGCTTATACTCGATGCATTGGTACATCCTCTGAGGCATCAGAGCAGGGCTTGGTGGAAGACAGATGGCAAGGATGACAGAAAACAGGTGGGTAGTCAGTGTTCCACTGGTACCCTCATGACATCAGGGGCAAACAAGGAAGGCCCCCATCACATCTGTAGAGAATTTATGGGAGGATGTGGACAAGAGTCACAAAGGATGGGCAGGAAGAGATGCATCGCTCTATGCATCATTGGAGAGAACCTCCTTGAGTAATTGAAAACCTTAGCTTTCTTTGTGATGGAAACTCTGTCCAGGTCTGGCATGGCCTGACAAGAATGATGCCTCCCCCCAACCCCAACCAGAAAGGAGCCCACCTCCTTTTAACATGACCTAGAACATCATTGGATGCCTCAGCTCATTGGAGAGGAATTTGAGGCCCTTCCTTTGATTCTCTAGGGCAAACTCCAAGTATGGCGCCTGGAGCAGATTGGCCACTATAAATAGAATAGTCGCTTTACCTTCAAGTTCCTGATTATGATTTGGGGGAGTGAGATCGATTCCATTATTAAAGCAAGAAGGGAACTTCACACAAAGCCAACAGCCAATTTCAAGTGTAATGACCAAAGCAGAGTGAACTGAGTTAAAGCTAATTTAGGGAACCAATCGAAATGAATGGAAGTTAAAACTATACAGGCAGAGCAGTAAGGGGATTTAGGCAAAGCTAATTGTATCTCGTGTGAGAGGCAGCATGCTGCAGTGCATAGGGGGATGGCCTTAGAGCCAGGAAGACCCGGGTTCAAGTCCCAGCTCTCACACATCCTGTGTGACCACGAGTAAGCATGTACCCTCTCAATGCCCCAGGCAATTGGCTGAGACCATAAGTCGCAGACTAGTTGCCAATTTGCACTGGTAGAGGGAGTTTCCTCATCCGGATTTCCCTACACCAATGAAATCATAGGTCTGGAAGGGGGGAAAAAAAGAGTCAAATGTAAAACATATGGTTCAGTTTCATAGCAAAATGTTTGCTCTCTTGCCTCCCTCTTTCTTCTCCCCACCCTATCTCCCCCACCCAAATGGGACTATTCACATCTTTACTAATGGAAGAACAGAAAAGCAATGAGTCTCCACTCATTGTCTCCACTTTCTCACCCCCACTCACTTCTCAGCCCCTTGCAGCCTGGCTCCCATCTCTCCCCACCTCGTGCCCAAAGCTGCATTCTCCAGAGTCACCAGAGATCTCTGTGTTATGAAAGACAATGGTCTTTTCTTCATCTTCATCCTTCTTGACCCATCTGTAGCATTTAACACTGATGATCACTCTCCTCTCTGGGTTTTCAACGTACTACTCTCTCCTGTTTCTCCTCTTACCTCTCGAACATCGCTCCTTCTTCACTGCTCCGTCAAGGTCACACCCACTCACTGTGGATGTCTCCCAAAGCTGTCTTGGGCCCTCGCTCCTTCTCTCTCTCATCAACAGTCACTGTTTTGGTGTGGCTCTTTTCCTATATGCCTGCTTAGTCTGTCTCAGCCTCCTTTGCTGTATCGATGTCCTGCCCCTTATTTGCAGGTATATCCCTACACTCTGTTCTGGGCCCTTTCCTCTTCTGTCTCTATTGGCTCTCTCAGTGACTTCATTGGCTTTTGAGGGTTCAAATGATCATATTTACAGAGATGACCCTCGGGTCAATATAACCAACCCCAGTCTCTCTCCCGAGTTCAAGTGCCACATCACCAAAATGTCTAGTGGACATTTCAAACTGGATGTCCCAAAGGCATTTCAAACTGAACATACTCCAAACCGAAATCCCATTCTTATGCCAGAAATCCAATCCTTCTCCAAATTTCCCTATTTCTGTCAAAGGTACTGCTACCACCATTCCAGTCACTGAGGTCACACCAGAGTTATCCTCAACTCTTCACTCTCATTTACCACCACCCCCATATCCAATCAGTGATCAAGTCTTATCCATTCCATCTCATCAACATTTCTCACAACCGTCCCTTTATCTCTACTCATACCATAACCACTTCCCTAGACAATTGTGATAGCTTCATAATTGTTGTCTTTGCCTCTAGTTTCTCTTTCCCCTAGACCATCCTCCACACAACTTCCAAAGTGATATTTCTAAAGTCCAGATCTGTCAACATCACTTCCTTGCTCAAGAAGCTGTTGGGGCTCCCTATTGCTTCTAGGCCAAAATTCAAATGCTTCTGTTTTGACGTTCAAAGCTCTCCACGATCTGGTTCAGACCTTTCTTTTCATGTTGATTATATATTACTCCACTTCATGCACTCCACATTCCAAAGAAACCAGCCTACTACTATCTCTTCCCCTATACAGAACATTCTCTCCCACCTCTCTACCTTAGTACAGGGTGTCCTCCATACCTGAAATGTCCTACCACTCCACCTCCACTTCTTGGGACTCTTAGTTCCCTCAATCCAACACCAGGCCTTACCTGATCCTAGATGGTGAAATGGATAGCATCTGGGACTTGGAGACAGAAAGACCTGAATTCCAATCCTGCTTCAGATACTTCCTAGTTCAATGACTGTGGACAAGTTACCTAACCTCTCACAGACTCGGTTTCCTTATTGGTAAAATGAGGATAATAATAGCACCCCCCTTCTAGAGTTGTTGTGAGGATTAAATGAGTCAACATATATAAAGTGTTTCGCAAACCTTAAAGCACTATATAAGTGTTAGCTATTATTATTTTTATTGTGATTATTCTTACTATTATCATTCCTGGAATTGTTCATACCCCCCTCACTTCAGTTTTAATCAGCTGCTCGGATCTTGACATTTGTGGGAATCTATAAAACCTATTCTAGCAAACATCAATATCGTGGGTAATTTGACTTCCTTAATAACAAAATTTTTGTAAAGATATTAGATCCTGATAGACTTTCCACTTATCTTGGCAAAGGGAACTTCAGAGGATCAGAAGCAATATTGTTTAAAGGGTTTGGTATTTCTCTTGGTTAAAGACTTTCCTTAATTTCCATATTTATATTTTTAAATCTTCAAGGACCATGTGAAGTCTGGTAATGAATTACAAGGGCATTGATGGAGGCCAAGTCTCCCAGCATTCCCCTCTCTCATTCACAGTTTTCTAAACTAAAAGATAGGGCTGGACTTGTTATTTCATTCATTTATAGAAATTCCAGATGAGGAAATGCTACGAATGAAGGGTGGCCCCCAATATGTGCCTGGCAGTGTTGAGAACTTAAATGACTTGCCCGGAGCCACACAGCCAGTATGGATCAGAAGCAGAACTTGAACCCAAGCCTTGCAGCTGACTCTCCCCTAGAGGAAGGGATCATTATAGAGCCTCCAGGGATGACCCCAAGTTCTTCAAGGCTGGCTAGGACTAAATGAGATTATGGGAATGTGAACCTTTATCTATAGACATATGAAGGGCATCCCCATTGGAGATGCACCGCCTTGTTAGTGATAGTCAGAAATGCTCTCATTAGTTCCCAGTGACGAGCCTCAAAGGGGTGGATATGTGAGCCTCCTGCTGGACAGGCTATCAAAATAAACATGGCAGGCCTATATAGGGCTGCTTGTGTTTTTCCAATCCTCCTCTTTGGCTTGTGCCTTCCTCTGGAGTAGGGAGGGGAACATGGTAATTTCTTCCATTATCTCCCCTCAGGAGCAAGTAATGGCAAGTGGCAAGAGAAGTACATGGCCAGATGCCTGAGAAGGTAGCTCATGGCCTTGAGTTCCTGGCTGCCTACTGCCTTCTTGTTCCCTTTACTACCCAGTTAATTATCCTTTGTAATGTAGAGTAAAAAGGAGGGGAAGGGGGCAGCTAGGTGGTACAGTGGATAGAGCACCGGCCCTGGAGTCAGGAGGACCTGAGTTCAAATGTGACCTCAGATACTTGACACTTACTAGCTGTGTGATCCTGGGCAAGTCACTTAACCCTCATTGCTCTGCAAAAAACAAACAAACAAACAAACAAACAAAAAGGAAGGTAAAATAGTTCATCAAAACTAGTCAATACATCAACTGAGTCCAATGATGTATGTTGTATTCTACATACATAGTCCCTCACCTCTGAAAAGAAAGAAAGGAGGTACGTTTTATCATCATTTCTCAGGGACCAAGCTTAGTCATTAAAATGATGTAACATTCAGTTCAGGGAAGGTAAGTGGCTCAGTGGATAGCCCATCGGGCCTGGAGTCAGGAAGACCTGATTTCAAATCTGGCCTCAGAAACTTACTAGCTGTGTGACCCACTTAAGCTCTGTTTGCCTTAATCCACTGGAGAAGGAAAACCCCAAATGGGGTTACAAAGAGTTGAACTTGATTGAACTACATTCAGTTCCTTTTTTTGTCCTGTCCGTTTATATTGTTTTAGTCATTGTGTATATTGTTTTCCTGGTTCTGCTCACTTCATTCTGCATCAGTTCATATTAGTCTCCCCATGCTTCTCTGGAATTCTTCATAGTCATCATTTCTTTTGGTGTAGTAATATTCCATTACATTCATGTAGCCAGATTTGTTTATCCATTCCCCAATTGGCAGGCATCTCCTTTGTTCTCAGTATTTTGAGACTAAAAAATGTTGCTTTGAATATTTTGGTGTCTATGGAACCTTTCTTTCTGCCTTTGACCTCATCGGGGTATAATCCTGGCAATAGGATTTCTGGGCACAAATGAACAGATTTACAAATCCCTTTCATTTCTACAGAGTACCTCCACAAGGTAAGTTTCACAAGGTTGACTGAGCTTTGCATGCACTTTGGCTCAATACTAGAAGACTTGCTCACCAGTGCCAGTTCTCCCTTGGATTTACAGCCAGGGAAGAGGAGATTTCAATACTTCCCACCATTAGTAGCCATAGTGGCTACAAGAACATTACAGTGAGAACATGTGTTTGCCTAGGCAAACCTGAAACAGAAATTGAAGTCCTTGGCTGCCTTCTTCTGCTTTGTTTCTTTCTCTAAGCATAGGTGACTGGTTGACCAGGAGGAGGCACTTCTTGCTATTGGTCTGCTGTTCAGTGGGAAAGATGACCCCTGCCAGGAGGATGCCGCAGCTTAAAGGACAAAGGATGCTCAAGTCATGCTCTGGCTTATCAAGAGATTCAGACTTGTAAGTTGAACAGACAGCCCAGATGAGAGGTGAAAAGTGAAATCCATGTTAAGCATTCCTAAAACGGTCTTTACCTCCCAGGAGATTATAATAGGCCATAGTTATTGGTCCATGCTTTAAGTATTTGTTAATGTACTTAGGCATTCATTCTATGTTAATGTGTAAACACTTCTGTGTTTTAAACATTTCCTTTGTGATGAAAGAAATTAATAGCTACCCCATACCTGATATCTACTTTGGACACTGAGAACCTTTTCTAGAAGAGACATTATTATTGATATCTTTTATTCAAAAGATACCCTAGATAACGAGTCACATCTAAGCTTTAAGAGATATTTCCCAGAATTCCTGGGTGTGAGCAGTGAGCTAGAGAGTGCAAGAAAAACATGTCTTATCAAGTAGGCCAAGCTCAACTTTTTAAGAGGCCAGGCTCCCCCCAGGAACAAATTTGATCTATTGAGCCAAGAGCCCTTTTTTCTGGGAGCCCTCCCCTCCACCCACCCACCCCCAACCACGTCTGAACTAAGTGCTAACATTTTGTTATCTTAGTTCACGCCTGATGCCCCTGAGATGAGCTAGCCAGTGCTATCCTATGAATCAGGGAGAATCAGCCTGCCCTAACTATTTCAAGATAATTGCTGCTGACACCAGCTCCTAAACGATTTGATACCAAGTGATACAAGTCACTACAGACCCCAGTCTAGTTTTTGCATCATGGCACCAAATCATGCAGAACTCTTTGCAGTTCTGCTACTCTGAGCAGAAAGAGGAGCTACGGCTGGGGGAGGGTGGCGAGGGGCCCCTCGAATCTGAGGAGCTACTCACTCTGCCTGCAGAGGCAGGGGGCTTCTGGTCCTGCTGGTAAAATAACAAACTATTCCTCCCTCCTTTCCCCCTCTACCTAAAGAATGACTGGGGACAAATGGGACCCTTGCTTGCAGAACCATCTCCCCAAAGAAGTTGGGGAGAGGGGAACCCATTGGAGGGACAAAAACAGAACAAGTGTCAGAGACTGATAGCAGCCAGTCCCAAAAGAGGAGCAGCAGCAGTTTTCTGGGAGGGGGAAAGGGCAGAGAAATTCAATGTGCAAACCCCCGATCCCTTTTTGCTTCTCAGCTACATCACTGCTCCCAGAGTTCCTCCTTCATGATTGCATTCCCTCACTGGGGCCCTGAACCTCTGGCTCTTTCTTTCTTTCTTTCTTTCTTTCTTTCTTTCTTTCTTTCTTTCTTTCTTTCTTTCTTTCTTTCTTTCTTTTGTTTGTTCTTTCTTCCTTCCTTCCTCCCTTCCTTCCTTCCTCTCCCTCTCTCTTTCTCCTCTTTCTTTCTTTCTTCCTTTCTTTCTTTCTTTTCCTTCCTTCCTTTCTCTTCCTTTCTTTCTCCCTCTCTCCCTTTCTTTCTCTCCCTCTTTCTTTCTTTCTTTCTTTCTTTCTTTTTCTATATCTCTTTTCCTTCCTTCCTCCCTTCCTTCCTTCCTTTCTTCCTGTCTGTCTCTCTGTCTCTGTCTCTGCCTCTCTCTTTCTTCTTTCTCTCTTTCTTCCTTCTCTCTTTCTTCCTTTCTTTCTTTCTCTCCCTCTTTCTTTCTCTCTTTCTTTTTCTAGCTCTCTTTTCCTTTCTTCCTCCCTTCCTTCCTTTCTTCCTGTCTGTCTCTGTCTCTCTGCCTCTCTTTCTTTCTTCTTTCTCTCTTTCTTCCTTCCTTCCTTCCTTTCTTTCTCTCTTTCTTTTTCTATCTCTCTTTTCCTTCCTTCCTCCCTTCCTTCCTTTCTTCCTGTCTGTCTCTCTGTATCTGTCTCTCTCTGCCTCTCTCTTTCTTCTTTCTTTCTTTCTTTCTTTCTTTCTTTCTTTCTTTCTTTCTTTCTTTCTTTCTTTCTTTCTTTCTTTCTTTCTTTCTTTCCCAGGCCTTTCTTCCCTTGCTTGGCCTCCCTCAGTGCAGAGCTGTTGTCTGGTTAGCACAGACAACAACGTGGCAAATCATGCTCCAGGGCTCAGGGCTGAGGCCCAGCTGGAGGTGCCCAGCTCTGACCTACTTGGGATGCCTTATGTGAAGCTTCAAGCCCTTTGACAGGAAGAGGTGAAATTGCCCCAAACCTTTTCTATAAGTAAGTGGATCAGGGGCCTCTTCAGGCTTTGGAAAAAGGCTGTTTCCTACAGACAGCAGAACTCAGCATGGGCCCCTCCAACCACCCCCCCCCCACCAGCCCTGGCCAAAGGGACATTCCCCTACAACTAGCAGCCAAAGCAAACTCTGCTGCTAAGGCTATATCTCTGTGTGTGTGTGTGTGTGTGTGTGTGTGTGTGTGTGTGTGTGTGTGTGTGTGTGTGTGTGTAACTGAGTGGGGAAAAGAGAGAGGGGGCAGAGAGAAAAGGAGAGGGGAAAAGAGAAACGAAGGAGGGACAAAGAGAAGGAAAGGGAAGGAAGGGGAGATAGAGGGAGAAGGGAAGAGAGAGGAAAAGATGAACAGGAAGAGAGAGAGGCAGACAAAGACAGAGAAAGATAGAGAAAAGAGGAGGGGAGGAAGGGATGAGAAGAAAGAGGGATACGGGAAGAAAGAGGAAAAGAGGAATAAGGAAGGAGAGAGAAGGAGAAAGACAGAGAAAGGAAGAAATTAGGGAAGGGGAGAAGGAAGAAGGAAAAGAGAGAGACAGAAAAGGGAAGGAGAGAAGAGAACAAACACTTATTAAGCACCTACTGTGTTCCAGGGATTGTGCTAAGCACTTTTAATCTCATTTGAGAGATACAGTAAGAAGGGGAACAGGGTAAGAAACAGAGACAGAAAGATAGGAAAAGATCCCTGACCTGATCCTGGATCAGAGGACCTGAGTCAGAGAATCTCATCTCTGACATGTGTGGGACCTTGGACAAGTCACTTCTCCTCCTTTAAACCTCAGTTTCCTCCTCAGTAAAATGAGGCAGTTGGGCCAGATGTCCACTGAGGGCCCTTGCTCTCAGATCCTGTAAATGTACAAATAGGGAGAAAAATAGGAAATGTGTCTTTTCCCAGACCCAGTGTGACTACTGAATGGAGGCAAGGGGCACATTTCATGCCAAGTAGTTTGAACAGCTTATTAAGAGAGGGATAGACAGTGTGTCATGGTGGTGAGAGAGTTAGCCTCCACCTCTCAAGAATACCTGAATTCAAATCCCACCTTCACTACAAATTGGCTACATCCCCCTGGGCAGGTCATTTTGAAGCAGCTAGGTGACACCATAGTGCATAGAGACCTGGACCTTCAGTCCAGAAAGACCTGAGGTTAAATCCTGCCTCAGACCCTTACAAGCTGGATGACTGTGGGCAAGTCAATTAACCCCTGTCTGTTTTGCTTTCCTCGTCTGCAAGATGGGGATCATAGGGGCAGCTAGGTGGTGCAGTAGATAGAGCACTAGCCCTGGACTTAGGAGTACCTGGGTTCAAATACGGCCTCAGACACTTAATACTTACTAGCTGTGTGATCCTGGGCAAGTCACTTAACCCCAATTGCCTCACTTAAAAAAAAAGATGGGGATCATAAAAGCACCTACCTCCCAGGGTTATGAAGATCAAATGAGAAAATATTTATAAAAAGCACTGAGCACAGTGCCTGGCACATACTGGGTGCTATATAAATGCTTATTCCCTTTCTCTTCTCATTATTATTTTGTTTTGTTTTGTTTTGTGGGGCAATGAGGGTTAAATGACTTGCCCAGGGTCACACAGCTAGTAAGTGTCAAGTGTCTGAGGCCAGATTTGAACTCAGGTCCTCCGGACTCCAGGGCCGATGCTTTATCCACTTTGCCACCTAGCTGTCCCCTCCCATTATTATTATTATTATTACTTAACCTCTCAGTGCTCTAGATAACCAACCCTTTAAAAGGAAGATGCAAAGAAAGTGCCTTTCTCCATTGGTATAGGGGGTTTCCTCCCCTAGACATTATACAAATGAAATCGCAAGGACAGTCCCTATCCTCAAGATTTTTACCATGCACCTATAGAGACACATAGAGAACTTGCCAAAGTCACACAGATATCTTGTGCTAGTCACTGGTCTGATCTTTGCCTCAGTTTCCCCATCTGTAAAATGGCGATAATGTTACTTGTTATTGTGAAGACAGCTTTTTGGAGGCTTCTTTCATTTAAGCTGGTCCTCAAATACAGTCTGCCACTGGGCCTGAATTCTGAACCTTTCACACAGATGAGGTGGGATAGAGAAGTGAAAAGCCAGGATTTAGTCACTAAGTATTGGTCAGGACATACACTCTCTCTCTCTCTCTCTCTCTCTCTCTCTCTCTCTCTCTCTTTCTATCTTTTTCTCTCTGTCTCTGTCTCCCTGTTTCTGTCCTTTTCTGCCTCTGTGTCTCTGTCTCCTTGTGTCTCTGTTTCTCTATCTCCCTATGTCTCTGTCTCCCTGTTTCTGTCTCCCTGTATCTCTGCCTCTCTCTATTTCCCTGTGTCTCTGTCTCTCTGTTTCTGTCTCTGTCTCTGTCTCTCTGTGTCTCTGTCTCCCTGTGTCTGTCACTCTATCTGTCTCTCTGTGTCTCTCTGTGTCTGTCTGTCTCTCTCTGTCTCTGTCTCTCTCTCTCTCCCTCCCCCAATCCCCATCTATGCTCAGCTGCATTAGGTTTGGGACAGAAAACTGCTAATTGCCAGTCACAGAATTCCCACTACTCTGTAGTGCTTTCCTCTCTGGAGAGAAGGTTTTGAGGTTGCTGGAGTATATGGTTTCCATCTTTTTGCCCAGGCCAGGTGACTGCTCTCTTTGCAAAGTGCCAGGTGATTTCTCTCTTAGGCAAGAGGGCTAGAGAACCACCTTACCCCTCTCCAAGTTAAAGAGCAGAATGAAGTGATTCCTTAATAAAATGGAAGAGAGTCTTCTAGGAAAAACCAATGAAGGACACACCCATGAGCAGGCAGAGGGGAATCCTGAGCTGTGTCAGGAGGATGGAGGGTGGAGGAACAGGACATAGAAGATGGTACCAGATGACCCCACCCTGAATACTTATCTAAGTAAATGATATTTGACCCTTCCCATAGAAGGAAGAGCTTGACCCTCTGAGGAAGAAGCAACTGTCCTCCCCAGAATGATGACTTTCAGGTGAGAAAGGATCCAGGGGAGGTCAGAGGGAAAAGAGCTGAGAAATGCTGGTTGTTAGCTCCCTACGGAGACAGGTTACAGAATTACAGAATTTAGAACTGGAGAATCCTCTCAACAGCCATATCTTCCAACTCATAACTGAAAGGACCCCCCCCCAAAAAAAAAGAAACACTTGGCAAACTCTGTTTAATGATCCATCACGCTTATAGGCAGCTCTGATCATTGGAAAGTGTCTCTTGGCATCCGCTTGTCTCCTTGCAACTTCTCCCCATTGTTCTGCTCTCTGGGGACAAACAGAATAAATCTAATCTCCTTTCCACATGACAGGCTGGTCAATTACTTGTGGTCAGTGGTCTGCCCTGGTCAGGAATGTAGAATATGACAGAGAACTCTCTCAGACTGATCAAGCTTAATGATGACTCCCCACACCTGGAAATTCACATAGCTACAAATGATATTGATGGAAGGAACGTAGAAAGCATTGCTAGGGATCATGAAATCCTAGCCATGACACTGAAGACTTTAGGGGCACAGGTGGTGTTTTTGGCACCACTGTTGATTGAAGGCAGTGATTTCCAAGGAGAATGACAGATTTGGGAAGTGGTTAATTGGCTAAGAATAACTCTTTTGAAAACAGGATTTCTGGGGCAGCTGGATGGTGCAGTGGATAGGGCACCAGCCCTGGAATCAGGAGGACCTGAGTCCAGGTCTGGCTTCAGACACATGAGACTTACTAGATGTGCAACCCTGGGCAAGTCACTTAACCCTCATTGCCCCACAAAAAAGAAAAAAGAAAACGAAATAAAAAAGAAAACAGAATTTCTGCCCTGTAGCTTACAATTTATCAGGGACAGAGTACACCTTAAAATAAATGTCAAAATATGTGATTACCTAGTGTCTTGCAAATGCGATCAAGAAGGCTTTAAACTGGGGGGCAGCTAGGTAGCACAGTGGATAAAGCACTGGCCTTGGATTCAGGAGGACCCGAGTTCAAACCCAGCCTCAAACACTTGACACTTAACTAGCTGTGTGACCCTGGGTAAGTCACTTAACTCTCATTGCCCTGAAAAAAAAAAACCAAGAAGGCTTTAAACTGAAAAGAGGAAGAGAGAAAATGGTTAAATATATCCATCATAGAGACATGGACACACCCTAGAGAGTAACAACTACAACATAAAAAGACCAGTCGAGACTCCCAGTCATTCATAGGACACAATTCACTGTCGGGCAGCTATGAGGACCACTAATAATAGAGTTCATCTACCTGAGCTAGCCCTTGTGTTTGGCCTTGAAAAGGAGATGGGGACACATGAGGTAAAGAGCAGAGGGAGATGTCTAGCTAGAGATGCCTGTATAATTGTGGTATGACCTCAGAAGATGGGGGCACAAGTGACACAAATTACAGGAGTATACTATAGACCAGAGTTGTCTAACTCAAATAGAGCCAGGGGCCACTAAACCATACATAAAGATCCCTCTGGGCCACATATTGACTTAGAAAACCACATATTAACATTATCTATGTTCTGGGCAGCCAGGTGGCACAGTGGATAAAGCACTGGCCCTGGATTCAGGAGTACCTGAGTTCAAATCCGACCTCAGACACTTGACACTTACTAGCTATGTGACCCTGGGCAAGTCACTTAACCCTCATTGCCCCACTAAAAAAAATATGACATTATCTATGTTCTGTTGTATTTTTCTTTTGTTAAATATTTTTCATTGATATTTGAATCTGATTCTGGCTACACTTAGGAGTTCAGTAAATACATCAAAAACCTCCACAAAGTCATGATATAATAGTGATGGGCTACCTCAATTATCTAAGACATCTACTCTCTCTACCAAAAGCAGAACAGCTAATAAATTCTTAGGTTTGTCTTCACGATCATTTCATTCATCAAATGGTAGAGGATGTGATAGGAGTAGTGGGTTATTCTGGACCTCACCAACAAGGAGGAATTGTGGGAAACTTGGCGGGAAGTTAATGTTCTTTTTTGGAATTCCCATATAAACTGTAACTTTTAGTTCTGGGCATCTAGGAATCCTCTAAGGTAGCCTTCCATCTCCTCTATATTCAGGAATGTGCTGGAACCAGCTCATACTGACTCAAGAGAGCCTATAGTTAAATTTTCAATGTGAGCATTTACACCTCAGAAATCAAAAACACAATAAATCAGAACTTGATTTGTTGTTCATTATCTGGACTTAAGAAAGTGATAGTGAAAATGATAATAATGCAGGTTAAACTTTAAAATGTACTGTGCATAATTTTTTCTGGACAACCAGTTATTAAACACTTACTAACACAGCCCTATATGTATATATTGCACACATGCCTTTCCCCATTCAAATGTAAGCTCTTTAAGGGCAAAGACTGGTTTTGCTTTTTCTTTGTATCCTCAGAGCTTAGCACAGTGCTTACCCATAGTAAGCACTTAATAATTGCTTTTTGACTGAGTGACCAGGATTAATCTTGAGATTTCTCAATAATCATGCTTTGGACTTGTTCTCTCACCCAGGATTTCCCCACGAAACATAAGTATTTGGCTCATGTCTAAGGCTCTACAAAAAAAAATTATAAGGGCATCTACTTCCATTGCAAGCACTCAAGCTAACAATGTACTGAATATAGGAAGGCTTAACATAGCCTGACAGAAAGTACAAGACAGAAAAGACTTATACCAGAGCCCATGAAAAAAATTCTCCTTCCCTCTCCAGTGAACTCCCACCTTCCACAGAGGCTATATTTAGTCCTCCAGATTGATCATAAGTACTACCTTAGAGTTGAGGCTCCTCCAAGAAGGAAAAGACTTCATGGCCACTAGAGAGTCCACTCTGTATCAACAATCAAAGTCAGTCCCACTGAAGTTGTGGCAAGGACTAGGCTTGCTCCTCCACCATGCAGCTCTGTCCTTGGCTGCTCCTTGGCTCCAGTTCTCACTTGGTCTTGGAACTCCTTGGCTTGGTCCAGGAACTCAGATGTTGTTCTGTGACTTTGCTGTCATTCCACTGTTCCTGGCTCATGCTCCTGCAGCTCCCTGCTTGGCCCACTGTTGCCTCCATCTGCTGCTGTCTCTGTGGCCAGGTGGCTCTGTGATACCCGTGATTCCCTGGAAGGGCCACAGGGTCAGGGGGCCATCCAGGAATCCCTCTCAGGAACTGGAATCTGTGTGACTGACTATCGCAGCTTTGTTTCTTGCCATGTCTCCCTCTCTAGCTCTTTAAGGCTCCCTTTTAAAGGCCAAAGTCCAATGGCATCTCTCAAGTGTATGACTAGCCATGACTCAATCAATCATCCTTAATGTCACCACAACGAGCCAACAAGCACCAGAGCAATGTGAGTTCCATCAGTGCCAGAACAGAGGCTTCATCTGTGTTAGCCTTGTTAACAAGGAGTTCCTCTTAACCAGACTCCTCCTGAGTATATGGCCAACATGTGATGGAACAGTCCAGGAAAATCGGGTATCCATACTAAACTTTGAGAGAGTTCATCTCCCAAGGGCTCAGAGAAAGCCTAGATAGGAGCCCATGACCTAAAATATCATATGGTAAGGCAGCTCAGGAAGGAAATGAAAACTTTCCAGGATGAGATTCTGTGAAGGCAGGCATAAAGTCAGTGTGGGAAAGCTGTACCCTCAAAGGGAGAGTTGTCTAAAGATACTGATGTGGATGCATAGGGAACTCACCAACCAACTTAGATTTTAAAAACACATATACAAGGGGCAGCTAGGTAGCACAGTGGATAGAGCACTGGCCCTGGATTAAGGAGTACCTGAGTTCAAATCCGACCTCAGACACTTAACACTTACTAGCTGTATGACCCTGGGCAAGTCACTTAATCCCAATCGCCTCACTAAAAAACAAACAAAAGAACCACATATACAGAAAAGGGTGACAAGGGGAGGTAGTAGAGGATGAATACAAAAGTGTAGCCTGGCCCTATAAGAAAAGTTTTAGCAGATGAGGTTGGGAAAAAATGCTAAGGACACCAAAAAGGGTGGTAAATTTTTTTGTGGGGCAATCAGGGTTAAGTGACTTGCCCAGTGTCACACAGCTAGTAAGGTGGATTTTTAAGCTACTTTGTTCATGTATAGTTTGGACAAGATTATCTCAGGTCCTCTTTCAATTCTGAGATTCTATAATTCCATAATCCAAGGGTATTCAAAACTGGAAGTGAGGTATGCATCATTGGCAATCTTTGAAAGATCATGGAGAAGTCAAGGGGTGTCACTGGACAAGAGAAGGGCAAATCTCTTCCTGATTTTTGAAAACAGGAAGCAGAATAGAGTCTGCAAGCTGTAGGTCAGGACTTGGCTTCAACTCCTGTCAAAATTCTACAATGAATTATTGAAGAGATATCAACATCTAAGTAAGGAAACAGGAATTATTGAAATCCAGCAAGTACAGGTGATTCCAGAAGAATCTCATTTCCCTTTTTTACAGGGTTGTTGGATTGGTAGATCAAGGGAATGTTGTAAATACATTCAATATAGATTTTAGCAAATAATTTGACAAAGCCTTCCACACTATTCTTATGGACAAGGATGAGACTATGGTACATGGTGTACCCACTCTGGGCTGGCTCAAGATACCTGTGAGTGTACACTCTTAATACTGTATCTCACAAGCCCCCACAAATGTGTTTACCTTCAATAATCAGTCAAAGGATAAAATTAGCTCAAAGCAAGGCATTTACTGAGAGGACATGGTAAAAAAAAAAAAAAAAAACAGTAGCAATGGGGGGCAGCTAGGTGGCGCAGTGGATAAAGCACCAGCCCTGGATTCAGGAGGACCTGAGTTCAAATCCGACCTCAGACCCTTGACACTTACTAGCTAGCTGTGTGACCCTGGGCAAGTCACTTAACCCTCAATGCCCCATAAAAACAAACAAACAAACAAACCCCCCCCCCAGTAGCTATAAGACATCTCTCCCATAGACCTGGGTCATACTCTCCCACAAATACAGTCTCACTGAGAAGAGTGGGTACACACTTAAAATACATCAATAAAGAGACTCACATAGGGAACACACATGTTCAGAGTCGCTAATATCTCCACAACAATAGGTGTCCCATGTCTTTTCCTCTTCTTGTCTTGACATCTTGCTGATTTCTATACCTGGCCTGCTCTCTGATGAGCACAGCATCTCCTATTGGTTGAGCTGTTGCAAGATAGCATTGCCAGAGAGCAGGGAGCAGAGAGAAAGGTACAAGGAAAAAAGCAAAGATCACCTTCCCATCATGAGCTGGGCTCTTCTTCCATAGTCAACTCTTCTTCACTGCCAGGGATGATTCTCTCTTGACTGACTGCAGGTTATTAATGAACTTCCTCACACCTCCTAAAAGAGTAAAGAACTTTTAACACTTCTTTTGCAATCCATTACATGAGCTATTCCCAGTTTTGTACATTCTGTAGTCCACAAACAAGTCATTTAAGAAGTGAACCACTCACTTTTACAAGTCTGAAGAGCAACTATTCAAAGTCTGAAAGGAACAAAACCTTCCTACCTCATTGTCTTTATCTGTTCCCCTGAGCTCCTGTGGATTGGGCAGATCCAATTGATCAGGGGTCACCTGAATAAGCCCCTTTGCCTCACAATGCATAGAATCAGGTGGATTCAATAACCTGCTAAATGGACAGAATTAAAGATTAGTTATTAATTGTCAGATATCAGTTTGGAAGGAAGTCTCTAATCGGATGCTCCCCAGGGATCTATGTCTGGTCCTGCACTAACATTTATGTTAATGACTTGGATAAAGGCATAGGGGCACTGTATTAGAGTGGAATGAGTCCTGGAGTTACAGTCAGGAGAATTGGTTTTGAATCTCACCCCACTCATTTACTATGTGACCACAGGAAAGTTTCTTCATTTCTCTGAACCTCAGTTTCCTCATCTCTAAAATGAGGACAATATTTGTCCTCCTACCTCAGTGGGTTGTTGGGAAGAATGTATTCTTATAAACCGCAAAATACTATAAAAATGTGAGTTATTATGATTATGATTATAACATGCTTATCCAATTTGCAAATGACACAAAGCTGGGAGGAATAGCTAACACACTGGACCACAGAGCTGGGAGCCAAAAAAAGATCTTGGACAGCCTAGGGCAATGGGCCAAATCTACTATGATGAAACTTAATTTAATGTAATGTCTTACACTTGAGTTCCAAAACTCTACTTCATGAGTACAGAATGGCGTAATCACGGATATAGCAATTTGTCTGAAAAAGGATCTAGGAGAGGCTCTATATGAGTCAATGGTGAAATATGGCAAGCGAGAGAGCCAAGACGATCTTCAACTTGACTGTAGCTGATTGTCCAGGCCTAAGGAGGTAAGAGTCCTCCTGGATTCTGCCCTAATTCAGACAATATCTGGAGTCTTGGGCCCCATTCTGGGTGCCACTTTTGGGGAAGAATAAGATTGAGCACCCCAAGAGAAGAGCAAGCAAGATAGCAGAGGGCCTCCAATTGATAAGGATCCATCTATAGAAAGGGAACTGGGTGTGAAGAAGAGAAGACTCAGGGGGGATGCTAACTATTCAATGTCTAAAGGTCCATCACACTGTTAAGAGGTTCCATTTTCTTTGTGGGGCCCCAGAGGGAAGAACTAGAAGCACTGGGTAGAAGTTAGAAAGGCATAGTGCTATTATTTGCCCTTCATTCTCAAAGAGGACCAATGACATCAGGAGGGCAACATCTTGACTTGCAAGTGAATTGAATTTAAGTGAGTCAGAGCCTGGCAAAGTCATCAGCCTTGCTCTCTCCTCCAGAGTCATTAGAATCCAGTGGCAAGACATAGGTCAAGACGACTGGCAATGGCCCAGGATGCATTGGGAGACCTTGGCCTTTTTAAGCTAAGGTCTTTCCTAGGTCTCAGTTTGAAGCAACACCCATTCAGTGGTTTAAGATTAGGTAGGGGGGACAGCTAGGTGGCACAGTGGATAAAGCACTGGCCCTGGATTCAGAAGGAACTGAGTTCAAATCTGGACGCAGACACTTACTAGCTGTGTGACCCTGGGCAAGTCACTTAATCCCCATTGCCCTGCAAAAAAAAAAAAAAGATTAAGTAGGGATTGAAGCAAAGGCTTAATCTAGCCTTGATGTCAGGTAAAACTTCCAAACACTTAGAGCTGTTCAGAAGCGGAATGGGTTGCCTTGGGATGACCACTTGTCAGGTGTTTCACAGAGAGGATTCCTAATCATACTGGTTAGACTAGTGGCCAGTGACAAACTGTGCCTGGTAGCCATGTGTGTTTTTAGCAGAATTGCTAAAAGGAATGGATATGAGAGTCACTTCTTAAGGGTTATGGGAAAATAGACACATCCTGACTGTTGTCACCCTGGACAAGTCACTATCAATAATCGAGACAACTCTCTAAGAGCATCCATTGCAGAGCAGGCGTCAACCTGCACTGGGAGAAGGATTTCCTCATCCAGTAATTCCCTATGTGAATGAAGCCACAGCTCTAGTTCCTATCTCTCCATCTTAGGAGAAGCAATTGAAAGCCCTGAATAACTATAAAGATCTCCTCTACTAGCTTGGAACTCCCAGAATGAAGATGAGAATAATTGGGTTAGACCACAAAGGTCTCATTTGCAAATGATACATTGTCTCCAGCAGGCTCCAGTTAATATAACCTTTTTCATGAACACAGCTTTGTCTAGCCAAACAAAGACCCAAGTTTCAGTAGGAAGAGCATGGAGGTATAAGCCCTGGGTAGCAGCCTGTTCCACAATAGCACCAGGCCAATAATAGCAAGCCTAGGGCAATGTGCCACCTTGGGTGGCCACCTACTTTTCTTCCCTTTTTACTTATCTCAAGTTTGGCCCTCAAGTCATCCCAAACACAAACATGTTTATGTTATCCTTAGAGACTCTGAGAAGCAACTCAACCCAAACAGTCTTTTTTATTAAAAGTGAATTATGGGGGCAGCTGGGTGGAACAGTGGATAGAGCACTGGCTCTAGAGTCAGGAGGACCTGAGTTCAAATCCAGCCTCAGACACTTGACACTTATTAACTGTGTGACCCTGGTCAAGTCACTCAACCCCAATTGCCTCACCAAAAAAAAAGTGAGTTGCAGGGGCAGCTAGGTGGTGCAGTGGATAAAGCACTGGCCCTGGATTCAGGAGGACCTGAGTTCAAATCCAGCCTCAGACACCTGACACTTACTAGCTGTGTGACCCTGGGCAAGTCACTTAACCCTCATTGCCCCAGAAAAAAAGTGAATTGCAAACTGAAACAAGTTTTACCCCCAGACCTTCTCATACACTTTCTATAGGTACCTGTCTCCCAAGTTTGCATGCCCCTCAGAGAAACATTTTGCACTCTGGATGCCCATGTGGAGTCTCCTATTCATGCTTGTCCTTCCCAGGAAACACAAAATGCCTTTTTCCTTCCCCTCCCTTTCCTTGTAACAAAAGTGGCCTGTGCTGTGTCCTATTTTCTCTGGGCCCTGCTCTGTTCTGGTGTAGAGAAGTTCTGGGTCCCTCTCCAGAGCTACATCTCCCTATAGAGATCCAGGGGGTAACCCTTAGGGCTTGTGGAGCATCTCTTCTCTTGCCCTTGGCTCAAACTCCCACTGACTCTGTTCTCCCCATTAGTAGTGGCCAATGACTTGTGCCCCAATTCCATTTAATTGCTTAATGTGATTAATTTTTCCAGTGGAATATTCACTTCAAATTCACTTCAATACCCCAGGAGCATACTCTTGCCTCCACCCCTTTGATGTCTAATGGGGGTGGGGGAAAGAATAGGTCCATGAATTAGTTTAGTTCCCACATAGCATCAGTCCTACCAAATTCATGTGTAAATGTGATGTGAATTCTGAACGGACCCACATCTCTCTTTGCAAGATGAGGATGCCAAAGGAGCCTCCACTCCCTTCACACTTCTGGGGCATCAATGCTACACTGGCTAAAATCCCACATTCTGGAATGCCATGATGCCAAGGCACCCTCTGGATCTCTCAAACTCACAAGGTCATAGGCTCTGCTCCCCTCAACAGTCTCTTTGGGTGAAGGAGTCACTGAGCTCCCTACGAGTTCTGAGGCCACATTCTGGCTGAAGCCGATAGGTCTTTTTGAGCCCAGAACCAGTTATAGAATGTCCACACATGCTCCACAGTCTCTCCAAAGCACTCTAATTCAACAACATCATGATTCTCCAGGAAGCAGGAAGCAGGCTCTCTGGCATCTCCACATGCTGAGATGTCATTAGAGACACTCTGCACATGCACTAGACTCCCATCACACTAGGAAACTGATCAATTGGCCCAAGGGTAAGGTGTCCCCAGGAAAATAATGCCATAGATGAATCTATCCAAGTATCAAAGTATGGCACACACGTTACATGTGTGTTATAGGTAGACCAAATAACAATAGAAGCAGGTGGGGAATATTCTAAAATCAGTCAATGGGTTATCACAACCCATTTAGGACTAACTGTGATAGGAGGTAAGAGGCCACCATGTTTGAAATTTTGATACTGGTCTCCATCACTGACCCAATAACTGAAGTGGGGCATAGCTGGGTAAGGCATAACTCGTAGGCGCAGATGACCATAGAGTGTGGCTTAAATATATGAGATGTGCCAGCATACCCTAAGGACAACATTACCATTAGCCCTTCCCCTTAGAGAGATCTCTCCCCCTCTTCACATTACTATGTTCATATATTGTATCTTCCAGTCAGAATGTAGGCCCCTTGAGGGTAGAGACTGCTAGAGTTTTGGTTTTTGTATCTATATATCACCAAGGACAGTTCCTTCCACATAGTAAGAAGTTATAGATTTGAATGAATTCCTTATATATCTTGGATATCAGACCTTTATGACAGAAACTTGGGGATTTTTCCCAACTGTTTCTCTTCTAATATTAGCTATGTAGATTTTACAAAAACTTCTAAATGTCATCTAATCGAAATTGTCCAATAGTCTTCTGTGATACTCTTGCCCCCTGTCTGGTACGAACTCTTTCTAGAATTGTAACAGGTATTTTCTTCATTGCTCCTCTAATTTGTTTATGATATGGCATTTTACATCTCAGGGACATAGCTACTTGAAGCTCACTGTATATGGTGTAAGACGTTGGTCTACTCTAAACCCTAGTTTCTGCCAGACTGTTTTCCAGTTTTTCCAGCAGTTTTCATCATATTGTCACCAGTCCTTATCCTAGTAGCTGTGACCATTGCATTTAATTTAATACTGTACTACTATGTTCATTTACTTCTTTATCTGTGTGTACATAATCTATCCCTGACTGACTTTTCTATTTTTTTTTGCCAGTAACAAATTGCTTTGATGATCCTTGTTTTGTCGTACAGTTTGAGATCCATCATGTTACTTTCTTTCACTATATCCCTTAGGAATCTTGACCTTTTGCTCCATCAGATGAATTTTATTATTGTTTTTTCTAGCTCTCAAAACTACTTTGGGAATTTAATTGGTATGGTACTGAATATGTAAATTAACTTAAGTAGTATTGTCATTTTTATTATTTCAACACAGGCTAACCATCCCCATCCCCAGAAGGACATTGATATGCTGGAAAGTATCCAGTGGAGGGTAATCAGGATGGTGAGGGGCTTCCATTTCATTCTACTAGAGGGTCAGTTGAAGGAATTAAGAGTGCTTAGCCTGGAGAATAGAAGACTTAAAAAGTAAATACTACCTATCCACAAGCATTGTAAGAACTTTCACGTGGAATCCAATCCAATATATATTTAATAAGAGCTCTCTATGGGGGCAGCTAGGTGGCACTGCAGTGGATAAAGCACTGGCCCTGGATTCAAGAGGACCTGAGTTCAAATCCAGCTTCAGACACTTGACATTTACTAGCTGTGTGACCCTGGGCAAGTCACTTATCCCTCATTGCCCCACAAAAATAGACGATAAATAGATAGATGAATTAAATTAAATTTTAAAAGAGCCTACTATGTGCCAGGCACTGTGCTAAGCAGAAAGCTGGTTCCCTCCCTAGAAGAGAGATGAACGTTGTTCTGCTTAGCCCCAGACAGCAGCACTAGGAGCAGTGGATGGAAGGTATAAAGAGGTCGATTTTGGCACAATGCAAGACAACACATTCTGACAATTACAGCTGTTCCCATTGGTATAATACATTCCTGGTAAGGAAACTCCCTCTAAAGCTTATGGCCTCTCTCAGGAGGAAGGGGGCTGTCCTGGTCATGGGTCTGGCCAATAGTAAGTGGTTAATAAATACATGCTTGTTGATTATTTGACTGATTGAGACACAAGCGGAACTAGTTGTGCTCTGAGATCCCTTCCCACTCTGAAACTCTATAAGCAGGGGATGAATTGATTTGAGTTCCTTTCGCAATGAAATTAGTAACACGGAAAACAACATGCAAATTCTAAGCAACTCTCCATGAATGCAGATTAAATTTGCAGTCACTAGCTGGGTATTGTCTACCATGAGGCAAAATGTTATAGTGGATGAGATGCCGTACTTAGATTAAAGAGAATGTTGGTTTGGGTATTTCCTAGGTTTGTGACCCTAGGCAAGGTGCTATGCCTTAGTTTCATCATTTTTTTTTGGCAGGGCAATGAGGGTTAAGTGATTTGCCCAGGGTCACACAGCTAGTAAGTGTCAAGGGTCTCTCAAATCCAGCCTCAGACACTTTACACACTTACTACCTGTGTGACCCTGGGCAAGTCACTTGACCCCAATTGCCTCACCAAAAAAAAAAGTGTCAAGGGTCTGAGGACAGATTTGAACTCAGGTCCTCCTGAATCCAGGGCTGCTGTTTTATGTACTGTGCCACCTACCTGCCCCCTAGTTTCATCATTTGTAAAAATGGGGATGATGGGGCAGCTAGGTGGTACAGGGACAGCTAGGTGGTGCAGGGGCAGCTAGGTGGTACAGAGGATAAAGCACCGGCCCTGGATTCAGGAGGTCCTGAGTTCAAATCCGACTTCAGACACTTGACACTAGCTGTGTGACCTTGGGGCAAGTCACTTAACCCTCATTGCCCCGCGGAAAAAAACAAATGGGGATGATGATAGCACCTTCCTTAGAGAATTGCTATAAGAATAAAACGAGATATGTAAAGTGCTTTGCAAACCATAAAGCCCTATGTAAATATTAGCTACTGCTACAACTACTATTGTGTATGGCCTTGACCAAGGTACCTGACCTCCTTGGGCCTCAGTTTCCCCTTTTGCAAAAAGAGGAGGTTAGATTAGATGGCCTCTGGGGACTCTTCTAGCTTAAGGTCTGGTGTCTTGGATGTAGGGTATATATTGCCCATCTTGATTCCACATCTGTCCACATGGGTTGTCTAAATGAAGAACAAGGGGAGACCTCAATAGATATCTCTGGGATCTTGCCCACCCCTCTGAAAGGAAAACTTTGATTCCTACCTGGATGGGAGCAGGAAAAGGGGCCATGAGGCAGACTCCTCCATTCTCCTCTAAGTGAGAGGGCTAGAATTATTCCCATCAGCCCCCCTGAATATGGCTTTCCTGGTCCTTCTCCTTTCCAAGGGATGGAGTTCCCCAAGCTTCCATCTTACAGGCTATGCTCCTTTCCACCAAATACTAGTTATGCAAAGGATCATCATAAACAGTGAACAGTGAGCAAACCAACTTATCCAAGACGTTAGTAAACAGTAATCAGAGACATCCTGCAGATTTGAATACACCAAATAATATATAGGCTGAGTGATCCGCCCTTCTGGGAGTAAGATATCTCAGCTCAACACACACACACACACACACACACACACATATAGACACACACACACACACACACACACACACACACAGAGACAGACAAGAGACAGAGAGATAGAGACAAACGGAGACAGAGACAGAGACAAAGAGAAGCCCTGATGTTGCCAAAGGGGAAATTCCCTGAAGTCTCTAGGGAGAAATCTGAACATCAGAGATGGTGAGGAGCCAGATTTCCCCTCCTAGTCTCCAGCTCCCAAAGTCTGTTCTCTCTCTCTATAGATCTCTCCCTGAAGAGAGTCTGGAACCTTATGTGTCCTTTCTCTTCTCCAAAACTCTTGAGCCAACTCTAACTCTCACCAGGCAAGCAGCCTTGAATTAGCATTCTCTCCTCCAATGAGGAGTCTTATGCAAAGACTTAAAACCTGAGTTACATATGTGTGTCTTGGGCAAGTCACTTCCCATCCCTGGGCCTCAGTTTCCTCCTCTGAAAAAAAAGAACAGCTTGGACTACATGTTCTCTGGGATTCCGTCCAGCTTTAGAGCTATGATCCCATGTGTGGCCCTGAGTAAGTCATTTCTGATCCCCGAGCCTCAGTTTCCCCCTTTAGAAAAAAAGAGGCAGGTTGAGGGCCCTTCTAGCTCTAAATTGGACATCTCTATCATCTGCCAGTCCAGCTCATAGGAGTTTGGAGTGATAAGTGTAGCACAAAATTCCCTAAGGTCAGTCAGTATCTCAGTGGGATCAGGCTTAGCTTCTATGGGGTGATCTCCCCTCAAATCTCCCTCTCTGGGCTCCTCTTGGGCTTGCAGGGATCAAATCATACTCTGCTGACACCTTGGACTCCTGGGAGCTGTTGCAAAAGGAAGCAGGGTGTTGTTGGAGATGGGTCCAGTGATGGTAAGGGAGTTTACTGTGTCCAGAGAGCGGCCCCCATTCCATCTTCATTCTCTTCCAAAAAGGAATTCAATGGCCACCTCTTAGAAGTAGTGACCTTCTGCAGTCTGGATGGCTGAGGGTAGAACTGAAGGTGAGGGAGAGATAAAGACAGGGAGGAGGAGGGGAGGGGAAGGAGAGAGTGGGAGGGAAAGAGAGAGAGAGAGAGAGAGAGAGAGAGAGAGAGAGAGAGAGAGAGAGAGAGAGAGAGAGAGGAAGAGGAAGGGAGGGAGGGAGGAAGGGAGGAAGGAAGGAAGGAAGGAAGGAAGGAAGGAAGGAAGGAAGGAAGGAAGGAAGGAAGGAAGGAAGGAAGGAAGGAAGGAAGGAAGGAAGGAAGGAAGGAAGGAGGGAGGGAGGGAGAGAAGGAAGGAAGAAAGGAGTGAAGAGAGGGGGGAAACGAGAGAGGGGGAGGGAGAGGGAAAGAGGGAGGAAGGAAGGAAGGAAGGAAGGAAGGAAGGAAGGAAGGAAGGAAGGAAGGAAGGAAGGAAGGAAGGAAGGAAGGAAGGAAGGAAGGAAGGAAGGAGAGAAGAGAGAGGGGGAAACAAGAGAAGAGGAGGGAGAGGGAGAGAGGGAGAGGGAGGGAGGGAGGGAGGGAGGAGAGAGCGAGCGACTCATTAAAGGAACCTGTGGCCTGCAATAGGGATTTCTTTCTAGGCCCTCGGGTTAGTCATTAGCAAGTGTGCAGCATGCTTGAAGAATGAGTTCATTGGATTCTAGATTTAAAGCTGGAAGGATCTCAAAGGCAGTCTAATCCAACTCCCTCCTTTTACAGAGCTGGAAACTGAGATCAGGAGGGGAAGCGACTTCCCTAAGTTTACCCATGGGATCTCAGATCTAGAGCAGGAAGAGGCCTGAGAGGCCAGCTAGGTCAACCCCTTCCTTTTACAGATGGGGAAACTAAGGCCCAGGGAATGGAAGGAGCTTGTCTGAGGTCACATATAGGATCAGAGACCTCAAGATGAAAGAGACCTCAGAGGTACAGAGCAGGAAACTGAGGTACAGAGGAATGAGGTGACTTGTCCAAAGTCCTACAGAAAGCGGTAGAATTTGAACCCAGGGCCCTAGGGCTTTCAAACCCATTGCCTTTTCCACTGTACCATGCTGCCTTTCTAGCCCTATAATTTACCTTTACAGCAAATGGGAGTAGGTCTTCAGCATTTGGGAATAATTTCTTTCTAATGTCAGTGGTTTATTGGGTTGCCCTGGTTTCGTTTGTTTGTTGTTGTTGGGGTTTTTTTTAAGCTCATTTCCAACTGAATGTCTGCAGCAATTGTGCACTAATGGGGGCCAATGGGAATAACTATTAAGGAGGGGCCTGGGTTTTCCAAGATGGGGGGGGGGAAGCACCAAATGCCCCGAGGGCATCATGGCTTACCCTCATCTGGAACAAATCATTGAAAGCGCTGGAAAATTATCGAGTGCCTACAACAATCCATGACTAACACAATCCTAGGCACAAAGGGTGTCATCTAGTCCAATCCATGCCTATACTGAAATCCCATCTGCATCCCAGAGTGCTCATGCAGACTCCTCTTGAACCTGGCACGGGTGCTTTCTGTGTTACCTTGGGCAAGTCACTTTTTCAATCAGGACTTCAGTTTCCTCATGCGTAAAATAAAGGTGTTAGGGCTACATGTCCTCACAGTATCCCTGCCAGCTCTAAATCTATTTCTTATGTATGACCCTGAGCAAGTCACTTCCCTTCCTTAGGCCTCAGTTTCCCCCTTTGTCAAAAAGGGAGTTGAACTAGATAGCCTCTGGGGTCCCTTCTAGGTTTGAGCCTATGATTGTATGAACCTCCCTCATCCCTAAGTCGGGACTAAAGTCAGAGAGCCTTGTTTAGTTACCAGGCTGTCAGGTCTGATTTCTCAGACGTCTGCTCAGTGTGACTTTTAAAGCATATTACTGCAGCAAAGTCATTTTTCCAGTAACAGAGAAATGATTCAGTTGACACAACTGCCGCGATTTAGAGGGTGTTGGACCCGCCCTTTCGGCTTCATTCGAGTTTGTTAGAACTTGGTAACGTGCACGCAAGCTAAATATTGATCGCTACTTAGCCTTGGAAGTAATCTGGTCCTCATGCAGGAACTGTGCCTCAATGGCATCCCAGTCGTTACAATGGAGCACGTACAAATAGAAGCAACTCCATAGGGAAGCTTCCAGCTGGGGCCTGGATAGCTCCAGATGGCTCAGTATCCCGCCCCGCCTCCCTCTCCCCTCTCCCCAACACACACATACACACACCATGCCTTGTTGTTTATTATGGCTTAGAAGTTCATTTTATTTTTCCTAAATTTCAGTGGGGGAGAAGTGCAGAGATCAAAGCTGTGATTCTATTGGTATAGGAACTCCCAGTGAAAAAAATAATTCCCTCTACCTCTAAAGATATGAGCTTATTCTACAACTTTTGTCTTAGATATAGTTGCCTGGGACAGTGAGGTTAGGTGACTTCCCCAAGGTCACACAGTCAGTATATGGCAAAGGTAGTACTCAAACTCAGGTTTCCTGGATTGGAGACCAGCTCTCTAACTACTGTGTCACACTACCTTTCAATACAGCTTTTTTTTTTAATGTACCTCTCACATGAAAGAGTTTTTGGAGCCATGAAGTAGTCCAACAGTTCTGGAAAGCAATTTGGAATCAGGCAAAAAAAGTGACTAAGTTGTCCTTAGCCTTTGACCCAGCAACTCACTGCTAGACACACTGTACCTCAAGAAGGTTAAGGGTAGAAAGAAAGGTCCAATATGCCAGAATGTTTATAGCAGCACTTTTCACGATAGCAAAGAATTGGAGACAAAGTAGATTCCCATCAATTGGGGAATGGCTACGAAATTTGTGGTTCAAGAATGTATGGAATATTATAGTGCTATAAGAAACTATGAATATGGGGCAGCTAGGTGGCACAGTGGATAGAGCACGGGGCCCTGGATTCAGGAGGACCTGAGTTCAAATCCAGCCTCAGACACTTAATACTTACTAGCTGTGTGACCCTGGGCAAGTCACTTAACCCCAATTGCCTCACAAAAAAAAAGAAAAGAAAAGAAACTATGAATATGAGGGATACAGAAAAGAATGGGAAGACGTATATGAACTGATGTACAGTGAAGTAAGCAGAACCTCTATACTCAACGATTACAATGCTGTAAATGGAAAGAACAATAAAATAACTGAAGTGGAATGCTGTGAATTATTAGGACTGAACTTGTCCCCAAAGAAAAGATAGAAAATGGCACTTCCCCTGCTTCTTTGCAGAGATTAAGGACTGCATGTGGGCTATCCATAAAAGATATAGATTAAAATTTATTAAGAATTTTTAAAAACCAAAACCAAAGCAAATGAAAAAAGTCACACCTTCTCATACAATCTTCATAGGTTTCACAGCATTTTCTTTGAAGAATTGAAGTCACAGGTCATACAAAAGGCAATGGAGCAACACATGGGAGTAAGTAGGCTTCTGACTGACTTCCAAGAAGAATTAAACACCAGAAGTGGAATTCTAGGTATCATCAAAGAAAAGGAGAACCAGAAAAAGATGCAGGTTAGTCATGTGGAAAGATAAACAATAGATGGACAATCCACATACCCCACTGGTACTCACATAATGTCAAGACATCTAGAAGTTGCCTCCAGGGCGTGGGGCAAATGGTGTGGAGAACAACATGAACAATAGTCACAAAGGATAGACAAGTATGGAAGGGTTGTGATCTAGAAGATGGAGGAAATACACCATCAGTGAGATCACAGATCCATTGAAGTAACAAAGGAGTAAGTTCATAGCATTCAAGAGCTGGAAGAGAGCTTGGAGATAATTTCACCCAACCTCTTCATTTTACAGAGAAGGAAACTGAGGACCACACTAGGGGAGAGACTTGCTCAGGGTCACCTTACTAGTCTATAGCAAAGCCAGGATTTAAACCCAGGTCTTGTGAGTCCAAAACCAGTGCACTAGATGGCCTAAAAACTATATTATCCTTGGCATCTTCTGCCCCCTTTTCTGTCATCATCCCTATGCAAGGGGGATACATAAGACAGGAGTGTGTCTTTCTCTATTCATGGGCAATCATAGCCAGACAGTTGCATCCTCTAGAAGCCAGCCCACTATAAGGAGTGATGGATGAGTTTCTCCTTGCTTAGCTAGGGCTCTCCTGCAAAAGACATATCCACAGTCACTGATTAGGCCATTCCTATTTGAGAGAACCTTCCAGAGCTTGTGTCCCACTAACCTCATTGTGGAGGACCTGGGGGTCAAGACCATGACACAATGAGTCTCCAGAAGAGGAACTTAGTGTATTTGGGGACATAGGGGCAATTTGTTCAAAACTCAGTGATTCTTGCCTCCTTGATGAATTGGATTGGCCCATAGAAGGATGAGGACATAGAGGAAGACGGGGAACATTTCCCATGTGGGCTCCCTGTGTAGTGGGGAAAGGCTCTCTGTCATTTGCGTGTGGGGTGGGGTGGGATTCGTGTGAGCTCCCGGGTTTCTCTCAACATCTGCTGCTCTGCAGCCCATGTGGATCCCATTTGTAGCTTGGCTGCCTTGTGTCGGAAATATGGGCTAAGGGTTGCCATCCCCCATACCCTATTCCTTCTCCTAACCTGGCTCTGTGTGAGGTCTGCAGCCAAGTGCTGAACCTCTGTTCCCCCATGAGGAATGCTCAGTGGCCCATCTATTGCAGGGCCCATTGGGCATAGAGTGGTTTGAATGGAGCCTATTTAAAATTAGAACTCTGAACAGGGCCAACCTTGGTCATCAGGATAGATATCCACCCCAGAATCTCCCCACCAATTCCAATACAGCAGTGGCCATTCCATGGAGCATGCTCAGAGTTGGCCTTCCTGGTTCTAGCAGACCATATTGGAATTTGGGGGCCTGTTTCTGATCACATGGTGGCCCATTGTAGGGAGGACTTGGCATTTTGGTCCAATGGGGCAAACTGTGAGAGATCCCTTACCACCATTAGTGATTCTTTTCTTTGGTTTAAATGATGCCTTCAATCTCTCCTCTCTTCAACCCAGCTACGATAGTACTGTCAAACTGATATTTCTATAGCACATATAACAGAGGTCATCCCATTAGGCTCCAAAGGACATGAGTGCCCAGAGGCTTCTGGTTGTTCCCTATTTTCCATACTCCCATGATGGGAGACTGAGTTGAAGAGGATTGGTCACTCAGCAGGAAAAGCTTCCTACTGGGGGATTTCAAAGGGAGAAGCAGTTTCCTCTCTGACTTTCTTCTTCTCTTTTGAACATGTGGCTTGGAGCTCCAACAACTCTTCCTTGAATTTCCTCAAGGGGAGTGAAGGGATTGTTCCTCATCCCCCCCTCCCAACAGCTGAAGGAGCTGTTCACACAGAAGCATCCATGATGGCCCAGACAAGACTGAGGTTTTCCCTTGGCACAGTTGACCCAACAATGTTTTCACAAAGGATGGATCTAGTCTTGGTGGCAACCTCATGAGGTCAAGAAGTCGGGAACTCTTAGGCCCAGGTACTGGCAACCAGCTGAGCATAAGATGATCTCGACAAGTTTTCAGAGAGTTAACCCAATTCATGCCATGACTTACTAGAAGATGTGGACCTTGGGTGAGCTGTTCCCATGGACAGTGCAAGGAAACCTGTTCATCAATCCCACCAAATGTTCGAAGTCTCAAAATGTTCTGAGTATCAGCTTTCCAGAAGAAGATGACGTGTGGTAGATTCCTAGATCTAATCTAATGTATCTGTCAGTGTGTGCTTAGGAGTCTTCTGTGTTAGAAGGATTGTTTTTGCAGTGGAGGAAAGACATTGGAATCCTTTACCTGCTCAGCTTTTTGCACTCTAATGCCTTTCTAGAAGGGGTCCCCTTCATGCTTTTTGGGCTGATGCTAGACATGAGTGATAAAAGATTTTCCCCAGGGCTCTGGAGTAATTAGGCAAATAACGAGGAGAAAGAAGAACCTCACTGCTCCTGCAAGGCACAAGTACAGAGTGGGGCCCTTAATGTCTCTGGGGCCATGCATGGCCCACCACACTCTCCTGTTCCAGAAGCTTCACTGACTCTCCTACCACCTTGAGAACGAAACACAAGCTTCTCCATTGGGCATTTAAAGTCCTTCTGATCTCATTCCATGCTTCTTTCAAATGACTCCCCCTTGTTCGCCTGACATTCTAGCCAAACTCCCCACATACATGATGTCTACCTCCTACAGAAGTCAAACTTTGAACAGGCTGTACTCAATACCTGGAATAATCACAGTTCTTGGTGCTCTCTATCTTCCCTCCCTCCCTGCCTCTGACCCAGGAATGACTCTGTATTGACTTGGGTGGGGCGGCGCAGGGGAAGGGGTGGTTGGTCTCTTACCAGTTGATTCCCTTCCCCATCTACCCCTAACAAGTTGATGTAAAGGGCAGATAATAATAAGTTAAACTAATAGTAAAGATGTGGTTACCCCAGGTATCCCTTTATGAAGTGTGAACAAGTTTTCTTTGATTAAATTGGAAGAAACAATGCCATTGGCCAAGAAATGCTTGGCCATGCCCCTTTAAAGGTTTATCTTGGAGTTCTGTAGTCAGTATAGGCAATGGCAGTTTTATGGAACATGATCCCTAGGCCCATGCAAAAGGGCAGTGGCAGATGCTGGGGGTGGGGTGGGTAGAGTGGATTTCCTTTCTTCCTCCTTCTGTTGGTCATAGCAACTAGGTGTAGAGCTACTAACTGTGGTAAGATTATTAGAATTTGATATTAAATTTGGCCCTCACATAACCAAGTATGAGCCACCCCACCCAACAGTTCAGGAGTTAGTTTGAGAGAGTTTGAGGCATAGTGGAGGGAGCAAAGATACACACCCTCTAAACCACTGGTTCTGAACCTTTCTGTGTCATGGAACCTTTAGCAGTCTGATGACACCTATGAAGTCCTTCTCACAATGACATTTTTAAATGAGTAAAATACATAGGATTATAAAGGACACCAAAGGTTAGTGAAAACAGATGTATTTTTTCTGTACCCAAGTTCACAGATTCTATCCATGAACCCTTTAGTGGGGTGGAATCCCTGCTCTACATAGACACAGACATGGAGGGGAAGTCATTAAAGGCCAGGACAGCCTCAAGGTCCCCTGGAAGCAGAGAAGAGAGCCACCTGTGGACTCAAAGGAGACCTGGCTTTGGTTATTGAGAGCTGAAGTGCAGAGAAGATACTACAAGGAGAACAAGGATGTCCGGGCCAGGTAGTACCAGAGGCATAAATTTCCTTAACTACAGGTGTTCCCTACACATGTGCCTCACTACCATTGCACTCTTAATTTATGCCATTCTTTTCATAGACACTGTGTATATTTGTGGGAGAATATGCCCCAAGTTTATGGGAGGAACATTTTGTAGGTATAGCTCTTCCTTTGTCATTTTAGAAAATGCTATTGCTGGTTGGCTGGGGGAAGTTCACTTGTGGGGGCTCAACCCAATAGTGCTAATGCAAGTTTTGGGAATAACTCAGAGAGGGTTCAATATCTATATATATGTTGTCTTTCCTCTTCTGTGTACAAGCTGTAAACACTGAACCCCGGTAGAATGTAAGCTCCTTGAAGGTAGAGATTGTTCTATCTTTGTATTTTCATTGCCCAACACAGGACCTAGTACATAGCAGGTGATTAATAAACACTCAATGAGTAGAATATAATATAATTCATAATAATATCATATAATGCCCTTTTCCAAGGGATATCTTATAAAATGGCATGATAATACTTCAGTAATATGGAAAATAAGACCCTTAGGTCAGGGCTTCTTCAACTTTTTCCACTCATGACCCCTTTTCACCCGAGAAATTTATACGTGACCCTGCCTGTATCTGTACATAAAATAGTATACCAATCAAACATTTACTGCCAAATTTTTTTTGCGACCCCCACATTCAGTTACACGAGTCCATATGTGGTCATGACCCACTGTTTAAGATGCTGGGCCTTAAATTCGTAAGGCAATGGGAGACAGAGGAGACGAAGACGAAGTGCAGGCCTTAGATCTGACTTCTCTGTGGAAGAACTTGTTCAGTGGGAAGACTGGGCCAGGACCACATAGGAGTTTGTCTTTTCTCAGACCCTTGACTCCATGTTGTCCAAGGCAGAAACAGAAGGGCAGATGGGAGCTCAAAGATCTCTGTCTGGTCTTCTTCATCAAGGCCATCTGCCCACTATCCACAGACTTATGGGAGAAAGGGGTAGGGACAAGGGGGGAGGAGAGAGTGGAAGTCACACAGTGCAGGCTAAAAGAGAAGAACTGGGAATAATCCTAAACTTTAGCATAAAGGCTGATGACAATGCTCATTCAAACTCTGAGACTTGGACTTTCTAACTTCTCCCTTCTCTGCCCTGGAGCAGCTCCAGCTGTGTGGTAAAGGGGCAGATGTGGTAAAAAGATGGGCTATTTTGGGCTTTAAGTTTCATGGCTCCAGATGGGGGGGAAAGGGTGGAGAATGGGGTCCTTGGGCCCTGAGCCCATGTGGAGTGAGGAGTCTGTGGCTCCCTGGGGGCACAGGGTGGGGGCCCACATGTTCAGCTCCAACTGGAGGGGGACAAAGAGATCTGGGCATGCTGGAGGTGTCCTGCCGTGAGTAAAGCCGGGTTTCCAGGGCTTCATTTGGGAGATTATGCAGGTCCGGCCGACCCGTCTGCCAGTCACAAGGCAGAGAGGCGTTTTCCTTGGATGTCTGAACACTGCTGGACATCTGGGATCTCCCAGAGGTAGGGGAGAGAGGGAAGACATTGGCTGGGTATGCCTTCGCCTGGGGAGAACATGAGGAATTTTAATGATTTCCTCTGTAAATTCTTGAGGGGTCTCGCGTAGCCAGTATAAACAGGAGGCATTTCAGTTGATTGGATTTATGTGCCTGAAATCAGGAAGCAGGCCAGCACAGGCCTCTGTTTAGCTCCACTCCATGGGACTCGAAGTTGGAATGCTAGTAGCTGCCTCTTCAGGTTTCATCTTGTAATCAGTGGCTACTCGGCATTTCGGCTTTCATCCGGGCTACTCCTGAACTCCTCGCCGACTTGAGCTTCTGTCTGTGAGCTGCCTGAGTCCCAGAAGGGGGGCGAGCCTTGTGCCTGTGCCTTGTGCCTCTGGACGCCAGTTTCCTCATCTGACCTCTAAGGCCCCTGCCAGCTTGAACACTCACTTTAGGATTCTACGAAGTGATATGATCAGGACATCCAGGGGCCATCCATCCTTCCATCCATCCATCCATCCATCAACCAACCAACCAATCAATCAACTAGCATTTATTAAGTTCCTGCTTCCTTCCAAGCACTGTGCTAAGGGCTGAGAAAATAAAGAAAAAGGGGAAAACCCCTGCCCTCAGGGAACTTCCATTCGAATACTGGAAGGTTAGCCTAAAGGGGGAAAGGACTAGCAGCTATGGGAGGGATAGGGAGGACTGGGAAAGAACTCAAGAAGTTGGCATTCAAACTGCATCTCAAAGGAAACCAAGGATTCTAGGACACCCAAGTGAAGAGGAAGAAAATTCCAGGCATGGATGACAGCCAAAGCAAAGGCATGGAGATGGGAAGTTGAGAGTGACATGGGAGGAACAGCCAGGAGACTAATAGGACTAGAATATAAAGTATATGAAGGGGAATAATGTATATGAATACTGGAGAGGTAATAGGGGTCCAGGGTATAAAGGTCTTGAAATACTAAATAAGAGTTTATATTTGATTCTAGAAGGAGCCACTGGGGTGTATTGAGTAGGGGGTGACATGGTTAGGTCTGGACTTTCTGAAGATCACTTTGGCTTCTAAGTGGAGCATGAACCAGAGTAGGGAGAGACTTGAGGCAGGGAGGCCAATTTGAAGGTTATTACAATAGTTCAGACATCAAGTGATGAGAGCCTGCTCTAGGACAGAGGGGCAGTTAGGTGCAATGCATAGAGCACTGGACCTAGAGTTAGAAAGACCTGAGTTCAAATTTGACCTCAGATACTTACCAGCTGTGTGACCCTGGGCAAGTCACTTCACCTCTGTTTGTTTCAGTTTCCTCATCTCTAAAATGGGGATTCAGTTATTTTTCAGTTGTGTCTGACTCTTTGTGACCCCATTTCTTGGCCAAGATACTGGAGTGGTTTGCTGTTCCCTTCTATAAATGTTATGGTGGTAGTGGTGGTGGAGGTGGCAGTGGCCATGTTATAGGAGAGAAGGTGACATAAATGAGAGATGTTGTGAAGGTAGAAACGATAAGATTTGACAATTGATTGGCTATGTGGGGTGAGGGCTAGTGAAGACCTCAAGATTATGCTATGGTTGTAATCCTGGGTGAGGGGTAAGATGCTAATACCATTGATAATTAAAGGGAAGGAGAACAGAGAGAAGGATTGGAGATGAAAGATGATGAGTTTAGCTCTGGACTTGTTGACTTTAAAATGTCTAATAGGGGGGCAGCTAGGTGGCGCAGTGGATAGAGCACCGGCCCTGGAATCAGGAGTACCTGAGTTCAAATCCGGCCTCAGACACTTAACACTTACTAGCTGTGTGACCCTGGGCAAGTCGCTTAACCCCAATTGCCTCACTAAAAAAAAAAATGTCTAATAGGTTTCCAAGAAGCGAGCAGAACCAGGAGAATAAGTGATATCTTAACAAAAATGTTGTAAATGCAAACATCTGAAAGCCTTATGAACTCTGTTAAATGCAATGACCAATCATCATTCCAGAGGCCTAATAAAACACATCCCCACCTCCTGGCTGACAGTTGGTAGACTTAGGGTAGCAGATCAAGAGATGCATTTTTGTACATGGCCCGTGTGGGAATCTGTTTGGCTTCACCGTGCATATTTGCTGCAGAGGATGGTGTTTGGGGTTTGTTTGTTTTTCAGTTGAAGTAAGAGAGAGAAAATCGATATTTGTTCATTGAAAAATTAATAAATGACCACTAAGTGGTAGATGATATTCAGGAGAGAGCTTAGAGTTGGTTTCCGCTGACCCTACCAACTTGGAAAGGCTTTAAGTATGGGCTGTGATGAAGTACAACTGTCACCTGAGGACCAGATTGTCAGTTACCAGAAGGCTCATCACCAAGACTGATGAATTTTCTTGATCACAGTAACTCCTGAAGTACTGTCCACTAAGGTGTATGTGGCTAATAAGATGAAATCTAATCAGGATAAATGTAAACTCTTACAACTAGGTTCAAAAATTTACTTCACCACTTAGATAAAGTGATGCAGAGGGAAGTAAGCAGAGCCAGGAAAACAATTCACAATGACTATAATGGTGTAAATGGAAAGAACAGTAAAATAAATCTGAATGCTGTTTAATTATAATGACCAAGCTTGCCTTGGAAGAAGAGTTGAGAAAATACACCTCCCTCACCTCATTGCAGGGGTGAGGGAATATGGATGAGCTATTGTATACATCAACAGTCAGTGTGCTGGTTGGTTTTACTGAACTGCTTTTCTTCCTCTTTCTTTTGTAATTTTTTTTACGTGGCATTCCATGTAAAACTGTGGGCCATGTTCCAAAACGAAGGTACTAAGAAAATCCATCATTAAAAATAAAAATTTCGCGGGGCAGCTAGGTGGCGCAGTGGATAGAGCACCGGCCCTGGAATCAGGAAGACCTGAGTTCAAATCTGGCCTCAGACACTTAACACGTACTAGCTGTGTGACCCTGGGCAAGTCACTTAACCCCAATTGCCTCAGTAAAAAAAAAAAAAAATTTCAAAAAACAAAAATCAATCTCATAAATCAATGACACATGCCTAGATAGCAGCTCACTTGAAAAAGATCCAGGGGTCTTAGTGCAAGTTCAATATGGGTCAGCAGTGTGACATAGCAGGCTAAAAAAGAAAATCCCATTTTTGGCAGCATAAAGAGGGGCATAGTGTCCAGGACTAGGGAGATGATAGTCTAACTCACCTTTGCCCTGATCAGACCATATATGGAATAATATGCTCAGTTTGGACATTTTAAGGACATTGATGAGCTGGATAGTATATAGATCAGGGCAACCAGAATTGTGAAAGGCCTTGAGATAATGCCATACGGGGATCAGTTCATTTATTCATTCAATTGGTCATTCAGTCAACACACATTTATTAAGAGATTGTTGCATTGGAGAAGAGATAACTTGGAGGGAAGTGAATATAGACGAGAGATCAGATTTGTTCTGCTTGTCCCAAAGGGCAGAACTTGGAACAATGGGTAGAAGGTGAAAGCAAACAAAAACTCAGTTGCAAAAAAAAAAATGAGAACTGATTATACAAATGTAGAATGAAGTGTCTCTGGAAAAAGTGAGTTCCCCTTCACTGTTGGGGAAGTTGAAGGGTGGATTCTTGGTCAGGTGCCAGTTGAGCAAGATGATCTCTGAGGTCTCTTTTAAATTGGAGATGCTATGAATGTGTGGTTTTTTTCTTTTTTTAAGTAAATGTTGAAGGTTTCCAACTTGTATCTAAGGATCAAATTAAACCAAAATATGATGGCAACTCTTTTGTTTTTTTGCAGGGCAATGAGAGTTAAGTGACTTGCCCAGGGTCCCACAGCTAGTAAGTGTCAAGTGTCTGAGGCTGGATTTGAACTCAGGTCCTCCTGAATCCAGGGCTGGTGCTTTATCCACTGAGACACCTAGCTGCCCCAAATGTGTGATTTTATGTGGAAGAGGTGTGATCACCATTGATGAAGTACCTTTGGTGAAACTGCAAATCTTTTGAAGTTTTGAAGTGGCAGGAACTTGGGAAGTCCCAAGTCTCCGGGAACCTGAAATGGAATTTTGGTTTGGTTTGTCAACAGCTAGTCCTTGATGTTCAACACATCATTCCACTCCTACCTCAATCCCACAGGATCATAGACTTAAAGCTGGAAAAGGACTCTGTTAGAGGCCACTGGGCCCAAATCCATTGTTTTATAGTTGGGGAAACTGAGGCAGACAGGTAAAGAGGGTCACACTGTCAGCAAGTATCTGTGGCAGAATTCACACTCGAGTCTTTCTGACTCCAAGGCTGGTTTCTTCATCCATAAGAGCAAGCAGTGCTTTCCCTGCCTACTTCAAGAGAAAGCAGATGAGATCATAGGTAAGAAAGCATTTTGAAAGGGCAATGTAGGCATATCTTGGGGAGGAGAAGATAGATTTCACAGAAGGTGAAAATCACAAATAATGAAAATTACCCTAAAAGTCCCTTAACCCCTAAAATACGGTAGGATCTCTTTAAGCACTTGAAGCTGGGAAGGACCTAGTTTGTCTTTAAGAGGAAGGGGTCTGTGTCAGAGGCAGCTGACTGTTAGGTGGCTGCCATGGAAACAATTGAAAGTAAATTGTATTTTATTTTCCAAACACCTAGCTGAGCTACTATTCAGGAGAGAGGCACGAATCAGGAATTCAACTTAAAGAGAAGAACACAAAAACATGTAAAGTCTTAGCTGGCAGGAGAACTCGGAAGGGAGGGCGGGGAAGGAGACACCCTGGAAAGAGTTCAGAAAAACAAAATTCAAGCTCACAGCCCATACCTAAGGACGGCTTCCTTAGAGGGTCTCCTCCCCATTTCACCGAGAGGCACAGGAAGTCGCAGGGACACCCAGCAGGGACTATCTAGCTGACCAGAATTCCCGAAAGACCAATGGAGGGAGGCTGGCTCTCCCAGCCTCAGCAAGAGTCTGTAAACCTAGAAATCACCTTCACTTCAGAGGCCCCCTGAGGGAATAAAGGCTGAGAGAAGAGCAAATTCATGAACTTCTAGCTCACACTCACTCTGGTAGATAGTCTCAGTGAGTGCAATGGCAGGAGGAACCTGGGGAATTCTTTTTTTTTTTTTTTTTGCGGGGCAATGAGGGTTAAGTGACTTGCCCAGGGTCACACAGCTAGTAAGTGTCAAATGTCTGAAGTCGTATTTGAACTCAGGTCCTCCTGAATCCAGGGCTGGTGCTCTATCCACTGCGCCACCTAGCGGCCCGATGGGGAATTCTTTAAATTGTAGACGATAAGAGTGCAGGACTCAAAGATCCCAGTTCTAATCCTGCCTCAGATACTTCCTAGTTGTGTGACCCTAGGCAAATCCCTTCCCTTCTCTTAGTCTCAGTTTCCTCACATGTAAAATGGAGATAATAGCAAAGGGCTATTGTGAGGATCCAGCGACTCTGTGTCGTGTTATGCGAACCTTAAAAGAGCTGTGTAAATGTTAGCTGCTCTTATTATTCTGTGTTTCTCTCCTTATTCTCTCTCCATTTCTCCTTCTGTATCTCTCTGGCATTGTCTCTCTAGCTCTTTTTGTCTCTCTGAGTTTCTGTCTTTTGGTCTCCATCTCTGTCTCTTTGTCTCTGTTTCTCTCTCTGTCTCTCTGTGTGTCTATCTCTCTCTGTCTCTGTCTCTCTGTCTCTTTTTGTCTCTCTGGATCTGTTTCTGTCTCTCTGGCTCTGGCTCTCTTTGTCTTTCTGGCTCTGTCTCTGTCTTTCTGGCTCTGGCTCTTTTTGTCTCTCTGGCTCTGGCTCTGGCTTCTGGCTCTGGCTCTGTTTCTGTCTCTCTGTCTCTGGCTCTCTCTGTCTCTTTTTGTCTCTCTGGATCTGTTTCTGTCTCTCTGTCTCTGTATCTCTTTGACTTTCTGGCTCTGGCTCTCTCTGGCTCTCTGGCTCTGTCTCTGTCTCTCTGGCTTTGGCTCTGGCTCTGTCTCTGTCTCTTTTTGTCTCTCTGGCTATGTCTCTCTGGCTCTGGCTCTGTTTCTGTCTCTCTGTCTCTGTCTCTCTTTGTTGCTCTGGCTCTGGCTCTTTTTGTCTCTCTCTGTCTCTGTCTCTTTTTGTCTCTCTGGATCTGTTTCTGTCTCTCTGACTCTGTCTCTCTTTATCTCTCTGGCTTTCTCTCTGTCTCTCTGTCTCTGTCTCCTTTCTCCATTGCTCTCTTTTGCCAAGCCCAGAGAGTTGAATTGATGTTAAGTTAAACGAGTATATGATGAGACTTCATTGTAAAACCCTGTGCAAATGCCAGGTATTATTTCATGATTTTTATTGGATGACATCTTGGGATAAAGGGGAATAACCCAGTCACCATAACTTCATGTACAGAAATGGCCGGGGTTGAAGCCCCACATTGCTTTTCACTGTTCCCTGCAGAGCCTGGTGACCTCATCCCCACTGAGTGAAGCAAAGGAAGAAACAAAGACCGTGGCGTAAGGCTAGAGTGATGTGACTGCTTGTTTGACAAACACACCAGAATATCCATCCCAAAGAGAGCTCTTCAAAGCGGCCCCTTTGGGAAGCAGTGACTGGTTCCAACGAAGCAACCACTACCCAAACCATATGTTTGGAAGCTACCTCCTGAGCCTGAAGTAGGACAGTGGAAAGAGGGCTGACTCTGGGATCAAAAGCTTACTACCTGTATCGACTTAAGCAAACCTCTTCCCCTCCCTGGGCCTCAGTTTCCCCTCTCTGTAAAAGGGTGGCGTTGATCTGGATGGCCCCAAGAGCTCCTTTCCAGCTCTAGGTCTTTGGTGTCGATGGGTAACCTTGGGCAGGTCACTTCCCTTCTCAGTGCCTTAGTTTGCTCCTCTGTAAAACGAGGGGATTGGACTACATGGTCTCTGAGGTCTCTTCCCATTCTAGAGCTATGACCCACATATTCTTCCGGACCTTCCCAGTGTGAAAAGCCAACTCTCCTCCATCCTTTGGAAGTGAACCTGATGTGGGGAAAGACCCCTGAACCCAGGGTGATGAATCAGGTGAGGGATCCAGCCCCTTGGCACCAAACATGGCTATCAAACCACAGCCAAATTTTCTTCTAGGACTGGCGAATTCACCTGTTGTATTTAAAAACAAACAAACAAACAAACAAACAAAACCCTCAAATCTTCCATCTGTGGCCTCCTTTGTTCCCCTATGAGTTAGCTAAGGCAAACATTATTCCCATTTTATAGATTAGGAAACTGAAGGCCAGGGGTGAATAGATTCACCCCAAGTCCCATGACCAATTGGAGGTGAGCCAGGAGGAGCCCAGGGCTGCTGTCTACCCTAGGCTTCCCTCGTGGTGACAGACTGGCTGGTCAAGTGTTCCCAGGAACACCCAGCTCCCCACCGGCTTCCACATGCCCCAAAGGCTTTGGAAGCAGGTCGGTGCTGATGCAGAGAATTCTTGCCCTTCTCCAGGGAGGGGCACAGAAGAAATAGCAGAACTTGGGCTCACCCTCCAGGGACTTTAGCAGTTTATCTCTTTTGAGGAAGACAAATTGCCTTAGCAAGCCAGGGCCCCAGCCGCTTACACACATACCTTCTGCAGCAACAGAACTTGGCATCTGTTCTGAAATCCAGAGATGAGCTCTTAGAGAAAATATGCTTGCAAAGATGCTTGGGGGCCCTGGCTGCCTAGGCACATGGTCCTGATTAGAACAAGGGTCTGAAAAGCCATTTCCCCCTGTGAACCCCCTCACCTCATGCCAGCAGCCAACACCCCACACTGCCACTTGCTGAGGATGCTACCAGGAGGAGAAGGGAAAGGTGGTGGCAGAATGAGGTCAGACCCAGGCTGTGGGGGGACATGGCCCCCAGAACCACTGTATCCCCCCTTCCCCAACTCTGAGTCAAAGGATCACAGATTTCAAGCTGGACAGGACCTCAGAGGCCACCGAGTTCAGTTCCCCCCTCATTTACAGATGAGAAAACTGAGGTAGAGGGGAAGTGACTTGCCCAGGCTAACACAGCTGAGATGGGTTAACAGTTTATCAAAGGCTAGGAAGCAGATCAGTAAATAAACTGCCTTATGGGCGTGGGGCACGAGAGGGGGCCTGGAATTCCAAAACAATCAGGGAAGGTGGCACTGAGGGGCCGTGTTAGGGGTTGGGGGGTGCGGTGTGGGGAACAGATCAAGCTCCAAGCTTTCCAAGTAAGCCTGCCCAGACTCGCCCAGCCAGCCCGCAGTAAGCTCTGTTCCCACTCCCTCTCCCCTGGCCTCCCATAGCGTCGTCGCCCTGCATCATGTCCCAAATTCCGTCCTGGCTTGTGTTGGAGACACTGCCTCATGTGTGTACATCTTGTCCCCCCCTCCCCCAACCCCCCCATCCAACTGGACTATGAGTTCCTTGAAGGCCTGCAGGGATAGCTCATACTTCTCTGTGACCCCCACAGAGCAGAGCCCAAGGCTTGTTCCACACACTGTGTGAGCTCAGGAAATCTGGGACTGATTGATCGACTTTGTAGAAGGGGATTCGTTGCCAGCCACGTTTGAATGTGAAAGGCAGGAATTTAGAACAAAGGGGTGGAGGTAGACTCAGAGATGCTCCCAGTGACTCCACTGACCTCTTTTTGTTCTTGCCTTTCCCCGCCCCTTCATTGGTGTGACAGAGAATGTGGGAGGGGGGGCTGAGTAAAGGAGTTTCTCAGGCATGCACAACACTTCATGGTTTGTTGGAATGCAGCATATCTCCCCCCATATCTCCCCAAAAATGGTTTGAGGAGGAATGCAGCTAATAATCAGGAACTGGCTGAATGTAAAGGGGGCTTTCTAACCCTAAGTCAGATAGAGACTTGGGACAGAGACTTCAGACCCTATTTGCCCTAAGAAGTAAATGCAAAAAACAGACTATTGGAGCAGATAGGACTCTTTAGCAGACTATCTAATTTGTGTTTCAAAAGATTTTAGCACTGGGCTTAAAAAAGAGGTAGTTTGGTGTATAGGATGCTAAACATGGATCCAGGAAGACCAGGGTTCAAATTCCACCTCAGCCACTTACTTGTTATGTGACCCTGAGCTTTAATGCTGTTTGCAGCAGTTTCTTCACTTTTAAAATGAAAGGGTCTCTGCGGTCTCTTCTAGCTATGACCTTTTCCTATTCTAATGGCTAGTGTGTATGGACCTGCCTTTCTCAGGAGAGAGGGGGAAAGAGGGAGAGAGAGAGAAAGAGATGGGGGAGGGAGGGGGAGAGGAAGGGAGAGAGAGATGGGGGTGAAGGGGAGAGGTGTGGGGGAGAGAGAGGGAAATACAAAACCAACCCCCCCCCCCTCTTATGAGGATGTATGGCCTCAGCTGAAGATTACAACTAAGGTCCAGTAGAGGGCAGCATTGAGAAGAGTGGGTAAAGGACAGAAAGGATCCTGGGAGTGAAGGAACAAGCCCAGCAGAGAGTGTGTGAAGACATCTCTGGAAGACTCTAGGCATGAGTCTCCTTAAAAGAAGGTAACATTGGGGCAGCTAGGTGGCACCCCTTGGGGATAAAGCACCCGCCCTGGATTCAGGAGGACCTGAGTTCAAATCCGGCCTCAGACACTTAACACTTACTAGCTGTGTGACCCTGGGCAAGTCACTTAACCCCAATTGCCTCACTAAAAAAAGGTAACATGGTGACTGAGCACATATGTCCCTTATGTGTGTGCTCCTCCACATGTATACCCCAATTTAGTACCAGCTACCCCAAACCTTGCCTTTGTACTGAGAGACTTTGCCTTACATTTTAACATCCTCCCAAACCCCCATGATCTTTGCCTTCAGCCACACAGATGCCCTTGGTCTCATCATCACTACACGCTCCATCTTGTCCCTTTCTGACTGGTCCAGGAACCTTCCCCTTCAATCAACCCTCCTCTGCCTCTAATTTTCAAACTCTCCTCCTTCTCTACTACCTACAAACATGTCCAGATTGTCTCCATCCTTAACAAACCTTTACTTAACCCTACTACCACCACCCCCCCAAGCAATCACTCTATTCCTCTCCTTTCATCAGCAACCAAACTCTTAGAAAAGCTATCTACACTTATCACCTCCATTGTCTCATCTCCCGTTCACTTCTCAACCCTCTGCCATCTGGCTCACAGGCCAAAACTGCTCTCTCCGAGGTCATCAAAGATCTCCTTCTTGCTGAATCCAACAATCATTTTTCCAGTTCCCATCTTTCTCTACCTCCTTGTCCCAGCTATGCTGCCTTCCTGAGTTTTAGTGACACTGCTCTCTTCCTACCCATATGTCCAATTCACCTTTGTCTTTATAGGCTGCCCCTTATGGGTAGGTGTCTCCAGGGCTCTTTCATAAGCCCTTTCCTCTTTTCTCTCTCTGTCTCTGTCTCTGTCTCTGTCTTTCTCTGTCTGTCTCTGTCTCTCTGTCTCTCTCTCTCTGCATCTCTGTCTCTCCTCCCTCTCTCCTTCATCCAATCCCATTCCATCATCACCTTCTCTCCTCTATCTCTCTATCCATTCTATACTCTCTGGTGTCTATCTTTCCCTCATTTCATTCTCTCTTCCTCCCTCCTTCTCTAATTCTTTTTCTTTCTCACTCCTGTTCTCCCCTATCACTTCCTCCCTCAGTCTAAATGTCTCTGTCTCTCTGTCTGTCTCTCACTTTCTCTCTGTCTCTTTGTCTCTGTCACTGTCTCTGTCTTAAGTTCTTCCTCCCCCCCCCCCAATGAGCTTATCAGCTCCCATGGATTCAATTATGATCTCTGTGCTGTTGATAATCAGATCTATATACAACTAGGTTCTGATTACTGTAAATAATGAATCCCCTGAAGTGGCCGCATTATTCAAATTCACCCTGCATATTTCCATTGGGCTGGAAATAATTACCATATTTTACATAATTATAACTTAGAATAGTGTTAATTCAAAGACACGTGACCACTTTGGGGAACTGGTTATCCTATTCATTGGGATCTAGCTGTAGCCAGCTATCTCCCAAGCCCTAGTCTCACATTTTTAAATGCCTGTTGGACATCTGGATGTCCTGTAGACACCTAGAATCAACATGTCCAAGAGAGGGCTCATTATCTTTCCCCCAAAGTCCTTCCATCTTCTTCTCTTTCCTATTTCTGTTGAGGGCATCGGCACTCTTCCAGCCACCTACATTCAAAATTTGGGGATCACACTCAATTGTTCCTTCTCCCTTACTCCCATATCAGCTACCAAGTCTTATAGATTCTACCTATTCAACCTCTGCCCCATCCAGCTCTTCTCTCTCCTCTACACACACTACAAACACCCCAATTCAGGCCCTCTTCACCTCTCATTTATTCTATTGCAATAGCCTCTTAATTGAACTCACTACCTCCAGGCTTTCTTTCTCCAGTCAATTCCTCACACTACTCCAAGGGGATTTTCCTAAAGCACCAGTGTAACCATAGCACTCTCCTGCTCAAGAACTCGCAAGGACTCCCCACTTCTGTAGGATCAAAGGCAAACTCTTCTGCTTGGCATCTAAAGCCCTTCATAATCTGTCCTCATCCGCCCTTTCTGTGTCATTCGGTCTGTCAATCCGCATTTATTAAGCACCTACTAAGTACCAGGCACTGTGTTAAGCCCTGAATATACCCAAAAAGGGCAAAAACATTGTCCCTGCCTTCAAGAAGCTAACATTCTAACAAGAGAAGCAACTATATACAAATAAGAAATAAACAAGATAAATTGGAGAAAAATGGAAGGCATGGACAGTAGCAGGTGCAGGGGGAATAGGGAAAGATCTCTTATAGAAGATGGAATATAAGCTGAGGCTTGAAAAAAAACCCAGGCAAGCCCATTTCAAGTAGCATTCAGGGCTTGGAAGACAGTCATCAAAAAGGCACCGTCAGGGGGCAGGTAGATGGCACAGTGTATAGAGCACCGGCCCTGGAGTCAGGAAGACCTGAGTTCAAATCCGGCCTCAGACACTTAACACTTACTGGCTGTGTGACCCTGGGCAAGTCACTTAACCCCAATTGCCTCACCAAAAAAAAGTCACCATCAGGAAATGTTGTGTGCAAGGAACAGCCAGGAGACCAGTGTACCTGCATCTTAGGAGGTGAGTAAAGTATAAGAAGACTGGGAAGGTAAGAAAGGGCCAGGTTGGGATGAGTTTTAAATTCCAGAGGGAGTTATTAGAGTTTACAGTATAGGGAAGAGACATGATCAGACCTGTGGTTTAGGAAGATCACTTTGGTGGCTGAGTGGAGAATGGACTGGAATGGGGAGAGCCTTGTGGTAGGCAGACCCACCAGCAGCTAGTGCCATAGTCTAGGTGTGAAGTGATGAGGTCCTGCACTAGGGCAATGGCAGTATGAAGGGAGAAAGGGATTATAAACAAGAAATGTTGCAAAGGTAGAATCAACAGGACTTGGCAACAGATTGAATATGTGGGTGAGGAGTCAAGGGTGACACTAAGGGAGAGCCTGGGTGACTGAGAGGTGTCAAACTTTCTAGATGTGGGCAGAACTCCTGAGTGGGCCCAAAGCAGATTGAAATGTAATTAGGAGGGGCAGCTAGGTGGCGCAGTGGATAGAGCACCAGCCCTGGAGTCAGAAGGACCTTAGTTCAAATCCAGCCTCAGACACTTGACACTTACTAGCTGTGTGACCCTGGGCAAGTCACTTAACCCCAACTGCCTCACACACACACACAAAAAAAAAAAGAAAAAAAAGAAATGTAATTGGGAAATGTTTAACAAAATACATAAAAATACAATGTGACATAGATCATGAAAATTTGTGGTTTTCTAAGTCAATAGGCAGCTTTAGGGACCCTTTTCTATTTGAGTTTAATGCCACTGCTCTAGACCCTAGCTTCTTAAATGGAGGGGCAGGATTTGCAAAAACACTTGGCAACAGTAAAAGGTTATGTATACACAACTTGGGGTTGTGTAAAAATTTCTTGGGCGAAAAGGGGTTGCAAGTAGGAAAAGTTTAAGAAGCCCTGTTCTAGAGTAATAGGGAAGCTTGGAAGAGCAGAGTCTATGGAAGGGGAGTGAAAATAATACGCCCCCTTTTGAACACACTGAGTTTAGACTGTCTACTGGACACACAGTTTGAGATGACCAAGAGGCAGTTGATGATGCAAGAAATTAGGGCTAGATAAGAAGGTCTGAGAATCTTCTACAGTGAATCCTTAGAAACTGATGAGATCACTAAGAATGGAAAATCAGAGAGGATTCAGGACAAAGCCTTGAGTGACACCATGGTTAATGGTCAGACTGTCAGACTGGGAGGAAGAGAACCAGGAGAGAGCAGGGTGCCAAAAAACCCTTAAGGAGAAAGTATCCAGGAGAAGAGGGTGATCAACAGAAAGGTCAAGAAGGATGAAGCTTTTTCACAAAGACCATTGTATTAGCTAGGTAGCACTGCAGTGGATAAAGCACTGGTCCTAGATTCAGAAGGACCTGAGTTCAAATCCAGTCTCATATACTTGACATTTACTAGCTGTGTGACCCTGGGCAAGTCACTTAGCCCTGATTGCCCCACAATAAAAAGAAACAAAGACCATTATATTTGGCAATTAAGAGGTGACTTTGGAGAGAACCATTTCAGTTGAATGATGAGGTTGGAAGCCAGCTTGCAGAGCATTTAAAATCAATTAAGTGAGAGGCACCTAATATAGTTGGCCTCCTCAAGTTTAACCAAGAGGAGAAGGAAAGATATAGGATGATAGCTAACAGGGATGGTAGGATCAAATAATGTGGGATTTTTGAGGGGCAATGAGGGTTAAGTGACTTTCCCAGGGTCACACAGCTAGTAAGTATCAAGTGTCTGAGGCTGGATTTGAACTCAGGTCCTCCTGAATCCAGGGCCAGTGCTTTATACACTGCGCCACCTACCTGCCCCCTGAGGTGGGATTTTTTAAGGATGAGATAGACATGGGCATGTTTGTAGGCAACAGGGAAGAAGCCAGTAGAGAAGGAGAGATTGAAGATTTGAGAGAGAGTAGGGATGATAGAGAGGGGGTAATCTTCTGGATGCCAAGATGGAATAGTACAAGGCTTGGGAAGGCAAAGGGCCTTCCTGTGACACTGGAGCTGAAGGAGGAGATAGTGGCAGAAGGCATCTGAGTGACATAAGATGAGAGCCAGGAGAGAAGAGGGAACTCATAGCAAATGGTCTCATTTTTCTTCAGTTAAATATGAGGCAAGGTTCTCATCTTGTGGGGGTGGTTAGAGATGGGGAGCCAAAAGAGGTTCAAGGAGGAGTGAGAAGACTTGGGAAAGTTGCTATGGTGAGTGGGACAGTGAATCAATTAGGAAAGATCAGTTCAGAATTATGTAACCGAAGACTTGGAATGGACCAAATCAGCCCAGTTTTGTGACTTTCTCCAGCACCATGTGAATAGGCATGAAGACAGTGAATAATGGGAATAATAGGGCTTGGCAAAGTAAGGTCAGTGATAGGACAAGGGGCAAGGGACTCAAGTGTAGATGATAGTCTAGGTTTACCAAGAAAGGGAAGGGAGCAGGCCGCATATGAGGTGATAGCCTGAGAAAGAACTGAGGAGTGGAGGGTTTACAGGTCATGAGAAATGTGAAGAATAGTCTTTTGGGGTCACAAGGCAGAGAAGAAGATATAATGATAAAAGATGGTGGTCAGCTAGAGGAATTTCAGAGTTCACAAACATGGAAGGGGAACACTTGTGAATGCTAGAAAGATCAAATGCCAGACCACTCTACCAACTGCCAACCAACTCCCACCCACAGGGCAGGCAAGCCAGTCTAGTTGAGTACCCTGAGGGAGAGACAAGAGGTGGCATGGTCCAAGCAAGTCCAACCACCACCTAAACCATGATCTCCTCTCATCTCTAGACAGAGAGTCCAAGAGCCCTGGAAATAGCAGTATCCCCCAGACCATAAGCCCAGGCCCTGCCACTATCATCCAGGAAATCAGCCCTCATGGAGATGCGAATTGGAAACTGGTTTGACTCCTGAAGACATAGAAAAGAGAGTTCTTACCATCAAAGTCCTTGACAGTGTGAAAACACCAGAGACAGATAAGGTTTTATCAATGGAAATGCCACTAGAGAAGATGTCTTACCATCTGCTATGCTACTGTACCCTAAAGACCACAGAGCTGGCCCACAGCCAAACCCTCTCATGTGGATTGTCTTCCCCTATATGAAAGTGAGCTCCTTGAAAGCAAGGACTTCCCAACTTCTTATTTGTACATAGTAAGTGCTTAATGTATGCTTTTTAATCCATCCATCCATCTATCTAAGGGCAACTTCCTCCCTGAATCTACTCTTCTCCAGGCTAATCATCTCCAGTTCTTTTCATTGAGTTTTACATGGTTTTGAGGTTGTTCTCCATTACCTTGGCACTTCTTTGGATATACTCTGGCTCATCAATATCCTCCCTAAATGGTGGCATTCAGGACTCAGTGAAATCCCCTCACACCCATTGTGAACATTATGCTATTATGTGCCATAATGGATAGACTGTTGATATTCAGATGGGTGACCCTGGAAAAGTCACATAGCTTCTATGGCCTTTTACAAAGCTTTTATAGAGCTTCTTTCTAGGACAGAGATAGATTGCCATCTGTGTTGGTGGAGGAAGTATCCCCAGAGTGAGTTCCCCAGGCTTGAAATATCATAGATCCCTTGAGTATTTATTTCAGATCTCATTACCTTTTTTTGACCGCCATGCCACACTGCTGACTTTCATGGCTTGTGGTCCACTAAAGCCTCCAGATTTTTTTTAAACAGAAACATTTCTTATCAATTTTCTCTGGATGAGGTAAGTCAACAAGGTCTGGGTGCCCATTGCTGTACTATCTTTCATCTCACATTTTTCCCTCTTATCCACAAAGCCAGACATATGCTTTGCTGAAACCAAAGTATACAATATCCAAAGCATTTACCTGATCTACCAATCTAGTAACTCTATTGAGAAAGATCAAGTTTGTTGGGTATAATTTGTTCTTATTGAACTCATGCTGTCTCAGAGTAATCTATTCTAAGTATTCACAAACCACCCTTTTAATAATCTGTCCTAGCATTCCACCCCCCTAGAAGTGATGTCAAATACACTTATCTACAGTTAGCAGATTCTACTTTCTTCCCCTTTTGAGAATGAGGAGGACATTTTCCCATTTCCAATTCTGTGGTAGTCTCAGATTTGGTGTATTGGCTCAGACTTAGAAAATATATCCACGGGGGCAGCTAGGTGGTGCAGTGGATAAAGCACCAGCCCTGGATTCAGGAGTACCTGAGTTCAAATCCGGCCTCAGACACTTGACACTTACTAGCTGTATGACCCTGGGCAAGTCACTTAACCCCCATTGCCCCGCAAAAAAAAAGAAAATATATCCACCAGGTCATAGATTTAATGCCAAAAGTAAACTTAAAGATTCAACCCCCTTATTTTATTGATGAGGAAAATGAAGCCTAGACTGAAGAAGTAACTAACCCAAGGTCACACAGATGGTGAATAGCAGAGCTAGGATTTGTACCCTGATCTTTAACTCAGTACTCAGTCCTCCAAAGTGGGTGTGTCTTGGAACGGTTGGGAGCTGCCAACACAGAGAATTCCCAAACTCCTTCAGAGATGGATTCTGGGAAATCAGCTACCTCCTATGTCTTCCAATATTGCATGGAGTTGATGTCCAGGTAGCCCCACTATGTGTTGGTGGCAAAGGGAAGAGCCTTTGTGCTCTCTTGTGGAGACAGCTGTGGATATCTCTGAGATTCTGGCAAATCTTTCCTTTTCTTTAGTGACAGAGAAAATCACTGTTTCTCCAAACAGGAAGAGACCCTGGGAGTTGTGGCTTGAAAATCCAGCTGTGTTCCAGGTGTAGGGTCAAAGATAGTCCTCCAGTCTTTATCCACAGTCCTTCTCGGCAAACTCTAGCACTCCCAACTCTGTGCAGGTGACTTCTAAGTCTCTACTTTCATCGCCACCCTTTCAACTACTCACAGGACTTCTCCACATGGATGTCCCCCTGGCATCTCCAAGTCAACATGGCCAAAACTGAAATTGTCATCTGACTTTGCCATTTTGGTCAGGTACACCACCATTCATCAAGTTTCTCATAGCCAAAACCTTGGCATTAGCTATGTCCTTTCCTCTCCCTCACTTCCCCTCTTGGTATCCTGGGATGCAGATAGCTTGAATCCATCCAGAGAAGCCAGGTACCATTTTATCTTTGGTTTTAATGCTCTGTTAACCATTCTGGCTCTATCCTTCCCAATTTGGTGATTGTTCTCCTTGTTAGAGAAAACAGAAACAAAAGAAGAGGGTAGTCAAATTTTCTCCCTCCTGTCTGTTTTCCTTGTCTCAGCCCCTCAAGTAATCCCCTCCTGGCTCCTCCTCTTGCCCCTTACTTAGCCCTCTTTTTTTTTTGCAGTGCCCTTGGCATTTTCTGCTTTGACCTTCTTGGCACTGTTCTCTAAGGGCTGTTAGAGTCTTAAATTTGTTCCCACTTATCTCCCTTCCATTCCATCATCTACAATTCCAGTATAGGTGAGGAATGAGATGTGAACAAAAATAACCATGATACATATTAGAAAAGGAGTAGCTGTTTCTAGAGGTCAAAGAGAATGGCCTAAAAGATTCTGGCTAAAAGGGAACTGACCTCCGAGCATTTCCACAGGCAGAGAGAAGGTGGAGGGATTCCATTCCAGGGACAGCAGAATGGAGTGGCTTGAACAAAGGCATGGAAGTCAGAAAGGACTGGAGAATAAAATGTGTGAGGGAGAGTAGTGCAAAATAAGGCCAGAAAGGTAGAAGGGAACTTGAGCGTGGAGGGCCTTGGAAGCTTGCTAATGAGTATCTATTTTATCAGGTAGACAATTCAGCCCATCCTGCTAGCTTGTCAAAAACTTTGGGAATCTTGACTCTGTCATCCAGTGTCTTAGCCATCCCTCCCAGCAAAATGGAGAAGCACGCCACCTAGACTTTTTATTCAAGTCAGTAATCAAGAGGCCCAGGACCCAGGACAGCTCCCTGGGACAATCAGTTGGAGACCTCCCACCAAACTGACATGAACCTGTTCCTGAATACACTTTGGATCCAGTCATTCGGCCAGTTCCAAATATACCCAACTGCACTGGAATTTATCCCTTACTTTGCTAGAAGGAAGGGGTAGTCAGCAATATCAAAAGGGCAGCTAGGTGGCGCAGTAGATAGAGCACTGGACCTGGATTCAGGATTCCAACCTGAGTTCAAATCCAGCCTCAGACACTTGACACTTACTAGCTGTATGACCTTAGGCAAGTTACTTAACCCAAATTGCCTCACAAAAAAAAAAAAAAAAGCTACAGAATGGGGACGATGAGAACTGAGACAAGGCCGCTGGTTGCAGTGGACAAGAGTCCTTTGAGAGAGGTTGCTCAGTAGAACAGTAGGGTTCAGAAGAGAGAGTACAAGAAATTAAGGAGTCAATGGGTAGGTAGTAAGGAATTGGAGGCAGAGGAATATAGAAGATACTAGAACTTTAGAAGTGAATGGAGGGGCAGCTAGGTGGCACAGTGAATAAGTGAGTACCTCACTAAAAAAAAAAAAGAAGTGAATGGAAGGAGTGGGAGAGATTGAGAGCTTGAAGGGCAAGGAGATTGTTTAGGTCAGATGAGCACTTATAGGTAACAGGGAAGAAGCCAAGAGAAAGGGAGTGATTGGGGCGGCTAGGTGGCACAGTGAATAAGGCACCAGCCCTGCATTCAGGAGGACCTGAGTTCAAATCCAGACTCAAACATTTGAAACTTACTAGCTGTGTGACCCTGGGAAAGTCACTTAACCCTCATTGCCCTGTGAGAGAGAGAGAGAGAGAGAGAGAGAGAGAGAGAGAGAGAGAGAGATTGATTGACTACAGGTGCATCAATGAGCTGCCTGTGTAGCCACATCAGGCTCTTTAAACTGCTCCTTCCACCCTCCTCCCCCCATGCCCATTTTCTTCCCCACATTAATAAGCTGTATCTGTGTTGTCAAGACTTCATTCTTGAGTGGATCCCACCTTTTTTATTTATTTTTTATTATTTTTTTCTGGTGAGGCAATTGGGGTTAAGTGACTCACCCAGGGTCACACAGCTAGTAAGTGTCAAGTGTCTGAGACCTGATTTGAACTCAGGTCCTCCTGAATCCAGGGCTGGTGCTCTATCCACTGTGCCACCTAGCTGCCTCCGGCTCCCACCTTTTTAAAGATGACTTCCCTTTCATAGGAGTCATGGCATCCTACTTATCCCATCTCTGAACTGAAAACAAAAAATCTGTTTTAATAGGATCCTAAGTTTAAAGCTGGAAGTGACCCCAGATGCCTTCTAGTCCAAATGTCTCATTTTATAGATGAGGAAACTGAGGGCTTGTGAGGGGAGATGATTTGTCCAGGATCACACAGCTAATAAGCGTCAGAGGAAGGATTCGAACCCAAGCTCTCCTGACTCCAAGCCCAGTAACTCTAAGTATTGCACCATACACCTAAAGTTCAAGGTACAAATCAGAGAGTGCTGGGAGTTCCTTTCCTAATCTATCACAAACTAAGATAGCTCGACCACCACCCCTCCCCTCCGCCACATTCTCAGCATTTCTTCGTCACTAACCATTTCCTCTTTGGTCAGAATCACAGTTGCCCTCCTTGAATTCTTTATCTTCTAAACTCAGAGAATGGCAGAGCTGCCAGGGAAAAGCCCTAGTGGTCCAACCTCCTCATTGTCCAGAGGAAGAAACTCTTCTGAAACTTCCAGAGAGATCTCCACTTGCCAAATGTTGTCAGTGGCAGAGGGAAGATTCGAACCCAAACTGACCTCTCCATTCAGGGCCCGTTTTACCTCTACTCTGCCTTTGAAAAGGTGAAATGGCTAAGCGGTTTTGCTTTGGTCCCCGTGAAGCTCCCTCCCACGTGTTCGAGTGCAAGCAGCAATCTTCTGTCCATAATGTGGCCCCTGGGAATAGCGCTGGTGAGGCCGGCTCTTCATTTTTTCGAAAGGCCCTGGCGATCAGCCAATTTTCTCCTGCTCCCTCACATTCTGCCCTGGTCAGAACACACTGGAAGTGTCGTGCCTCATTCCAGGCTCCCCATTTTGGCAAAGTGGAGCCTATTCAGAAGGCTATAATGGTGCCAGAACTGGAGAGCAGTCCCATCGAGGATCTGTTGATATGCAACATTCCAAAGTAGAGCGCTGGACTTGGAGTCAGAAAGAACTGGGTTTGCATCTTGCCTCTAACGGTGACTAGCTTTGTGCCTCAAGACAGGACCTTTAAGTGCAGCCTCAGTTTCCTCATGGGCAAAATTGGGATAATACTTCACACTTTGGAATCCTTAAGGTGCTATAGCAACGTCAGGATTATTAACGGAAAAGGCTTGGGGCTTTCACTTGAAGCCCAGATGTCTTAGGGGGCATTACAATTACTGTCTTCAAATATTTGCAGGGTTCTCACACAGAAGAAGGATTGGGCTTTTTCTCTTTGGCCCTTGAGGGCAGAACTAAGAGATGTGGGTGGAAATTATAGGGAGGGCAATTTGTCTCAATGCAGGGAAGAGCTTTCTAACAATTAGAGCTACAATGGGGCCTTAGGTGGTAGTGAGCTCCCTGTCACGGGAGGTCTTTAAGGAGAGGCTAGATAATCCTTTGCCAGGATCCCTACTTCAGGTAGGGGTTGGTCTGAGGTCTCTTTGAACTCAGAGATTCTGTCATTTCCCTTCTTACCCTTCTCAGGCTCTCTTACCAGGACTTCAGGAGCTTAGCTTATGGGTGATATCAGTCCTTATCACTACCTCAGTTGCCCTTTCCCAATGGTCTTTAGCTCTTTGGAATCCTCGCTGCTTTCTTCTGAAAGGAAATGGGCTCATATTGCAGGAGGAGGAATAGGGGGTTAGCTCTGAGGAAGCTCCAATTCTCCCGGGAGAAAGAGAGAGAGAGAGAGAGAGAGAGAGAGAGAGAGAGAGAGAGAGCTTTCAAAATGAGGACAGATTCTCATCTGGCTGGGGGACATTTAATGGTAGTTTCTGCCTGAAGTCTGGGGATGGCCTTGGTGACCTCTCAAGGTCTGTTTCCTGCCTGAAGAGCCTGCAGTTTCAAGGTTCTTTTTACCCTGCCTGCCCTCTTCTTCATGTGTGTGGGTTTCCTGGCCTGTGACTTTCAGACACATGTTTGGGCTCGGATGACTTTCCTGCAATGGGTCATCAGAGGCAAGAAACAACACTGAACAAATGAACAAATGAATGAGTGAGTGAGTGAATGAATCAATGAATGAATGAGGATGGGAGGGAAGAAGTGATGAGCATTTCTCAGGCCCTTACCTTACTATGTGGTGAAGTGGATTGGCCCTGGAATCTGGAAAACGAGTACAAATCCTACCTCCTAGCTCTGTGACCCCAGAAATGGGGATAATAGCATCTACTTCCCAGGGTTCTTGTGAGAATCAAATGAGTTAACATATGCAAAGCACTGAGCAAACCTAAAAGTACAATCTAAATGCCAGCTATTATTATGTGCCAAGAAAGCCAAACAGCACCTTCTTTTAAGGAGTTGAAATTCTAATAGGGGAGACCACACAGATAGCAGGGTGATGGCCAGGGAGGGCTGTTTTGGTCTGGGAGGTCACAGGGATGGTGAAGGGAACAATAGGGCAACGCATTGGAATGTCCTTTCCAGAGGCAATTGCAGTGGTGATTGGATTACTGTTCTCAGAGGTTGGGGTGGGGGGAGTCAGGGTACCTGTGTATCTTTAAAGGGAAATGGCTAGAGCAAACTAGCTATGATGAATTCTCACAAATCAGGAGAGCACAGACCCAGGATGGGGGAGCTACCGGATTGAGCAGGGTACATACAGAGGGTGGAGGAGCAACAGCAACTAGTTAGCAAGCAAGGCAGGAAGATGACAAGAATGCTTCATTAAGAGCAATTTCAGGGATGCCCTGATGTCAGGAATTCCTAGGGCTTAACCCTATCTTGGCTGTAGGGACAGAAGAACAGAGAAATTTGTTTAGATGAGTAGGTGAGTCTCTGGATCTCTCTGGATCTCTTTTATTCTCTCTGAAATAAGATAAACCACACTTGGTTCCTCCCTCTTAGGGTTATTCTGAAATTTTGAGCTACTAACTTGCTGTGCAACCTTCAGCAATCTCCCCCCCCCACCACCACCATAATCAGGCTTTTGTTCCCATGTCTGCAAAATGAGAAAGTTGGACTCAATCTGACTCTTCATTTCAAATTTCTAGTACTCCTTCCAATTCTACAAATTCAATGAGTCTTTCATTTCTAATACTTTCCTAATTTCAAATTAGTCTGAGTGCCGCAGAGAAGACAAATGTTGGAACTGACCTTGTCACTTAGGCAAAAATAAGAGAGGCAGAGCAAGGAAGCCAAGTTGAATCAGCACTTTCTCAATCCAACAGTTTTTTTAAAAAAAGGAAAAAAAGTATAGCTCTGACAGGGGCCTAGACAGGTCATCTAGTCCATTCACCTGACCTCAAACCTTCTGAGAAAGATAAAAATCTTATGAAGATTTTCCCACACTTCCCTTAGTAGTAAATATTTCCCAGTGTATCACATAACCCAAACAGCTGGTAAGTTCTCCATAATGTCTAAATCCTTTGCTGCTGCAGTTAAATGAATAATTGGTTATTGGACTCATCCGAGTTCCCAACAGGACATTACCGCCCTATTGAATTAAGTTACATAGTCCTGCTGCCAAAGAGGGAATGCGGCTGGTTCTGGAGAACAGCCAGGCAACAGTTTGGCAAACTCTGAATACAATACAACTTGAGAAATACTATGAAATATAACAGGTTCCATAGGGCTTTAGCTCCATTTTTTCTTGCTATCCTTTAAGACTCTACTTGGGTCCCAGATTCAAGATGCTCTTCATTAGCTTAGCCCCCATCCCCCAGGAAATTCCCTCCTCTTAGATCCAGTTGATATTAACAAATCACCTGTACGTCTCATCAGGGTAAAGAAAAACAGTTTAATTGAATCAGAGAAAAGCATGTTCATATCAAGCAGCAGCATGTACCTGGAACACAAAAATGTAACAGGCACCACCACCTCCCAAGGTCAAAATTCACCTCTTCCTGCCTCCTCCTTGGCACTCAAATGACTAGGGAACCCTCAGTTTGGGGTCATCCACTCAAGTTACTGCCTCAGAGTCATTTTGAATCCCAGGGGAATAGACGAGGGAGGAATAGGACATCACCAAGGAACACTGGTGATTGCACGATCTGAAAGTCACTGTTCAACTACAAAGGAATGCTGTTCCCATGCAGGATGTGGGGGTCTGTAAGAGTTCAGAACACAATGAGTCCAAAAGCTAGGCAGGAGTGATGAAATCTCCAAGAACTGCCTGAGTGCTCGACATCTGACTTTAGCAGGAGGGGCGGTAAAAAAAAATTTCAAAGCCTTTAACACCCCTAGCAGTACGTGGCACACCATACTATTCTTCTCCCCTCTCCCCCTTCCCTCCTTTCCTGTCTTCTACCCAGTGTTCATTTTTTTTAATTCCCATGACTATGTGCACCAGCATGCCTCCAATAATAGTCCATATCCCCCAGGCACTAGGCATCCTGGGAAGAAAGGGCAAATGAAGCTATATTAAAGTGTCAAGATACAGGCAAAGTACAGGAACACCCATCTTTACATTGTATTTCATCAATCCTCTGACTGGGCAAGAGACCCAAGGAAAATTACTGGAAATTTATAAATTTTTTCAGTCTTTTCAAAGAACTAGTTAAGTTTATCAATTCTATAATCTCTTTGATTTCCATTTCATCTATTTCTCCTCTAATTTTCAGGATTTTCTCTTCTGTGTTTTCTTTGAATTTTTCACATTGATTTTCTAGCTTTTTATTGTATACTCAATTTCTTAGTCTTCCCTTTTTCTATTTTGTTAATATAATTTCAGAGATAAAATTTGTTCTTTATGCATCAGTTTAGCTACCTCCCAGAAATTTTATGTTGTCTCATTACTTATCATTCTCTTTCAGAGTTAAATGTTTCTGATTTGTCCTTTAACTCACTTATCATTCACGATGTCACTAAGTCTCCAGTTAGGTGTGTATCTTTTCCTTGTGTTATCTGTAATAATTGCTATGTTGTTGCATTATGGTCTGTAATGGATCACTAAGCATTTCAGCTTTCTTAAATTTATTTCTAATTTCTTGGTGCCCTAGCACATAGTCTGTTTCTTTAAAGGTACAAGTCGGTGCTGAGAAATATGCATATTTTTAACGATCCATTCAATTCCATTTTTCCCCTTTCTGATTATCTTTCTGTCATACTTCTCTAGCACTACATTCAACAAGCATTTCTCAAGTACCTATTGTGTTCAAGGCACTGGAAGTATAAAGGCAAAATTAAAACAAAGTCTTGCTTTCAAAGAGCTTACATTCTTGTTGAGAAATACAGTATATACTTAGAGAAGTAACTACAAGATAATTTAAGGAGGGAGACCAATCAATAGTCCAAATAGAGGTTCATGTTGGAGACTAGGGAGCAATCCAGTTGGATAGATAGAGGGTAGCTAGATTAGAGTGGGCTTTAAAAGCAGGGAAAGAAATTTGAAGCTTTATGTAGCAGGCACTGTGGAGCCATTGTAAGTTTTCAGGCGGAGAAGCAACAGTCTGAAAGTGTTTTAAGAAGATGGAGCTGTCAGTGATACACAGGGGATTGGACAAAGGAGAAACTGAAGGCAGAGAGGTCAACTATGAGGTTGTTGTGGTAACTCAGGCAGGAAGCCAGGAGAGTGTAATAGAAATGGGAAGAGAGAGGAAAGAGTCGATCTGAGACTCATTTTAGACGCACAGCTGAAAGAACTTGGGGAATGTGTTGGGCAGCAGCATAGAAAGAAAGGGAGAGATGGAACTCACGTTTTTGATTCTGAGGTACTAAGGAAATGGGGATGCCACTGACAGAGTTAGGAAAGTTAGGACAGGAAAATCCTAGGGGATTGAGGAGGAAATGACAGTTTCCATGTGAGCTGACTATGGGGCATTCACACGGAATTGGCCAGTTCCTATTTAGAGATACAAATAGAGCTAAGGAGAGAGAGATCAAGACTAAAGATATAGATTATGGAATCATCTGCACAAAGGTGACAGATGAAGTTCTCTGAAATAGACTAGAGAGAGAAGATGTCTAACTCTAGAGATGAAGATAGTATATGTTGCAGCCCCCACACTAGAGGAGTTTACATTTCTAATCAAACTTTACTTTAAAATTCCTATCATTCTTCATAGACTTCTGAAGCTTAGTGCTGTAGACTAGAGATTCATATTGAATTATATCAGAAATTTCAGTATCTAGAACTTTCCAACTGATAAGCGATATGCAGAGTAGATTCCAATGTTCAGGCTGCAGGCAACCTAAAATGCAACCACCTCTCTCTTTACTGTTCATTTAATCCAGTTTATCAACAAGTCTAAGGCAATAGGCCTGGAGAAACTTCATTCCAGGGTATCAAAGGAGCTAGGTAGATGCTGCTGCTGATCTACCACCTGCCTGTGTGACCTTGGGCAAGTCACTTGCCTTCACTATATTTCATATCCTCATCTGTAAAATAAATGGGGAGAGGGGGAAAAGGAAGAGGACTAGAGCAAGCTCTCAAACTAGATTATCCTCTGTTTTCTTGAACTAGGATAGTAGCTACGTAAGTGGAGATAAGAGGACAAATGTGATTTTTTCTGGCAGTAGAATTGTTAAGATTTGGCAATTGATTGGATATTGGGAGCAAAGGAAAAAGAAGAGCTGAGGATGATCGGGTGACTGGAAAGATGATGGTGTCCTGAACAAAAACAGGGAAGTCATTAAGAAAAGGGGTTTGAGGGGGAAAGATAGGGAGTTTCATTTGTACATGTTGAGTTTGAGAGATACCTATGATGCAGGCATGGAATGTTTCTAGCAAACAGTAGGTGATTAGGTAGTCCTGCATCTTAGGAGAAGGACGTCGATCAGCTAGAAATCATCCGGGGGATGGCAACAGGATGGTGAAGAGCCCATAGTTTATACTATAGCAGGAGGGCAACAGGATGGTAAGGAACCCATAGTTCATGCCACAGCAAGAGGGCACCAAGATGGTGAAGGGTCTAAAATTCATGCCACAGGAGGAGGGCACCATGATGGAGAAGAGCCTATATTCATGCCACACAAGGACCATTTGAAGGAAATGGGCATGTTTAACTTAGAGAAGACTAAGGTGAAAAAGAGAATGATTTTCAAATATTCGAAGGGCTGTCATGTGAAAATGGAATTAGGTCTGTTTTGCTTGGCTCCCAAGGGAGAAACCAGGATCAATGCAGGAAAATCACCAAGAAGCCAACCTAGGCTTTACAAAAGGAAAACCTTCCTAACAGGTAAGATGGTATATCTTGAGAGATGGTGAGTTCCCTCCATCACTGGAGGCCCTCAATCAAAGTCTGGATAACCAACCTGGCAGATATGTTGAAGAGGGGACTCTTTCTTATGCGTACATGGCCTCCGAGGGTCCCTTCTGTCTGGGAGATTCTGCGATTCTGGGCTCATCCATCTTGCCCAAATGGGCATCGTAGCCCATGTGTTCATGTATGTGTTCACCTGTCCGTAGTTCTGGTGCTGAGTGTGTAACACTGGCTCCTTTCTTTTCCAGACTTACCTTAAGTACTCTTGGCAGGGAGCTGCTTCAAGATGTGGGAGGTCTTGCTTTTTAGTGTTTGTTTTGTAAACGTGGATTTCTAGCTCTAGATGTCTACTCTCCCTATCTCTAGCCTTGCTTGCACCCCTCCAATCAGCATCTAATGGAAGAATTTCTGAACCCATGAAAAGTCATCTCCAAGATTGCTCCTAAACTGATGGAGACCTTGTATGTCTGGGAAGGCCAAATTGACTTATTGGAAGAATACTGTCACTAGACTAAGCTTTCTGAGGTTATAACCATGTCTTCATCTTTTTAGCCCCTGCAATGCCTCTAAAGGTTTCTAGCAACTACTAATTGCTTAGTGCATTTTTGTTGAATGAATACAATATAAATATGCAGAACATGGGACAACCTTCTGTCTTTGTAGATAATGCCCCAGAAACGGTTACCTTGGGTTCAAGGTGTATATACCTCTAGGAAAACACATAACCATGGAACATATACCCCCCTAAATCTGGAGTGTGTTTTCCTAGAGGTATATACACCATCAGTGAGAAATGGAGACTCACCTAGGGAACATGCACGGAGAGGCACATAGAATGAACAAGTGTGTCCGGTGTACATGTGTAAAGGTGCAAATATATAGTAAATGGGGGCAGCTAGGTGGCACAGTGGATAAAGTACCTGCCCTGGATTCAGGAAGACCTGAGTTCAAATCCAGCCTCAGACACTTGACACTTACCGTGTGACCCTGGGCAAGTCACTTAACCCTTATTGCCCTGCCCAACAACAACAAAAAAATTCAAAAAACCCCAGAATATATCATGCATTATATCTATATCTATATCTATCTCTATATATCTCTATATCTAGCTATATCTAGCTATATCTATGTCTATATCTATGTCTATGTCTATATCTATATCTATATCTATATCTATATCTAACATTTGGCCAGGGAATATATATTGAGAAGCTGCTCATACCTCTGAAACTGCAGGGCCAGTGACACCATTATGCTGCCCCCACTGGACTTGCTCCTCACTGGCCTCCCACAGCATCTAGTCTCTCTCTGTTAGGCATGTAGTTTCTTCAGGGAGTTTCTCCTTGCTGGTAGCATGTGACTACTGGACAGTACTCTGCTGGCCCTGTGGTTGCTACCAGAATGGCTTTGCTAGGTACTTGATTATGGAGGCTTCCTCTGCGTCCAACACCTAACTTCAGCTCCATTCCTCAGCTGAGATGCTAGCTGTTCTCCATAAGAGGATGAGTGGGCTCCACAATCTCCCTTTTAGCTTAGAGCACAGAGACTTTAGCTGTCTTAGGGAGACAGGCACTTCATACAACCAGTATCAGATGAGGGAAGCTCCCTTAGCTGCTTTTATTCCTATAAGATGAGCCTGTCAGTTCTCAGAGCCTTGGTTATAGTTTTTTTTTTTCCTCTCCAGAAGAAGACAATGATTGCCTCAAGGGGCCAAACTCTTTTGGAATACATACCAGGCAGCCAACTAAGCAGCACCTACGGGCACTAAGTTGCTTTTGACCTTCCTCTTCTTGCTCAACCAGGGCAAGGTCTCTGTCCTAAACCTCTATCTGATTTAGGGTTAGAAATTCACTGTAAGTCCCTAACTCTCACTTAATTTCTGAGTAACAAGCTGTATCCCTTCAGAATCCTTTTAGGGGATGAACTTCCAAAAAAATTTCCAAGGTTGTCTGGGTCTGAGGCCCTGATATTCCCCTTTTCTCATCCCAGAGATTTATTTTGGTTTCATGCAAATAAGCAGGAGAGGGGAGGCAAACAAAAAAAAATCCTAAGTGGAGCCTCTTTGAGACATCATCCTCCAACACTATCCTCCCCCTGACTTTATTGTGTATATTCCTGACTTTATTATGTATATACAACTGGTAACAAACCTCTCCAGGTTTTGAGCTACCATACATATAATTAATGAAGTTATACTGTGTTCTAGGTTAAAACAAGCCATCCATATCAATGTTAAGTTCCTTTCGCTAGCTATGTGGCCCTGGGCAAGTCACTTCACCTCTGTCTGTCTAACATCACCTACCTCAAAGGGTTACTGGGAGGATCAAAAGAGATGTCTGGGGGGTGGCTGGGTGGCACAGTGGATAAAGCACCGGCCCTGGATTCAGGAGTTCCTGAGTTCAAATCCAACCTCAGACACTTAACACTTACTAGCTGTGTGACCCTGGGCAAGTCATTTATCCCCCATTGCCCTGCAAAACAAAACAAAATAAAAAAAAGAGATGTCTGTAAAGTGCTTTAGCATGGTGCCTGGAACATTGTTGGTGCTTAATAAATACCTGTTCCCTTCCCTGCAGGGAAGTCTCTTGGTGCTTGGGCCACACCCTGTTGCTATCTTTTAAGCTTCTATTTACCCAAATGGAAAGCCTGCCTTTGGCTTTGGCAGTACCGACCCCAAATAGCCCCACCTTCACTAGGTCAATCTGTCAACATCTCTCCCCCAGTGCTGAGTCTGGAGCTGATTCCTTCCAGCCCTGTCCTTGTGTCTCTCCTGGAAGCCAATTCCTACCTTTTCTCTGGGCCTTCATTTCCCTACCTGTAGAATGCTTCTCGTCTTCACTTACTTCCTGGCTTGTGGAAAGGGTTTGGGCAAGGCAGATCCTCAGATGAGAGGAAGCATTAGCTACGATAACCAGGTTCTATAATCACCTTTAATGAGGTGCCTGAAGGAAGTCATACATACATACAAGGGGCCTTCAGCAGTTATTATGAACAAATTAATCACATCTCTGGTATGAACCTCACCACCCCCTCAGACACACTCCCCTGCCCCTCAGCAACTATTTTAAACCAGAGAAGAAGAAAACAAAGACTTTCCCTTGATGAAATGTGCCCATGTTGATAAACTAACAATCTTTAGAAGGCTGCACAGGCTTTCCAATGCTCTTATCTGCATAAAGAAATTGCCTTCTTTTGGGGGTGGGGAGGGCAACCTAGAGCCAAATATCTTGGGGGGGGGGCCTGGAAGTTGCCAACAGGTAGGCAAGAAGGGAAGGAGGGGCCACTGCTCTCCTCTCAGTCAGCTAAGCACAAGTCACCATGGAGGCAAGATGGAGGGTCCCTAAGAGAACTCGGGGCTGCAGGGAGCAGGGAGTGGTTCTCTCAGTATTCCCCAGAAGTGTTAGGCTGTTCAGGTTGGGAGGCCCAGTGTTCTGACAGGTGGGTGGAGCCCGAGAGGAAGTAGACAGGGCCAGCTAGGGGAGAACTAATGAGGAGAAGCTGTCGGAACCAGAGGCAAAATTCTCCCAAAGAGAAAATACAAGGAACTTCAAGGTTGCGGTTGAGCAAGTCAATATGAGTCTCCCTGAGCAAGTAGAGAAAAAAAGGAGGGAGGAGGGAGGGAGGGAGGGAGATGGGAGAGAGGATGGGGGGAAAAGAGCAACACAGAGGCACAGAGACAGGAAGGGAGAGGGAGAAGGAGAAAGAGACAGTGGGAGGGAAGGAGAGGGAACAGACAGACAAACAGATGGATAGACAAAGGGAGGTAGAGAAAGAGAGGAGGGGGAAGGGAAGGAAGGAGAGAGAGAGAGAGAGAGAGAGAGAGAGAGAGAAAGAGAGAGAGAGAGAGAGGGGCAGGCAAGTAGGCAGGTGGGGAGGCAAGCAGAGAGGCAAGGAGAGGAAGGAAAAAGACAGACAGAGAGGGAGGGAGAAGGAGGAGCCAGACAGACAGACAGGGAGGCAGAGGGAGGAAACAGACAGAGACAGAGAGGGAGGAAGAGGGAGGAGCCCGACAGACAGATGGAGGCAGAGAGGGAGGGAGAGTAAGGAGACAGACAGACAAACAGAAATGCAGGCAGACAAACAAGAGGGAAGGCGGAAGAGAGAGAGAGAGAGAGAGAGAGAGAGAGAGAGAGAGAGAGAGAGAGAGCCAGTCAGACAGAGGCAGAAAGGAAAGGAGGTTAAGGAGACAGAGAGCTGGACAGACAGACAAACAGGAAAGCAGGCAGGCAAGCAAAGAAGAGGGAAGGAGAGGGAAGACAGAGGAGGGAAGGTAAACAGACAGACAGACAGACAGAGGCAGTGAAAAGGGGAGAGAAAAGCCAGCCAGAGGCAGAGAGGCAAGGATGGAGGAAGGAGAAGAAAGGGAGGGGGAGAAAGAGAAAGAGGCTCAGGCAGGGGAAGAAAATAGAAGGAAAGGAGGGGAAAGAGGCGAGACAAAACGAGTCGCATTTGAGAGGAGCCTTGGAGGAACAAGAAGTTGAACATCAGGATGTGTGGTCACTACCCTTTCTCCTCCCAAGGTCACCTCCTGCTTTCAGACTTCAGCGTCCTTGCCCAGGGTGGAAGTTAAACATCATTATTCCAACTCTACCCACTCTGAAATTCCTGATCCCGGCCCCAGCCTTGGCCAAGTACCAATAGTCACTGGAGCTGAGTGGGCTCCTAACCTAGGTACCCAGCGATCCCATCCCCGCACTTGTGCCTCTCACCACTCACAGGAGTGAAGAGAAGTGTGTGCCTTTAAGAACAATGAATCTTGCCTCCAAATGCTCATTTCATAGAAGCCCAGTTCCAGCTGGAATGAACCTTAAAAGCCGTTGTCTTCTTTTGCATACATTTCCTTAGTAAACCCTTCAGGGCTAGCTCAGAGGGGTTAGGGTTAGGGTTCAAAGTAGGTCCAATTGTAGCCCTCTACCTACTTCTTGGCACTCTACCCAGCAGAGGCCTAGTGCCTGCTTGAGTTTGTGTGTTAGTGGGATGGGGGGGGGCAGGAAGGCAGGAGGGGGAGATGAAAGTCATTCCGGGAGCACTGTGCTCAAGAGAATGGCTCTTTTCCTGGTTGCTCATCTCAGCTATCTCTTTTGTTAGGGCCCATTATCGCAGGTCTGACATTCATACCTCTCCCATACCGCTGTTAACTCACTGGTGACCCAAGGAAACTCATAGCTAGTGATATCTGGGGAGATCTAAGAGGCAGGGTGGTAGAGTGGATAGTGAAGCAATCTCAGAGTCAGGAAGCCCTGGGTTCAAGACTCAGTTGAGTATCCCTGGGCAAGTCACTATAAGTTGCCTAGAAGGTGCTAACGGGCATTATAAGAGGACGTCTCCCCATCGGGGAGTTCCCCATACCAAATAAAAGCACAGGTCCAGCCCCAAAGAAAAGAAAAATCAGGGAGCTAGCCCAATCGCAGACCTTTTCAATAGCCCGGTGTTTGGCTCACCACACCCTAAAGGCCCTGAGCTTATTGAATTCTTGCCTGTTTGCTGGCATTTTGGTGGGCAGGAGGGGATGGAGGAGGGGGCATCCGAAATGGCCAACCTTGGGGCCTTTCAGGGTGTCTCCTCTGCGTGACTGTAGGACCTCAGTCAGAGACAGAAGACTGTTGGGGGGGGGTGTTAATGAGAAGATCTAAGCTTCAGCCCTGTCTGAACGTGCCCTTGGACAAACAAGCTCAAGGAAGAGTTCCTGAAGGGCTCATGGAACGCTTTTGCCATCTAATGGTGAGATGAAGAATGACACAAACTTCCAGCCCTTCAGGCTCCTCCAACAGAAAGGGAACCCCAAAGATCATCAGCTCCATCACCTCTGGACACATCTCCCCAGGCCAGACGTGTTCAGGAAATGAGCCAAATTCAACGACTCTGAAAACCAAAGAGATTTGGCTCTGGTGCAGCCTGGATCAGTGGTGCCTTATTTCTGAAAGAAATGAATAAAAACAGGCTCAGTCTCATGGTTTAGTAAATATTATAGTTAATAAATAAAGGGGAGCCTCGTAGTAGATAGAGAATTGGCACAAGCTGGTGCCAAGCCCCACCTCTGCCAGCTACTGACTGTGTGATCTTGGGCAGGTCTCAGTACCTACCCACCCCCCAAACCTTTCTTTTGTTTTTCTTTTTTCTTTCTTTCTTTCTTTTTTCCAGGGCAGTGAGGGTTAAGTGACTTGCCCGAGGTCATACAGCTAGTAAGTGTCAAGTGTCTGAGGCTGGATTTGAACTCAGGTCCTCCTGAATCCAGGGCCAGTGCTTTATCCACTGTGCCACCTAGTTGCCCCCAGAAACCTTTCTCAGAGCAGGTACTGATTTTTCTAAGAACTCTGTACACTGAGAAAATCCCAAGTCCAGATGGAAAGATAGATAGATAAATAAATAGATACGATAGATAGGGAAAGAGAGAGAGAGAGGAGGGAGGGAGGGATAGGGAGATAGGGAGAGAGAGACAGATAGGGAGATAGACAGGTAGAGGTTCCAGAGTATTCCAAATCAAGTCTCATCAGCCCTTTCTTTCTCTCCAGAGTATTCTCCTTTCATTCCTTCCCTCCCATCCCCATTTGGATCAGAGATTTCAAGTGCAAAGGAGCTCAGAAATCATCTAGTCTACCAACTTGGGCCCAGGTGGGATCTGAACTCTAGGCTCCTGACTCCAAAGCCAATGTTGTTGGGTTTTTCCATTGTAATCTGCTGCCTTTTGGACACCAAATTCCTGTAACCCATGTGTCAGCAGCTTCTGCCTGACGTGAAGGGCCCGGCTACACTTGGGGGCTAAGAGTGGGGAGAGGGCTCACAAATAAATCTCTATGAATAATTTGCCCTTTCAAATCCAGCACTCCCCCAAGGTCATCAGAGCTGCTGCCCTTCTCCCGGATGTCCTCAGGTGCGACCCACTGCTCTGGGCCCACTCCCATTCTTCCATTCTCCCTTCCCCCTCCACAGAGCCCTGTTGTTTCTCCTCCTTGAGAATGGGGTGAACTCTCAAGGTTTACAGCTTTCTCAGAATGCCTCTGAGCTAACTGAAACATTCTAGCTCTTAGGGTTGAAGATTGCATTGGGCGTGTTCTTGTTGAAGGCTTTTAGCAACTTAGTATAGTGACTAGATTCTGAAGATTTTGGTTCAAATCCCACTTCTGATGCTTACTCCCTATAAGACCTTGAAAAATCTTGAAAAGACTTGAAAAGTCACTTCTTGGCTACCTTGGGCCTCAGTTTCTTCTGTAAAATCAGGAGGTTGGACCAAATAGGCCTCTGGATCCTATCAATTCTATGTAATGAGATGCTATTTGTAAAGTTTTTATCGCAGTAGCTGGCACATAGTAAACATTTGATAAATGCTTGTGCCTTTCCCCATGTGTGACCTTGGCAAACCACTTCATTTTCCTGGGCCTCAGTTTCCCCACCCATCCCGGTAAAATGAAGGGGTTGAATGGAATAGCCTTTGAAGTCCCTCCCACCTCTAGGTCTATTAGCCTGTGATCTGCTATTGGGGATAAGCTTCTTCTAGACTCTTTTCAGCCAGTCTACCAGCCCCAAAGTACATATACAAGACCTCCTTAGAGATGTGCCCTTGGTCAGAATTCTCCCAGACACCTATGGTTCCCATTCCAGATTAACTCCTGTTACGCCCATTCCAGCTTCCTTTCCTTCTCAATCTATGTCTCCCTTCCTGTTACCTTGGGGCTTGGAAAACCAGCTCTCCCCTACCCACCCCTTTCTCCATAATACACCTGAGCTATGGTTACTAAGTTTCCATGACCCCCAAGCTGAGCAAGCTACCTTGTCCCAGAACTGCCCTGAAGCATGGACCTAGAAATTCCCTCAGGAACTCAAGGTAGGCAGAGGCCAAGTCCTGGATTACCAGTTAGCTAGGAAACTTCTAGGACTCAGAATTGAAGATCTCAGATATAGGGTGTTCCAGAAAAGGGACATGGTGGAAGGGGGGGTGGTCCCAGGTAGGAGGAAGAGCATATGGCTAGAGAATAAGTTAAGGCTTGTTGGAAAGAGAAAAACCAAAGATCTAAGGGGCTAAAGAATTAAGAGGATTAAAAAAGGCAGGAGAGGGGAAGGAGTAAGAATTGAATTAACATTCCATGGGCTAAAACCCACCCACATTAGCTCATAAGTGAATCAATATGTTTTTCTGAGTGGGGGAGGGACCTCAGCGGGAAGTTGCTTGAGCAGGGAAAAGGAAGACAAATGGCTTGGAGAAGAAAGGGGGAAATGTTCTCTCCAGTATATGGACCTGACTGGGAGTGAACTGTGGGAGAGTAGGGTCAGAATAGTCAAGGGACGTACAAGACCTAAACTGAGAGGGCATAGGAGGAGGTGGCATTCCCCCAGGTAGAGGAATGATAGGAAAGGGCACTGTAAACAACTATTCACAAGAAATGTGTGTGTGTGTGTGTGTGTGTGTGTGTGTGTGTGTGTGTGTATGGGAGGGGGGTAGAGAAACATCATATTGATTAAGTCACATCCCTACCAGATGTCCTTCTTTCCTCAGTTGTTGTTTGCTATAATTTGGATCGCTTTGCATATGGGCAAGTCCAAGCTCCCGTTGGTTGTCTTGGTAACTGTCCCGCTGCTCCTGTGTTCATTCACAGTTCATCTTGGGCTCATTTTCTGGCCATAGCTCCACTGTTGTGGTCTTTCTTGTGGCTATCTCTCCATTGGCATCCTCCTGAAGAGATCTAGGCTAATTCATATGTCAGTAAGTAGAGCCCTGCTCCAGGGGATGCTCTCATGGCTCTAAGTAGTTTGGGATTACGTCCTTTGGTCCCTGAGAAATTGATCAGGAGTCCTCTCTAGGCAGATAGTTGTTACCATGGCTAGAGTGCTGGCTGGACTTGGAGTCAGGGAGACCTGAGGCCTCAAACACTTGCTGGCTGGGTGAATCTGACTGAGCAAGTCACTTCACCTCTGTTGGCCTCAGTTTCCTCGATGGTATGCTGGGCTGTTGTGAGGATCTAATGAAACACTTTGCATGCCTAAAGTACTATGGAAATGCTAGCCCTTCTTCTCTTTGGCACTTGCATATAATGTACAGAATTATGGCCCTGAGCTTGGCTGCCAAGCCCACATCAATCAATCAGCAAGCATTTTGTTTTGTTTTGTTTTTGTTTTTGCTGGGCAATGAGGGTTAAGTGACTTGCCCAGGGTCACACAGCTAGTAAGTGTCAAGTGTCTGAGTCTGGATTTGAACTCAGGTCCTCCTGAATCCAGGGCCAGTGCTTTATCCACTGCGCCACCTAGCTGCCCCCCTCAGCAAACATTTCTTAAGCATCTGTAGACACTTCTCATTTTATGTGAGTGAACCCTTCTGCAGACCTCTAGGTAAAGTCATTTTTACACCTACTGACATGGGGAAGGGAGGGAGGCAGGAAGTAACCCACCCCCATGCCTTGGAGGGAGGGGGCTAGCACAGAGAAGTAAGAAGAGGAGGAGGAGGAGGAACATGTGGGTAGCTGGGCCAGCCAGGTAAGGGCCTGGCAGGGACAGAGAGGAAAAACACAAGTCAGGCAGACACATGGGAGCCAGACACTGATGGAGACAGAAGATGACAGGACAGGCAGGCGCTGGGGACAGACACTCAGTACCTGAGCCCAGAAGGAAGGATAAGACAAGCCTGACCAGTGGATAGAGTAGGGCAAAGGTCTCCCTTCTCAGCAGGAGGTCTCAGTGGCTGTTTTTCCCCCTCTTCTGCTTTTACTTGGAAGGATTTTTTTTAAGGTTTTTTCCTTGGCGCAGAGGTGGGAGACTGCAGAGCACCAAGCCAATAGACAGGAAGAGAGAGACTGAGACAGAGACAAGAGAGAGAGAGAGAGAAAGAGAGAGAGAGAGAGAGAGAGAGAGAGAGAGAGAGAGAGAGAGAGAGAGAGAGAGAGAGAGAAAGCACAGTACCATACACTAAAGTTCAAAATAAGTATTCTTTCGGAATGTGGATTTCTTTCAAAATTCTTTATGTAAAGTCAAAGTTGCATAATTCAAATTTACATAAAGCAAGAACCATTTGTACTATGTTCCATGTACCCTTCTAGGCCCTAGAGATACAAAGACAAAAAAATAAAAAGAATCTCTGCCCCCTAGGTGGCACAGTGGATAAAGCACCAGCCCTGGATTCAGGAGGACCTGAGTTAAAATCTGGCCCCAGACACTTGACATTTACTAGCTGTATGTGACCCTGGGCAAGTCACTTAACCCTCATTGCCCTGCCTCCCCCAAAAAAATTCCTTGCCCTCAAGAAGCTTACATTCTGTTGTGAAGAGGTTTCAGGAAACATACAACATGTACATAGATAGATAAACACAAAATAACACACCAAAATTTCAGGAGGGAAAGGGTACTAGCAAATAGGGAAATCAAGAAACAAGTCATGTAGGAAATAGTATCTGAGCTGATCGTTGAAGAAGAGGAAGCAAAGAAGGAAAGCATTTCAGGCATGGAGAACAGCCAGTACAAAGACACGGAGGGGGGAAATGGAATGTGTTGCATATCAGGAGAAAATAGACGGTTGGTTTGACTGGAACAGGGAGTCCCTAAATGGGAGTAATGTGAAATAAGATAGGAAAGGTATGTGGGAATCAGAATGAGGTGGGTGGGAGGATTTTGTGTTTTATCTTAAGGATAACAGGAGGTCATTACAGATTTTTGAAGGGGGGGGGTGAGAGTTAGGGGACAAGGTCAGGTTTGTGATTTAGGAAAATCAGTTTTGGGGGCAGTTCATATTTGTAAAAAAAAAAGCATTGAAGGGCAGCTAGGTGGCACAGTGGATAGAGCACTGGCCCTGGAGTCAGGAGGACCTGAGTTCAACTCCAACCTCAGACACTTACAAGCTGTGGGACCCTGGGTGAGTCACTTAACCCTGATTTCCTCAAAAGAAAAAAAAAAAGGAATGTCAATTTGGCAGCTATGTGGAGAACAAATTGATGTGGGACCTTGAAGTTTATCTAGTCCACCCACCCCTTACTTTACAGGTGAGGAAACTGAGTCCTGGAGAAGTAAAGTCACTGGAGAAACTGAAAACAAAGAGACTAATTAAAAGACTAAGCAATAGTCAGAGGCTATGGGAATGGAGAGAAGGGTACAGATGTTGGACATGTGGTGGTACTGGAATAGACAAGACTCAGCAGCAGATTGGATATGGGACGGAGGCAAAGGGAAGACAGGGTTCCATGGTGAAAACCTGAGTGTAGCTTCAAAAAGAACTGGGAAGGTTTGGGTTGGGTTGGGTTTGATTTATATAGAGATACAGCTAGTTATCCCTCAGGGTGGCCTAGAAGTGACTGAGACAACTGACCTTGCTCAGTGAGGCAGCTAGGTGGTGCTGCAGTACGCAGGGCACATGCCTGGAATAAGGAAAACCTGAGTTCAAATCCTGCCTAAGAAATTTACTAGCAGTGTGACACTGGGCAAGTCACTTCTCTGCCTCCCTCAGTTTCCTCATCTGTAAAATATCAATAGAGGTAGATAATGCCTGTTCTGGAGTCAGGAAGACTCATCTTCATGAGTTCAAATCTGGCTTTGGACACTTACCAGATGCCTCAGTTTCCTTAATTGTAACATGGTACCTGATGCATAGTAAGTGTTCCTTTCCCTTTCCTCTTAAACCATCAATCTATTAAATATTGAGATCAAGCGAAATATAAAGGAGGAGGGAAATAAGCATTTATATAGCCCCTACTATGTGCCAGGCACTGAGCTAAGTGCCTTTTACAAATATGATCTCAGGGCAGCTAGGTGGTGCTGCAAGTGGATAAGGCACCGGCCCTGGATGCAGGAGGACCTGAGTTCAAATCCAGCCTCAGACACTTGACACTTACTAGTTGTGTGACCCTGGGCAAGTCGCTTAATCCTCATTGCAAACAAACAAACAAACAACAACAACAACAACAAAAAATAACTATGATCTCATTTGATCTTCACAACAACCCTGCGAGGTAGATGCTATTATTGTCCCCATTTTACAGGTGACGGGGAAGAGAAATATGAAAATGAAAGCACCCTGGCTTTTCCTAAGGAGAGATAACATGGACATAGATGATTATATACAGAAAAACTACAAAATAAGTACCCGGTAGTTCAGGTAATGGAGGAAATGAGGCAAGGCTTCATAACACTTGAAGGAAATTAGGGAGTTCAAGAGGCAGAGGTGAGATACCCTCTAGGCATGAAAGATGGCCAGTCCCAAGGCAGGAGACAGAGTGCCATGTATGAAGAATCCAGAGAAAGCCAGTTTGGTGGGATTATCCAAGAGAAGAAGGTAGACAAAGGTTGGAAAGGTGGAGTGGAAGGAGCTGACTCCCTCATAACAATCATTTATCTAGGGCATAGTGAAATAGACAAGTCAAGGAATTGATGTCATTTTCCCAAAGCAAGCTCTTGAAAGCTGGTTCTGATTGAGAGTGTAATACTGTACTGGCCAATGAAGGCCCAGCCATGGGAACATATGCAGCAGAGTCAAGTGGACGTTTGGGGAGTGTGCTGCTGCTGGATGTTTGTGATGCCATGGAATGGAAGGGCCTAGCTTTCTATTCTGTGTTTGTTTCCTGTTTGCTTACTGGATGGTGAAGAAAGACCTTGAATTGGCTACTGAGCCAAAACTGAATGCACATACAAATGGCACTAAATTGCTAGCTTGATTTTTCTCTTGCTTGGTGATGATGGAGGCAAGAAGAACTTTGGGTGTCCCAGTTGGGGAGAAGGCTCAAGTACACCCCATCCAGATTCTATGTGATTTTGCTTCTGTCCCTTTGTGTCTACTCTTTCCAGTTTTTAGCTAAAAGAGGATAGAAGGGGGCAGCCAGGTGGCGCAGTGGATAGAGCACCAGCCCTGGATTCCGGGGGACCTGAGTTCAAATCCAGACTCAGACACTTGACATTTACTAGCTGTGTGACCCTGGGCAAGTCACTTAACCCTCATTGCCCCTCAAAAAAAAATACAAAAAAACAAACAAACAAAAGAGGATAGAAGAAGAACCAGCCTGGTAACCTTCTAAAGGACAGAAAAGCTGGTGGAGTTTGCCATAAGTTGTAGGTTTATTATGCAGCCCTGAGGAGCAACCTGCTTGAGCCAGGCAAGCTATAGGTCTATCTGGCAGCAGGGACAGCATGACCCAAAAACAAATGAGCCACTCCATCCAGTGCCTATGCAACAGACAGAAGTGAATTTGTTGGGGCGAATGTTTTGGAACAACCATTTTCAGTTTAAACCCACTTTTCCTAGGGACCAACATGAAGGCATGTCAGAGATGAGAGGGATTTGTTTGTATTTCTGTTATTGTTCTCTCTTTTTGGTAAATATCCTTTTGTAAATGCTAATTGCTGTGAATTGATAGTGGGGTGGTAATCAGTGAGTCCATCAATGATATAAGGGAGATGCTAACTATAATTGGCAATTGATTTGAGGAAAAATATGCTATAATAGGGGTTTGAGCTTATAGAATTAGCGGAAATCCTATCACCCCCTAAGGGTTAACCCTGGAATGCTGCAGGGGAAACGTAGCCAGCCATATTCTGGACACTTGATCTCCCAATGAGATTTGGAGACCTCTCTAATCATCACAGGTATAGGTAAATCCACAATCATCACTACCTCTTCACTAGTGAGTTAGGGAAGACATTTAGAATTCCTAGGAGGAGATGGGGGACAGAAAGGTCTTCTCTGAGTACCATACAGAGCTTGCCAGTCCTCCTGCAATTCTAGTCAATACAGTAAAGCAACAGAGCCACCAGGGTGAGCATGAAACTGGTCCAGGATTTTGTCTTTCTTATTGGCAAAGCCCCATTTAGTAATGGGCAGTGAGATGGCGCTGCAGTGGACCGAGTGCCAGGCCTGGAGTCAGGAAGACTCACCCCCCTGAGTTGAAATCTGGCCTCAGACACTTACTGGCTGTGTGACCCTGGGCAAGTCACTTCATCCTGTTTGCCTCAGTTTCCTCAACTATAAAATGAGCTGGAGAAGGAAATGACAAATCACTCTAGCATCTTTGCCAAGAAAACCCCAAATGGGATCGTGAAGAGTCAGGCACAACAGAACAAAAGACTGAACAATAAATAACAACCAATTTAGTAGCTATCAATGTCACCTCTGTGGTGACATAAAGTCAGCTGTGACCAAAGGGAAAAAGCAAGCCAGGCACTGTGCTAAGTGCTTTACAATTATTATCTCATTTAATCCTCAAAACAACCCTGGGAATTGGTGCCATTATTATCACCATTGTATAGGTGAGGAGATTGAGGCAGACAGCAGTAAAGTGACTTGCCCAGGGTCACACAGCTATTAAGTGTCTGAGGTTGGATTTGAACTTAGGTGTTCCTGACTCCAGGCTCAGCCCTCTATCCACTGAGCTACCTAGGATTCATTGGAATACAATAATCGCGTTGTCTTGAAAGGGAAAGATGAGAAACAAAGAATTTGTCTAGCATTTTCCAGGGAGAGCAAATCCTTATTGTCTGAGTCTAGTGTTTCTGTTTGTTTGGCTGGTCTAAGCCCCTCGTGGGCTTTGGCTCCCCTCAGATAGTCAATCTATGATCACTAAGCTGCCTTCTGACCTTAATTTCCTGGCAATGTCCTTAATTACCTTCATGTCCCGGAGAGAGAGATCACACTAACCAGTCAACTGGACTATCAAAGACCTGTAGAACATGCATGAACTCTTCTCCCAGCTCAGCCCACCCTAGGCATTGTTCTTCCTCCTCACCAAGAACCTGGGCCACCTGTACCTAGATGCACGCTCCCCTGATTGAGAAGTTCCATTTCTCTAGAGGCCCCAGCCACACTCACTTTCCTCCCAGTTCAGCCATGCTCTGGAATGCTCCCACATTTCCTCACCAACAACCTTGCCTCTCTGGGTACCTCTCCTCCTTACCTCACTTCTCATCTAATCTTTTTTCTTTCTTTTTTTTCGTGGGGCAATGAGGGTTAAGTGACTTGCCCAGGGTCACACAGCTAGTAAGTGCCAAGTGTCTGAAGCCATATTTGAACTCAGATCCTCCTGAATCCAGGGCTGGTGTTTTAGCTGCCTGCCCCCATCTTCTCTTGATGATTTGTCTACCCCCCAGTTACACAGAACCATCCTAACATGAGGAGGCCCAGCCAAGCTGCTCATTGGCCAGCCCGCTCCCCCTCCCCACTAGGTGCCTGGCCCCTCGGTGGGCACCCTTGCTCCCTCTCTGTGGCCTAGGACACATATGGTACCTATGTTGCTTCTGTCCTTTTTGTGTCTACTCTTTCCTGTTTTTAACTAAAGGAGGATGGAAGAAGAAACAACCTTGGAACCTTCTAAATGACAGAAGGGCCGGCAAGGTTGTGTTTTGTTTTCCCCTATCAGAATGTAAGTTCCCTAAAGCAAGGACAGTCTTGTTTTGGAGTATCCCCAGAATTTAGCACCGTGCCTAGAACACAGTACTGGCTTAATCGTTCTTGATCTTCACCACTATATCTATTAGAATATAAACTCCTGAAGAGTAGGGACCATCTTGTTTTATTGTCTATCTGGAGGGGGCAGCTAGGTGGTGCAGTGGATAGAGCACCAGCCCTGGAGTGAGGAGGACCTGAGTTCAAATCCGGCCTCAGACACTTAATACTTCCTAGCTGTGTGACCCTGGGCAAGTCACTTAACCCCAATTGCCCTGCAAAACAAACAAACAAAAAAAAAAAAGAGAGAGAATATTGTCTATCTGTAGTGCTTAGCATAATTCCAGGCATACAGTAAAATCTTAATACATGCTTTATCTGTTTGTGTAAATGGATATTTGCCCATTCTGTTTCTTTGATCAAGCTTTGGTAGGTAGGCACGAATAGAGTGCATGCTGGCATACCTGGGCATCCCCACCTACCCTTGTACAAGGTCTGGGGTACAGGGTAGGGCAATATATACGGCTTGCATCCCCAATGCTTGATCATCTATCACGAGCTGGATGAACATGAAGGTTCTGAACAACCAAAGCTGAGGATCAGACCCAAAGTACCAATGGTCCACGTGGGCCCAGCCCACAGTCACTGTTTATATACTATGTGTTAACTATATGCTATAGCTCTATACTACCCAGACAGGTGTCACACAATTGTCAAGCTTTAATCCACTGGATTAAGAGTCCCTGCCCGGGGGCAGCTAGGTGGCGCAGTGGATAGAGCACCGGCCCTGGAGTCAGGAGGACCTGAGTTCAAATCCAGCCTCTGACACTTAACACTTACTAGCTGTGTGACCCTGGGCAAGTCACTTAACCCAAATTGCCTCACTTAAAAAAAAAAAAAAAAAGAGTCCCTGCCCGGCCCCAACAGCTACACTGCCTGGTCAGAGGAGGGAGAAAATAGGAAGGCCTCCCATCCTTAACAATCAAAATGCAGCCACTCATGTGAATAGTCTTTTCCCTAGTCCCAGTTTCATATACACCTTCAAGCTAAACTGTCATGTGGTAGACTTGGAACCAGGATCATAGATTGGAAACCAGGAGGGACCTCAGAAGGGAGCTAGCCCAACCTCCTCATTTAACAGGGTGGGCTAGGTCCAACAGACAGAGAAGGAAACTGAGGAGCAGGGAGGGAAAGGGATTGGCCCAAGGTCACCTAGTCAATAAGCATTTATTAAGAGGGAAGTGAATGACAGAGTGGCTTCCTAGAAGACGTAGCCTATAAGCAGGACTTTAAAAGATGAGTAAAAATCCTACATGTGAAGAGGAGGGAGGTGGATCTCATTTATTTTTTTTATCTTTTTTTTAGTGAGGCAATGGGGGTTAAGTGACTTGCCCAGGGTCACACATCTAGTAAGTGTCAAGTGTCTGAATCCAGATTTGAACTCAGGTCCTCCTGAATCCAGGGCAGGTGCTTTATCCACTGCAGCGCCACCTAGCTGCCCCAGTGGATCTCATTTCTAGGAGGGCATGGAACCTGTTTAGGATGCAGGGAGTGATCCAGGCTGGTTGGATGAGGGAGGAGTATTAGGAAAAAAGTCTAGAAACAAAGGATGACATCTGCTTACAGAGGGCCTTCAATGACAGACTAAGGAGTTTGAACTTAGCATGTAATCATGTGTTTCCTAATGGGAATGAATTGGATCTAAGTGAGAGAGGGCTATGAAAAGTCACCAGTCTCATTCTCTCCTCTGGAGCCATCTGGGTCCAGTAGCAAGACAACTGGATATGGCCCCCTATTGGTGATGTGAGGACTGAGGTTTAAGAGAGATATTAGGAGGCAGCTAGGTGGCGCTGCAGGGGATAAAGCACAGGCCCTGGATTCAGGAGGACCTGAGTTCAAATCTGACCTCAGACACTTGACACTTACTAGATGTGTGACCCTGGGCAAGTCACTTAACCCTCATTGCCCTGCAAGAGACAGACAGACAGAGACAGAGAAAGAGAAAGAGACAAAGACAGAGAGAGACAGAGATTAAGTCAGGATATATAGGTCTAGGAATCCAGTGCATAGAAATGATCATTGATCTATGAGAGCTCCTGAAATCACCAAGGGAGATAGTACAGAGGGAGAAAAGAAGAGGGCCCAGGTCAGGGTCCCGTAGGACACCTATGGTTAGTGGGCATGACCTGGATAAAGCCCCAGCCAAGGAGTATGAGAAGGAGCAGTCAGGTTGGTAGGAGAACTAGAAGAGGGTACTAGGTCATGAAAACCTAGAGAAGAGAAAGAATGCAGGAGAGGAAGGTGACCGACATTTTCAACATCAGCAGAGAAACCTCAAAGGAGGAATGTGTAGAAAAGGCCATTAGGTTTGGCAATGGGGGCAGCTGGGTGGTGCAGTGGATAAAGCACCCACCCTGGAGTCAGGAGAACCTGGGTTCAAAGCTGGCCTCAGACACTTGACACTTACTAGCTGTGTGACCCTGGACAAGTCACTTAACCCTCATTGCCCCACAAAAAAAAACAGAGTAAGTCAAATGGAAAAGAAGGTATACAAATTCACTGAAGAAAAGAACACCTTAAAATTAGAATTCATCAACTGGAAGCTAATGACTCCAACTGCCCCGCCCAAAAAATAAAAAGAAAGAAAAGAAAGGTTTGGTGATGGAGAAATCATTGGTGAAGTTAGAGAGAGCAACTTCAGTTGAATGATGAGGTTGGAAGCCAGAGTTCAGAGGGCTTATAAAAGAGTGAAAAGGGAGAAGAGAGTCATATGTAGTATAGGTGACTTTCTGAAGCCAAAATGGAGAGGAGAGAGCTGGGGGGGGGGGAAGTGCAGATCAAGGGTTTTGAAGGGGAGAAGATACATAGGAACCCAGATCTAGAGAGTGGACTCAGTCCACTCGGTCCAGCACTCACATTTTACAAAGGAGGAAGCTGAGGCCCGGAGAAGTTCCATAAATTGCCCATGGTTACACAGAGAATCATAGATTGAGGACTGCAAAGGTCCTCTGAGGTTCAATACTCTCTTATAGATTTTAAAGCTATAAAGGACCTCAGAGATCATCTAGTTCAAACCCCGCCCCCTACTTTTTTTTTTTTTTGGTGAGGCAATTGGGGTTAAGTGACTTGCCCAGGGTCGCACAGCTAGGAAGTGTCAAGTGTCTGAGGTCACACTTGAACTCAGGTCCTCCTGAATCCAGGGTCAGTGCTTTATCCACTGCACCACCTAGCTGCCCCCTCCACTTATTTTTTGGTTTGGTTTTGGGTTTTGGTTTGTTGTTTTGTTTTTTTCAGGGCAATGAGGGTTAAGTGACTTGCTCAGGGTCACACAGATAGTGTCAAGTGTCTGAGGCCGGATTTGAACTCAGGTCCTCCTGAATCCAGGGTTGGTGCTCTATCCACTGTGCCACCTAGCTGCCCCAAACTTTTTTCTCTTTTTTTTCGGGGCCATGAGGGTTAAGTGACTTGCCCAGGGTCATACAGCTAGTAAGTGTCAAGTGTCTGAGGTCACACTTGAACTCAGGTCCTCCTGAATCCAGGGTCAGTGCTTTATCCACTGCACCACCTAGCTGCCCCCTCCACTTATTTTTTGGTTTGGTTTTGGGTTTTGGTTTGTTTGTTTTTTTCAGGGCAATGAGGATTAAGTGACTTGTTCAGGGTCACACAGCTAGTAAGTGTCAAGTATCTGAGGCTGGATTTGAACTCAGGTCCTCCTGAATCCAGGGCCTGTGCTTTATCCACTGCGCCACCCAGCTGCCCCACTTAATTTTAAAGAACATAGCTTCATAGATTTGGAGCTGGGGGGCTCTTAAAACCCATCAAATCCAAAAGTCTATTTTTTGGTGAGGCAATTGGGGTTAAGTGACTTGCCCAGGGTCACACAGCTAGTAAGTGTCAAGTGTCTGAGGCCAGATTTGAACTCAGATCCTCCTGAATCCAGGACCCGTGTTTTATCCACTGCACCACCTAGCGTCATCCCCCACCCCAGTCAATTTTTAAAGATTATATAGATTTAGAACTAGAAGAGACATTGGAGGTCAAGGAGTCCACCCCCTTCGTTTTACAGGAAGGGAAACTGAGGTCCAGTGAAGTGAAGTTACTTGCTCATATTTACTGTCACGGCCAAGCCCATTTCTTTTTCTGAGCTTCCGTTTTCTCGCCAATAAAATAGGATCAGTGCATTTCACAGGGATAGAGTGCAGCAAGAATTCTGCATACATGCAAAGCACCGTGTAAATCTCAAGTGTCGTTATTTAAGATAACTTTCTGGAAATAGTAATGATCTATGGATTGACAAATCATCCTTCTAGATTAGAAGTACTTGAATTCCCTAGTCGATGGGGGCGGGAGGGGGGGAGGGGAGGGAGAGGGAGGGGGAGGGGAAGGGACAGCTTGGCCCAGAATGAAGGGGATCAAAGTCTTTATATATGGACCATCGAGGGTCTACTTGGATATAAACGCCTCTAAACATTCTGGAATTTACCCTCCACTTCAAGAGGTAAATTGTGTTTCATATTTTAAGGTCACATGGCAGGGGAGCACCATCAGTGAACTGCAGAAGAAAGGAGAGGAGGAAAGAGAGAATGGTAACACAGTAAAAGGAAGCAGGGAGTGGACCTCTGATTTCATTGCTATAGGGAACTTGGTGTTAAGAAGACTCCCATTCATTCCGGGATGAGAAAACTCCCACCTTCCATGCTAGTCGGCTGTTTCCTGCAACTTCAAGCCTTAGAAAGTTGCATCAGGCACGGACAGTGTGAGACTTTTGCTCCTGGGCATACGGCCAGCACATGTCCAAGGTGGGACTTGAACCCAGGTTGCTCCGGGTCCAAGGCCGGCCAGCCCACTCTCTACTCTGGCCCCCTCCACAACGCCTTTCTAGCTGTCCGTTAGAAAGTAGCTAGCCTCAGATAGGAGAAGACTTCGCTAAAGCCATCTCGCCTGAAGTTCTCACTCCATCCAAGATAACGAACAAACTAAGGGACAATTGGAGGAGGAATCGGTCCTGTTCTGGTCGGTCCCAGGGGGTGGAACCAGAACCAATGGGGGGAGGAGGGGGAGTGGGGGGGCCTGTCCTGGGAGACAGATAAAGGCGTGAGTTTAGTAGAGACTGAATAAAGTAGTACACCCCCAGCAGAGCTGCAGAAGGAGCCGACTTACGAATTTTATAGTATGAGGCATCCCGAATAAGAAAACTCATCCCACTGGTGCAGATTACAACTCAACTATAAACTCTAGCCAGCCCTAGAGAGGTGCCCGGGGCACTGAGTGGGGGACTTGAGCCCAGAACTTCCTGACTCCAAGGTCAAGGTTCTCTTGCACCCTCCTCTTCCCCTTTCCAGCTCTTTGCTCCCTCCCCTTCCCCCTCACCCCTTCCTCTTCCTCCTCCTCCTCTACCGTCACCCCCGCCACCGACGCCACCGACGCCACCCGACGCTGCCACCGTCGCCGCCACCACCGCCGCTGCCACCACCTCCGCTAGCCCTCTGCTATTTCATTTACTCCAGCTTCCCAGAGAAAAAGCGCCATGAAATCCAAAACTCAGCTAGGTAGAGCAGGGAGGAGAAGGAGAAGAAGCAGCAGTAGCAGCAGCAGCAGAAAAATCCAGATGTTTCTTCCTCGCACTCGGAGCGAAGCCTTGAAGGCCAAGGCCCAGGCCCAGGCCCAGGCCCTGGCAAAGGCGCCCCCACTGGCTGCCGATGGCGCCTCCCGCTCCGTGACGGTGGCCTCCAGCAGCTCCAAGCCTGGAGCAGACCCAGGCAAGCAGGGGGTCGGGAGGCCCAGATCCCCGAGTAAGCCCACGCTAAAGGCCAAGGACCCGTCTCGGCACCGCAAGGTAACTGACTATTTCCCAGTGCGGCGGAGCACTAGAAAGAATTGCGGGGAGCTGCGTACTGAGGCCAGGATAAGGCTCAACGAGCTGATCAAGAGCGGGAAGGAGGAGGGCATGCGGGTCGGTATCTTTGACGGGAAAGGCCGCGGAGTGATCACCACCAGGCCCTTCAGACGGGGCGACTACGTGGTGGAGTACCACGGGGACCTCATCGACTTGGCGGCTGCCAAGAAGCGAGAAGCCCGCTATGCAAAGAATCCTGCCACCGGCTGCTACATGTACTATTTCCATTATCGGAGCAAAGGCTACTGCGTAGATGCCACCAAAGAATCCGGCCGCCTGGGACGGCTCATCAACCACAGCAAGAGCGGTAACTGTCAGACCAAACTGCATCCCATTGATGGCGTCCCTCATCTCATCGTGATCGCCACCCGGGACATCGAGGTAGGCGAGGAGCTGCTTTATGACTATGGGGACAGAAGTAAGGCCTCCTTGGAGGCCTACCCCTGGCTGAAATACTAAGAACAGCTGGCCCGGGGAGCCCATCTGGTCTCAAGGAGTCACTAACTCTAGACCTCCCTGGACAGGGCCGCTTAAACCACTTACTGCAACTTCACTGGACAGAAAACCCACCTTGCCCATTGCCTTGGACTTTCCTAGACAGAGCAGAAAAAAAGCCTTTAAACCCACCATGCCTACTGACTTGGACTTTCTTGGACTGTGAGCTGCCCTCGGCAACCCAGCCTTTCGTAAGGACTAGGACTTTCTTGGACTGTGAACTGCCCTTGGAAACCCAGCATGCCTACTGACTTGGACTTTCTCGGACTGTGAGCTGCCCTTGGAAACCTAGCCTCCTGCCCGGCTAAGGTATTCATTTGGATTTCACTAAACAGAGCAGTCCAGGAAGCCCACCCTGACTGTACCACTGATTGGAACTTCACTGGACAAAGGCCCCTTGAAGAGAATTCGTTTCTGGGTTGGTTTTCCTTTTCTTTTCTTTTTTTTTTTTGGGGGGGGGGAGGGGAGGTGGAGGTTGTGCAGCCTAATCTTAGTGGATTACTTCTGATGTTTTGAAATCTGTTGAAATGCCTTTTCACTTTACGAGGGTTTTTTTCCCCTTTAATCTGCTTGTAAGGTTCCCAGGCAGGCTTGCACAGGTGGCCTTCGGTTGCTTACCCAAACTTTTTCTATTTCTGGTTGCTTTTGTGCGTTTCCCAGAGCTGCAGGGCACTACAGCAACCTGGGGAAGTCGGTTGGGTTTGTCTTCAGCCTCGGGGTCTCCCCCTACCGGAACTTGCTCGCTGATCTCTCCCCCAGGAGCAGGTGTCTGAGATGCACCCTGGGAGAAGGGAGGGGGGAGGAGGAGAGGAGGGCGGGGGAGGGGAGGGGAGGGGACGCCGGGGGCGGGGGGGGCGGGGGGGTCGGGGGGGCGGGGATCAGCCAAGCTTTACTTTAGCCTCGGTTGCCTATAGGTCAGAACCTCGGGTCCCAACCAGTAATTATGACTGTGGGTTTTTGTGGCTTTGAGGATCCTGCTTTGCAGGACTGGTTAGAGGGGGGAGACAACATGGCTGCACTTCTGTACTTGCAGTTGGATTAGATCCTGGCCAAGTCACTTTACCGCAGTGAGCCTTAGTTTCCCCATCCATGAAATGCAAATTTTAATTCACTCGAGGGCAGCTAGGTGGCGCAGTGGATAAAGCACTGGCCCTGGATTCAGGAGGACCTGAGTCCAAATCCGAGACACTTGACACTTACTAGCTGTGTGACCCTGGGCAAGTCACTTAACCCTCATTGCCCCGAAAAAAATTAATATTAATTAATTAATTAGTTAATTAATTAATTGATTGATTGATTCACTCGCTCCGTATCCCATTGGATCAACTTTGTAAAACTTACAGGGGTTCAAAAAAATGATTATGGCCTCTAGAAGAATGGAAGTAGTTATATTATATAATAATTCACATTGAGCTTTAAGGTTTGCAAAAGTGGGGCAGCTAGGTGGCGCAGTGGATAGAGCACCGGCCCTGGATTCAGGAGGACCTGGGTTCAAATCCAACCTCAGACCCTTGACACTTACTAGCTGTGTGACCCTGGGCAAGTCACTTTATCCCAACTGCCTCACACACACACACAAAAAAACAACAAACAAACAAAACAACAAAGTTTGCAAAAGTACTTTTGCTCTGTCGTCTCATTTGAGTCTCACTACCACCCTGGGAGCTAGGTATTAGCCCCATTTTACAGATAAGGAAACTGAGGCAGAGAAAAACTAAAGGACTTGCCCAGAGTCACATCTAGGTCTTCCTGATTCACTAGCAATCTATTCACTATGCCAACTTCTGGGGTCCACTTGAGGAATTCCTCCCACTGGTTTTTACTCTGCCTGCTCATGACCCCAGCAGTCTCTCCTAGACTATCTCCCCCCCCACTCTAATTCTTTCCCCAGTTCCCTCCTCTTACTTTCCTCCCCTCAATGTGTTTCCCTCCTTCTCCCTCCCCTCCACTGTTTGCCTCCCATATTATCAACTTTACCCTGGGGGACCCTTCCCAGCTACCCCTTGGGGATGCTAATGGCCCTTCCTCCTGGTTGAAAACTAAAAAGGGCCATCCAGAAATAAACCGTGCCTTTCTGGTGGGGAGTCCCAGGGACTCCACTAGCCCTGACGGTCTGGACTCGCAAAGGGAGGAGGAGTCAATCGGTTTTCATTTCAGAGCCATCTTAATGTGGCTACCACTTTAGAAAACCAAACTGGCCGCTGGTCCTGATTGCCCAGAAATGCCAGTACATTGGGGGATGTTCAAAAACCTTGGGTAAATATGCCTCATTGCTGAATAATATGCCAAGCTCTATAGGAACTGCCATCTGCTTCTAAGTGAGTCAGGACACTCTGAAGGGGTTGGAAGGGATGAGCTATACAGGCCAGAATGGAAATAATCTGTTGGCATTGGGGGGAGGGGGGGGTCCGTCTTTAACTGCTACAGCAGAGTTGGGCAGAAACTGTTGCTTTTCCTTGCTTTTTCCCCAATTGTGTGTCAATGCTTTAAATAAAATGCCCATAATTCAAGCCTCTGTTGTGGTTTGTCTGAAACTAATGACTTTTACCCAAGATTCTCTTGGTGGAAATAGCCCTGAGCAGAGGCAATGTGAGCCACAGACTGAACCCCAGGGACTCTTGGGCTGCCTAAAGAGAGACATAAAGGCACATCCAGCAGTAAATCCTCTGCCCTCTGCCCTCTGCACTCAGACCCCACCTGGAGCTCTGTTCTTACTTCCAAGCACCATAGTTTATGAAGGATATTGGTAAACTGGAGAGAGGGGCTGGGAAAAAAGTGGGGATCACAAGATCCCCTGTTTATCCAGAGAGACAAGAAGGCCCAGGGCCCTATCTACGATGCCCTATTGCCTCTCTTGAGGAAAAATGGCTCACAGATGATAGCATGTACAAGAGGCAATATAACATGGTGGGTAGTGTATTGAAATTGGAGTCAGGGAGACACCCTGAGAGAAGTAGGCACACTCCCAGCAGGGTGGGGAGCCAAACTGAGTAGAAGTGGTTAGAAGGGATGATGTTCTGGGGATCATGTAATGTTATCTAACCAGTTTTCATATTCTAGATAATCTCTCTTTATTTTTTACATTTTGTTTCCATTTATTTAGAATTTGATTTTCGGGGGCAGCTAGGTGGTGCAGTGGATAAAGCACTGGCCCTGGAGTCAGGAGTACCTGAGTTCAAATCTGGCCTCAGACACTTGACACTTACTAGCTGTGTGACCCTGGGCAAGTCACTTAACCCCCATTGCCCTGCAAAAAAAAAGGAATTTTATTTTCCCCAAATTACATGGAAAAACAAATTTTAATGTCGATTTTTTAAACTTTGTGTTCCAAATTCTCTTCCTCCCTCTCTCCCCACCCCCAGTTTTCATATTCTAAATCCTTGAGGGATCCTGTCTCCAATGGCCTTGAATGGAAGATGGAGTCTGAAACTGGCTTGAACCATTCCACTATTTCCATGAGCCCCAGTAACTTGCTCCCAGATCACTCCGGTTCTGTTGGGTTTCCCACTCAGAGCCACTGTGTTGACTCTGTCAGTTTTCAGAAGAGTGGTATGTTCCCTCTGGTTTTGGAGGCCTTACTCCATCACCGGCCAAAATGACCTTGGGCTACAGCCTTCCAGGCATTTTGCTGTTCTAGAAGTCCTGTCTCCAGCCAGCCTCCCATGCTCCTAGATAGAGGAAAAAGTAAAATCTAGCCCATGCTTATAGCCTGCTGATAATCTGCCCTTGGCAAGGGACATGAATTTCCCTCAGGGAGAACTAGAAACTAGAAAGTCGAATTCAAATGTTCCCTGAGATCCTGGGCAGGGGGAGTACAAACCAGAGTTGTTGCTGTTTGCTCTTCCAAGAGGACAATGACATCAGGAGGATGTCATGAGTTGCAGTGAATTGGATTTAAGTGAGGGAGGGCTGTGCAAGGTCACCAAGCTCACTCTCTACTCCAGAGTCACGGATGTTTGAGGCAATCGGGGTTAAGTGACTTGCCTAAGGTCACACAGCTAGTAAATGTCTGAGGTGAGATTTGAACTCAGGTCCTCTGAACTTCGGGGCCAGTGCACCATCCACTGCACCGCCTAGCTGTCCCACAAACCAAAGAGTATGATTGTTGAGAAACCCTCAAGATTAGAAATAAGAACAATGGGGGGCAGCTAGGTGGCGCAGTGGATAAAACACCGGCCCTGGATTCAGGAGGACCTAAGTTCAAATCCAGCCTCAGACACTTGACACTTACTAGCTGTGTGACCCTGGGCAAGTCACTTAACCCTCATTGTCCCACAAAAAAGAAAAAAGAAAAGAAAAGAAATCAGAGTAATGGGCCACAGGTTACACACACATGTAGAGGGTATAAATGTCCCCTTGACATCTCCTTGGTGAGGAGTAAATGAATAACCTGGGTAAACTGACAATAAAGGGAGAGAGGGAGGGAGGAAGGGAGGAAGGGATGAAGGAAGGGAGGGAGGGAGGAGGGGAGGAGGGAAGGGAGGAAGCTTTTATTAAATGCTTACTATATGCAAAACACTTCACTAAGTGCTAGGGATAAAAATAGAAAAGTAAGACAGTAGCTGCTGTCATGGAGCTCACACTTTAATGGGTTGGGGAGAGGAGAGAGACCAAACATATAGAAGGTTTAATCTGCAGGTCACATGGAAATGTCCCATGGTCCTTAGGGAACAGAAGCAAAATGGATAGGAATGCCTCTTCTTTAATGGCATTCCCACTGATAAAATATCAGTTTCTGGTGTTGAACCATTTGGCAAGGCCAAGGACTTTGGGGACAAGAACTTTCTTTTCTGGGTCCCCAGTAGATGTGGCTGTGGCACCTGGAGGAGCAGTTACCAGGCTGCATCTCTACAGGGGTTGCCTTCCCAGGATGCTAAGCTGTGGTCACTGGGCTAAAAACATTGCCATTCTCAAGGCCCTTGGTTTCTGGGTCTCTGGACTGTTTCCATCAGGGTCCAATGGGAGAGGGTGGTCAAGGTGGTGATGGTGGTGGTGTTTTGTGCCATCTGGGCTGGAAGCAGGAGCAACGGTGTGGAGGGGTACTGTCACTCCCAGGATTCTTTGTGCTGATCTGCCTCTTGGTGGTACTTGCTCAGCAGTTGATGCTGTTGATGACAAGGAAGATGGACCCCTTCTCCTCGATGATAACAGTGGGGGCTGGGCTGGAAACAGGTCTGGTGGTTGAAAGACACTTATTCCAAGGCAGTTGGGCTCAGGGTCCTGGACTGAGTTTGGGGGAGGTGGTGGTCAAGGTGATTGTGGTGGTTTGAGTTGCCTAGCACATGCTGCCTCCCATCTCTCCCTCAGGGTAGCCTGCTTCTTCAGTTGTTGTTCACCCTTCATTTTCAAAGAGGACCACTGACATCATGGGGTAATGTCTTGACTTGCAGGTGAATTAGATTTAGATAAGGCCGAGCTGTATAAAGTTATTGACCTCACTCTCTCTTTCAGAGTCATTGAAGTCCAGTGGCAAGACAAAAGGCAGGATGACTGGTGATGGCCCAGGATGCAGTGGGTGACCTTGGAGTCTTCCATGTCTGACCAAGTTCTAAGCGCTCCACAGTACCTGTTTCAGCTGCCTTCATGGCCATTGAAACGAGTTGTTCTCATCCACCCATTCTGCTGGGGGAAGTCTTCATATGTTTAGGGTAGACATCCCCCCCACCCCGCTCACTGAAGGGTTTGAAGCCCATTGGTGATCATCTGCAGAGATGGTTTTACTGGGATGTGACTACTGCACATTCTACAGTTTCTTGGAGCCACAGGGGAGATTTGGATGACAGGTGGACACCAAAGGTGGATGCAAAGTCCTGAAAAGGGCTCAGCAAGACCTCATACCAGAGGTGCTAGTCCTCCTGAACACCCAAACACCCCTGATTGAGCTAGGTTAAAGGTTAAAAGATGAGTAGATAGAGCACCAGCCCTAAAGTCAGGGGGACCTGAGTTCAAATCCGGCCTCAGACACTTGACACTTACTAGCTGTGTGACCCTGGGCAAGTCACTTAACCCCCATTGCCTCACCAAAAAAATATATATACATACATACATACATATATATATATATATATATACATATATATTACTTCAAATAAAGGGATGATTCAGAGAAAGATGAAAAAAGAGTGAAAAGGTAAATGGGAATCAGACTATGGGAGGCTTAACCCCAATTGCCTCACCAAAAAAAAAAGAAAAAAGGTTAAAGGATGTGAGTCCTTTGCTCTGTCTTTGAAGGTATCTTCCAATGGAATAACACCACAATGAGACTGATTAAATCAAGACCACTGGAGATTTCAGTGGCCTTAGATGCAGGCCTGTAAACAGAAGCAGACAAATTTGATAGGTGCATCAGAGAACCAAGGTGAAGCTGGACTGAGTATACACACATACATACACAGAACAGGTTTTAGTCCCTAGGGGAGGAAGTTTCTGCTTCTGCCTAGCCCCAACCCCCCACCCCAGGCAGCCCCTCGGCCCTTAGCAGAGCAGCAGGGGCAAGGTGACAGAACCTCTTGGCCCCAGCCCAGCTCTTGGGGGCAGCCATGGCATTGTGAAAACGTCTTCTCACTCCTGGGCTGAGAAGGAAGGATCTCCTGTACAGCACCAAATGCCTGATAAATACTTCAGAGAAAAGAGGAATGGGCCCCTGACCCTAGATCCCCTTTGGGGACAGCCCCACCCCCGGCCTTAGGATAGCACCACAAGTCTAGAGTACTCCACAGGGGAGAGTGAGGCTCACAGGAGAAAAGGAGGCATCATTTCTCTATCCCACTCACATATATTTATTTCCCTGTCATCAAAACCCTCTCATTTAACAGAAAAGGAAACTGAGGTTCAGGTGCCTTGTCCAAGGTTTCACATAGAATTCTCAGGACCCTGGCCACTTTCCTATTCCAAGAGCAAGACACTCCATATCTCATCTCTGGGCATTTTCTCTGGCTGTCCCCTAAACCTAGAATGATCTTCCTTCTCCTCCTTCTCCTCCTCATCTCTGCCTACTGGCTTCCCTGGCTTCCTTCAAGTTGCCATCAAAATCCCACCTTCTATCTGAAGCCTTTCCCAACCACTCTTAATTCCAGTGTTTTCCCTCTCTTAATTATTTCCTATTTACCCCCTCTATAGTTTGTCCAAATGTGTTTGCCTGTTGTCCCTCTCGTTAAATTGTAAGCCCCTCCAGGGCAGGGACTGTCTTTTGCCTCTTTGAATCCCCAGGACTTAGCACATGGGGCGAGAAGGGCAGCAGAATTAGGGAAGAGGAAGGTTCTGGGCAGCACAGAATGTGGGTATGATGAGAGTGGGAATTAAAGTGCTAAAAAGAAATGCTAGTGGGGCAGCTAGGTGGCACAGTGGGTAGAGCACTGGCCCTGGATTCAGGAGGACCTGAGTTCAAATCTGGCCTCAGACACTTGACACTTACTAACTGTGCAAGTCACTTAACCCCAATTGCCTCACAAAAAAAAAATCTGGATGAAAAGAGATGCTAGTCACATGCTAAGCCTTGGGGGTAAAAAGAGGCAAAAGACAGTGCCTGACATCCTACTTTATTGTTTTGTCCTAACAAAGGCACAATAGTCAAACCTAATTCCTAGGTATTTAATAATCAAATGTTTTGTGTTAGAAATGGGGTTTAAAAAAAGAAAGAAAGAAAAAAGGGGGCTCGGTGGATAAAGCATTGGCCTTGGATTCAGGAGGACCTGAGTTCAAATCCACTCAGACACTTGACACTAGCTGTGTGACCCTGGGCAAGTCACTTAACCCTCATTGCCCTGAAAGAAAGAAAGAAAGAAAGAAAGAAAGAAAGAAAGAAAGAAAGAAAGAAAGAAAGAAAGAAAGAAAGAAAGAAAGAAAGAAAGAAAGGAAGGAAGGAAGGAAGGAAGGAAGGAAGGAAGGAAGGAAGGAAGGAAGGAAGGAAAGAAGGAAGGAAGGAAGGAAGGAAGAAAGAAAGAAAGAAAGAAAGAAAGAAAGAAAGAAAGAAAGAAAGAAAGAAAGAAAGAAATGGGGTTAATTTTGTTCATGTGTATGAGAAGAAGAGAAATTCTGCCCCCCACCCCACCCCAGTCCTTCCCTAGCCCAAGGAATGGGAGCAGGCCATTCCCTCAAAATCCAGTACATTGCTGTGGCAATACTAACACCAGTTAAATTAAAGGTGGTTAAGAATGTGTAATAATGGATTGAAACCACCAGATGTCACTATAAGACCATTGATCAATTTGGAGGGGTTTTTGTTGTTTTGGGTTTTTTTGGGGGGCGTGTTTAGTTTTGGTTTTGCTTTTTGTTTTGTTTTGTTTTTTAAACTAATAAGTGAATTCCCAATTTCCTATCAGGGAAATACAGCAGCTCTTTTGGAAGGTGACACAGTAAACCTTGTGCAAACGTATGAATATCATTATCAATAAGAATGAATATCTATGGATCACTTCACGTACATAATCACATGCAAAAGATAATGGATATTCAAATATCTGTGAAGATTTGGGAAAACATTATTTGTTAAATTATTGGACCGTGAAGAACAAAATCCCACCCCTTACCATCTTCCATTTTTTTTTTTCAACCTGACTTATAATTTACATGGTTTAGGAGACAGCTAGGCCTAGTTAAGAAGGCCTGAGTATAGGGGCAGCTAGGTGGTGCAGTGGATAGAGCATTGGCCCTGGAGTCCAGAGGACTTGAGTTCAAATTTGGCCTCAGACACTTGACACTTACTAGCTGTGTGACCCTGGGCAAGTCACTTAATCCCAATTGCCTCACCAAAAAAAAAAAAAAAAAAAGAGTGGAGAAGTCCTGAGTATAGCCTCAGATGCTTCCTAACTTTGTTACCCTGACCAAGTCATCTTTTGTCTCAGTTTCCTCAACTGTGAAATGGACATAATTATAGCACCCAGCACTGTTGTGAGGATCAAATGAAATCATATTTGTTTTTGGTTTTTTTTTTAAGCATTTAGCACAATGCCTAGCACATAGTAGGTGCTTATTTCTTTCCCTTTTCCTTCAGGGAATTACTAGAGAGGAAATCTCTCTGCCAATGAAAATTGGCCCCTTCTTTGGCAGTGTATGTATTGACACTCCCGGAGGTTGGACTCTGGGCAAGTCAGTCACCTCTCAATGTCCCAGGCAGCACTAAACTGCAGAGCCACAAAAGAATGGGTGTTTCCTCACTAGGAGTTCTCCCCCAGTGAAATCACAGGTCTGGTCCAATACAGTTGACAACTGTATTGTCTGATTGACACGGTTGCCATTGGGCTTGCCCCTGGCTGTAGTAAGCAGCAAGGCTGTCTGTGGGCAGCTGCTTGTTTTAATCAAAATCCCGAACCGGGAACCACAGGTTTGATCCATTAGGGGGACATGATGGGTGGGAACATCCTTATTGTTTGGGTCCCAGATTTCTTGTTCTCTGGTGGTGGGAATTCTCAGCTGTGGAAACACCTTCTTTTAATGCAGGCCTGCAACTGTTCTGTCATTTATAGTCTGAGAGAGCTGCCTGAGGAAACTGAGGCAAATTGTCCAGAATCACTCAGCCTGTATGTACCAGAGGTGGGACAGGAACCCAAGCCTCCCTGATTCCGAGGTCAGCTCTCTACCCATTCTACCACACTGCCTCTCCTGTGAATGCTGTGGTATTATCATAGAATATAAGCTATATAATGAGTCATTATAGCATGTAATGTCTAACATAAAATATATGATTATAAAATAATATAAAATATAATGTAATATTTTGAGCAGACTTGTGATTTTATTAATATAGGGAATTTTTCGGTGAGGCAACTCCCTCTCTCAATGCAGATTGGGCACTTTCTCAGTAACTAATAGTCTTGGAGAGTTTCTTGGGTCACTGAAAAGTGAAATGACCTCCCCAGGGTCACACAGTATGTATTTTATCAACTAACAATACTACACAAATCACTGAGTAGTTTTTTTGTTTGGGGGGGGTTGGGGGTTTTTTTGCAGGGCAATGGGGGTTAAGTGACTTGCCCAGGGTCACACAGCTAGTAAGTGTCAAGTGTCTGAGGCCAGATTTGAACTCATGTACTCCTGAATCCAGAGCCGGTGACACAGTATGTATTAAAGGCAAGACTTGAACCCAGGGCTTTTCAGCTCCAAGGTCAGGTATCTATCTACTATGCCACACAATCTCTCTTTAACACATTTAACCAATGCTTATTGATGGATCATTGATCAATCTGCTGGCTTCAAAATTCAAGATGAAATCTGTGGCGTGGCTCAGAAGCTAAATCAAGAAAGGTACTCCTCTTCCAGCAAGTTGATTATTAGACTTTAGGGATCATATACGTGTAAAAGCCTTCAAAGCTAAAAAGGGGAGAAGGGGTGCTCAGAAAGGGTTATGTCCCAATGCCAACCTCTTGAGTTTCCTTTGAAGAATCTGTGTGGGTGTTGGGTTGGAAAGTTTTAGTTCAAATCTGGCTTCTCTCACAGCTTCTTCTCTACAGAAAATCACAACCTCCCTAGGTCTCAGTTTTCTCATCTGTAAAATGAGATTAGGTGACCTCTAAGCTCCTTGTAGCTCCAAGTCTATGAGTCAATGAACTCCCCTCCTGTTACAATTCCTTTTCTTTATTTCCTTTTAAGAGCACAAACTCTAATGGGACAATACCCAGAACCCCTGGGTCCAGATCAACCCTATGTCTAGGGCAGGAGTCCTTGCAAATATTCAGTATTTGTTTATTATTATGCATTATCTTCTTGTTTTTTAAGTAATATTCATTTACTTAGTAGTCAACAGTAAGGAGTAAAAGCAGTCGACTTCATGGGGATCCCACCTCATTTTGTTAACTATACATAGAGTTTCCTTTGGTTTTGAATGCATTTGTTAAAAACATTCAATTAGACACACACATATGGTGTGGCATTGAACTCAGACACATTCCATCGAGATAAAGTATCAGTAATTTAGCTTAAATCATACCCAATCAACACAAGGAAACAATGCATAACAATAGTTAAGTACACAGAAGACAAGGCCTATAGCTTTCTTATCTCTTAGTTGGCATTAATCCAAGGAGCAAGGAAATTCCTCTACTTTATTTTTCTTGCAATAAACTAAAGATACCTACTTTATTTTTTAAAAGATGTTATTTTAAAATAATTTATTTAATGTTATTTCCCCTAATCGCACATAAAATAATTTTAAACATTCATTAAAACTTTGACTTCCACAGTCTCTCCCTTCCTTCCTTCACTGCCCCATCATTGAGAAGGTAAGTAATTTCACATAGGTTATGCACAGGCAGTCATGCAAAACATATTTCCATATTAGTCATGTTGTGAAAGAAAACAGAAAAAACAAACAAACAAGAAAAACAAAGTTTAAAAAATTGCTTCAATCTGTACTCAGACTCTACCAGATCTTTCTCTGGAGATAGATATAATTTTTCACCATAAATCCTTAGGAACTATCTTGGATCATTGCATTGCTGAGAACAGATAAGTTATTCATACAGTGTTGATGTTACGGTGTGCAATATTTTCCTGGTTCTGCTCACTTCATCTTTCATCAGTTCATGTAAATCTTTCTAGGTTTTTTGAGAGTATCCTGGTTGTCTTTTTTTTGGGGGGGGGGCAGGGCAATGCGAGTTAAGTAACTTGCTCAGGGTCACACAGCTACTAAGTATTGTGTCTGAGGTGGGATTTGAACTCAGGTCCTCCTGAATCCAGGGCAATGCTCTATCCACTGCACCACCTAGCTGCCCCTCGCTTGTCTTTTTTATAGCACAATAGTATTCCATCATAATCATATGCCACAATTTGTTTAGCCATTCCCCAATTTATGTGTATCCTCTCAATTTCCAATTTTTTGCCAGAACAAAAAAAAAAAGCTGTGATAAATATTTTTGTGCATGTGTCCTTTTCCTATTTTTTTCAAGTATACTTTTTTTTTTTTTGGTGAGGCAATTGGGGTTAAGTGACTTGCCCAGGGTCACACAGCCAGTAAGTGTTAAGTGTCTGAGGCCGGATTTGAACTCAGGTACTCCTGACTCCAGGGCCGGTGCTCTATCCACTTCGCCATCTAGCTGCCCCCCTATTTTTTTCAACAGTTGTTTTTATAAGATTTCTAGGGGGCAGCTAAGTGGTGCAGTGGATAGAGCACCGGCCCTGCATTCAGGAAGACCTGAGTTCAAATCCGGCCTCAGACACTTGACACTTACTGGCTGTGTGACCCTGGGCAAGTCACTTAACCCTCATTGCCCCACCCCACCCCCCCAAAAAAAGTAAAAGAAAAAAAAAAGATAAAGTAGGTATCTTTATCAACTGTGATAGACTTGACTCTTCTCAGCAATACAATTGTCCAAGATAATTCCAAAAGACTTGTGATGGAAAATGCTCTCCACATCCAGAAAAAAGAACTGTGGAATCTAGATGCAGATTGAACCGTACTATTTCTTTTTTGTTGTTGTTGTTTTTCTTGGGGGGGGGGTCCCTTTCGTTCTGATTCTTCTTTCACAGCATGACTAATGAAGAAATATGGTTACTGTGATTGTACATATAAAACCTATATCAGATTGCTTGCTGTCTTGGGGAGGGGCGAGGGAGGGAGAAAAATTTGGAACTAGAAATCTTTTTTTTTATACCTACTTTAAAAAAACTGCACAGATCTGTAGCATAGTGGGAAATTTATACACCCATACCTATTCCTATACCTGTACATACACATATATACAGAGAGAGAGAGAGAGAGAGAGAGAGAGAGAGAGAGAGAGAGACGCAGGTGCCCTCAGACAACAGCAGTTAATTCAGAACGTCCCCAGTAGAGAAACAAACAAAATAGAGGGGAAAAACATTCTCACCCCCTCCCCCACACATATATACACAAATCACATTTTTTGCATTTAAAAGCCTAGGGAAATCTGTAGGATTCCAGAAAATATTATAAATTTGTTTTTGGGAGCTTTGACAGAAAACAAAAAAACCCACATAGATAGTATATAATTATGTGTGCGTGTGTGTGTTTGTGTGCATACACGCACAAAAATATGAATAAAATAAATTATATCAATCCCAGATGAAGGCGCCATATTTAAGCATCAGGTGATGCTGATGAGAGGTTTGCTGCAGAGGCCGGCTCTGTGGCTGGTAGTTTGCGCATGCCCGGTTACGTCAAAAGAGCTGTTGCGATCTCCATGGTAACTAGACACAGGAGAGTTACCGACCCTCTCTATTCCTTTCTCTGCAAGGTCGGCCACCTCCTTTCCTACTGCAGTGGTTTCTAAACATTTTTAATAGAGCCCTCTAGGTTAAAATGTTTGAGCACACATTTCCAATATATGTACATTTATTTATAAATAATACACACGTATTATTGTACTAATATGTGCACTATAGAATACAGAAAATAGACATTTTTTTCTTCAATTTTTTTGGGGGGAGGGGTAATGAGAGTTAAGTGATTTGCCCAGGGTCATCCATCTAGTGTCAAGTGTCTGAGCCAGATTTGAACTCAGGTCCTCCTGCATCCAGGGTCAGTGCTTTATCCACTTCGCCACCTTGCTGCCCTCTGAAAATAGACATTTTAAAGAATGGTAGGTGAAATAAGTAATATTTTTAAAGAATTATTTATTTTATGGTACAAGAACTCAGTTCTCAATAAAATGAATTGATTATTGATAATAACTAAGTATATACTGACTGATAACGATTAATCATCTATTGTATTATATTGATCATGGTAATTGTTAATAATTTTAGGGAGCTTCTTTATTGAGTGTGCTCCATTGTTTTTAGAAATCTTAGTTTAACATTAAAATCCAATGAAATCACAAATCCAGGCAAAATATTAGCATAATACATTTAATATATGGGCAGCTAGGTGGCGCAGTGGATAAAGCACCGGCCTTGGACTCAGGAGGACCTGAGCTCAAATCTGGCCTCAGACACTTGACACTAGTTGTGTGACCCTGGGCAAGTCACTTAACCCTCATTGCCTTGCAAAAAATAAAAATAAAAATGTTTTAATAAATAATACATTTAATATATGATAATGTATCATATTATATTTTATGATAATATTATAACATATAAAGAGAGATATAATGAATAATAGCATAGTAGACAGAAAGCTGATCTAGGGCTCAAGAAGACCTGAGTTCAAGTCCCAGGACATGATGGCTGTGTGGCCCTGGGCTAGTCACCTAACCTCTCAGTGCTCCCAGGCACTTCTCTCATATGGAACCAGATTTCAAAGTCTAGTTCTAAGTTTATTTTTGATCATTAATTTTAATGGGTATAGCTGTAAAAGAGACCTCATGAAGCCCCACAGATCCAACAGAAAACAGTGGCCTGCGGTCACTAAACCATCAGCCTTAGTTCTATCCACCAATAATGTAACGTTCTTGTTGACATTTGGCTAATAAATTTCTGTCGTCACTGACATCAAGCAGTTGTTCTAACAAACTAATTAGAAGGATTTTTCTAAAGTTTAGAGGGAGGCCTTGTTGTTGTTGTTGCTTGTCTTTTTCATTCCCCAAGAGGACCATGACATCAAGATGATGTCGTGACTTGCACTGAATTGGATTTAAATGAGGAAGGGCTGTGCAAGGTCACCAACTTCACTCCCTCCTCCAGAGCCATCTGGGTCCACTGGAAAGATATATAACAGGACAAGTGGAGATGGCCCCAGATTTTTAAAAAAATAATTGGGGTGGGGTAGCTAGGTGGCACAGTGGATAGAGCACTGGCCTTGGATTCAGGAGGACCTGAGTTCAAATCTGACCTCAGACACTTGACACTTGCTAGTGGTGTGAACCTGGGCAAGCCACTTAACCCCCATTCCCCCGCAAAAAAAAATAATAATAATAATTGGGGTTAAGTGACTTGCCCAGGGTCACACCGCTAGTAAGATTCTAAGGTGAGATTTGAACTCAGGTCCTCCCAACATCAAGGCCAGTGCTCTGCTCACTAGACCATCTAGCTATCCCCAAAGGAAGGCCATATGACCCATCAAGATGAAGGACTAGATATTCTCTCTGATCCTTATGACCTCTCAAACTTCTCCAAAAGGTAATTGTATGAAAGAGATAAAGCAGTTTCAGCTGTCCCCATGGTCCAGGACACCAAGAACCCCACAGAGGTAAAACCCCAGTGAACAAACAGAAGAGACATCTACTAATCCCTAATCTTTAACATACTCAGTACCCCCTCCCCTATTGTCTACCACACTCTGGCAGGTCTACACAGACTGACCCAAGGACTTTCAAAAGAATTCAATTCAGCTTATAACCCTTCCTTCTAATGAACCAGAAAACCAAAAGGTAGAAATTTGCTCAGGCTGGGACAAGTGTGGGGGCTCTCTGTGCTACAACAATACTCAGCTAGAGAACTGAGGAACAGAGGAAACTGAGTCAGGATGGCAATGTGTTCATGGAACCATTAGGCTTGCTGAACGCAAAGAGCCCAGTATCTAGCTGGGACAAGTTCAGTCCCCTCGAAAGATTAATTAACTTATTTATTTGTTTGTTTGTTTATTATTTTCGGTTTTGTTTAGAATTTTATTTTCAAAAGTATATGTATAAACAAATCTTGACATCAATTTTTTAAAACTTTGTGTTCCAATTCCTCTTCCTTCCTCCTTTGCCACCCCCAAGAACTCAAGGAATTCAATTTAAGTTATCCATGAGTACTCATGGAAAACATCCCCACATTAGCTAGAAAACAGTTAAAAAACAAAACTTCAGATTAAGGAATTGTCAAAGAAAAAAAACCTTTTTTTAAATATGTTTCAGGGCAGCTAGGTGGCGCAGTGGATAGAGCACGGGCCCTGGATTCAGGAGGACCTCAGTTCAAATCCGACATCAGAGGCTTGACACTTACTAGTTGTGTGACCCTGGGCAAGTCACTTAACCCCAATTACTTCACCAAAAAAAAAACTATGTTTCAATCTGTTTTCAGATACCATCAGTTCTTTCTCTGTAGATGGGTTGCAATTTTCATAAGTCCTTCAGGTTTATATTGGATTATTGCCTTGCTGAAAATAACCACGTCCTTCCCAGTAGATCATCTTACACTATTGTTGTTATTTTGTATACAGTACATTTCTCTCTGCTTCAGTTCATGTAGGTATTTCCAGGCTTTTCTGATAGCATCTTGTTCATCATAACTTTTATATAGTACCTTGAACTTTACAGAGAATTTTCTTCACAATAGGCCAGCAAAGTGTGTACCATACATTTTGCCATTATAGTCAATCATCATAACTATTTCCCTCCATTCTATGACCTTCCCATGATATTTACTCTATTTTCTATCTTCTTTTACCCTATTCCTCCTCAAAAGTGTTTTGCTTCTGACTGTCCCCTTCCCCACTCTTCCCTCCCTTCTTTCACCCTTCCTTCCTTATCATCTTCCCCTCCTACTTTCCTGTAAGGTTAAATAGATTATTCCTCCCAATTGGGTGTGAGTGTTATTCCCTCCTTGAGCCCACTCTGATGAGGTCTTTGAGCTAATTCTGTGTTCTAAATTTTTCTTCCTACCTCCCTCCTCAACCCTTCCTATGAAATCAAGCAATTCAATATGTCATACTTGTGCAGTTATGCAGAACATCTTCACCTTCCTCAAAAGTGTTTTGCTTTCTACTGCTCTCTTCTCCAATCTGCCCTTCCTTCCTTCCTCTCTTCTCCCCACTCCCTTATCTCCCTCCCCTCCCACTTTCTCTCAGGGCAAAAATATATTAATGTACCCACTTGAGTATATATGATATTCCCTCTTTGAGCCACTTCTGATGATAGTAAGATTCACTCACTCCCCCACTCCTTCCCCATCCATAAGCTTTTTTCTTGTTTCCTTCAGGTGAACTACCTTTCCCCAGTCCACCTCTCTCCTTCCCGCCTCCCCCAGTCTATTATTCCTCCTACCCCTCAACCCTATTTTTTTAAGTGAGGCAATTAGGGTTAAGTGACTTGCCTAGGGTCACACAGCTAGTAAGTGTTAAGTGTCTGAGGCTGGATTTGAACTCAGGTACCCCTGACTCCAGGGTCGGTGCTCTATCCACTGCGCCACCTAGCTGCCCCCCCAACCCTATTTTAAAGATGTCATCATGGGTTAACTAGGTGGCGCAGTGGACAAAGCACCAGTCCTGGACCCAGAGGTCCCCGAGCCCAAATCCAGCCCCAGACATAAGACAACCCACCCTGTTTGCTCCACAAAGAACAAAACATAAATTCTTTACAGATATCATCCCTTCATATTCAGTTCAGACCTGTGTCCCCTGTGAATTCCTTACTGAGAAAGTTCTTATGAGTTAGAAGTATTATCTTCCCATGTAGAAATGTAAACAGTTTAATCTTTTAATATCCCTCATGATTTCTTTTTCCTGTTTACCTTTTTATGCTTCTCCAGGGTCTTGTATTTGAAAGTCAAATTTTCTATTCAGTTCTGGTCTCTTCATCACAAATGCCTGAAAGTCCTCTTTTTCATTGAAATCCCATTTTTTTCTCTGAAATATTATACTCACTTTTGCTGGGTAGGTGATTCTTAGCTGTAGTGTTAGCTTCTTTTCCCTCTGGAATATCATATTCCATGCCCTCCAGTCCTTTAATGTAGATGCTGCTAGATCTTGTTTTATCCTTATTGTAGCTCCACAGTATTTGAATTCCTTTTTTCTAGCTGCTTGCAATATTTTCTCCTTGACCTGGGAGCTCTGGAATTTGGCTGTAATATTCCTGGAGGTTTTCCTTTTGGGATCTCTTTCAGGAGGTGATTGGTGGATTCTTTCAATTTCTATTTTTCCTTCTGCTTCTAGAATATCAGGGCAATTTTCCCTGATGACATCTTGGAAGATGCTGTCTAAACTCTTATTTTGGTCATGGTTTTCAGGTAGTCCAGTGATTTTCAAATGATCTCTCCTGGATTTATTTTCCAGGTCAGTTATTTTTCCAAGGAGATATTTCATATTACACTCTATTTTTTATTCATTTGGATTTTCTTTACTGTGTCTTGGTTTCTCATAAAGTCACCAGCTTCCATTTGTTCAATCCTAGTTCTTAGTCAATAATTTTCATCAGACAACTTTTTTATCTCCTGTTCCATTTGGCTTTTCAAGCTGTTGACTTTTTTCTCATAGCTCTCCTGTATTACTCTCATTTCTCTTTCCATTCTTTCCTCCACCTCTCTAAATCTTCCTTCTATCTTTACTACTTTCTCTTCAAAGTCCCTTTTGAGCACTTCCATGGCTTGAGACCAATTCATATTTTTCTTGGAAGCTTTGGATATAGGGGCCCTGAGGTTGTTATCCTCTTCTGAGGGTGCACCTTGATCTTCCTTGTCATTAAAGAAACTTTCTATTGTTCTCAACTTTCTTTGCTTGCTTATCTTGCCATTTTTTACTTGACTTTTAACTCCCTCTTACAATGGGGCCCTACTTCCAAGCTACACTGTCCCAAGCTTTAGAGGGTCCCAGGTGTTTTGGTTTGAGGGAGGGCAGGTTTTTTTTTCTCTCACCTGGCCTGTTCTCTGGTCCAAAAATAACTTCAAACCAACTTGCTAATTAACCAGCCAGCAGAGTGCTGAGGTGGTTCTTAGCTTTGATGAGCCTGTGCCCTTCCCCGATCTGGGCCTCCTGCCACTCAAGATTTCTTCCTGGTTCCCTTCTGGGGTGGGATAGCTGAATTCCTCCTCAGGTCCTGCAGACACCCCTGCATTTTTCACCCCCCACCCCAGGCCATCCGTTCAGCCCTCTCACCTGATGGTTAGCTTAGTTCCAGAAGATGGGTACTGCAGCTGATTTGGAGGCTGGGGTAAGTTTCTCTGGTGCAGCATGTTTGGGGTCTGTGTCGGCGTGATTGCTGGGTTGGCCTCTGCTTGCAGCCCAGTACGGCCCCCTTTAATCTGGAAAATAATCTCAGCCTTCTTTTTGTGGGTTTTGCTGCTCCAGGGATTGTTTTATTGCTGTTTTGGGGGTCCAGAAGACATTTAAGATAGAGACATAGGCCAGTGAAAAGTAAATTGCCCAGAGTTGGAGGACATTGAGATGTCTTTGAGGTCCAGGCCCCAGAAAAACAGCCATCAAAGGGGAAGGAACTAGAAAGTGAGGGGAATATAGGGGGAAAAGACTGAAATGACCAAAAATCTCAGAAGGAAAAAAGCTCAATTAAGAACCTTGAGTATAAGCAGATAACCCAACAGGGAAGATATTAATAATAAAAAATCCATATCAACTGAGTCCAGATATCTATGCATAAATATTGCAACACAAAATCTGCACCCATCAGAAAGGATGATGAATAAAACACCTGATGAGTGAAAGGACCCTATGGTTTCCCAAGAGACCATGAAACCACAACAAGATGTACCCAAATGTCTTTAAAGAGAAATAAGAATTGTGAAAGCAGAATTTGTGGCCTGTGCAGCAAAAATAATTGGCAGAATAGAAAAACTTGAACCCATAGTGGCAAGGAACAAAAGAGAAAATGACTGATTGGGAATGCAAATACAAGGAAGTGAAGGACAATCAGGAAGAAGAGAAGCAAAAATCAATAACTTTCAAAGAAAGCATGATATCCATACAAGCAAAATATATTGATCTCATACAGGATGAGTAGAAACAACTTAAAAATTAGGTGTGCCAGAACACTTGTCTCCGAGACAAGTTAAAAAAACCCTGAACACCATAATACAAGAAAGACCTCAAAAAAACTGTTCAATAATTCAAAATGTTCTGCCTCTGTTCCCTCTGTTTCTTAGTTCTTAGTGACAATCAAAAGAATTCACAGTTTGGCTCAGTAACAAAGGAACAAAACCCTATGCTGTAAACTCCAAAAGACATAGGAGTTAAATCTAACAATTCCAGAGACAAAAAGGCAAATTCTGCAAGTGACCAGGAGAAAGACTTTCAAATATAAAGGCAAAGATATTTGAGTAACACAAAACTGTTCTGCACCTACCAGAAATTACAGGAGAGAATAGAATAAATGTAGTCTGGAGAGCAAAGGACCTCAAGGTACAACCCAAGGTTGCAAATCTGAAACTAACCATTAATGAAAAAAGGACCTTCAATTAAAAAGAGGTGTTCAAAACATTCCTAGAAAGAAAATTATACCTAAACAAATTATTTGCTTTTAAAGCACCACAGATGGGGCAGCTAGGTGGTGCAGTGGATAAAGCAACAGCCCTGGATGCAGGAGGACCTGAGTTCAAATCCGGTCTCAGACACTTGACACTTACTAGCTGTGTGACCTTGGGCAAGTCACTTACCCCTCATTGCCCTGCCCCCCTGAAAAAAAGTCTTTGGGGGCAGCTAGGTGGCACAGTGGATAGAGCACCAGCCCTGGAGTCAGGAATACCTGAGGTCAAATCCGACCTCAGACACTTAACACTTACTAGCTGTGTGACCCTGGGCAAGTCACTTAACCCCAATTGCCTCACTAAAAAAAAAAAAACTAAAAAAAAAAAAGCACCACAGACAACAGAAATACAAGAAGGGTACACAAATACAGCAAACATGAACTATAACAACAGAGAGACCATTGTGAAATATCTTCCTAAAAGTATGCAAGAAGATAAGGATGAAATCAGAAGTCATTTGGAAATAATGGTGGAGAGGCCTGAAACATCATGGACTAACCCTCACAACAGCCAGTCTACAGGTAAATCAATGTTTTGTGGAACTGAAGTAAAGAGTGAGAGGGCTCATGGGAAAGGGGAGGAAGAAGACAAAGGAAAATATGCAATGTATTCTAATCAAGTCAAATGTGAACAAGGAAGGACAAATAACTTCTATTGTCTTTCAGGAAGAAGAGGACCTACAGGAGAATGGTTGAAGAGAAAGAGGGAGATATTGAAATGGGAAAAGAAAAGAGTAGATCTTGTTTCAGTGGTGGTAAAATGGACCGTTCCTGTAAGGTAAGAGAGATTATAAAGGGTGATGGGAACTGTACAGTGAGTATAGTCTGCTTAGAGATACCCATTATCCTGCCTCCTGAGAAGAGGAATCAGAGTTCCTGGGAGCAACTAACACTCAGAAGAGTGGGAAGACATCGACCCAAGGACATTTCATGGTAAATTGGGGAGGAAGTGACCATGAGGAAGGCAAAGATTAATGATAATCTGCACAATCAGGGAAAATTCCTACCATGGGGCCTACCAATATTTCTACCAATATCTTCTCTGTCACCTGTTCGAATCAATATTTCTTTTCTTTTTTTTTTTTTTTTAGTGAGGCAATTGGGGTTAAGTGACTTGCCCAAGGTCACACAGCTAGTAAGTGTTAAGTGTCTGAGGCCGGATTTGAACTCAGGTACTCCTGACTCCAGGGCCGGTGCTCTATCCACTGCGCCACCTAGCTGCCCCCCCCCAATCAATATTTCTAAGAGTGAGAAACAACAGAATAAGGGATTGGGGGCAAGATCTACAAGGCAATAACATTGAAACTGTTTAGAAGAGAGAACTGAAAATAAGTTGTTCAGAAGCATTAATTCATGAAGAACCCAGAGAAGGATTAAATAAGTATAAGGACAGTGTATCAAAGAATAAACACTAGAATAGACAGAAAGGGAAGATAAGTCATTAAGAGAAAAAGGGAAATAAATCCTTTTAAGAAAAAGGCAACCAAAAAAAAGGAAATAAAGAACTAACAAAAATAAGTTGAAAGAAATCAGAGAGAGCCTTCTATTATTATTATCATTATTATATATTACTTGACTACTTATCCCAGATTAAAAAGAGGGGAAGAATTAAACAACCAGATAAAAGGAAGAAAGTTAAAGGTACAACAAATAGAAGGGGAAGAGACTTGAGGGGGAAGATAAGAGAGACAGGGAGAATAGGGCTGCCTTATAGTAGATAAAGCAAAAATAACTGAAGAGACCAAATGTTATGCTTGCAAAAAAAATGGGGAGAAAATTCTTAATTTTGAAAAATTAAAAACAGACTCAAATGGAGACTTAAAAATGAGATCCTAAATAATGAATGGATCAGAGAACAAATCATGAATAATGATGTAAAAGAAAATTATAGCATTAGAAAAAACATAACAAAATTTATTTTCTAAATCTTTCAAATATTCAATTTTTTCTAATTCCATGTAATTTTTTTTTTAGTGAGGCAATTGGGGTTAAGTTACTTGCCCAGGGTCACACAGCTAGTAAGTGTTAAGTGTCTGAGGCCGGATTTGAACTCAGGTACTCCTGACTCCAGGGCCAGTGCTCTATCCACTGCACCACCTAGCTGCCCCCCATGTAAAATTTTTAACATTTTTTTTTTAAATTTCGAGATCCAGGTTCTGTGTGTGTGTGTGTGTGTGTGTGTATGTGTCTGTCTGTCTGTCTGTCTGTCTCTCCCCCTCTCTGTCTGTCTCTCTGTCTCTCTCTCTCTTTCTCTCTCTCTCTCCTCTCTCTCTCTATCTCTCTCCTTTCCTGGCCCCCTCATTGAGAAAGCAAGTAATTTGATATAGGTTATACATGTGCAGTCATGCAAACATTTTCCATGTTAGTCATCTTGCAAAAGAAAACAGACCCAAAAAATCCCCAAGAAAAAGAAAGGGTTTTTTTAAGTATGTTTCAATTTGTATTCAGGCACTGTCACAGAATAAAATTTCTAGGATACATCCAAAACAATCTTCAGAGGGAAAATCGTGTTATTAACAAAATAGAAAAAAAGAAGATGAATATGTATTTTAAAATTAGTCAACAAACAAACCTGAAATAAGCATAAAAGAGATTTTTTAAATGAGAGAAATAGATTGACGGGAATCTAAAAAAGACCCTTTTAAGATGATAGATAAAACTAAAGATGGTTCTTTGAAAAGACTAACAAAATTGATAAACCTTTAGATAATTTGATTACAAAGGAGCAAATGTAAAATTGCAGCAAAAGCAGAAATAAAAAGAATAATTAGAATATTTTGTGTTATGTACAGTTATATGCTAACAAAACTGAGAACACAAAAGAAATAAAGAAATGCCTTCAAAAATACAAAATACTCTATGTAAAGAAGACCAAATACAGATCTCAAATAATCCAGTGTCAAAAAAAGAATGAGAACTGACTATTAAGGAATAACCAAAGGAAACAAAAATACTTCTTGTCCTGGTGGATTCACAAAGAGACAGCAAAGAAACACTTATCAAACTTTTAAATAAAAATTTAGTATGAATACTACGCAAATTATTCTCAAAAAGTCACAGAACCTAATTGGATTCTTTTTGAGACCAATACAGTCCTGGTGCCTAAACCAGGAAGGGATAAAGCATAGAACTATAGATCAATATAATTAATGAATAGTGACTACAATTTTTTTTTGACAAATAGCCAATTTTTAAAGTACTATGAAATAGACTACAGTAATTTCTCCAAAAAATCATTCATCATGGCCAAGTGGGATTTATTCCAGGAATGCAAAGATACTTCAACATTAGGAAAAGAATGAACATACTTAATCACATTAAAGACCAAAACATCCCAAATCACATCATTATCTCAAAAGATGTGAAAAAGCCTTTGACAAAGAACAACACTCAGAGGAGAAGGGGTAGGAGGCGGGGTGAGAACAAGAAGAAGAGACAAAAAGGACCTTGTTTAAAGTATCATCAAAAAGTATATATCTGGGGCGGCTAGGTGGGGCAGTGGATAGAGCACCGGCCCTGGAGTCACGAGTACCTGAGTTCAAATCCGGCCTCAGACACTTAACACTTACTAGCTGTGTGACCCTGGGCAAGTCACTTAACCCCAATTGCCTCACTAAAAAAAAAAAAGTATATATCTGAAACCAAAAGCAAATACCATATGCAATGGAGATACACTAGAACTTTTCGAAATAAATACAAGAGTTTAGCAAACATATACACTCTTCCCACTATTATTTGATATTCTTCTAGAAATGCTAGCAATAAACAAGATAAAGACATTAAAGGCATAAATAGAGGTAAAAAGGAGATAAAACTATATCTCTTTGCTGATAATATAATGGTTTAGTTACAAAATCCTAGGCAATCAGCAAAGATGCTAATAGCTTCAGAAAAGTTGCAGGCTATAAAATCAATCCTCAAAAATCAACAGCATTTCCATATAATAATAATAATAATAATAATAATAATAGTTCAATAGGCAATAGTATACAGGGAAATCCTGTTCCAAATAACTATAAAATGAATAAAATATCTGGCGATCAACCTACCAAAACAAAATACTTGTATTGATTCAGTTATGATTAATTTTTTTTTTAATTTTTTTAGTGAGGCAATTGGGTTAAGTGACTTGCCCAAGGTCACACAGCTAGTAAGTGTTAAGTGTCTGAGGCCGGATTTGAACTCAAGTCCTCCTGACTCCAGGGCCGGTGCTCTATCCACTGCGCCACCTAGCTGCCCCTGATTCAGTTATGAAATGCTCCTTAAAGAAATAAAGAATTACATAAATAGCTAGAAGAATAGTTAGTGGCGGGGGGGGGGGGGGGGGGGCATCTAGGTGGCACAGTGGATAAAGCACTGCCCTGGATTCAGGAGGACCTGAGCTCAAATATGGCCTCAGACACTTGACACTTACTAGCTGTGTGTTTCTGGGCAAGTCACTTAACCCTTATTGCCCTGCACCAAAAAAAAAAAAAAAAAAAGGAAAGGAAAGGAAAGGAAAAGTAAGAATAGTTAGTGGTCATGGCTAGACTGGGCCAATATAATAAAAATGACAATACTCCCAAAGCCAATTCAGTTTTATTGTTATACCACTCAAATTATCAAAGGGATACTTTACAGAACTGAATAACACAATAACAAAATTCATTCAGATAAAGAAAAAATCCTTAACCTAGATTCTAGAATATCAAAGAAATAATGAAAAGAGGTAGGGATGAAGGGGGAATAACATTTTCAGACCTCAGTTATATTATAAAACAAGTCATCAAAACTATCTGATATTAAGGGCAGCTAGGTGGCATTGCTGTGCATAAAGCATCAGCCCTGGATTCAGGAGGACCTGAGTTCAAATCCGGATTCAGACACATGATACTAACTATCAGTGTGATCCTGGGCAAGTCACTTAACCCTCATTGCCCCGCCCCTCCCCCCAAAAAGCCTATCTGATATTAGCTAAAAACAAAATAGAGGTAAATCAATGGAATAGACTAGACAAGGGAGAATAAGAAGTGGGGGAGGAAGAGGAATCAAGCTTTTAGTAAGCATCTTCTATGTGCCAGGCAGTATGCTAAGTTCTAGGGATACAAAGAAAAGTAATTTTTTTTTAAAAAAACCCAGTCCCTGCTGTCAAAAAACTCAGTATCTAATGGAGGAGGCAATAGACAACTATGTACAAGTAAGATGTGTACAGGATAAATTGGGGGTTTTGTCAGAGGTAAAGGCATTAAGATTAAGAAGGACTAGGAAAGGCGAAGTTTTAGCTGAAGCTTGAAGTGAGCCTGAGAAGCCAGGAGGTAGAGATGAGGAGAGAGGACATTCCAGGGATGGAGGACAGCCAATGAAAATGCTCAGAATGGGTAGATGGAGTGTGTGTGAGGAACCACAAGGGAACAGTGTCATTGGATTGCAGAGGACGTGAAAGGGAATAAGATGGAAAAAACCTGGAAAGGGTAGAAAATAACTTGGTTAGAAAGGATTTTGTATTTGGTCCTGGAGGTAACAGGGAGCCACTGAGGTTTGTGGAATAGAGGTTGAGGGAATGGAGGGGGAAGAATCAATATGATCAGACTTGTACTTTAAGAAGATCAATTTGGGGGCAGCTAGATGGCGCAGCGGATAGAGCACCGGCCCTGGAGTCACGAGTACCTGAGTTCAAATCCGGCCTCAGACATTTAACACTTACTACCTGTGTGACCCTGAGCAAGTCACTTAACCCCAATTACCTCACTAAAAAAAAAAGAAGATCAATTTGAGGGGGCAGCTAGGTGGCGTAGTGGATAAAACACTGGCCCTGAATTCAGGAGGACCTGAGTTCAAATACGACCTCAGACACGACTCTTACTAGCTGTGTGACCCTGGGAAAGTCACTTAACCCTCATTGCCCCGCCAAAATGAACAAAACAAACAAACAAAAAGATCAGTTTGAAAGCTGAGTGGAGGGTGCATTAGGGTGGGAAGAAACTTATGGCAAGGAGACCAGTCCGTGAGCAATAGTCCTGATGTGGGTGATGAGAGCCTGTACCAGGGTGGTGGCAGTGTCAGAGGAGAGAAGGGAATGTATACATGGGATGTTATGAAAGGCAGAATCAGTACTACTTGATTGGATATGGGGGTGAGATAGAGTGAGGAGTTGAGGATGACACTGTGATCCTGGGTGACTGGGAAGATGGTGTTAACCATAACACAATCCAGAAGTCGGGAAGAAAGGGGAGTTTGAGGGGGAGAAGATGAGTTCAGTTTTGTACATGTTGGGTTCGAGATGTCTATAGGACGCGTAGTTCAGTAAGTCTAATAGGCAGTTAAAGATCAGAGACTAGAGGTCTGGGGAGAGGTTAGGGCTGGACAAATGGATGTGAAAGTCATCTAAATAGAGTTGAGAAGCGAATCCATAGGAGCCGATGACCTCATCAAGCAAAATAGTATGGAGGGAGAAAGGAAAAAAGTCCAGGATGGAGACTTGGGGGACACCCACTATTAGCAGGAGTCACCTGAATGAAAAATGCAGCAAATGAAATTGAGTAACCAGCTAGGTAGAATAAGAGTAAGCATCCTTATAGTGCTTACTCTGGGCCAGCCACTGCTCTAAGTGCTTTTTACAAATATGATCTCATTTGATCCTGACTACAACCCTGAGAGGTAGATGCTTCAGGAAACTGAGGCAAACAGAAGTGAAGTGACTTGTACAAGGTCATACAGCTAGGAAGTATCAGGGAGACCTGAGTTCATTGATAACTGGAGAAAGCAGTTTCAGTTAAATAATGAGGTTGAAAGGCAGATTATAGAGAGTTAAGAAGAGTGAGGAAAGGAAGTGGAGGTATCAGTTGTGGATGGCCTTCTCAAGGAGTTTAGCCAAAAAAGGGGAAGGTATATGGGAAACATATGGGATGATAGCTAAGGAATGGCTGGATTAAAGCGATTTGTGGGTTGGGGTTTTTTTGTTTGTTTTTTTGTGAGTTTTGTGGGGGTTTTTGTTATTTTTTTTGAAGCTAAGCACGTTTGCAGGCAGCAAGGAAGCAGCCATTAGACAGGGAGAGATTGAAGATCAGTGAGACATCAGTGTTCTGGAGAAGATGGGATGGCACGGGGGTCACTTGTGCATGTAGAAGGGTTGGTCTTAGCAAGGAGAATGGTCCATTCCTGGGGTGAGGGAGGAGACAGTGATGGAGGGCATGAGGGGGGATGGGGGATGGGGGAAAAGAGAAGAGGCAGCTCTCAGTTAATCGCATCATTTATCCCCCCCTCCCCCCATTAAAATAGAGATTCTGCAGTCTCAGGCTGGGACTCAACCTCCCGAGATTCTGGGGAAACAGGGCATCCATTCATTTTAGCAATATTGTTGACTTAATGGAAAATGCCCCCTGGTTAATAGATACAGACATCCTCAAGCCGCCCACCACGCCGTTGCTAGGATACGGTTCAGTCCTATCGATTTGACGTTCCCCTTCTGTTACACCTACTCAGATTTGCCCCGCCCAGGAGCCCATCCCAAGCTTTTCATTGGACGCTGGCTGCACCTCACGCCCATCGAACCTTTCTGGCGGCTCAACCAGCCAATCAACCTTGGGCAGAAATTGTTATGACGTGTGACCACGCCTTAAAAGGCGGGGGGGAGGCGGGGCAGGCCGGAGAGATTCGGGAGAGCCTCCAGGAGATTTGAGTCTCTCGGAGGTGCCAGAAAACTTGAGCCCTCTATCCCTTCTACTAGAGCGGAGCAGCCCCCCAAAGCCCCCGTGGACCTCGCCCCCGGGGCCGATCGGCAGAAGTTCCTCATTCTCGCGTGGAAGCGGCGATGGCGACGGCGGCGGTGAGCTCCTAACGCAGCATCCCTGTGCCGAATTGGGGTGCTGGGCAGGGGGGATGTGGTCGGGGGCGGAGGGGAGGCGGGGCTACACCTGTCAGCCCTTAGACGCCACCGCATCTCGGCCCTAAGAAGCCAGACAGCGCTTTGGCCTGAGCCCCCCGGAGCGAACCAGTGCAGCCGTTGACAGAGAACCCGAGAGATTGAGAAAGGGGGAGAAGAGCCCCGGCTGACAGGGGGGCAGGGGGCGAGGGGCGGCTCTCCGGGACCCATGGAGAGGCGGGGGTGGGGGCGGAGGGCGATGTCGTGATTCTGGGGGGGGGGGGACAAACCGCCTCCGGGCCTTGAACTTCGCGCAGAAAACGGTCCAGGGTGAGCGAGACACGTGCGTGTGCGGCTCGGATAGCCAAATAACGGAACCTGGACTCCCGAGGCTTAGAGAGCCTCCGAGGCCATTCGGGGGAAACTGAGGCCCAGGGTGGGAAAGAGACTGGCATGACGTCACATTTAGTATCCTGGATCATGGGCCCTCTGCCCATGAAATTCGATCCTCTCCTTTTACAGAAGAGGAAACTGAAGGCCAGATCTCTAGCCAGTGGGAAATCACACATAGTATCCTAGCGCTAGAGCTGGGAGGGTCCTCAAAGCCTGAAGGCTGTCGAGTCCAACCCCACCATTTCACAGAAGGGGAAACTGAGGCTTAGGGAGGGGAAGGGATTTGCCCAAGGTCGCAAATTGCATCATAGACTTAGGGCTGGATGGGCCCTCCAAAGCCATCTGGCCCTAACACCTCCCCTCCCCCATTTCTTTTTTTCATTTTCCGTTGGAGGAATGTGAAGTCCAGGAAATTCTTTGTTCAAGGTCACCCGCAGAGGAGGAACATGAGGCCCAGATATGAGAAGAGATTTGTTCAAGGTCACACACTGCATCGTAGACTTAGAGCTGGAAGGATGGATGAGACCATCCAGCCCCACCCCCCTCATGTTTCATTTTACTGAGAAAGAACACGAGGCCCCACTAAATGACTTGTTCAAGGTCACACTGGGGATCCATCCTAGATCCAGTGACGGGAGAGGCCTCAGAAGCCATCTAAGTATTTAAACTCAAGTTATACTGCCTAGAAACATCTAGATAGACCCAAGTGGATGGAGCTCTAGGCCTAGGAAGACTTGAGTTCCAATGTAGCCTCATATACTTACTAGTCAGTTAACCATGGGCAAATCATTAAACCCCTGCCTCAGTTTCCTCAACTGAAAACTGGGAATATTAATAGCAACTCCCTCTCAGAGTCGTTGTGAGACTCAAATGAGATATTGTAAGGGAATGCTTCTTCCCTTCCCTTTGTGGAGCCCAACTTTTATAAGTATATATGCTGAATTTTTCTTTTAGGAGTTTAAAACCAATGCGGATCAAGCTTGCCGAGCTGCAGAAGAGTTCGTTAACGTATACTACGATACCATAGATAAAAGGAGAAGGGTGAGTATTATAGGCACTTAAAAACCTCTTTGGCTTTCCTCACAGCTTCCTCAGCTGCTTGGCATAAGTGAGTGGATATTTCTGTCCACTTTACTACCAGCTGTGCCATGGATTTAGATCTGGAATGAACCTTTGAAGCTATCTAGTTCAATCTCCTCATTTTACAATTAAATAAACTGAGGCTCAGAAAAGTCAAGTCTTACCTAGGGTCACAAGGAGTCAAAAATAACAGGCAGGATTTGGATCCGGGTCCAGTAACGCCAAAGTCAAAGTGCTAAAATAGAATAATACAGGTACTAGATGTGACATTTGTGCCAATGCTACCTGATTCGAGCCCCCCCCCTTTTTTTTGAAGCAACTACTGCAGGTGGTATATTAGATGGAGCCCTGAACCTGGAGTCAGGAAAACCCAAGTTCAAATCCAGTCCCTCACACTTAAGTAGCAGTGTGACTCTAAGCAAGTTACTTAATTTCCGCCTTTTTCAGTTTCCTCACCCGTAGAATGGAGATCTCTATCGCAGGGTGGTTGGGAAGATAAAATGGGAAATGCCTGCAAAGCAGAGATATCAAACTCTCAGGCCTCAAGCATCCACAAAACTCCCAAGTGTGACCTGAACCAGATTCCCATGTAATTGGGAAGTGTTGAAGAAAAGAAATAAAAACAAAGATGATGTTAATTTGGGGTTTTCTAATTTGGGATCATTGAGGAATTGGGTGTTTTACTACTAGTCAATCACAGAATCTTATTTATTTATTTATTCATTCATTCAGTCGTTTGTTTATTTTTGTGGGGCAATGAGGGTTAAGTGACTTGCCCAGGGTCACACAGCTAGTAAGTGTCAAGTGTCTGAGGTGGGATTTGAACTTAGGTTCTTCTGAATCCAGGGCCAGTGCTTTATCCACTGCACCACCTAGCTGCACCCCAATCACAGAATCTTAAAACCTGGAAAAAGACTTTCTAGTTCAGCCCCATGGTTTGGCAAATGAGAAAATAGAGGCCTCACACCTGGCCTTGAAGCCTATTCAAATGTTATCGATTATTTTTCCCTCTGGTTACATTTCTGGTTACATTAGAAAGATATTTGATTCACAGTCCAATTGGTTTGACACTATATGGTTATAATCCCTAACCTTTCCCATACCAGGTTTTTTACAAATTTAAAACATTTTCAATTAGATTACAATTAAATTTAATTTAAAATATTTTCATTAAAAGCCTGTGCCCTATAAAGCACCGGCCCTGGATTCAGGAGTACCTGAGTTCAAATCCGGCCTCAGACACTTGACATTTACTAGCTGTGTGACCCTGGGCAAGTCACTTAACCCCCATTGCCCTGCCAAAAAAGAAACTAAAACAAACAAACAAACAAACAAAAAAAGCCTGTGCCCTTTGCTCATTAGTCACTTTAGCTAAAGGGAGAATAAAGTATATACACATATGCACATATATAGATAGATAGATAGATAGATTCCAGTAGAATTGATGATGGGGTTGGGAAAGTGAATACTAACTAAAGGTGCAAGACAGGTGGACTTGGTGTCAGAAAAGTTACACAGAACAGAAATCTCGATCTTTACCTTCTCCTTAGATGATGACTAGATTGTACCTTGACACGGCTACTTTGGTTTGGAATGGAAATGTTGTGAATGGACAAGATGCTTTGGGCAAATTTTTTGATGCATTGCCTCCCAGTGAATTTCAGATCAACGTAGTGGACTGCCAACCTGTTCATGGTAAGACCAGGGGCTTTCTTAATCGATAAACATTTTGTTCTCATTTGATAAGCATTAGACTTTAACCATTCAAAGCAGGTTGTTGAGGAATTTTATGTTGTACTACTAGTCAATCACAGAATCTTAAAACCTAGAAAAGAACCTTCTAGTTCAGCCTCATCATTTAGCAAATGAAAAAACTAGAGGCCTCACACCTGGACTATTTCAATAGGCTGGTGAGGGGTCTACTTGCCTCAAGTCTCTCCCCACTCCAATCCATCAGCCACCAAAGTGATATTCCTGAAATGCAGGTCTGACCATGTCATCCCCCTGCTCAGTAAACTCCACTGGCTCCCTATGGCCTTCAGGAATCAATACAAAATGCTCTATTTGGCATTCAAAGTCCTTCATCATCTAGCCCCCTCCTACCCTTCCAGTCTTCTCACACCTTGCCCCCTCAACACATACTATTCGATCCAGTTCCACTGGCCTCCTGGCTGTTTTACCAAGAAGACCCTTCATCTCTCAGCTCCAGGCATTTTCTCTGGCTGTTCCCCATACCTAGAACATTTTCCCTCCTTCATCCTGACTCCTGCCCCTCCCCAGCTTCCTTTAAGTCCCAACTAAAATCCCGCCTCCTACAAGAAGCTTTCCTTAATCCCTCTTAAGTCCAGTGCCTTCCCTCCATCCATTATTTCTTCTTTTTCCTGTCTATAGTTTGCTTTGTATATATTTATTTTCACACTCTGTCCCCCTTTAGATTGTAAACTCCTCCACAGTTAGGACTGACTTTCGCCTCTTTTCACTTAGCCCAGGGCCCGGCACATAGTAGGTGTTATAGAGACCTGAGATAGTTGGACTAGGGAAAAAAGTACCATTGGGGGAAATCAGGGAGGGCTTTGTGTGGTACCTGATCTAGAACTTGAATGAAAAGAAATACTGAGGCAGAGGTAGGTGGTGAGGAAGGGAGGATATTCCAGAATTCGAGTTATTACTCTTTTGGAGAGGGAAGGAAGACAGAAGGGGGGAAGGAAGAGGGGAGGGATGCCACCTGTGTGAAGACACAGTGATGGGGAACTAGGATGCTGGGTTACAGAACAACCAATGGGAGAGGGTTTTAAGGGAACTCCTACAGAAACACATCTCCGAAGGGTGTTTGGATACAGATGGTGAAGGACCTTTATATGCCAACCTGAGGAGCCTGTGCCTTCCCCTAAAGGCATTGAGGAGGCAACAGGTAGCATTTGGGCTAGTGAGTGACATGAGAACCAATCTGTGCCTTATGAATTGGGATTAGAAAGATGAGAAAATACTTGGCTCCTATTGTATCTAACTGAAAAAATCTGCTTTTATAATGTCGCCATTCTCTCCCTCTTCTGTGTGTAGAGCAAGCCACTCAGAGCCAAACAACTGTCCTTGTGGTGACCTGTGGGACGGTGAAATTTGATGGGAACAAACAGCGCTATTTCAACCAGAATTTCCTGTTGACAGCTCAAGTCATGCCAAACAGCACCGTGTGGAAGATCGCGAGTGACTGCTTCCGGTTCCAGGATTGGTCTAGTTAGGCCTGGCGAAAAATGGGACTCTTGTCTCTGGCCCAAATGCTCCAGTATTCTTTTTTTTAATGTTTTAAGTTCTTTCATGTTTTCCTATTGTCCAGTTCATTTCAGAAGTGTAGTAAACCCACAGTGTGCCAAAGTTGATATGTCCTTAAAAATAGTGTAAATTCCTAGCAGCAACTTTCGTGGTATCTCTTAAAAGCAGTGGAATTGTGTTTGTCTGTAACACTCCTTTAAAAATACTCTGTTACTGAAATGCTGAGCTCTTACTGCTTTGTTAAAAGGGTAACTACATCAAGATAGCAAAGAGTATAATCCTGATCCATCACAAAAAGGGAATGCTTTGTGTCCCATTGGGCCTTATCTTTAGCTTAGCTTTGCACCATGGGATATACACGGTTGTACAGGGTTAAGAATACACAAACACTTACCTCTTTTCAATAAATGTGAAAGTGGCCTCAACTTAGGAACCATCTAAGTCAGGACACAAAACACTGCTGATTTTTATTGGCTGGGTTTTCATAACTGCTCAGATGTTCTGGAAATGTACTTGTGAATTGGTGTTCGCATTGTGATTTTTAATTAATTATAAAGTTAGTATTAAAAACCAGTAGAACCAAACTGTTTGTGAAACTCTATATGTTTGAATAAAAGAATCTGAATGCATAAATGTCTCAATTTGTTAGTTACTACAATTATTCATCAGTTTCTTTGCCCATTCCTCATCACTTTTCCTTTTATATGATTGTAATTAATAGATTCTTTCCTCTCGTTCTTCTGTTTTCACTTTGTTCTGTTTCATGAAGGGTTTCTCCCATTTCTTTATATTCCCCACACTTTTTAATCTTAATTATTAGTTGATTTAATTGTCCTGTAGTATGCTGTTATATTCACATACCATAATTTATCTTAAGTATTCTCCTATGATTTGGATACATTACTTCCAGTTTTTTGAAATTACAAATGATGCCACTTTAAGCATCTCTGAATGTAGTGCTGTGTTTTTTTTTCCTTTTTGATGACACTCTTAGGGTCTCTTTCCCAAAACTGAATTATTGAGTCAGAGGTCATGACTCATTTTTGTAATTTCTTCTGTATACTGCCAGACGGCTTTCTCCAAAGATTTAACTACTTTGCATTTTCACCGGCCAAAAGGAAAGAGAACAGAGTCCATTTTGGAGTCCAGCTCATAGTACCCAGGTCATGGAAGACACTAAGACAAGCTCTGCTAAGGTGAGTGGGGTGGGTGATCAATCCTGCCCCACACTTTTGCCATTTGCTTAGTATGAAAGCACTGCGCTCTAGCATGGACATATGTGTCCTTGGTTCCACTTTTTTTTTTTAGTGAGGCAATTGGGGTTAAGTGACTTGCTATAAATATTTTTGTACAAATAGGTCTTTTTTCTCTTTTTGGAAATGTCTTTAGGATATAAACCAAGTAATGGTATTTCTGGATCAAAGGGTATGCCCAATTCTATATCCCTTTGGACATAATTCCAAATTGCTCTCCAGAATGGTTGGATCTTTTCACAACTCCACCAACAGTGGATTAGCACCGCAGTTTCCCCCAAATCCCTCCAACAACCAATATTTTCCCTTTTTGTTATATTTGCCACTTTAATAGGTGTGAGGTAATACCTCAGAGTTGTATTAATTTACATTTCTCTGATCAATAATGATCTAGAGCATTTTTTCTTATGATTATTGATAATTTTGATTTCTTTATCTGAAAACTGTTCAAATCCTTTGACCATTTATCAATTGGGGAATGATTTGTATTTTTAAAAATTTGACACAATTCTTTATATATTTGAGAAATGAGGCCTTTATCAGAGATATTTGTTTCAAAAATTCTTTCCCAGTTTTCTATTTACCTTGTAATCTTGGTTATATTAGTTCTGTTTTTGCGAAAGCTTTTTCATTTTATATAATCAAAATAATCTATTTTACATTTAATTTTATTCTCTATATCTTCTTTGGTCCTAAATTCTTCCCCTGTCCATAAATCTGATAGATAGACAATTCCATAGTTCTTTAATTTTCTTATGGTATCATCATTTATGTATAAATCATGTACCCATTTTGGCCTTATTTTAGTATATGGTGTGAGATGTTAGACTATACCTAATTTCTTCCATACTGTTTTCCAGTTTTCCCAACAGTTTTTGTTAAATAATGAATTTTTGTTCCAAAAGCTTGGATCTTTGGGTTTATCATATACTAGATTACTATAGTCATTTACTATAGTATAATTTCTGTCTATTCTATTCTACTGATCTACCTCTCTATTTCTTAGCCAGTACCAAATTATTTTTATAATTACTGCTTTATAATACAGTTTGAGATATGGTACTGCTAGATCACCTTCTTTTGTATATTTTTTCATTGATTCCCATGATATCCTAGAACTTTTGTTTTTCCAGATGAATTTTGTTATTATTTTTTCTAGCTCTATAAAATATTTTTGATAGCTTGATTGGTATAGCATGAAATAAATTAATTAATTTAGGGAGAATCGCCATTTTTATTATATTGACTCTGCCTACCCATGAGCAATTAATATTTTTCCAATTATTTAGATCTGACTTTATTTTTGTGAAAAGTGTTTTGTAGTTCTAGTCATATAGTTGCTGTGTTTGTCTTGGAAGATTGACTCCCAAGTATTTTATATTGGCCATAGTTATTTTAAAAGGAATTTGTCTTTCTATCTGTTGTTGCTGTACTTTATTAGTAATATATAGAAATGCTGATGATTTATGTGGATTTATTTTATATCCTGCAACTCTGCTAAAGTTGTTAAAAATTTCAAGTAGCTTTTTAGTTGATTCTCTAGGATTTTCTAAGTATGGCATCATATCATTTGCAAAGAGTGATAGTTTTAGGGGGTAGCTAGGTGGCACAGTGGATAAAGCACTGACCTTCAAATCAAGAGGACCTGAGTTCAAATTCAGCCTCAGATACCTGACACTTATTAGCTGTGTGATGCTGGGCAAGTCACTTAACCCTCACTGCCCCTCAAAAAAAGTGATAGTTTCATTACCTATTCTAATTCCTTTAATTTCTTTTTCTTCTCTTATTGCTATATACTGAATTCACAAGGTACCTTCCAATCTCTAAGCCTCATTTTCCCTAAATAAGCACTGGAGTTGCTTGCATTCTAAAGCCACTGAAGGTCCAGTCAATTTTACTTGAACTCTACTGCTGATGTCATGTCAACCTCTTCATCCCTCTCAGCCACATTCTCCTCAGTATTCACTACTAAGGCATGTACTCTAAGTCTAAAACTCTTTAGATGATATACTGGTCCCGGATATCATTTTCCTCTCCAATCCCATTAGGGATTTGGATTCTTCTAAAAAATTTACTTTTCCTTAATTAAAATTTTCTTTTTTTTAATTTACAAAATCCTTGAAGGTCTTCTAAGATTTAGTCTCTGACCTATTTACTGAATTACTCAAAACTTAGCACCCAGTAGATGACCTCACATTGGTCTCTGGTTTTCTTCTCCAGTTCTACTAGGGGTTTTGATGTTTTCATTTTTTTTTCATTTTTCTTTTATTTTTAAAGTGTTTTGATTTTAGTGACACTTGTCACCTGACACAGGCCTACAACCTGGTTATTGACCTCACAGGTCATTTCAATTCCCTAAACCTCAGTTTCCTCTTCAAACACTGGACAGGCTTGGATTTGAAGGCTACTGAAGGACAAGTAATTTTATTTTATTTTTTTAAAAATTATTTTTAATTTTTCTCAATTACATGTAAAGATATTTTGTGAATTCTAAATTTTTCTTCCACCCTCCCTTCCATCACCCCTCCTGAGGCCAGCAAGCAATTTGATATATCATGTTAAAAATTTCCACATTAATCAGAACAAAGAAAAATTGGAAGAAAGAATAAACAAGAACAATAACAAAAAAGCAACAACAAAAATAGTATGTTTCAGTCTGCATTCAGACTCCATAGTTCTCTTTCTGAATGTGGAGAACTTTTTCCACCATAAGTCTTTAAGGGTCAGTCATTTTAACAACTGGGACACTGTTAGTGATGTCACATCAGTCTCTTCATCCTCCCTCTGCTTCATTTTCCCCTATAGTTATGTACTCTAAGCCTAGCACCCAGCTGATGATGGCCCACTGGTCCCTTGTGCCCCTTAGCTCTCAGTTTCCCCTCCAGTTCTATTAGGCTTTTGGCTGTTCTAATTTTTTTCTTTTTTCTTTTTTTTTTTTTGGGGGGGGGCTGGGTAATGAGGGTTAAGTGACTTGCCCAGGGTCACACAGCTAGTGTCAAGTGTCTGAGGCTGGATTTGAACTCAGGTCCTCCTGAATCCAGGACTGGTGCTTTATCCACTCTGCCACCTAGTTGCGCCCCCCTTTCTTTTTATTTTTTAAAGGGTTTGGATTTTAAGGACATAGAAGGCCTTCTCAGATTTAGTGTTTCACCTGGATTGTGACCTCACACAGGTCATTTCAAATTCCTAAACCTCAGTTTCACCACGAAGAAATCATTTCCCCTCAGCTCTGTGGCACCTTGGCTTTGAAGTGGGGGGTACCTAATAGGTCCATTGTGGTAGTCAAAATGAACAAAGTGCTAAATCCATCCTGCCTACCTTGCAATATGTGTTGGACCTAAATGAGAATCATTGCCTACTTGGCTAACTTGTGTGAATTCACTAAACAGGTCCAAGATAAAATCTTAGAAAGTCTTCAGAATTCAAACCCTTTAATAAAATTAAAGAAAAGTATATTTTTTGAAAAGCATCCAAACCCCTAATGGGACTGGAAGGGAAACTGAGATCTAGTGCCCTCAAGGGACCAGTGTGAGGTCATTTACAGGGTGCTAGGCTCAGAGTACATGCCCTATTAGTGACTATTGGGGAAAATGGGACTGACAGAGGTGAAGAGACAAATGTGATATCATTAACAAGGTCCCAGGAGTAAAACTGACTGTGCCTGCAGTGGCTTTAGAATCCAAGCCTTTCCAGTGCTTGAAGAGGAAACTGAGCCATAGGGATTTGAAGGGAACAGTTGAGGTAAGTAAGCAGGTGTTTTTTTTAAATTTTTAAATTTTTATTTAATTGGGGGGGGGCAATCAGGGTTAAGTGACTTGCCCAGGGTCACACAGATAGTGTCAAGTGTCTGAGGCAGAATTTGAACTCAGGTCCTCCTGAATCCAGGGCTGGTGCTTTATCCACTTCACCACCTAGCTGCCCCCACTAATAAAGTTTAAGATTAACCTGACAAGATCTTCAGGGTCCTTAAAATTCAAACCATTTAATAAAATTTTAAAACCCTGAAAAAAATTAAAACATCCAAAACCCTCATAGAAGGAGCCAAAAGTGAGAGCTAAGGAGCACAAGAAACAAGTGTTAGGTCATATACTGGATTCTAGGATTACATTACATGCCCTACTAGTGATTATTGGGCAAAATGAAGCTGAAGAGTGTAAGAAGATAGATATGACATCACTTAGCAGGGTCCAAGTAGTAAAACTGACTGGGCTTTCAGTGAATTTAGAATCAAAGCAGTTCCAGTGCTTGTTTAGGGGAACTGAGACTTAGGGATTTGATGTTCCTCCATCCCCTTTGTGTGGCTGTTGACTGCTGACATTGCAATTCAGGAAATATAGGGTAAAGGCCCAGTCATGACTCCACCACCTTAGATATTTTCATCTTCCTCAGAGATGTCTTAGAATTCCATTTTACTGATGGTGGCTGAAAAGAAAAAAAATATACCATGGTCTTTGTTGCCATCTTCTGACAGAAATGGAGATAGCAACATGCTGAAAAAGGCTGGAGAAAAGCAAAATCAAAAAAAATTAAAAACATCTAGAAGCCTAATAGAACTGGAGGGGAAACTGATACCTAAGGAACACAATGATCTAGTGTGGGTTCATCTACACTGTTCTAGGCTTAGAGTACATGCCCTACTAGTGATCATGGGGGAAAATGAGTCTGAGGGGGCTAAAGAGACCAATGGAACTTCACTAACATGTTTCAAGTAGTAAAACTTACTCGGACTTCAGTGACAGCAGCCCCAGTGCTTTGTTGTTTTTTTAAATGATAAATATTTTTATTTATAGTTTTGAGTTCCAAATTTTATTCCTCCTTCCTTCCCTCCCCTCCCTAAGGGGGTAAGCAATCAGATATGAGTTATGCATGTTCAATTATGTAAAACATTACCATATTATTCATTTTGTACAAGAAAAGGAATAAAAGGAAAAAAATTAAAGTGAAAAATGGCATGCTTCAGTCTGTGTTCAATCAATATCAGTTCTTTCTTTGGAGATGGATAGTATAAGTCATAAGTCTTTTGGGATTACCTTGGATCATTCTGTTGCTGAAAATAGGCAAGTAATTCACAGTTCTTCATTAAATAATATTGCTGTCTCTGTGTACAATGTTCTCTTGGTTCTGCTCACTTCACTATACATTAGTTCATGCAAGTCTTTCCAGGCCTTTCTGAAATCACCCTGCTTGTCATTTCTTATACCACAATAATATTCCATCACCATCATATACCACAGCTTGTTTAGCCATTCCCCAATTGATGGACGTTCCTTTGATTTGCAATTCTTAACCCTAAACTTTACCCCAGCTGTAACCTTAACCCTAACCCTAACCCTAGCCTTAACCATAATTTTTGCACTGACTCTGACCCTAATCCTAACCCTAACTTTAACCTGACCTGAGAGTGGTCCATATTAAAATTATCTCTACATGACATCAGGGAGAAGTGTGCAAAAAGACTCTCCCCCAAGGTGCTCAAGGCAAAGTCCATTATCTAGGCATGGTATAATCCATCAGTTCACCAAACTAGACCAAAAGAGCCCATCTCCATTCCTTGGATCCACCCTGAACAATATTAAAACTTCCTCCTAAGAATTGACCTCTCTGAAATGGGGGGGTAGGGGTGGAGAAAAAGCTAAAACTGATCTGGGTTCCCCCAAGACACTTATTATTTTTTTGGCAGGGCAATGAGGGTTAAGTGACTTGCCCAGGGTCACACAGCTAGTTAAGTGTCAAGTGTCTGAGGCCAGATTTGAACTCAGGTACTCCTGAATCCAGGGCCGGTGCTTTATCCACTACGCCACCTAGCTGCCCCCCACACTTATTATTAATAATAATTTTCTCAAAACAGCAATCGCTTCTGATAAAAGCCTCATTTCTCAAATATATAGAGAACTGAGTCAAATGTATAAGAATTTAAGTCATTCCCCAATTTAGAAATGGTCAAAGGATATGAACAGGCAGTTTTCAGATGAAGAAATCAAAGCTATCTATTGCCATATGAAAAAATGCTCTAAATCACTACTGATTAGAGAAATGCAAATCAAAACTACTCTGAGGTACCACCTCACACCTATCAGATTGACTAATATGGCAAAAAATGAAAATAATAAATGTTGGAGAAGCTGTGGAAAATTTGGAACACTAATGCATTGTTGGTGGAGTTGTGAACTGATCCAGCCATTCTGGAGAGCAATTTGGAACCATGCCCAAAGTGTTATAAAGCTGTGCATACCCTTTGACCTAGCAATACCACTATTAGGTCTTTTTCCCAAAGAGATCATAAAAAATGAAAAGGACCCACATGTACAAAAATATTTATGGCTGCTCTTTTTGTGGTGACAAAGAATTGGAAATTGAGGGCATGCCCATCAATTGGGGAATGGCCGAACAAATTATGATATATGAATGTAATGGAATACTATTGTGCTATAAGAAATGATAAGCAGACAGATTTCAGAAAAACCTGGAAAGACTTAAGTGGACTGATGCTGAGTGAAGTGAGAAGAATCAGGAGAGAACTGTACACAGTAACAGCAACATTGTGAGATGATCAACTGTAATAGACTTAGCTCTTCTCAACAAGACACTTCCAAAGGACTCATGATGGAAAAGTTTCTCCACATCCAGAAAAAAGAACTGTGGGATCTGAATGCAGATTGAACCATATTGTTTCTACTTTTTTTCTTTTTTGAGGTTTTTTCCTTTTGTTCTGATTCTTCTTTCACAACATGACTAATGCAGAAATATGTTTAATGTTATTGTACATATGTAACCTATATCAGATTGTTTTCTGTTTTGTGGAGGGGGAGGGAAAGGAGGGAGGGAGGTAGAAAAATTTGGAACTCAAAATCTTATAAAAACAAATGTTGAAAGCACCGGCCCTGGATTCAGGAGGACCCGAGTTCAAATCCAGCCTCAGATACTTGACACTTACTAGCCATTCGACCCTGGGCGAGTCACTTAACCCTCATTACTCCACCAAAACAAAAGTTGAAAACTATCTTTACATATAACTAGAAAATAATAAATTACTTTTATGATTAAAAATTTTAAAAAATAGGTTTGACTATATAAAACTAAAAAGATTTTGTACAAAAACCCCCAATATAACCAAAAGTATAAGGAAAGCAGAAAACTGGGAAAGAATTTTTGCAAAAAGTATCCCTGATAAAGGCCTCATTTCTCAAATATATAGAGAATTGAGTCAAATTTATAAAAATACAAGTGATCCCCTAATTGATAAATTGACAATGGATATGAACAGGCAGTTTTCAGACAAAGAAATCAAAGCTATCCATAGTCATATGAAAAAATGCTCTAAAGTACTATTGATCAGAGAAATGCAAATTAAAACAACTCTGAGGTACCACCTCACATGTATCAGAGTGGCAAATATGACAAAAAAGGGAAATGTTGGATGTTGGAGGGCCTGTGGGAAAACTGGGACACTAATTACTGCTGGTAGAGTTGTGAACTGATCCAACCATTGTGGAGAGCAATTTTAAATTATGCCCAAAGGGATATCAAACTGTCTAAACCCTTTAATCCAGCAATACCACTGTAGGTTTATATCTCAAAAACATCCCCCCAAAAGGAAAAAGACATAGTTGTACAAAAATATTTCTAGCAGCTCTTTTTGTGGTGGCTAAGAACTGGAAATCAAAGGAATGCCTATCAATTGGGGAATAGCTAAACAAGCTGTGCTATATGATTGTGATGGGATATTACTGTGTTCTAAGAAATGACAAGCAGGATGATTTCAGAAAGGCCTGGAAAGTGAGCAGAACTAGGAGAACATTGTGCACAGTGACAGCAATATTGTTTGATGAAGAATTGTGATGGACTTAACTATTCTCAGCAATACAATGATCCAAGACAATCCAGAAAGACTAATGATGAAGCATACTATCCACCTCCAGAAAAAGAACTGATATTGATTCAGTAGAGACAGAAGCAGGTTTTTTTTCACTTTATTTCTTTCATTTTTTTCCCTTTTGTTCCAGTTTCCTTATACAAAATGACTAATTTATATATCTAATTGCTCAACTGTGCATGTGTAACTTATATCTGATTTCTTGCCATCTCAGGGAGTGGTGAGGGGAGGGAGGGAAAGAAGGATAAAATTTGGAACTCAAGGGACAACTAGGTGGCGTAGTGGATAAAACACTGGCCTTGGATTCAGGAGTTCAAATCTGGCCTCAGACACTTGACACTTACTAGTTGTGTGACCCTCGGCAAGTCACTTTACCCCCATTACCCTACCCCCCCCCAAAAAAAATTTGGGACTCAAAACTTTAAATAAAAATGTTTATTATCGGGGCAGCTAGATGGCGCAGTGGATAGAGCACCGGCCCTGGAGTCAGGAGTACCTGAGTTCAAATCCGGCCTCAGACACTTAACACTTACTAACTGTGTGACCCTGGGCAAGTCACTTAACCCCAATTGCCTCACTAAAAAAAAAAGTTTATTATCAAAAACAGATATGTTATCAATAGCAATAAGAGAAGAAAAGGAAAAAATAATAAGAAAATTCATAAGGAAGAACGGTCTACGTCTGAGGTAAGTGCACATTTGTTCGACAATTCCACAAAGTTGTCTTCAGCTTCCAGCAGAAGTTTAAGAAACTTAGTAGCTAAGTGAAGTAGATGTTTGGGTTTTGTATTTGTTCATTTGTGGTATTGGCTCTTTTCCGTGGGTCTGAAATGGAGAAAATCATTCAAACCTGGTTCTTACACTGGGCAATGAGCATCTTTTCAAAAGAGCATCCCAGGGACAGCTAGATGGCGCAGTAGATAGAGCACCAGCCCTGGATTCAGGAGGACCTGAGTTCAAATTCAGCCTCAGACACTTGACACTTACTAGCTGTGTGACCCTGGGCAAGTCACTTAACCCCCATTACCCGGAAAAAAAGAAGAAAAAAAAAGAGCATCCAACTACCCATTTTTGAGGACAGCTAAGTGATGCACTGAAGCCTGGAGTCAGGAATACCAGAGAACCAATCCAACCTCAGACACTAACTAGCTGTGTGGCTTTGGACAAGTCACTAAAATAATGTTTGCCTTAGCTTCCTCAACTTTAAACTGGGGATAATAATACCACCAACTAGCCAGGGTTGTTGTATGAATCAAATGATATAAAGCACCTGGTATACAGTCAGCACTTAATAAATGCTTGTTTCCCTCCTTTATCTGAAATTTGTCTCAGGGTATATCCTGAAGATAGAGGCAATGAGCTAAAAGAGAGAAGGGTTGACCTTTACCCTCCAGCCCCCAGAATGGGACACAGGCTGTGTGAGGAATAGTTACATTTTCAAGTGAAAGGTGCTGTCTTTCTTGCTATTAAGTTTTATTCTCTATCACACCACCTTTTATAGGTGAAAAAAGAAAAATTTTAAAGCAATGGTTTAGTCTGAATTCTGATTGGGACTGCAGGACTTCATTACTCAATTCACTTCCTAAATCCATGATTTCCTTTGCTGCCTTATTCCCTGCTTTAACCAGAGTGAGCTGCCATTTGGGTTAAAAATCCAATCAAAGGAGGCTTTTTATTTGTTTGTTTGTTTTTGCAGGGCAATGGGGGTTAAGTGACTTTCCCAGGGTCACACAGCTAGTAAGTGTCAAGTGTCTGAAACCGGATTTGAACTCAGGTACTCCTGAATCCAGGGCCAGTGCGTTATCCACTGTGCCATCTAGCTGCCCCCGAAAGGAGGTTTTTTAAAAGGCTCAGGGTGTAATGTTAGGAGTTGGCCACGAGATGGCTGACCGAAAGTGTAATGTCAGTGGTGTTCTCCTTAACTTACCCAGTAATATCCGTAATATCCAGTAGATGGCAGCGTAAAACCATGCTATATTTCTCAAAAGCGATTGATTGGTCTAAAAATATTTATTAAACAACTGCTATGTGTCGAGCCCCGTTGCAGAAACTGAGCTTGCAAAGACAAAGAGAAAGCACACCTTGTTCTCAGAGCAAGAGCTGATTGATAGAGAAAACAGGTAGAAATGCAAGTACTTACAGAATAGAAAGATGCAAGGTAATTTGGGAAGGAACACACTTCGAGGGTGGTTGGGGGGATGAGAACTAAAACTTTATGTAGGAGGGGGCAGCTAGGTGGCTCAGTGGAAAAGCACAGGCCCTAGATTGAGGAGGACCTGAGTTCAAATCTGGCCTCAGACACTTGACACTTAGTAGCTGTGTGACCCTGGGCAAGTCACTTAACCCCAATTGCTTCACCAAAAAAACAAAAACAAAAAACACCTTTATGTACAAGTAGAATGTAGGTCTATAGATGAGCTTTGACAGAGAGCAAAAGAGAGGTTGAGAGACAGAGACACACAGAGAGACATGGAAACAGAGACAGAAAGAGACAGATACAGAGAGACGGAAGCAGAGATAGATAGACACAGATAGGAGACAGAGAACATGTCTCAAGTGCTAACTATGTGCCCTATCTTGTCTTAAGTGTTGAAGACTCATATTCAAGCAAGCAACTAACTGACCCTACTGTCATCAATCTTATATTATAATAGGAGAAGAGAAATATGAAGGGGAGATGGAAGGGAGAAAGGCTATGGTTTCAATCCAATGTCTGAGAAGTAAGGAGGAGGCCTGTTTACAAGCAAGAGAAGCCACAGTTTGGCCTATGAGAAGATGAGTTTAAGGTTACAACCCTGGATGCCTGGGAGGATGGTGGTATCCTTGACAGTAGTAGATTACTCCACATTAGAGTGGTGAGTTTTGGGAAAAAAGATAATGAGTTCTGTTTTGAACATGTTGAGTTTGAGTTGCCAATATAGTTCATCTAGTTCAAAATCAGCCAACTAGTTCTCCATTCATATGCTTCTTCTTTTCTTTTTGTAAGGAAGTGGAGGTGTGGATACTCATAAGAATCATGACCCTGTGAACCAAAGCATGTGATCTACCAACTCTAAGTGATGGGAGAGCCAGCCCCAACCGCAGAGAGAATGGTTACCCCCATGGGATCCTACCCAGGCTCACTTCTACTTTTTTTTTTGTGGGGCATTGGGGGTTAAGTGACTTGCCCAGGGTCACCCAGCTAATAAGTGTCAAGTGTCTGAGGCCGGATTTGAACTCAGGTCCTCCTGAATCCAGGGCCAGTATTCTGTCCACTGCGCCACCTAGCTGCCCCTCACTTCTACTTTTAAGAGTAGTATCAGGGAAAAACCTAGAGAGAAGAGAGTATCAAGGGGAGGGGTAATGAAGATTACAGAGAGGTCAAAAAGGAGAATTGAGAAAAGGCCATTAGAGTTGGTAATTAACAGATTGTTGGTTAAAAAAAAAAAAAACAAAGGGGCAGCTAGGTGGCGCAGTGGATAAAGCACTGGCCTTGGATTCAGGAGGACCTGAGTTCAAATCCAGCCTCAGACACTTGACACTTACTAGCTGTGTGACCCTGGGCAAGTCACTTAACCCTCATTGCCCAGCCCCCCCCCAAAAAAAACAATCAAACTAACCAAACAAACAAAAAAGAGATTGTTGATAAATTTAGAATACTTTCACTTGAATAATGAGATCAGATTAAGAACTGTGGGAAAGAGGGCAGCTAGGTAGTGCAGTGGATAGAGCACCAGCCCTAGAGTCAGGAGGACCTGAGTTCAAATCCGGCCTCAAACACTTAACTCTTACTAGCTGTGTGACCCTGGGCAAGTCACTTAATCCCAATTGCCTCAAAAAAAAAAAAAAGATTCTCTTTGTAGGGGCAGCTAGATGGCACAGTGGTTAAAGCACCGGCCCTGGATTCAGGAGTACCTGAGTTCAAATACGGCCTCAGACACTTGACACTTACTAGCTGTGTGACCCTGGTCAAGTCACTTAACCCCCATTGCCTGCAAAAACAAAAAACAAAAAACAAAAACAAAAACAAAGAAATGTGGGAAAGGAAAGGAAATAGATGTACTACTTGTGGGTTTCTCTCTCAAGCAATTCATCCACAAAAGGAAGGAGAAACCCAGAACTATAGTGAGCAAGGGTGAATAGATCAATTAAAGAATTTTTGTGTGATTTTTTGGGGGAGGGAAGGGCAATGTGCCACCTAGCTGCCCCCCAATTAAAGAATTTTTATGATGGGGGGATACAGTCCTATTAATAGGCATTAGGGAAACAAGCAGTAGATTGAAGGTTAATAAGAGAGTGGGGATGACAGAAGGGGTGAGTTTCTGGAGAAGATGGGATGCAGTGGCTTCACTTGCATATGCAGAGAGATTTGCCTCTTCATTTTAGATAGGGGTGAAGTAAGACGTGGTGGAAGAAGAGGTCTCAGTGATGTGAAACAAGGAGGAAAGGGAAAGAGGATAATTACAGGGCAAAGTTCCAATTTTTTCAGTAAAAAATGAGACAAGATTCTTAGTTGAGGAAGTACTGGAGCCGTGAAAAGCTGGAGATGTGATGGAAAGGTTGGTGCTGTTGTGAGTGGGCTTTTGAGCTGAGTAGGGAGGGAGGCCTAGTCTGGCTGAGACTGTATAACAAATTTGTAGTGGACTCAGAAAGCATGGTCTTGTGATTTGTTGCAGATTTGCACGGCAGCATTTTAGTAGGCACGAAGGCACAATATAGTGGAAGGAATCCTCAATTGGGGAGTGGCAAGGCATGATTAGACATAGGATAAGGAGACAAGGAATTCAACTGGAGAGCAGAGGGGAGTATAGAGTTGAACTGGTTCACCAAGTGATCAAGATGTGGAAGGGAGGTATGTGTAGACAGGGTAGAGATGATGGCCTGGGTGTTAAGATTGGATTTAACAATAAGGACAAAGAATAAGTTTTAATGTTGCAAGGGAGAAGGAGAGGTGAAGTAAATGTGGTCATCTCTGTGTAGCTGTGATGAGGGAGAAAAGTAGATCTTCAGAAATTAGTCAGTTAAGGAATTAGGAAGTAGGTAGCCTTGAGGGAGTATCACCATAAATGTTGGTGTCTCCAAATATGAAGACAGGATTTAGGTTAGAAATACATTTAGAAAGAAAGAAAGAAAGAGAGAGAGAGAGAGAGAGAGAGAAAGAAAGAGAGAAAGAAAGAGAGAAAGAAAGAGAGAGAGAGAGAGAGAGAGAGAAAGAAAGAAAGAAAGAAAGAAAGAAAGAAAGAAAGAAAGAAAGAAAGAAAGAAAGAAAGAAAGAATGGGACAGCTAGATGGTACAGTGGATAGAGCACCAGCCAGGAGTCAGGAGGACCTGAGTTCAAATTCGGCCTCAGACACTTAACACTTACTAGCTGTGTGACCCTGGGCAAGTCACTTAACCCCAATTGCCTCACCAAAAAAAAATTAAATAAAAAAAAAGAAATACATTTAGCTAGGTACTTATCTCTTTGAGGAAGGAAGGAATCTCTTTGAGGAAGGAGAATGTCATTAAACAACAGCCACTACAACCTTGATTATGTGATGAAAATAGATTGAATGAACCTCAAAAGGAAGGGAGATTATTGAGTGATAGTAGCAGAGGGAGAACCTAAAAGTGGATGTGGGCAACAAGTGGTATTCCAAGTCCCCACTGCAACCAATGGAGTCCAGGGTTGTGAGTGAAGTGCAGTTAGTGCTGGAAATGTAACCAGGGAATCTGTCAGCAGGAGAGAGGCAGTAAAAGCCAAAAGATGGAGAAAATGAGAAAGGAAAATATTTAAGATAAAACTTGGGTTTTCCAATGATCATGAAGAAATGGATGGGTAGGGTGACTGAGAGATGACCGAGAGGAAGTGTTAGAATCTAGTTTTTTCCCCCTTCCATCCTTCCTACCTTCCCATTAAAGTCCTAGAAAATAGACCAGACTGACCAAGAAGAGTAAAAGTGAGTCATTTTTCCAGCCCTAGGAAGCTAAGGGAGATAGGTAGAAAGGTCTGTGCACTCTGGGGAAGGGTTCTGGCCAGAAGCACCTATGGTGATGGTAGGAAGTATTCCATTGCCAAGGGAATGAGTGAATGCTGAGACAAGACAACAAGTCATCCCTGGGGATCCCTGTGCAAACACCAGGTATAGGAATGGGGGCCATTTGGCAGCTCTATCACATACTACCCAATTCCAGGGTGGAGAGGAACCATTATGAGCATTAGCCCCACCTGTGTACTGAGTATGGAAACAAGTTATGGGAAGTATATGGTAGCTGTGGGAGTCTGATCCTAGGAGTAGATAGCCCAGCATCCCAGACCAAGGGGGAGCTGGCCATTCATTCACTCAGAACCTGCAAAGCCCTTGAGCTGACCAGTGGTACCTAAGTCAAGTAGCAGCCTATTGAAACTCTCAACCAGAAACAAGCTGAAAGACCCAAACCTGGGACAGAAACTTGTGAACTGAGAACAAGAGGGGAGGAAACTGACCTAGCCCAGATCACACCACTTTAGGAGCACTGTAAATTTGCAAAATCCCAACCAGAACTCTGAAAACAGTAAAAGAATATAAGAGGATAGAAGATCAGGCCAGACATTCTCCTCTAGAATGATCAGAATCCAGCACTAACATTAAGTCAAAAGGAAAGGAATGGGCTTGGAAAAATGAGCCAACAAAACAAGAACCTGACGATAAAGATCTACTATGGTGACAGGGAAGCTCAAGGCAAAAACCAAGAAGAAAATGCCTTTAAAACTTCTGCAGTCTCAAAGAAAAGCAGCTTGAATACAAATTTAACAAGAATTTTTGGAAGAGTTAAAGAGTTAAAATGATTTCAAAATTAAATGAGAGTGGGGGTGGCTAGGTGGCGCAGTGGATGAAGCACCAGCCCTGGATTCAGGAGGACCTGAGTTCAAATCCGGCCTCAGACACTTGACACTTACTAGCTGTGTGACCCTGGGCAAGTCACTTAACCCCCATTGCCCCGCAAAAAAAAAAAAAAAATCAAATGAGAGCGGTAGAGGAAAGAGAAAAGAGGCAAGAGCTAGAGAGGCCAGCCATATATGAAAAGAGAATTAATAGCTTGGGGGAAATGGTATAAAACTGCTGAAAGAAATAATTCCTTGAAAATAAAAAATGGCCAAATAGAAGCTGATACCTTCCCCAGTAGCACAGTGGATAGAGCACTGGCCCTGAAGTCAGAAGGACCTGAGTTCAAATCCAATGATCTTGGGCAAGTCACTTAACCCAAATTGCCTCCAAAAATGAAAGAAAGGAAGGAAGGGAGAGAGAGAGAGAGAGAGAGAGAGAGAGAGAGAGAGAAAGAGAACCCAAATATTGTGGATCCAAAGTCAGGATCATACCAGATTTAGGAGCTTCTAAATTAAAGAATCAGCGGGCTTGGAATATAATATTCTGGAAGGCAAAGGAGCTAGGATTACAACCAAGAATCACCTATCCAGTAAAGTTGGGTATAATCCTTCAGGGGGAAAAGGATATTTAATGAAATAGAGGATTTTTAAGCTTTCCTCCTGAAAAGACCACAGCTGGATAGAAAATTTAACATTCAAACAAAAGACTCAAGAGAAGCATAAAAAAAGTAAACATGAAAGAGTAATCATAAGGGACTCAATAAAGTAAAGTTGTTTACATTCTTATATGAAAAGATGCTACATGTAACTCCTTAGAATTTTATCATTATTAGGGCAATTAAAAGGGGCTTACATAGACAGAGGGCAGAGGTGTTTTTCAATTATGTTTGAATGATCTCCAAAAAACCCAAAGGGGTGAGAAAGAAAGATGCATTGGGAGAAGGGGAAAGGGAGAGGTAGAAGGAAGAAATTTTTCTCACATAAAAAAGGCATGCAAGGTCTTACTTTTTTTACAATGGAAGGGGAAAAGGAGAGACTGGCAGGCAATACTTAAACCTCACTCACTCTCAGCAGAATTGGTTCAAAGAGGGAAGAATATATATATATCCACATCCAGTTGAGTATAGAAACCTGTTTTATACCAAGTTTCTGTGATAAAGGCCTCATTGATTAAATAGATACTGAGTAGAGAACTGATTCAAATTTATAAAAATAAGAGCCATTCCTCAATTGATAAATTGGGGAAGGACATAAGCAGGCAGTTTTCAGAAGAAGTAATCAAAGCTATCAGTAGTCATATGGGAAAATGCTCTAAATCATTATTTTTTTATTTATTTTTTTTTTGGCGGGGCAATGAGGGTTAAGTGACTTGCCCAGGGTCCCACAGCTAGTAAGTGTCAAGTGTCTGAGGCTGGATTTGAACTCAGGTCCTCCTGAATCCAGGGCTGGTGCTTTATCCACTGCGCCACCTAGCTGCCCCTCTAAATCATTATTGATTAGAGAAAGACAAATTAAAACAGTTCTGAGGTACCACACACCTTTTAGAAAGGACAAATGCTAGAGGGCATGAACAAAAAAATAGGTACACTAGTGAATGGTTGGTGGAGTAGTGAACTGATTCAACCATTCTAAGGAACATTTTGGAACTAGGTCCAAAGGGCTATACAATTGTGCATACCCTTTGACCCAGAAATAGTGCTACTGGGTCTGTATTCCAAAGAGTTCAAAGAAGAAGGGAAAGGACTTCTATGTACAAAAGTATTTATAGCAGCTTTTTTGTGGTAGCAAAGAATTTGAAATTGAAATGATGCCCATCAATGGGGAATGGCTGAACAAGTTGTGGGATAGGATTGTGATGGAATACTATTGTGCTGTGGGAAAATGCAAAATTCTACACTAGTATAATGGGATATTTTTCTTTCTCATTTATGCTCCCCAGAGTTTAGCATATATACACTGATCACTTAATCTGCAGGGAGTGGTGAGGCCAGATTCATTTCCTGAGTTCCTCATAGATCCTGAAGTTCCTTCTCTCTGGGGCAAAGATTAGCCTATCTATTTGACACATCAAGGAGGTTTTACTTTACTGTTCTATTTGATTCACTGTACACCATGTTTGGCTCACTGCAGCTGGTGTTGCTTGCCTTCTTTTTTTTTGCGGGGCAATGGGGGTTAAGTGACTTGCCCAGGGTCACACAGCTGGTAAGTGTCAAGTGTCCGAGGCCAGATTTGAACTCAGGTCCTCCTGAATCCAGGGCCAGTGCTTTATCCACTGCGCCACCTAGCCGCCCCCGTTGCTTGCCTTCTTGATGCAGACTTCTTTCCAGAGCTGTATGGCTGTCTTGATAGGAATGTAAACTGTCTTTTCCCCCTTGGTACATTCAAATGTATCCATTTCTAATTTTTTTTAGGGGGAAAATATTTCTTTCTTTTTGCCCCTTGTAAGGATCAATCATGATGAAGAAAAGTTCCATGGCATGATGTCATCCATTACTGAAGTCTCATGGCCTTTTGATGGACAAAAATCACATGTTAAATAAGAGAGATAAAGAAGCCAAGTTCCGCCTAAAGCATTAGACACACAGTCTCTCTTTTCTTATTTTTCATGTTGCTGTTCTCCCCTATCTGACCAATCCTTCTCATTCACTTTTGCTGATTCACCATCCATGTGTTGTCCTATTTATATGAATATTCCCTAGAGATTGGACCTGGAGCCTCCCTTTTTCTTTCTCTGGACTATCTCTTGGTAATCTCAGCAGTTTATATGAGTGCGAGATGTCAGTGACTCTCAAATCTACATATAAAGCCTTTATCTCTTTTGAACTCCATCCTGAAAGATCAACATGCTATGATTCCAGAAAAATTTAACAGTTTGCTGCACCCTTCACATTATATTCCATCACCCATTTTCATGCCGTTTAGAAGATAAAATAAAGATTACTATTTGGCAATCAATTTCCTTTCCAAACTGGATCCAACCTACTTTTCCAAACTTACTGTATTATTGCTCCATTTCATACACTTTATGGTCCAGTCAAATTATATACTATGCCCCATGATTAGAATGTCCCCCTTGTTTGCTCTCAAGATCCCTAGTTACTTTCTTCTTTTTAAATTTAATATTTTTCCAATTGCATGTAAAAATAATTTTAACATTTTTTTCAAATTTTTAATTCCAAATGCTTTTCCTCCCTCCATCCCCCCTTATTGAGATGGCAAGCAATTTGACATAGGTTATACATGAGTAGTCATGCAAAACACATTTCAACGTAAGTCATTATGTATAAGAAAATGCAGACAAAAATATCCCTAGAAAAATAAAGAAAAAATGCCTTCATTCTGAATCCAGGTTCCACCAGTTCTTTCTCTGGAGATGGACAGCACCTTTCATCATAAGTCCCTCAGAATTGTCTTGGATCATTGTATTGCTGAGAATAGATGTTTTTCACAGTAAATTAACATATAATATTGCTGTTATTGTGTACAAAGTTCTCCTGGTTTTGCTAATTTTACTTTGCATCAGCTCACGAAAATCTTTCCAGACTTTTTTGAGAGCACCCTGATCGCTGTTTCTTATAGCACAATAGCATACCATCACAGTCGTATACAACTTATTTAGCCATTCTCCAGTTGATTGACATCCCCTCAGTTTCCAATTCTTTGCCACCACTAAAAGAGTTGCTATAAATATTTTTGTACATATAGGTCCTTTTACTTTTTGTTTTTTATCTCTTTTTGGACAGAGAACTAGTGGTATTGCTAGGTCAAATAGTATGCATGGTTTGCTAGCCCTTGTGGCACAGTTCCAAATTGCTCTACAGAATAGTTGAATCAGTAGACAGTTTCACCAACAGTGTATTAGTGTTTCAATTTTCCCACATCCCTTCTAACTTTTGTCATTTTCCTTTTCTGTCATATGAGGCAGTCTGATAGGTATATGGCGGTAGCTCAGAATTGTTTTAATTTGCATTTCTCTAATCAAGAGTGATTAAGAGAATTTTTCATATAATTATAGATAGCTTTGATTACTTTGTCAGAAAAATTCCTATTCATATTCTTTGACCATTTATCAATTTAGTAATCACTCTTATTTCTATAAATTTGACTTATTTTTGTATCTATTTGGTAAACGAGGTCTTTATCAGAGAAACTTGCTGTAAAACATTTTTTTCACAGTAATGATGAACAACTATGTATTTCCCTCCATCCTATTTTCCCTGTGTTTATCCTACTCTCTCTCTCTCTCTCTCTCTCTCTCTCTCTCTCTCTCTCTTTTCACCCTGTCCATTCTCAAAAATGTTTTGCTAAAATTTATAGCAGCCCTTTTTGTGGTTCCAAAATATTGGAAATTGAGGGGATGCCCATAAATTAAGGATTGGCTGAACAAGCTGTGGTATATGAATGTAATGAAATACTGTTATGCTATGATGACCAGGCAGGTTTCAGATTTCAGAAAAAGCTGGAAAGACTTGTACGAATTGCTGCAAAGTGAAATGAGCAGAACCAGGAAAACATTGTACATGGTATCAGCAATACTCTGTGATGATCAACTATGAATGACTCAGCTCTTCTAAGCAACACAGTGATCCAAGACAAGTACAAAGGGCTCAAGAAGGAAAATGTTATCCACATCCAGATAAAGAACTGACGGACTCTCAATGCATATTGAAGCATGCTTTTTTTACTTACTTTATTCCTTTTCATAGTTTTTTCCTTTTGATCTGTTTCTTCTTTCATTACTGTGACTAATATGGAAACATGTTTTGGATGCTAGCACATGTATAACCTATATCAAATTGCCTACCATTTTAGGAAGAGGGGAAGGGAGGGAGGAAAATTTGGAACTAAAATGAATGGCGAAGATTGTCTTGACATGTAATTGGGGAAAATACTATTTAAAAAGTTGTCATTGATGCAAATAGTGTCCACTGCAGGTAAGAGCACAGACAAGGAGAACAGGCATCACCAATGACAAAGACCATCTGAACAAAGAAGACATTCAGCATATGGTCCTGGAGCTGAGCAATACAAGGTTGAAAGTGAGAAGCAGAGAGACAAGGTGTCTTCCAAGAATTCTCTTGAATCTTATGCTTTCAACATAAAGGCTGGCTACCACAGAGGATGAGAAACTCCAAACTCCAAAATTAGTGATGAAGACGAACAGAAGATCCCTGAAAATATATAATGAAATAATCAACTGCCTGGATAAAAAGCTGACTACTGAGAAGGAAGAATTTGAGCATCAGCATAAAGAAGTGGAGATGGTTTGCAACCCCATCATTACTAAGCTGTACCAGAGTGGGGGTGGGGCATACCAGGAGGCATGCATGCCTGGGGTGGGGGAGGTTTCCAGGGGGTGGAGCAGTCCCATCAGGAGGTGCTTCTTCTAGACCTTCCACTGAGGAGGTTATAGGGAAAAAAGAGCATTCCACACAGCTTTCCAAAAAATGAAGGACTCAATTTGGAGCCAAGACAATGACATTTTAGCTACTGTGTTAATCTGGGCATTCTGAATTCTTGAATGTGTGCAGAGGGAGAAAAGTGAACAACACTGCACTTTATCAGTAGTGTAAACAAGTGGAAATGCGATTTTTATTCTGGAGAAAAAGTTGATTTAAAATTGGCACCATAAATATCCCTTCATAGCCTCCTTCCTTTACAGTCTTCTCACACCTTATTCCCCAATAAACACTCTTCAGTCCAGTGACATTTGGCTTTCTGGCTGTTCCACAAGCAAGACCCTCTATATCTCGGCTCTTGGAATTCTCTCTGACTGTTCCCCATGCTCGGGATGCTTTCTCTCCTCTGATCTGACTACTGACTTCCCTGGCTTCCTTTTAGTCCTAATTAATATCCTACCATCTGGTCATACAAAGAAGAAGGAGGAGGAGGAGGAGGAGGAGGAGGAGAAGGAGGAGAAGAAGGAGGAGAAGAAGGAGGAGGAGAAGGAGGAGAAGAAGGAGAAGGAGGAGAAGAAGGAGAAGAAGAAGAAGAAGAAGAAGAAGAAGAAGAAGAAGAAGAAGAAGAAGAAGAAGAAGAAGAAAAACATCAAACACCTCTCACAGCTATGGATAGGACATATATTCTTACCTAAACAACGCAATTTCAAAAGACAAAGTAGATAACTTTGATTACATGAAATTCAAATGCTTCTGAAGAAACCACAGTAATGCAACTAGGAAATGAAAGGAAGTGGTGAATTAAATAGAAAAAATCTTTGCATCAAATTTCTCTTATAAGCATTTGGTGTCCAAGATGTATAAATGATAGATAGATAGATGGATAAAGTGGTCTAAGGTTATGAAAACAGCTCTCAAAAGAATTGTCAACTATAAACAACCATATGAAAGAATGATCCAACTCTCTAATAGCAAGAGAAAAAAAGAGATGGGGACAGTCATTGCTGGATGGGTCGTAGGAAGACAGGTACATTGTTGGTAAAGCTGTGAATCTGTAAAATCATTGGAAAGTAATTTGGAATGATCAAAATATACTGACTAAAATATTCATATCCTTTAACATAGAGATTCCACTATTAGGCTTACACTTCTAGGAGGTATTGATAAGGAGAAAGTACACATGTTCATAAAAATATTTGTTGCAGCATCTTAAGTGACAAGAAAGAATAGGAAACAAAGTAAATTCCACTGATCCAGGAATGGCTAAATCAATTATGGTACATGAATGTAACAGAATATGACTGTGATCTAAGAAAATACACGTGATGTATAAAGAGCGGCATAGAAAGATCTGTCTGAACTGATGCAGAGTGATGAAAACCAAAACAGTATGCACACCAACTAAAACTATGTAAACGAAAGAACCACAATGTAAACAGAATGAACATTCCACTTCTTCAGTCAAAAGTGAATGTTGAAAATTCACAAAAAACAAGCTTGGCTATGAGGCTCAAGTAAAGAGATATGAGAAGACACCCCTCCACTTTGGGGGTCACAAGAATTGCACAATGCACATGTTTTCATACTTTTTCAATGTATTGATCATTTATGTGCATCCCCTGTACCTGCTTCTTTAAAAATACTTCTTAAATGGAGTGGCTCTCTGGGAGAGGGAATGGAGAATGATGCTGTTGAAAACCATGAATGATATAAAAAAGATGGCAATAAAACTTATTTTTAAAAAAATAAAAGTCCACCTTCTATAGGCAGCCTTCCCCAACCCTTCTTTTTTTCTTAATAGTATTTGACTTTTTCCAATTATGTACAAAGTTAGTTTTCAACATTCATTTTTGTAAGATTTTGTGTTCCACATTTTTCTCCCTCCCTCCCTTCTCTCCCCCTCCCCAAGACAGAAAGCAATCTGATATAGGTTATACATACAGTACAATCATGTTAAACATATTTCCACATTAGATATACTGTGAAAGAAACAGAACAAAAGTGAAAAACCACAAGAAACTAAACAACAACAAAAAACCCCAATAAATAAAGTGAAAATAGTATGGTTTCAATATGCATTCAGACTCCATAATTCTTTCTGTGGATGTGGACAGCATTTTCCATCATGAGTCATTTGGGATGTTGCTATTACTATGTACAGTGTTCTGGTTCTGTTCACTTCACTCAGCATCAGTTCATGTAAATCTTTCCAGGTTTTTCTGAAATCTGCCTGATCATAATTTCTTATAGCACAATATTATTCTGTTAACATTCACATACCACAACTTGTTTAGCCATTCCCCAATTGATGGGCATCCCCTCAATTTCCAATTCTTTGCCACCACAAAAAGAGCTGCTAAAAATATTTTTGTACATGTAGGTCCTCTTTCCTTTCTTATGATTTCTTTAGGATACAGACCTAGCAGTGGTATTGCTGAATCAAAGGGCACACACAGTTTTATAGCCCTTTGGGCATAGTTATAAATTGCTCTCCAGAATGGTTAGATCAGCTCACAGCTCCAACAACAGTGGATTAGTGTCCCAGTTTTCCCACATCCCCTCCAATATCCAACACTTTCTTTTATATTAGCTGCTCTGATAGGTGTGAGGATGTACCTCAAAGTTTTAACTTACATTTCTCTGATCAATACTGATTTAAGCATTTTTTCATATGACTATAAATAGCTTTAATTTCTTTATCAGAAAACTGCCTGCTCCTATCCTTTGACCATTTCTCAACTGGGGAATGACTGACTTGTATTCTTATAAATTTGATTCAGTTCTCTATATACTTAGAAATGAGGCCTTTATCAGAAACACTGATTATAAAAATTGTTTCCCAGCTTTCTGCTTTCCTTTTAATCTTATTTGCATTGGTTTTGTTTTCTGAAATCTTCTTAATTTAATACAATCAAAATGATCCATTTTGTATTTCATAATGTTTTCTGACTCTTTATTTGGTCATAAATTCTTCCCTTCGCCATAGATCTGACAGGTAAACTATTCGTTCCTCTCTTCGTTTGCTTATGGTATCACCTTTTATGTGTAAATCATGTATATCCATTTTGCTATACAGTGTGAGATGTTGGTCTATACCTCATTTTTGCCATACTGTTTTTGAATTTTCCCAGCAGTTTTTGTCAAATAGTGATTTTTTTTGTTCCAAAAGCTTGGATCTTTGGGTTTATCATATACTCGATTACTATACTGCTTATCATTTTGAGGAAAGATACATTTATTCCTATGTTCCGCAGTGTTTTTAATAGGAATGGGTGCTGTATTTTGTCAAAAGTTTTTCTGCATCTATTCAGATAATCATGATTTCTGTTCGTTTTGTTATTGATGTAGTCAATTATATAGATAGTTTTTCTAATATTGAACCAACCCTCCATTCCTGGTATAAATCCCACCTGCATAATCCTTGTGATAAATTACTGTAATCTCTTTGATATTGTTTTATTTAAAATTTTGGCATCAATATTCATTAGGGAAATTGGTCTATAATTTTCTCTGTTTTCTCTCTTCCTGGTTTAAGTATCGACACCATATTGGTGTCATAAAGGGAATTTGGTACAACTCCTTTGTCACCTGTTTTTCCAAATAGTTTATGTAGTATTGGAATTAATTATCCTTTAAATGTTTGGTAGAATTTACCTGGCTCTGGAGACTTTTTCTAAGGGAGTTCATTGATGACTTGTTCAATTTCTTTTTCTAAAATGGGGCTGTTCAAGTATTTTATTTTCCTTTTCTGTTAATCTGGACAATTTATATTTTTGTAAATATTCGTTCATTTAATTTAGATTATCAAATTTATTGGCATACAGTTGGGCAAAATAGCTCCTAGTTATTGATTTAATTTCCTCATCATTGGTGGTGAATTCACCCTTTTCATTTTTGATACTGGTAATTTGGTTTTCTGTTTTTAAATCAAATGAACCAAAGGTTTATCTATTTTATTGTTTTTTTCCATAAAATCAGATCTTAGTTTTATTTATTAATTCTATAGTTTTTTGCTTCTAGTTTTATTAATCTTTCCTTTGATTTTCAGAATTTCTAATTTGGTATTTAATTGGAGATTTTTAATTTGTTCTTTTTTCTAGATTTTTAAGTTGCATGCCCAATTCATTGATCTTTTCTTTTTCTATTTTATTCATGTAAGCATTTAGAGATATACAATTTCCCCTAAGAACTGCTTTGGCTACATCCCTTAAATTTGGGTGTGTTGTCTTATTATTTTCATTCTCTTTGATGAAATTATTGATTGTTTCTATGATTCGTTGTTCAACCCACTCATTCTTTAGGATGCGATTATTTAGTTTCCAATTAATTGTAATCTATCTTTCCATGGCCTTTTATTACACATCATTTTTATTTCATCATGATCTGAAAAGGATGCATTCACTATGTCTGCCTTCTGCCATGAGGTCTCAGCTGTTTGCAGCTTGTTCACTGTACTGGGGTGCCCTGGCCTAGTCATCCCTGCTATGTAGGGGTTACCCCAGCTGGCAGTTTACCTTCTGTGCTGGGGCTGAAGGCCTCATACCTGGCCTGCTGTGCCACTAGCCTGCTTAGCCAGGACCAAGGAGGCTCAACTGCTTATCTGTGCTGTGGCTAAGAGCTTCAGGTTGGCTTGCCCGGACACCCTCTGTGCTGCACTGCACTTCCCTTTTACCCAAGTGAGAAAGACCTTTCCTGAAGTTATCTTAAGCTGGAAGATTGTTTCACTCTGTCTTTTTGTAGGTTCTGTAGCTCTAGAATCTATTTAGAGACTTAATTTAATGCTGTTTCTGAGGGAAACTGGGGAGAGCTCAGGAACCTTCCTGGCTTCTCTCTACCATCTTGGCTCCATCTCCCCCCCCCCCCCGCCTTAATTCCAGTGCTTTCCCTCTCTTAATTATTTCCTACCTATCCTGTATATAGCTTCATATGATTTTGTTTACATGTTGTCTCCCCCATTAGATTTTTTTTGGTGGGGCAATAAGGGTTAAGTGACTTGCCCAGGGTCACACAGCTAGTAAGTGTCAAGTGTCTGAGGCTAGATTTGAACCCAGGTCCTCCTGAATCCAGGGCTGGTGCTTTATCCACTGTGCCACCTAGCTGCCCCCCCCCCATTATATTTTAAGCTCCTTGAGGTCAGGGGCTATCTTTTGTCTCTTTTTGTATCTCCAGTGCTTAACACTATACCTGGAACTTAGCAAATGCTTAATAAATGTTTATTGACTGATGGAATGAGACCATTGTGTTCAGGCATAGAGAATTTTGACCTGAATTAGTTGAATGACCATACTGACTTCAAGGAGCCTGGACAGATACTCAATATATCTCTAGAAGGTAGAATTGCAGCCTGCCAAAAAACAAAGGAACCTGGTTCCTGGGAATATCCATAACTATATTTTCTAACCATTTTATCTCAGTTTGTCATCTATAAAATGAATATTAAACCACTGTCTTGACTGAAGTACTGAATGTTAGTGAATTAGTATTCTACTTTTACTATTTTATGTGAAATAGAAAAACATTGGACTTATCTGTAAAGAGTTCTTCGAGAACCCCATTAACATCTATATTGCTACAAAAAAAAATTTTTGTAGACATTTATGAGCTTTAAAAAGTTATACTCATTGGGGCAGCTAGGTGGCACAGTGGATAAAGCACTGGCTCTGGATTCAGGAGGACCTGAGTTCAAATCCAACCTCAAACACTTGACACCACCTGTGTGACCTGGGGCAAGTCACTTAACCCTCACTGCCCTGCCCCCCAAAAAAGTTATATTCATGTTCCATACATAATGCATAACCAAAACACATGTAGTTGTCTAAAATTATTATTTTTAAAGTTTCTTCTATCTGATGAGAATGAGAACAGGTTATTGAAAGGTCATTAAACAAGAAGAATGTATGTTTTAGAGAGCTTGAATTTCAGGCACAAAAATCATCTTTGCAATTACTACCTGAAGGTTTATTTAATTCTGTAATACATTTAACTTTTGTAATTTGCTTTTAAATAATGGACTCGACATTTTTTAAACATTGTATACATATTCAATTAGCCTGAACATATATTAATCAACAAGCATTTATCAAGTTCTTTCCGTGTGCCCCACAGTGTGCTAGGTGCTAGGAATACAAAGACAAAATTGAAACAGTCCCTGTCTTCAAGTGGTTTACATTATAATGGTGAAGAAAATATGTACATTTATAGGTATATACAAAAAGATATAAGTTGATTTGAAAGCTATAATGAGAATGGTACAGGAATGGAAAGAGCGGCTCCAATAAAAGATAAATATAAAAAATATTAAATATTTAAAAATAAAAGATAAAATATAAAAAGTTACGTAGCTCTGATTCCTTAAAGACTGGAACTCTTTCAGCAGAGGCTGGAATGATTACTTAATGTGATTATGTAGGGTGAGATTCATGGGGCAGCTAGAGGGCACTGCAGTGGATAAAGCACAGGGTCTGGAATCAGGAAGACACCTTCCTGAGTTCCAATCTGGCCTCAGACACTTACAAGTTTTGTGACCCTGGGCAAGTCACCTAACCTCTGTTTATCTCTGTTTCCTCATCTGTAAAATGAGCTGGAGAAGGAAATGGCAAAACACTTCAGTATCTTTGCCAAGAAAACCCCAAAATGATGAGTCAGACATGACAGAACAACAACAAAAAAGGGGAGATTCCTAGTGAGAATTGCCTAGATGACCTCTGATATCTCTTCTAACTCTAAGATTGTGTCACCGAAGGTAAACCTTTGTATTATTCAGGTAGGTAAGGTCAATAAACATTTCAATGGAGAGATAAGAGAACTCAAGATAATGTGGAAAACTACTGACAGTACTATAAAATGGAGGTTTTGCCTTGGCTCATATTCCCTTCATCTGGTAGAACCAAAGGACTTGTCACATTACTCAAACATCATTGCAGTTATAGTAGCTACACAACCACCAATCTTGTGGCTAGAACATTGAGAAAGAACCAGACTCCCATCAGTCCTGAGGCACGAAGAGCACAGAGGGCATGCCAGATTCTACTTTGAAATGCTCTGAATTGGGGTCATAGGAAAGCTGTTCCAAGCATTGAAAAATACAATTGCCAACAAAACAAAAGAAGCCAGCAACAACCCTATCAGCAACCCATTGCTCTGCAGCAGTGTACAGTGGGAAGGATCTCAGAGACAGAAGGGTTAAATCCTGCCTCTAACACTTATATCTGCAGAACTTGGGCCAAGTCACTTGGCCTCCTTCAGCCTCCATTTTCTCATCTACAAAATGAGGGGGTTGGACTAATGGCCCAAGAAGCTCTCCATCTCTAACGATAGGAAATGTCTTCCCTTGTCCTCCCCTGTCACTTAATTCTAGGCTATCCAGAGACTTCTTAAAAGGCTGTTCTATCCTTGTTTGTCCTTCATTCTCAAAAAGAACCAAGGACATCAGGAGGGTGATGTTTTGACTTGCAAGTGAATTGGATTTAAGTTAGGCAGAACTGTGCAGAGCCATCAGCCTTACTCTCTCCTCCAGGGTCATGGGAGTCCAATGGCAAGAGTAGGTGGTAGTCCAGGGTGAATTGGCAGACCCTGACCTTTTGAAGAGAAGGTCTTTCCCAGGTCTCAGTTTGTCTGGGGCAACACCCATTCAGTGATTAAAGGCTAGGTAAGAACTAAGGCAAAAGATGGCCTAGTTTGCCTTCACAAAAAAATCAGTCTGGATGGTGAAGTTTCTGGCCAGCACAAAAACAACTGCTATATACTCAGTCTGAGCCATCAGAACCCAAACAATGAGCAAGTAAGGCTTGGGCTGGGACCTATTATTGGCCAATTGGTGAGAGCCAGAGTGATTTGAGTTTAACGGTAGAGTTAAGTACAAATTGCTCAAAGACACTTTGGCTTTATCCATGTCTTTTTTGTTCTTAAATACCTACGTACAAAGCCAAGTACGGAGCTGATGCTTCAGGAAAGAAACCTAATTTGTTGGAATAGCCCATATCATAAAATGGGGGAGAGGCAGAAGGTGAAGTACAGACAGACGCCAATCAGTCACATACTTTAGGGGTTAGCACAGGCAAAGGAACGTCTTTGTGAGTGGGAACCAGCCTGGAGCATGAAATACTTCTTTAGAGATTCATTTTCCCTAAGGGTAACTTTCACTTTCCCCAAAGAATCTTGAAAAAGCCCACCTTCCTTAGAAAACACTTTCTGCAGGGCATAGAGGTGTAGTGGATAAAGCACTGGCCCTGGATTAAGGAGGACCTGAGCTCAAATCTGGCCTCAGACACTTGACACTTACTAGCTGTGTGACCCTGGGCAAGTCACTTAACCCTCATTGCCCCGCAAAAAAAAAAAAAAAAAAAAGAGAAAAAAAGAAAACACTCTACACAGACTTGCCAATGCTAGGTTGAGTCTAGCTGCCTCTAGGCAGAGCCTCTTTTTCTAAAAACCACAGTATGAGGCAAAGACTTGAGAGATAAGCCCATAGAAATGCCCGATCCAAGCTGAACTCTGGTCTCTACCCATTTGGTTGCAAAGCAATTCTTTCTGAGTGCTTTCTCATCTTACTGGGAGTCTCTCTTCCTCTCTGCAGGGCAGGGAAGAGGAATGTGCATGCTGGGAAAAGTTGCAACCCCAACGGTGCCTTAGACATGCCTAGCAGGATGTGATCAGTGCCTGAGAATACACCCACCAACCCCCAGTCTTACAGACATACTTTGGGTTTGCAGTGGGGCCTGGTAAAATCTCATTAAAACTCCACATGAGTGACAAGCATGAAGAGGTTGGATCAGCAGTTAAGCCAATGGCAGGTGGTTCAAGTGAGTTTCCTTCCAATGTTACAGGCACACACAGAAATGGCATTTCGACTATTGGAATCGCAGGAGTTATTTCCCCACAACATAGGTGCTCAACAAGTGTATGGCCAACGTGGCCATTACTAATACCTCGGATCATCTACTTCATGGTAGTGGAAGAATCCTGCAATATGGACAATGCCCTGTCCCTTCCTGAATCTTGTCCTTTCCTTGAATATTAAATGAAAGAGAATCAAAGTATATTATTTGAAACTGGTGAGCGTCCCTGAGCTCCACATGCCCATGTCTCATTCTCTAAATATAATCCCTATTTCAAATTAGAATAGCCCCACATGGCTACTTCATGTGAGGGCTCAGAGAATGTATAGAAGGGGATAAATCGTTGTCCACATTCCAAATCAATTCACTCAGTCACAGACACACGTTCCAAAGATAACAGACTTTTTTTTTCAATTAAGAAAAATCCTTTTCTCTCCCTCTGACATTCCCTCCAACCCTTACGAGAAAATAAAAGAATAATCAAATCCTTGTAAATATATGTGTATAGTCAAGAAAACAAAATCCACCTTCTCCATGTCCCCACAAAAAAACAAAAAACAAAAACAACAAAAAACCCCCCGCAACTCATTCAAAATGAATGTATAATGAGAACAAAAGACATCCAAAACAGCACAGGAAAACGAATGACAGCAGGCCTTCTTACCGAGGGAGAAGGTCACTGCCATTTTCTGATTGGCCCCAAACAGCCACAGGGGAAGATCGCAAGCAGAAGTTAAATAAATGTTTTTAACAAAGCCATCACTGTTGCTAGGACAAAATGGACTTTCAGATATGAAAGATACTTTTCAGTGGAAAAAAAAAACTTTCATTCTATGAATGTTCATTTTTAAATGGTGTTTTTTTTTATTGCCGCCTTTCATTTTTTTCCATCACATTCATTAGTAAAAGACCCTTGCCTATTCTCTTCTCTAGTATCCGTTTCTTGTTAGAAAGATGGGGGAGGGGCAGCTAGGTGGTGCAGTGGATAAAGCACGGGCCCTGGATTCAGGAGGACCCGAATTCAAATCCAGTCTTGGACACTTGACACTTATTAGCTGTGTGACCCTGGGCAAGTCACGTAACCCTCATTGCCCTGCTCCTCCCCCCCCCCAAAAAAAAAAACAGATGAGGGAAAGAGAGAAAAAAAGCAAAACTATCATAGTGGATATGACAATAAAAAGTTCTTTACCTCTCTAATGAAGGGAGGTTCATTTTCACCCCAGGGCCAAACTTGCTCATTATAATAACACAATATTTAGAATTTGCTTCTCCCCTTCCCATTTATGGTGTTGCCAACAGGGTGTGTACTGTGTTCCTGATTTTGCTTATTGTACTCTCTAATAGTTCCTATAAGTCAGCTCAAATTCTTACAATTCTTCCTGTTTCTTAGAGCACAATTACCAGCAGGTACCACAAAATAGCTAGGTTGCATAATGGTTAGAGCTCTGGGTCTGGAGTCAAGAAGACCTGAGTTCAAAAAGTGGCTTCAGGAGGCAGCTAGGTGGCACAGTGGATAAAGCACCAGCCCTGGATTCAGGAGTACCTGAGTTCAAATCCGGCCTCAGACACTTGATACTTACTAGCTGTGTGACCCTGGGCAAGTCACTTAACCCCCATTGCCCTGCAAAAAATAAATCAATAGATAGATAGATAGATAGATAGATAGATAGATAAATAGATAAATAAATAAATGCTCATCCCTTCCCTCCCTCTCCACAATTCCTTCATCCATTTCCCAGTCAACCAATCAAACTATGCTTCTAGTTCTTGGCTACCACAAAGTGTTACTTTGAATATTTTGAAATTCACTCCAAACTTTAAACTATTAAAGCTTTAGTAGCTTAAAGCTACATTGACTTTGGAGACACGTGGTATGTGGACCTGCTTGCATGCTCAGAAGTGCAAGCTCTGGGGCTTGCAGTATGCCTAGCCTGAATAAGTTGTGGTATATTAATGTAATGGAATATTATTGTGCTGTAAGAAATGGCAAACAGGATGATTTCAGAAAGGCCTGGAAAGACTTGTATGAACTAATGTATAGTGAAGTGAGCAGAACCGAGAGAACATTGTGGAACACAAACTGAAGCATGCTATTTTTCACTTTCTTTTATGTTTTTCTTTTATTCAAGTTTTCTTATATAAAATGACTAAGACGGTAATGTTTTGCATAATTGCACGTGTATGACCTATATCTGATTGCTTACTGCCTCAGGGAAGGGGGAGGGAAGGGAGGGAAGGAGGGATAAAATTTGGAACTCAAAACTTTAAGTAAAAATGTTTATTATTTTTAAAAAAACAAAGGATGAACAACTCTGTGTAAATATCTTACCATATACACTCTAACATAAAAAAGAACAACACAACAATAATAAAAATAATAAAGATCCAACTTCAATGATCAATAAAAAAGAAAGATAATGTAAACACAACTCCAATAACCCAACATTACATGATAAGCACACTAGAGAGGTAGAAAACCAAGTTCTATGTGAGCTAAACAGAAGAGTGTTTATTCTTCTTTTGAGGAAAACTTCTGTTACAGGGGATGGCTTGTTGTGTAGGGGAAGTGGATAGAATGTATTCAGAAATGAAAGTGATGATTCAAACCCAAAAGGTACCAATAAAAACAAGATACATTTTTGAAAATAAATATATAACTGAATGAGATTGCCAGGGAAGGGTCCTAAGTAGCTTCTGCTGAGTGCATCCCTGGGTCACATCTTCCCTTCTCATAGACAAGGCCTGGATCCACACTCACCTCTCCTGAACCAAAGAGTCACAGGGCCACAGGTGACCCTTACCCACCCCTCAGCTTCATGGAACTTGAGTCATTTGGGGGGAAAAGTTCATTGATTTCTACCAAGTGCAGGAGGATGCTAATGAGGGAATCCTTGAACTGAGGGACCTCGTGACCTTGGCCTCCCAAACAAGGGACTCTTCCTTGAAGGAATGACTGGGGCAGGGAGGGAGAAGAGGTTTGCAGTTCCAGGGAGCAAGTTTGGGGACAAATGTCACATGTGGAATTTAAGCTCCTTGAGGGCAGGTGCTTTATTTTTGTCTTTCTGTCCCCCCCCCTCAGCACAATGCCTAGCACACAGTAGGCGATTAATAAATGCTTGTTAAATTGAAAATCCAACTTCAAGCACCTAGAAATGCCTCTCTAAAAGAAAGTTAGCTCCCTAGGCACAGTAGGCTGGCACCTTTTAGAGTAACCAGGATCCCAACAAAATCTTTGCCATTTCCTTTCCTCCTTCGATGTCCTTGGGGAGATTTCATTTAGATGAATCTCTCAGTGAACTTTGTTTAACTCTACATTGCTTCTGGCCTTGTGAGAGAATATGTGTTTGTCTGTGTGTCTGTGTGTAAGTCTGTGTGGGTATCTCACAACTTTTCCTTATGACATAACTTCCCCAATGTCATGAGTCTCTTCCAGAACAGAAGACAAACAACAACATATATCTCAATGTATATAGAGAGAACATGTGATTACTCATACATGCAAATGTAGAGAATTTATAAGTACACATATTTTAAAATATAGAGATAATATATGAATCCTTATATATAATAACACATGGAAAGAATATATAAGTATTATATCTATGACTATAGAGAGAAACTATGTTTTTTGTTTTTTGTTTTTATTTTACATATAAGGTATTTTATTTTTTCCGTTACATGTAAAGATAGTTCTCAACTTTTGTTTATACAAACTTTACAATTTCAGATTTTTCTCCCTCCCTTCCCTCCCTCCCCCCTCCCCTAGACAGCAGGTAATCTGATATAGGTTATATCTATATATCTATATACATAGATATATGTATATATATACATATACATATAGATATCTATACACACATATATATACACATAATAACATTAATCCTATTTCTGCATTAGTCCTGTTATAAGAGAAAAAATCAGAGCAATGATGCAAAACCTCAAAATAGAAAAAAAAAAAACAACAGCACCAAAAACAAAAGAAATAGTATGGTTCATTCAGTATCTATACTCCACAGTTCTTTTTTTTTTTCTTGGATTTGGAGATCCTCTTCTATCATGAGTTCCCTGGAACTCTTCTGTATCATTGCATTGGTGAGAAGAATATAGTCCATCACAGTAGGTCAACACTCAATGTTGATGATACTGTGTACAATGTTCTTCTGGTTCTGCTCATCTCACTCATCATCAGCTCACGTAAGACCCTCCAGGTTTCTCTGAACTCCTCCTGCTTATCATTTCTTACAGCACAATAGTATTCCATTGTATTCATATACCACAACTTGTCCAGCCATTCCCCAGTTGATGGGCACCCCCTCAACTTCCAATTCCTTGCTACCACGTAAAGAGCAGCTATAAATATTTTTGTACATGTGGGTCCCTTTCCCCTTTCCATGATTTCTTTGGGGAAAAGACCTAAAAGTGGTATTTCTGGGTCAAAGGGTATGCACAGCTTTATCACCCTTTGGGCATAATTCCAAATTGCTCTCCAGAATGGTTGGATCAGTTCACAGCTCCACCAACAATGAATTAGTGTTCCAATTTTCCCACAGCTTCTCCAACATTTATTAGTTTCTTTTTTTGTCATTTTAGCCAATCTGATAGGTGTCAGGTGGTACCTCAGAGTTGTTTTTATTTGCATCTCTCTAATCATTAGAGGTTTAGAGCATTTTTTCATATGGGAATAGATAGCTTTGGTTTCTTCATCAGAAAACTGCCTGTTCATATCCTTTGACCATTTCTCAATTGGGGAATGACTTGGATTCTTATAAATTTGATTTAGTTCCCTATATATTTTAGAGATGAGGCCTTTATCAGAAGTACTGGCCTCAAAAATTGTTTCCCAGCTTTCTGCCTCCCTTCTAATTTTGGATGCATTGCTTCTGTTTGTACAAAAATTTTTTAATTTAATATAATCTGTAATGATTGGAATGACGCCACCTGCTGGATACTTACTGTAGAAGAGTTCTGCCCATGAAGGGAAGGTCTTTGAGGGCAAGATCAGGAGTCAGGAAGTGACGCGGGCTAGTGGGAGGAGGAAGGAAGAGACTGGCGCTCAGTCTCGCTCTCTTTCCTCTGGACTCTGGTGGAGAAGGGAGCTAGAAATGTGCTCTCCCTTTAATAGATAGGAATCTAGGCCTTTCTCTCTCTCTTTACCAAATTCTTATTCTCCTTAATAAATGCTTAAAAGTCTAACTCTTGCTAAAGCTTATAATTTATTGGCGACCACTCATTAGATATTTTAGACAGTTTAGCTAGAATTTTAGCCCTTAACAGATGGCTGACCACGAAGAGGAAAGCTAAACCTCAGTCTTCTGATCTTCTGGTTGGGTAAGAAATTTCCCCTACACTCTCCCTTTAACTGCTAAGTACTGGCGTACTGGCTGTGTTTTCCCTTTAAATTTTTTCAAATGGACCTTTTAAACTCCCTAATTACCCTATTTTTGATTTTAGTCTGTTTAACCAGACAAATGGGGGATAAGATCATGTTAATGCTTTGTTTTTGTGGATTTTCTATTTTTCTTTTTATTTTTGTTAAAAGAGCCAGCAACTTACTCACACAAGGAAATATCTCTCCCTCTCCCAACCATGCTTTTTCAGAGAAACCTGAAGAGATTCCGGCAGCTTTCCCCAGTTCTAACACTAATTGTTGCTCTAATTTTGCATGCCTGGAGGCAATGACCCACCCTCTAGAAGCTTTTAATCCCCTAGCACCTGGAGGCAAAGTGGGGGAAGAGGAATCCAGGCCTGAGTTCAAAATCAAGTCTGATTCAAATTGCGCTGGTCCCTCCCCTCCTCTCCAGACCCCACCCTCTACTCCTCCCATGGCCAAGCCCATTGCTTCCCCAGCCCGGGAAGTCCAAAGATCTAATGCGCATGCTCAACTTTCTCTAACTACATTTGCTGCTTCAGGCTCAGCCCTTCCCCAGCCTGGCTGTGCTTCTGAAACAACCTTAGAAAACCCTTTAAATTCCAGATATGCTCGTTTTGTTCTTAATTTTGCTAACCTGCTTTTGTCTTTAATTAGTAATCTTATAAAGCATTTGTATGGTGAAAAGGCTGACAGACAATATAGAGGGGTTAAAGAAGAAAAACTTAAGCCGAATAAGAATGACAATCATCAACATAGTTCAAGACTCCGATTCTTTTGCCATGGAAGGATATATATTTTACAGAAATGTAGAAGTAAGCAGCAAGGTATTGATATGAGTATTGGGGATTTTAGATATCGGAATCAAAAGTGTTCTGAATTCACTCAGAGTAATAGTATCAGTTCAGAGGTTACATAGGATTTCTATGCTATTATATATACATTTTTAAATTAATGGTATGGGTTTATTTTCGTAGAGATTTTCATGCATTTGAGATTGTGTTTTATACTTAGTTTCTAAAACAAAGAGAATATTTGTAAAAGCTTTTTATAGTCATGTGGTCCAGTTTATATTTTATAATACTCTTATTGATATTAAGTTCATATTCATTTAGATTTCCCTAGTTTGAATTTCATTGTCTTTTATTGTTCCATGTGTATTTTCTTCTATTCATTTGTCTATCTAATTTTGAAACATTGCAAGATGGTTTTGATTTTATTATACAATGTTAATTCTAGGAGTATTGTGCTCCCATATTCTGAGTTGTTTGTTTTTGTTATTTTTTCTCAACTGATTATTTGATCAAACTCTTTAAAGCATTTCCGTGGCAAATTGGTTGCCATGGCAAGTGTAAATTGATTCTAGAAGTATTATTTTTGATAAGCATATTCCCAAAAAAAAAAAAAAAGAGGGGAACATTTGTAAAAGTTTTCTTTTTTTCAAAAAAAAAGTTTTCTTTGAGATTCTGTTGTGCTTTAACTTATATTTAAATATGTTCAGATTTTTCACAAAAGTAATTGTATACTAAGTAAAAAAAGGTATTATTTGAAATTGTTGCATAATTATATATTATATTCTGAGTCAAGATGTATTCACATTTTTTGCAATCATTTATTATCCTCAATTTTTAAATCCATATGAGACTTGGATTATGGGAACTTATCATTTAAGACACTAATTGCCTTTATTCTGAGTTATCAGATGCCAGTTGGCCAAGATGCCATCCAATCACAAGAGGAATACATGCAAGAGCAGACACTGAACTGTCACATGAGGGGAGACATGCATGAAGTCAAGGTATGGCCGAGGGAACGGCTTTTGACTAATGTTGAGGTTGGATTCTCTTGGTTTAATATTTTATTCTCTTTTTCCCCACAATATTGTACAGATGGCTGGAAGTATTCATCCCACCCATCTCACTTCTACACCTGGCTTCTATGCTCCCTCCTATATGCCTGATGCCATGGACATCTCAATCCCATGCATCTGATTAAGTCTGACTCAGTTTCCTCCAATATGTTCGGTGCCATGGACATATATTCCATCCACCTATTTTAAGTCTGGCATACTGTATGGGCAGTACATATTGCTCAAGTGTGGGAATGCTCACATCCCATCATTTCTCTGTTCTTTTATGGTAACCCCCATAATTATCTCAGGTGTCATGATAAATACAGTGTTGAATTTGGCCTTGACACCTGTTACCAATTATATTAGATTTTTGAATTTCTCATAATGGCATGAGGATAATTAGGCAGATGATGCAAAAAGTGATGAAACAAAGATAAAAAATTATTTTTAATAATTAATATCGCAGCAATTGTCTTCTCAATTACCCTCCATAAGGGGGGGGACTATAGTAATATTATAATTTTAAAGAATGGTTCAATTTTTGTTTTATTATATGTTTCATGTGTAACAACTAAGATTCTGAATTCCCTTAGACATGTTTTTGAGAACTTTCATTGTTTGATTTGATTATTGACAAAGCTATTTTAAAGTTGTGTTAAGCTCAATTTTGTAGGAAATTTTCCTGGCTGATTACCAGCATCCACACATCAACCCCTGAAAAGACTTCCATTCCATGACTACACCTAGAGGACATCTGAGAAAAGACTTTCAGAGACTTTAAATGAACAGTTTTGATTTGTTGTTTTTTTTCTCTTTCTGTTATAATATACACCATCTGTAACATGTATTCTCTGCAGAGGCCCTCCCTTTGCAGGACTAATGTCAAAGCGTCGGTTCATGAGGACAAAAAAAAATCGCCCCTCTGGACAAAACTTTCCTCTCTTCCTTTTCTATATTGTTGTTCACATATTATTAGTTAGCAATAGTTATTATATTCTTTTTACTGTTCCGTCAAGGAAACATTTTGTTTCTTGAGGAACAACAGGGGGGACTGTAATGATTGGAATGACGCCACCTGCTGGATACTTACTGTAGAAGAGTTCTGCCCATGAAGGGAAGGTCTTTGAGGGCAAGATCAGGAGTCAGGAAGTGACGCGGGCTAGTGGGAGGAGGAAGGAAGAGACTGGCGCTCAGTCTCGCTCTCTTTCCTCTGGACTCTGGTGGAGAAGGGAGCTAGAAATGTGCTCTCCCTTTAATAGATAGGAATCTAGGCCTTTCTCTCTCTCTTTACCAAATTCTTATTCTCCTTAATAAATGCTTAAAAGTCTAACTCTTGCTAAAGCTTATAATTTATTGGCGACCACTCATTAGATATTTTAGACAGTTTAGCTAGAATTTTAGCCCTTAACAAATCAAAATCATCCATTTTGCATTTTATAATATACTCTATCTCTTGTTTGGTCATAAACTGTTTTCCTTTCCAAAGATCTGATAGGTAGACTATTCCTTTCTCTCCTAATTTACCTATGGTATCACCTCTTATGTCTAAATCATGTATAGAAAGAAACTATGAGAACTCATATATATGAATAGAGGGTATTTGAGCACACATACTTAAGAATATATAGAGAGAATATATGAATCATCATAAATATATAGGAACATATGGAAAGAATAGATGAGTACTGATATATATATATGAATAGAGAGAGAATGATATTCATATATATATGTATATATGAGAGAGAAAGAGGAAAGAAACAGAGGAGAGAGAGAGGGCAAGAGGGGGGAATGGAAGATTACAAATGTGAACACTCCTGGATAAGAATATACAAAGTCAAGGGTTTTGAAGGGGGTGACATAGGGCCATCTGGACAGACATCAGGGGGTGGCTGGGCATCAGTCCTGGTCCCTGAGGTCCCCTCTCTCCCTCTTGGCTCCTGGAATGGCCACAGTCAGGTAACCCCCGCTGGCAGCTTGAGCCACTCGTGAGGGGAGGTACACCTGAGTGGATATTCAGGGGAGGGATGCTGACTGCAGGGAAACCAATGAGTGGGATGTCTGGTGGGGGCCAGTAGTGGAAGGGACAAGGTTGGTGGGAAGGAGACTACCACCTCATTGAGGTGGGCGCCTTGCCCAGATGCAGCTCCACTTGGCTGGTGGCTCCCTGAGGACCCGGTTGCTGGGAGAGGATGTCTGAGAAGGGAGAGGGGCCAGGGTCCAAAGCCCACCTGAGGCCCAGGCTTCCGAGCATAGGAGACAAGGGGACAGGAAATGCCCCAGAACCCAGGACTCCTGCCCATGGTAGGGAAACTGTCCCCAGCTGGTCACTATGGGAACTTGTCCTTCTACCCCGTGGGCTCTAAGATGTGACAGTCCCTGTGAGGTGGGGGGGGACCTCTTGTTCAGGAGGTAGGTCGGGGAAGAACCATGGATTTTATTCCAATCTTTAGGGTTAGAATAAGGGCAGAACTTGCTGGTTGGAGACTGCCCCATGGAAAGCATTAGACCAGGGCGGTTTCTCAGCTGGGGAGTGAGGACTTGTTGGCTAACATGGGGGAAGGGCTATGGATGTGGAGGTAGAGTCTGGATGGGCTTGTAGGTCTGGATAGGATGAGGGGCTACAAGAGCCCTCAGAGGTCATCTGCTCCAACCTCCTCATAGGAGAAAAAGGGGAACTGAGGTCAAGAGGAGGGTGTGGACATGGCCAAGGGCACAGAGCCAGTGAAGGGCAGACCCAGACCTTGAGCCCCGGTCTCTCCTCCTGCCAGCCCAGCTGGCTTCCATCTTGGCCTCTCCCTCTTGTGACAGCCAAGCTTCATGGGCCGAAGGTCCTTGGGAAAGCATTCCCCAGAAGTTAGTGGGCAGGATCCCCATAGAGCCAGGGGTTCTGGGAGTCTTCAGTTATAATTATGGAGTTAAGGGAAGGGCAAATCCCCCCCCCTCATTCCTCCCCAGCTTTGGGCCAGCCTAGGATACACAGTTAGGAGGGGGAGCCTGAGCCAATCCCATGCCTTCCTTGAATGGGTTTCTTCTATTTGTGAAATAAGGGGGATGACCCCTGGCTGCTTCACCCAGAGCCATACTTGAACATTTCCCTGGGGCTTGGAGGTGCCAGTCTGGACAAGATCCCTTTTTCCTGCCCTCAGAGAAGTCCTGGTCTAGTGGGAGAAAAGGAGTGACTTGAGCGTGCTAAATGTGGCAGAGTTGAGCAAAGAGGAGGCCTGTGTGACACAAGGTTCAGGAAAGGCTTCATGGAGTGGGGCAGTATTTGAAGTGGGTTTTCAGTGATGGGAAAGAAGGTGGAAAATGTTGATAGGAGCAGAGGTGGGAATTGGAGGCAGAGCAGTGGGCCCAGCCTGGGGGCTGTGGGAGTCAGGGTAGGGAAAGGAGCCCAAATAACCCCTTGACCAGAGCTCACATGCCCCTTCCTTTTCTGCTCTGTCCTGTCTATCAGGGTCTGCCACTCAGGAGGAGAAGGATCCTTCCCCAAGGTAGAAATCAGTCTCCTAGAGAACAATTCCACAGTTGTCTTCCCTGCCGCCAACAGCCTGAACAGGAAGACAATGGTGCCAGAAGCCAGATCAAATTATCTGTAAAAATGGTGCCACCAAAGGACAGCTAGGTGACGTAGTGGATAAGGCACTGGCCCTGGAGTCAGGAGGACCTGAGTTCAAATGTGAACTCAGACACTTGACACTTACTTAGCTGTGTGACCCTGGTGTAATGATTGGAATGATGCCACCTACTGGAGACTTGCTGTGGGAAAGCTCCACCATGAGGAAAATGCCTCAGAGGCATTGTGGCTTTTCCTTGGCGTCAGGAAATGACGTTTGCTCATGGGTGCTGTCTATCAAGGCTACCAGCCAATCAACTTGAGGAGCCTCCTATGGTCTGGGAGGAGACAGGAAGGAGGAGAGGGAGCCTGCGCGGAGAGTTCGGGGGCTTTTTGGGTTCCTGACTGGATGGTGGTGGCGGCAGAGGACTTCACAGGAAATTTGAGGAAAGATAGGAATGCCAGGCTGTTGGAATTCTGTTCTCAATCTTTTTCTTTCTATTTTCCAATAAACCCTTAAAAACCTAAACTCGTTTTATCAGTGATTTTAGTCAGTTTCCCCCAAAACTGGGGGAACAGATTAGAATCCACATTTAGAATCTTAAATTACACACTGGGCAAGTCACTTAACCCTCATTGCCCTGTAAAAACAAAACAAAACAAAAAAAGAAATATTTGACTAATTTATGAAGTGGCAGTCAAGAGCAAGAAGCCAGCTAGGTGGCTTAGTGGATAGAAAGAGTGCTGGGGTCTATAGTCAGGAAGACCTATGTCAAAATCCAGCCTCAGACACTTACTAGCTATGTGACCCTGGGCAAGTCGCTTACCCTCTGTTTGCCTTAATCCATTGGAGAAGGAAATGGCAAACCACTCTAGTATCTTTGCCAAAAAAACTCATGGACAGTATTAGTATATGGTCCACAGGGTCACGAAGAGTCAGGCACAACCGAACAACTGAATAACAAAGGGTGAAACAGGTTTGGAACACAAACTCATTTGTAAAATCTCATGGCCAAAGAGGGTACAAGAATAAGACTTATCTCCCATAAATGATTGCTCCTATATGTCCTCTGTATATTGGCATATATGAGTGCTCACAGATACTCTCTATGTATTCCTATATATGAAGATTCCTATGGAGTCTTTCACTGTTCATAATTGAGTATTCATCTATCTTCTCTATTTCTATTCATAAATATATTGGTACTCTTATATTGTCTCTATACTTCTATAAAAAGCAATCATATATTCACTATGTATATGGGAAAGCTAGGTGGCACAGTGGATAAAACACTGATCCTGGAGTCAGGAGGACCTGAGTTCAAATCTCACCTTAGGCACTTAATAGCTGTGTAATCCTGGCCAAGTCACTTAACCCCAATTGCCTTAAAGCATCCAGGGCCATCTCTAGTCATACTGGTATATATCTTGCCACTGGACCCAGATGGCTCTGGAGAATAGAATGAGGTTGGTGACCCTGCACAGCCCTCTCTCACTTCAATCCAATTCCCTTCAAGTTATGACATCACGCAGATGTCATGGTCCTCTTGGAGAATGAAGGACAAACAACAACAATATGTGAGTACTGGGGGCAGCTAGGTGGCGCAGTGGATAGAGCACTGGCCCTGGAGTCAGGAGTACCTGAGTTCAAATCTGGCCTCAGACACTTCACACTTACTGTGTGACCCTGGGCAAGTCACTTAACCCCAATTGCCTCACTAAAAAAATAAAAAAATATGTGAGTACTTATATAGGAATATATTCTCCATATTCATTTGTGTGAGCTTTCACATATTTTCTACATATCCATATGCATTTAATCTCTCTGTATTTGCATATGTAAATATATATGAATATTTATATATATGATTATAGAGACAATAAATGACTACTTGTAAACCCAAATATATGGAAAGAATATGTGAGTACTCACTTCTATGAATATAAAGAGAAAATAGGGCAGCTAGGTGGCACAATGGACAGAGTGTTGGTCCTGAAGTCAGGAGGATCTGAGTTCAAATCTGACCTCAGGTACTTACTAGCTGTGTGACTCTGGGCAAGTCACTTTACCCTGTTTGCCTCAGTTTCCTCATCTGCAAAATGGAAAAGGAAAGTAGCAAACCACTTCAGTATCTTTGCCAAGGAAATCCCAAATGGGGCTCAACAAAGAGTCAAATACTACTGAAAAATCACTTAACAACAAAAGAGAAAATATGTGATCACTCATTAAAAAATATATAGAGGGGCAGCTAGATGGCACAGTGGATAGAGCACTGGCCCTGGAGTTAGGAGGACCTGAGTTCAAATCTGACCTCAGACACTTAACACTTACTGGCTGTGTGACCCTGGGCAAGTCACTTAATCCCAATTGCCTCACAAAAAAAAAAGGAAAGAAAGAAAAAAGAATATAGAAAAAAAAAAGACTATAGAAAGTCAAACCAGTTTTATTAGTGGGGAAAAGGGATGGATAGACCAGGGCATCAGGCCTCTCTCATGGTCCCTGTGTAACTCTAGGAATGGCAGCCCACTGTATACCCCTTGGGGGTTGGGTATTTTGGAGGCTAAAACGTGCCCCAGTGGGTACTAGGAGGGCAGGGGAGCTGACCTATAGCCCAGGTGTAACTGGAGCAGGGTAGCTGGGTGGGGTACCACAGTGGCTAGCTGACTCTCAGCAGGGGATCCACCTTGCCCATACACAGCTTTCGGCTCCCTGAGTACATCCAAGGACGGGAAGTGCATATCTGGGGCGGGGGGAGGGAGAGAAGTGCTAAAGATGGGGCAGCTAGGTGGCTCAGTGGATAAAACGCCGGCCCTGGATTCAGGAAGACCTGAGTTCAAATCCAGCCTCAAACACTCAACACTTACTAGCTGTGTGGCCCTGGGCAAGTCACTTAATCCTCATTGCCCCTCAAAAAAAAGTGCGAAAGATACCTGGGGAGCAAAAGATGCCAGGGGACCCACCCAATGCCCACTTGAGACTCAGGTACCTCAGCAGGGGCCACAAGTGACCCTACAAAACATACTAGAGCTCCCCCAGTCCACCACCCAAGGTAGGGAAATGATCCACAACTAGTCACTACTGGACCTTCACCTTCTAGATTCCTGGACTCTGAAAATGTCCCATCTGGTGGGAGGTGAGAGGTGGGAGGCACCTCTCTCTCAACAAGCACATTCAGAAAGACCTATGGGTTTTATTCCAGACTTTAGTGTTAGACCACCGGCAGGACTTGCTGGTTGGTGGCCTCCCGAAATGAAAGCATCAGACTAGTGTGGTTTTCTCTTCTGGAGGGGGGAGTTGGATGGGGGAGGGATGTGGGGATGGAGTCTGAATGGGCTAGGAGGTTTTTATAGGATGAAGGGCTAAAAGGGACCTCCAAGGTCATCTGGTTCAACCTTTTCATTTGAAAGACAGGATAACTGAGGTCAAGAGGATGGGAGGAATACCAAAAAAAAAAAAAAATCCCTTCTAAAAGAATATTCAGATAACATTTGTCTTTCTTCAGTAGAAGAATCACAAATATGCCATGAGTTGGATCATTCCTTAGCCCTGCCAGAAAGTAAATCGGATTGCGTATAATTACATGAAACATAAATGTCACTTAGAAGCTAACTGCAATCTGAATGCCCCAGACAAGACAAATCCTTTCTCGGGTTGGCCTTTTCATGCGTGCTGCCCCATGGATGGGGCATGACATGTGAATTGCTAATTAATTTATGGAATAATTAGTGGTGACTAAGGGAATGGGACTACAAGGGGGTCCCTCTGGGTCAAGTGGGAGACAGACATGCTCGATTCTTTTGATACTTTCTAGGAAAGACCACAATGGCAGCAAGAGGGGAATAATGCCTCAATCACACTTTAATAAGGCACTGAGCATACAGAGACAAAGGGCTCTGGGTGTACAAAGGCAGAAGGGGTGGAGATAGGGGATGGGGGATGGTGTGATGGAGTAGGTAGGCTGTGTGGGGAAGAGAATGAGGGAGAGTCACTTTTACATAACCAGGGATTGGAGATGGAAGCACTTGGCAGCATGGACCCAAATGGAGATTGAAGAGGGCTCAGGGGGCAGGATTTTGAGGCCTCGTTTTTATAGGATTTTGGTGACAGACAGACTAACTCTTATCCATGCCACCTTAGGACTAATTCATTAACAAAGCTACATCATTATAGTGAAGTGAGCAGAACCAAGAGAACATTGTGCACAGAGACAGCAATATTGTTTGATGAAGAACTGTGAATGACCTGACTATTCTCAGCAATACAATGATCCAAGAAAATCCCAAAAGACAAATGATGAAACATACTATCCACCTCCAAAGAAAGAACTGATATTGATTGAACATAGACTGAAGCAGGCTATTTTTCACTTTCTTTCATTTTTTCTTTTATTCCAGTTTTCTTGTATAAAATGACTAATATGGTAATGTTTTACATAATTACACATGCAAATAAATGAATGAATGAACAATTAAGTAAATAAATGAATAGAGAAATGAATAAATAGATAGATAAGTGAGTGAATGAATGAATGAATGAACAATTAAATAAATAAATGAAAAGAGAAATTAATAGATAGATAAGTGAGTGAATGAATGGCTAAACAAATAAACAAACAAACAAACAAAATACATAAATAAATGAACAGCAAGCAAATAAATAAATAAACAGATAGATAGATAGATAAATGAATGAATAAATAAATAAAATGGAAATAGGGTAATTTGGATGGATCAAGAAACTTGGGAATCAAGATTGGCTCCATGTAGAAGGCGGCATTTGAGATGAATTGTGAAGGAAATGGTGGATTCTAAAAGGAAGAACTGAGGAGTATGTGAATTTCATACATGGGAGCCAATGGGGAAAAGGTGCAGAGGTAATAGGTAGAGTGTACTGTGTGATGAAAAAAAAAGGCCAGTTTGGATGTACCCTACATATCTGCATCAATACAAATGTTTGGATTTATCTCATATTTTAAGTTTCGAGAAGCTGAATCAAGAATTGCAATTCATTTACTATTTGTAGATAAATGTTGTTGCATCAGTTGGATTTAATAATCATTTATCAAGTGCCTAATATGAACAAGACAATGTATATCCCATAAATATAGGAACTTAATACTTATGTTGACGGTTAAGGAAATAAGTCATTCATATTCTAGATTCTTTTCAGTGAGATCCAGGAAAATGTGTGCTGTATTCATTTGGGGCTACAGACAGTAATTCTGACAATTAACAATTCATGTTGTATACTCGAAAAGCAACAACAACAATAACAACAAGACAGCCACAGCATCTCAAAGTTAGCAGAAACATTTTGTGTTCTGTTGGTCTTGCTGTGGATGTCTGGAGCTTATCTGAGACTTACAGACCATGGGCAGTTAGCAGGACCAAAGGGTTCTTACAGTAAGGCCAAGGGGCTTCCCTTGATTTAGCACAAAGTCTCCGGATGTGACTTTAGTTTATTTATAAGATAGTTTGCAAGTAGCCATTATGCTCCTTTGATCTATGAGACAGCTTGTAAGTGACTTCCAGATTCTCCTTTGCAATCTTGCTTCCTGCTATTGATACTTTATACTGGCCATTTATAAACTTCCTACGTTAACTAGAATTTGGGCCTGGGGAGGGTCTAGAACAAGATACAGTTTTGTTTGTTTGTTTGTTTTTAGTGAGGCAATTGGGGTTAAGTGACTTGCCCAGGGTCACACAGCTAGTAAGTGCTAAGTGTCTGAGGCCGGATTTGAACTCAGGTACTCCTGACTCCAGGGCCGGTGCTCTATCCACTGCGCCACCTAGCTGCCCCAAGATACAGTTTTGACACAGCATGCATATGAAGGATGCAAAACATATGTGCTCCATGAGTAGGCAACATTTCTTCCAGTGTCAGGGTAAAGCTCAAAGATCTGTTCTGGATTGCATTGTAATTTCCATATGCACTATTTTTTTTTGCAGGGCAATGAGGGTTAAGTGACTTGCCCAGAGTCACACAGCTAGTGTCAGGTGCCTGAGGCCGGATTTGAACTCAGGTCCTCCTGAATCCAGGGCCGGTGCTTTATCCACTGCTCCACCTAGCTGCCCTCCATCTGCACTCTTGAAGATTTTTGAGGTAACTTGCATTTCTTATAAAATTAGAATTATTGACTACTTGTAGACTATATTACTTTAAAAAAATTTTTGATCTTGTAGCTATTAAACTCTATAAGGTTCTACCATTGTTTAGTTTTCACTTTATTCCCTAGCACATGATATAATAAAATAATTGAATTGTTAAAAAAAAAAAAAGAGGAGGGCAGGGACACAGCCAAGGTCACAGAGCCACTAAGGGACAGACCTAGGCCTTGTGCTTGGGATTCTTTTGCTAGCCAGGCAAACTGGCTTCTATCTTGCCCCCTCCCTCCTCTGACAGTGAAGCATCATGGGCCAAAGGTCCTGGAGAAGGCGATCCCCAGAAATATATTATCATTTTCACTGAGATTTGGGCAAAGTTACCTATAGAGCTAGGGGTTCTGGGAGTCTTCAGTTATGACCATGGGGACGGAAAGACCAAAAAAAAAAAGGCCTTGGGTCTTGGACTAGCCTAGAATACACACTTACCAGGGCAAGCCTGCACAAATCTCATGCCCACACGGAATGAGTTTCTTCCATTTGTGAAATAAGGGGAATGACTCCTACCAGGTCTTCCCTACTTGAACATTTTTCCAGCACTTGGAGGTGGAAGCCTAGGTAAGGCCCTGGCCCTGAAAAATCACAGTGTAGTGGGAGAGAAAGGAGGGCCTTTAACATGGTGAATGTGGTAGTGGTGGCAAAGAGTTGGGCAGAGGAGAAAGACATTTATGACAGGGTATTCAGGAGAGGCTTCATGGAGGGAGGCAGCAGCAAAGTTGGGCTTTTAATGTTTGGAAAGAAGATGGAAATTGTTGACGGTGTGGAGGTGGGAATTTTAGGCAGGGCAGAGGGCACAACCTGAGCTTCAGAAGGTGGCTGTATATGTGGGGAGAGGCAGCTAGGTGGCACAGTAGATAAAGCACTGGCCCTGGATTCAGGAGGACCTGAGTTCAAATTTGGCCTCAGACACTTGACACTTACTAGCTGTGTGATCCTGGACAAGTCACTTAACCCTCATTGCCCTGCAAAAAGACAAAAACAAAAAACAAGGCCAGAAATAGAGGAGAGCCTCTCTCTTCACCAGGAATGTTCCAAGCACTTCAGCATCAGCTCCAGCAGCTGGACAGTTATGCTCCTGACTTATTAGAAACTGATGTTAGTATAAAGATAAAAAAGAAAGCAGGGCACCAAAAAAAAGAAAAAAGAAAAAAAAAAAGAAAGCAGGGGCAGCTAGGTGGTGCAGTGGATAGAGTACTGGCCCTGGATTCAAGAGGACCTGAGTTCAAATCTGGCCTCAGACACTTGACACTTACTAGCTATGTGACCCTGGGCAAGTCACTTAACCCCAGTTGCCTCACAAAAAAAAGAAAGAAAGAAAGAAGGAAGGAAGGAAGGAAGGAAAGAAAGAAATAAAGAAAGAAAGAAAGAAAGAAAGAAAGAAAGAAAGAAAGAAAAACATAAAGAGATATGGCCTATAATAAAAACCCCTCCCACCTGACCTCTTCCAGCCTATTATTAATGATTGAAAAGGGGATGAGTGTTGAAGAAAGGACAGATACTCACACCTAATACATTAATTTCATATGGAATTTTAACTGATAGAATTTTTCATAGTGGGGGGATGAAGCGGGGTTTTGAAAGTGTCTTACTAAGGGCAGAGACCTGTCAGCCAAGCGCCAAAGACTATAAACTCACTGGGTAAATCTCATGGAAAAGGAGGGTGGCAGTTTGGGACTTCGTTAGATCTTTATAGTTGAGTATTCAAATATCTTCTCTCTATACTTATATACATAATGCTCCTATAAACTCTCTATTTACATATATGCATACTCATATGTTCTTTACATATTCATAAATTTAAGGCCTCATATGTTCTCTCACAGGGAAAGGAACAGTCTAAGGTTTCAGGGAAATTCAGAGAGATCCCAACTAAGTGAAATAACCCAAAGGTCATTGAAGGACCAAACTAGAAAGAGGATGCCAAAGAGCTGAAAAGCCAAAGAATTGCTCTGGTTTTGCTAGAATCCCAATCCCATCCAGGGTGTGACACCATTTTCTCTTTCTAAGAGGGCTCTAGTTTCTTGAATTGAATTGGGTCCCAAAAGGCAAAAAAAACCTCTTGCAGCAGGGCAACTAGATGACACAGTGGATAAAGCACTGGCCCTGGATTCAGGAGGGCCTGAGTTCAAATCTGGCCTCAGACACTTGACACTTACTAGCTGTGTGACCCTGGGCAAGTCACACAACAACAACGACAACAACCCTCTTGCAGTCCCCAGGGACCTTAAATTCTTGTCTTCACTTGCCCTTGGCCACCAAACTTGCCCCCCAAGCTCCAATCCTCTTCTCATCGCCTATTGTAGTCCCTCCTCTCCCAAAGGGAGTCTTTTGCAGAGAGTGGCTACAGGAATGTAGAATTTTCTGGCTTCCTCCAAATCCTTGTCCCAGAGAGGAAGGAGGCTTTGGATAGAACTCTTAGAGGAGGAGCTAGGGGAGTCCAAAGGAGGCCAGGAAAGGAGTCTGTACCACCATCTTCCCCATCAAAATCTCTGTGTTATTGAGTCCTATGTAAGTCTTGATCATTAGTTGAATGGGAGAACTCTGGGATCACTAAATTGCTAGTGGCTGCTGGAAAGGTTCAATGTTGTTCTTTATTCTATTTAAACAAATACAAACTCATTTCTTTTCTGGCTTCCATGCCCCCTACAGATCTCCTGCTAAGCTTATGGCCCACTGACACCCTCAAGCCTTAGCCACACAAACTGGTATGAAGCCGTGGTTCCCTCACCCTATACTCGTCAAGGTAATTTGGGAGGGGACAGGGCAATGGGGGTTAAGTGACTTGCCTAGGGTCACACAGCTACTAAGTGTCAAGTGTCTGAGGCCAGATTGGAACTCAGATCCTCCTGAATCCAGGGCCGGTGCTTTATCCACTGTGCCACCTAGCTGCCCCCAAGGTAATTTTTGGAAGCCAAGGGCAGGACTTGACATTTCTCTCTATTCTATAAAATCCTAAGGGGGCTTAACTGCTGTAAACTTGTATTGAACACTTGAAGCTGCTCAGAATTCTGTCTACAAAAGTGAAGCCAGCAGGGAGGGACCAACTTCCAACAGGGATCTCCAAAGAAAACAGAGTTGGGCAGGTTGTTTGAATAAAGAAAGTTAGAGGAGCTCAAATAGGGCAGCAAATAGGCCTCTTGCTGCTCACATTCGCTAGCTACATCACATTTTCCTCTATCCTCTCCTGCTGTCTCACCAGATAGAGGATGAGATCCAGCAATCTCTACTTGGATCCAGCAATCTCTCTGTCAAAACTCCCCACACCAGAACCTTCCACAGCACAGGAGAAATAATGAGAGCAACCAGTCACGCTGAGAAAGTCACTGCCACCTTCTGACTGTCATCTCCCCTGCTCCCTAAACAACCACAGAGAAAGGTCCCAAACATGTTAAAGAGAGAACCTTGGGGCAGCTAGGTGGCACAGTGGATAGAGCACCAGCCCTGGAGTCAGGAGGACCTGAGTTCAAATCCGACCTCAGACATTTAACACTTACTGGCTGTTTGACCCCGGGCAAGTCACTTAACCCCAATTGCCTCACCAAAAAAAGAGAGAGAGAGAGAGCCTTGTGACAAAACCATCCCTAGAAATAACTCCAGGTTACCTCCAGTAGAAAAAAAAAATATGTCATTTAATGAACATTCATTTTTTAATATTTTATTTTTTTTCCTGTTACATGTAAAGATAGTTCTCAACTTTTGTTTATACAAGCTTTCCAATTTCAGATTTTTCTCCCTCCCTCCCCCCTCCCCTAGACAGCAGGTAATCTGATATAGGTTATATATATACACAATAACATTAAACATATTTCTGCATTAGTCAGAACATTCATTTTTTAAATATAATTTTACGTCACATATGTTATGAAAATATCCTTCCTATAAAAAAAAAGAAAACAGAGGCAGCTAGGTGGCGCAGTGGATAGAGCGCCAGCCCTGGATTCAGGAGGACCTGAGTTCAAATCCGGCCTCAGACACTTAACACTTACTAGCTGTGCGACCCCGGACAAGTCACTTAACCCCAATTGTCTCACAAAAAAAAAAAAGAAAGAAAGAAAAAAAAAGAAAAAATCCTTCCCCACCCCCTCCCTTTAGACAGTATCAAAAAAAAAAAAAAAAGCAAAAACAACCCATTGACTATTTATGACCATAAAGGTAATAATGTACCACACCCAGCATCCCTGCCTCTGTCATGAAAGGAGATGCAAATTCTCCACTCTTCTCCAGGGCCAAGCTTGGTCATTCCCATTATACATCATTTGGGTTTTACTTCTTCGTTCCATTTAGCTTATCCCAGTCAGGGTGCACATTGTTTGGCTGATTTTTCATCTCTGTAAGTCTCCCCAAGTTTCTCTGACATCTTTATATTTGTCATTTCTTATGACACAATAATATTCTATTATAGTTGGGTACCACAAGGCCTTTAGGTGATGCAGTAGATAGAACCCTGAGCCTGCAGTTACGAAGTCCAGAGTTCAAATCCACTGTCAGACATTTACTAGCCGTGTGAGATCCTAGGCAAATCAGTGAACCTCTGTCTGCCTCAGTTTCTCTAAAAGCAAGATTATAACAGTACTTATGTGATAGGGTTGCTGTGAGGATTAAAGGAAATAAGATTTGTAGAGAACAGAGTGCTTAGGGACAGCTAGGTGGTACAGTGGATAAAGCACCGGCCCTGGATTCAGGAGGACCTGAGTTCAAATCCGACCTCAGACACTTGATACTGTGTGACCCTGGGCAAGTCACTTAACCCTCATTGCCCTGCCAAAAAACGAGAGAGAGAGAGAGAGAGAGAGAGAGAGAGAGAGAGAGAGAGAGAGAGAGAGAGAGAGTGCCTGGCATATAGTAGTCAATAACAAACACTCTTTAAGCACCTACTATATGCCAGCTCATAGTTGGAGCTTAATTCCAACAATTTCCCACAGTCATTCAGCCATTCCCCAAATCAAGAGGGCTCTTTTATTTCAGGCTTTTTACTACCCCAAAGTATTGCTTTGAATGTTTTGATCTATACCCAAAACTTTAAATTATTAAATAATTGTGTTTGGCTTATTGTTCCACTGGACCATAAGTGCTATGAGGTCAAGGACTATCTTTTCTTTCTTTCTTTTTTCTTTTCTTTTTTTTTTTCAGGGCAATGAGGGTTAAGTGACTTGCCCAAGGTCATAAGCCAGTAAATGTCAAATGTCTGAGGTTAGATTTGAACTCAGGTCCTCCTGAATCCAGGACCTGTGCTTTATCCACTGCCCCACCTAGCTGCCCCCAGGGCCTATCTTTTCTAAAGTCTGTATTTCCCACAATGCCTAAGGTGATGGTTCTACAAATGGTCACTACTTAATCAACATTATGTCGGTCCAGCCATTTGGTGTCAGACTAAAAAGGTGATTAAGATGGGATTACCCTTAGTGGGTTGTACTGCTTGGCAGATACTTTATGAAGGTTAAAAAAAACCCACTGGCCCATATATCCAGTATTCCAAGTTTTAGTGTAGCTTTAAGCTCTTAAACCCTTAGTAGTTTAAAGTTTGGGTGTATTTCAAAATCATCGTGTGATGTTAAGTCGTTTTTCAGTCATGTCCAACTTTCCGTGACCCCTTTTGGCAAAGATACTCCAGTGGTTTTTGCCATTTCCTTCTCCAGCTCATTTTACAGATCAGGAAACTCAAGCAAATACAGTTAAGGGACTTTCTCAGGGTCACATAGCTAGTAAATGTCTGAGGCTGGATTTGAACTCAGGAAGAAGAGTATTCCTGACTCTGTGCCCAGCGCTTTTAGCTACTGTGCCACCTAGCTGCCCCAAAATATTCATCACAATCCTTTTTGGCAGCAAAGAAGTAGAAACAGAAGAGAGTCCTGTTGATTGGGAAATTGCAGGGATGAAATGAATAAGCATTTATTTATTCAGTGTCTTTTCTAGCCTGGGACATAGTAAGTACTTACTTAACAAATGTTTATTATTGACTACTATGTTCCAGCATTGGGCTAAGTACTTGATAGATGTTATTTCATTTAGTCGTCATAGCAACCCTCTGAAGAAGATGCTATTGTAATCCTTATTTCACAGCCGAAGAAACTGAGGCAGACAGAGGTTAAATAACTTGCTCTAGGTCTCACATGGCTAGTAAATATCTGAGGACAGATTTGAACTCAGGGCTTCCTGACTCCAGGCTTAGGGCTCTAAGACACCATCTAGCTGTCTTATGATATATGACTGTATTGAATATTATTGTGCTACAAGAAATGACAACTGTGAAGATTTCAGAAAAACTCTGGAAGATTTAGAGGAAGTAATACAGAATAAATTAATCAGAATCAGGAAAATAATATACACCCTGCTTGCCACAACCTAAATGGAAAGGAAAAAAAGTAAAGTCTACATGTTGTACAATTTATTTTCTTTTGTGGGGCAATGAGGGTTAAGTGACTTGCCCAGGGTCACACAGCTAATATGTGTCAAGTGTGTCTGAGGCTGGATTTGAACTCAGGTCCTCCTGAATCCAGGGCCAGAGCTTTATCCACTGCACCACTTAGCTCCTCCCTGTTGTATAATTTAATGACCAAGCTTGGCCCTGGAGAGAAGCTCAGAAAATCACTCCTTCCCTTACGGAGGTGAGGGACTGTGAGTGAGGAACACATCATTTAATGTCATACTTAGTCAAGGTGTTGGTTTTGCTTTTTTTTTCCATCTTTAATGAAGAACGGCTTCTTGGGTAGGGATTGTGGGAGGAAGGAAGGGGGGTGGTTGAAATATCTATTCAAAAGGAATTTAATGTAAAAACAAAAATAGCATTTTTGAAAATAAATGTTGATTGAACAAAACTTTTTTTTTCTGCTGGAATAATTTTGTGTCAGTTAGGAGGATGGCTTTGTTAAAAAGCCTTCATTTTAACTTCGGTCTGGGACTTCTCTCTGTGGTTGTTTTGGAGGGTAATCAGAAAATGGCAGCAATCTCCCTCGGTATGACTACCTGATTTCATTGCTTTTCCTGTGTGTTTAAAGGTTTTTGTGAGGGAGATTCCATTGTTTAGACAAAGGGATGCAACCCCAGCAGAACACGCTGGACCGTCTCCTTTATCTGGATCAGCAAGTGAAGCCAGAGGAGGAAGACACAGTGAGAGAACGCCGGGGCAGAACACCAACGAGAATCACTCAGCCTGAGAGGGCTTGGAGGGGATAGGATTTGCAGTGCTGGAAGGGAGGACTCCCTTCAATGAGAACTTGCTTTGATCGAAGGCTAAGGGTCTTCCTCCCTCTGCCTCTCTGCCTGCTACTGCAGCCTCCCTTCCTCTCCATCAAATATGGGTTCTAACTGAACACATGCATCAGGTAGCATAGGAGCTACTTATCCAAGTAGATAGCAAAACAGAAATCAGAAAAGGTGCACAGAGGAGAATATACCTACATACAAGAATGTACCAGCCTATACAGAGTGAAGGGGCTGTCCCATTGTGAGTGATGTAACTCAGTTCGACTAAGAGGGAGTCCTATATCCAGTGTAGCAATTACAAAGTTGAGCTTGAACCTGAAAACTACAACTCCTAGATTTAATAATACTTATGAAGAGGGCAGCTAGGTGGCGCAGTGGATAGAGCACCAGCCTGGATTCAGGACGACCTGAGTTCAAATCCAGTCTCAGACACTTGACACTTCCTAGCTGTGTGACCCTGGACAAGTCACAACCCTTATTGCCCCACAAAAATAAATAATATTTATGGGAGCAGATAGATATAATTCTAGTCAAGTACCACCTCTCTCTTAGGAAAAAAAGGGTCCAAGGGTCTAGTTCCAACCCTGCTAGAGGGAAATAAAGCCTCCCTCAGAGGAGGAGGCTAAAGATGTCTCTGCCTTCCTTCAAGCCACACAGTGATCCCTGCCTCATGCCACATGGTGGGAGGGGGAGGCAGCCCTTGCTACAAAAGCTAATTTTGTCCTAACCTGTTCTAATAATAGAAGTATAGTGTCCAGAATATAAAAGCTGTCCTGACCTCAACATGCTGCAGGTTGGATAAAGAAATACATCAAATTTCCTCTGGGAACAAGGAGGTGGTGAAGGGAGGATGAGGAACAGTTGGAGGGGAGAGAATATCTGAGAGAAGCTTCACAAGCAGAATTAGGAAGCCGATCATCTTATTTTTCTTGGAAGCTTTGAATGTAGGAGCTTTGACTTTGTTATCTTCTTTTTTTTTTTTTTTTGGTGAGGCAATTGGGGTTAAGTGACTTGCCCAGGGTCACACAGCTAGTAATTGTTAAGTGTGTTATCTTCTTTAATATTCAAGGAAAGGAGGGGCAGCTAGGTGGCACAGTGGATAAAGCACTGGCCCTGGATTCAGGAGTACCTGAGTTCAAATCCAGCCTCAGACACTTGACACTTACTAGCTGTGTGACCCTGGGCAAGTCACTTAACCCCCACAGCCCCGCAAAAAAAAAAAAAAAACCAAAAACCAAAACCAAAACAAAACAAAAAAAATATTCAAGGAAAGGACAAGATTCAGGAAGGGACAGGGCATTGTCCATATTGCAGGATTCTTCCACTACCATGAAGTAGATGATCCGAGGTATTAGTAATGGCCACGTTGGCCATACACTTGTTGAGCACCTATGTTGTGGGGAAATAACTCCTGCGATTCCAATAGTCGAAATGCCATTTCTGTGTGTGCCTGTAACATTGGAAGGAAACTCACTTGAACCACCTGCCATTGGCTTAACTGCTGATCCAACCTCTTCATGCTTGTCACTCATGTGGAGTTTTAATGAGATTTTACCAGGCCCCACTGCAAACCCAAAGTATGTCTGTAAGACTGGGGGTCGGTGGGTGTATTCTCAGGCACTGATCACATCCTGCTAGGCATGTCTAAGGCGCCATTGGGGTTGCAACTTTTCCCAGCATGCACATTCCTCTTCCCTGCCCTGCAGAGAGGAAAAGAGACTCCCAGTAGGATGAGAAAGCACTCAGAAAGAATTGCTTTGCAACCAAATGGGTAGAGACCAGAGTTCAGCTTGGATCGGGCATTTCTATGGGCTTATCTCTCAAGTCTTTGCCTCATACTGTGGTTTTTAGAAAAAGAGGCTCTGCCTAGAGGCAGCTAGACTCAACCTAGCATTGGCAAGTCTGTGTAGAGTGTTTTCTTTTTTTCTCTCCTTTTTTTTTTTTTTTGCGGGGCAATGAGGGTTAAGTGACTTGCCCAGGGTCACACTGCTAGTAAGTGTCAAGTGTCTGAGGCTGGATTTGAACTCAGGTCTTCCTGAATCCAGGGCCAGTGCTTTATCCACTGCGCCACCCAGCTGCCCCTTGTATAGTGTTTTCTAAGGAAGGTAGTTTTTTCAAGATTCTCTGGGGAAAGGGCAGCTAGCTAGGTTTTCGGGTCATTGCCCCGAAAAAAAAAAAAAAAGATTCTCCGGTGAAAGAGAAAGTTACCCTTAGGGAAAATGAGTCTCCAAAGGAATAACTCATGCTCCAGACTGGTTTCCACTCACAGAGACGGTCCTTTGCCTGTGCTAACCCCTAAAGTGTGTGACTTATTGGGGTCTGTCTGTACTTCACCTTCTGCCTCTCCCCCATTTTATGATCTGGGCAAATATGAGCTATTCCAACAAATGAGGTTTCTTTCCTGAAACATCAGGTCCCCGAACCTGGCTTTTGAAAACAAAACAGACATGGATAAAGCCAGAGTGTTTTTATGGAATTTGTATAGAACCGTCAGCTAAGAAATCTTTGGACAGCTGAGAATGAAAGCAACTGGAGGAGACAAAGGAAGACATTTCATAGCATGGGAGATGGGGAGCAGGAGGGGACATCTCCTCAAACCATCTAGTCTAACCCCGTCATTTCACAGATGAGAAATGGAGGCTGAGGGAGGTCAAGTGACCTCCCCCAAGTTGTTGTTTGGTTTTGTAGCACTCTTCATGACCCTGTGGACCATAGCGCACCAATACTGGATGTGGGGTTCGTTCTCTCTCTCTCTCTCTCTCTCTCTCTCTCTCTCTCTCTCTCTCTCTCTCTCTCTCTCTCTCTCTCTCGTCGTCATTGTTGTTGTTGTTGTTGTTGTGGGATTTTCTTGGCAAGGATACTGGAGTGGTTCGCCATTTCTTTCTCCAGAGGCAGAGGTTAAGTTGACTTGCCCAGGGTCACATAACTAGCAAGTGTCTGAGGTCCTATTTGAACTCAGATCTTCCTGAGTCACGGCCCAGCCCCCCATCCACTGAGCCATTTAACTCCTCAGGTGTAAGCATTAGAGACCGGATTTAGAGGCTGGATTTAAAGCCAGTCTTTCTGTCTCTAGTGCCATTATTCATTCTCACTCCACACCACTGCCTCAGGGCAATGGACTGCCGATAGGTTGTGGTCTGCTTGTTTGATTTGGTTTGGTTGGCAATTGTGCTTTTAAATGCTTAGAACAGCTTTTTCGAAACCAAACTTCAAAGCATTTCAAAATAGAGGGCGGCATGCCCATGTACTCTGCATGACTCAGGAATGAGGAGAGCTTGTGCCTTCTCTGGCTTTTCACTGGTCACAGCAAGTTGTGGCTCCTTCAGGAATCCATGCAGGTAGAGTTGGCATGTGGCCTCTGGTGGCTCACTTCTCTGTTGAAAGAAGAAAGACAATTAAGTCTGTGAGCTTTAACTAATGGACACAGGTCTTAAAGGCGAGTTCAAAACTTGGCTTACCTCTAAGCAATGGTTGGGGCAGGTAGGTGGTGCAGTGGATAGAGTACCGGCCCTGGATTGAGGAGGACCTGAGTTCAAATCTGACCTCAGACACTTGACACTTACTAGCTGTGTGACCCTGGGCAAGTCACTTAACCCCAATTGCCTCACACACAAAAATAATAATAATAATCTCTAAGCAATGGCTTCCACGTTGTCTTGGGGCTTTTTCCTGCTGCTGAGAGCTCTAGGACATGAATAGCTTTGGGTTACCACCCAAAAGGTCTATTTGCTTCTTCCAAAGCTTTGCTGCCTTGCTGTCCTGATGTCAACTCCTTATGTCTGACCTCATTGGGGGGGGGGGGAGGATAGAGCTGATGGGGGTGGAAGCAGAAAGCCTGGGTTCAACTCTAGCTTATGACACTGCCAGTCTGGGAAGTCACTTCTCAATGTGCCCTGAAGCATCTAAGAGCAGAAGTCGTAGGAGAAATTCTTCACCGAAGATCCAGGGCCAGCTGAACACCCCATTTATTCCCTGACTCTTCTTCACCCAGGATTTGAATGCATGAAGAAGTTCTAGTTCCCACCCTTTTTACCCCTGCCCCCATTACCCTGAATTTCATTTTCCCTCAATATTTCTGAACTTGGTTGTTGTTGTTTGTCCTTCATTCTGGAAGAGGATCATGACATCGGGGTAATGTCATGGCTTGCAGTGAATTAGATTTAAGTGAGGGAGGGCTGTGCAAAGTCACTCTCTGGGTCAAGTTGCAAGGTATACATCAGGATGACTGGAGATAACCCCTGATGTTTAAGGCAATCGGGGTTAAGTGACTTACCCAGGGTCACACAGCTAGTAAACATGAGACTTGAACTCAGGTCCTCCCAACTCTACTGTGCCACCTAGCTTCCCTCTGAGCTTGATAGTTCAAAGTAAAGGCAGATATGGTGGCTCCAAGGCAATCTGAGTTCTGAAATGGAATCTTTTCTGTATTCCAAGCACCAGGGCCTCAAGCTCTGGAAATGCTAGGGAATGGAAGGTTCTTTCTCAATGTCCCATTTTCCAGATTGCTGGTTGTGGAGCTGCTGTTTGAGTCATTCAATAGGTACTTTAGTTCTTCGAGATGAAGGGAAATTGAACTGGGGCAAAACCTTTCTCTCGAACTGCCTATAGCTTTCCAGATTATCTTGGGTTCTATTATCTTTCCACACAAATGCTTGTTGACTTGTCTTCTCTATGTGAGAGGCCATGAGGAGTCTGCTGTATTTTGCCAGGATGTACAAGTTTGGCTAGGGGGGGGTTCGGGGGTGGGGGGACAGAATTCAAAAGTACACACTGCGCTGTGGGACATACTTATAGTGTGTCCTAAGATTTTCCAAAGATTAATGTGCCTTTGATGTCCATTGTGGGATCAATCAATCAGAAAAAATTTCTGAAGAGCCTATTCTGTGCTTCATAGATACAAAGACAAAAGCAAAATGTCCCTGACCTCAGAGAGCATATATTCCAAGTTGGGGGGGGGTGAGGTGAGTGGAGATATGGAGCCCATATAGGGAAGTACCTGTTTCTGTACCCTGCACTGGTTTAGGGATCCCCTGGGAATCTCTTTCGCTGTAATGGAAGGCATAGTGCATGTGCATAGCCAATTTACCATTATAGAGGCTAATTGTTGTTACAGAAACATGAATTAGAATTACACTTTTCAATGCTAACAATCAAACTTTAGTCATTAAGAACATGTAAGCAGTAATTTAGATAAACTATTAGACAATCAAAACATAAACCCTATTAGGAACAAACCGCAAACCTGATTTCTTAGTGCTCACAAGTAAGTGTGTCTCTTTCCAGTGCTCAAAGACAAGGATTCATATGGATACTCTGCCCAGCCGGAGGCCATGTTGCTCCCTCTAAGGTGATTGGCTACCAAGGAAGCAATCACTATGGTCCAGAAACAAATGTGGTGGGGGGCGGGGGGGGGGGCCCACTTGAGTCTCAGGTGTGGGGAACAATGGAGCCTGGCCCTAGACATGGCTTGACTCTAGAGCAAGTCGAAACCTGGAGCCTCCAGTGGCCATAAATATAATATAAATAAATAATATAAATATAAATTATAGTAGTTATAAATCTGGCTATGGATATTAGCTAGTTACACCCAAGCTCTCACTAATGGCTACAAACTTAATTTGTTTAACAATTAATTTGATTGATGTCTGATGATGAAAGCCAATGGTGTAGTCATTTATCAGATTTTCCCTTTGGAAATCAATCAATAAACATTTGTAAATCGAAGACTATAATATACCAGGCACTATGCTAAACACTGGGGATACAAAAAGAGGCAGAAAGATAATCCCTGCCTTCAAGGAGCTGACAATCTAATGAGAGGGACAACAAACAAACAAATATATACAAACAAGCCACTAGATAAGCTAAATAGGAAATAATTCATGGAGGAGATGCACTAGAATTAAGCAGGATTGGGAAAGGCTGCCTGTGGAAGATGGGATTTTACTTTGGATTTAAAGAAAGCCAGGAAAGCTGGTAGGTAGAGATGAGAAAGGAGAGCATTTTTTTTTTCAGGGCAATGAAGGTTAAGTGACTTGCCCAGGGCCACACAACTAATAAGTGTCAAGTGCTTGAGGCCGGATTTGAACTCAGGTCCTCCTGAATCCAGGGCTGGTGCTTTATCCACTGCAGCGCCACCTAGCTGCCCCCTAGAATGAAAATTTTAAACTTATCTACCAATCCGGGGTGGTTTCTCTTCAACCTATTATTCAACTAGCTTTCTGCTTATCGAATGACTGCTTTCCAGTCAGTAACTTTTGCATCCTCTAAGAGTTTATTCACTTGAGTTTTAAGCATTTTTCTATCATCTATACAGCCTATGGATTATAAGGTAGGTGGAAGTTCTACATAATGACCAGGGTTTTCACCCAGTCCTTGACCATATGGGCTGTGAAATGTGATCTGTGATTACTCTCAATCATTACTGTCTGGATATAAGAAACAATGAACAATGCTAGCCCTTCAAGAGGGGAGTCTGTGTTTGCTCATGTACAGGGAAAAATAAACCCTAGCCCTGTACATGTGCAAATTGCAATTTTGTGGTATTAGTGAGTAGGCTAAAACAATCTATCTGTCAGACTGTCTCAGGAAGCCAGTTGTTGATAGATCCAGGTAACAATTTCAATAAAGGTCCAGCCTTCTGGAAAATGGGCCAAAGTAGTGCTGTGTACAGAGTAACTGCCTTTCCTATCTTTATCCCCAGTTTATCAGCAATCCAAGGTTCGGGGGAACTGGGGACCCCTCCACAAGAAGTTTACCTGTTTGTCTATTGACCTTCTCCAATAGTTTAGAGGGCATGTCAGTGGGATGAGCTGCTATCTTCTCATGAAGATGGCTTATCCCTATTTCCTCAGCACAGGCTCTATTGATTTTAAGCCATTTGTGCTTCACCACCAACTGAGAGGTAGCAATGACAACACATTTGTCAAGGATGATTTTGGCCCATACTAATATAGAAATCAGTATTATACTAGTGTATCGGGGGTATATCTTGAATCAGATCCTTGGTCTCCATGAGAACATAAGAACAGGACCATCTCTCTCTCTCTCTCTCTCTCTCTCTCTCTCTCTCTCTCTCTCTCTCTCACACACACACACACACACACACACACACACACACACACACACACACACACACACACACACACACCTCTAAACTGAGGGCAGTAGCCATCTTTTGGGTCCCATGAGTCCCAAACCCTACTGGCATGTAAGCCTTTTTATTACCTCTCTTTGGCTTGCTCCACAAGAACCAATTCATAAAATCTCCTCTGTACCTGACTTCTAGTCTATAAAAGGGGTTTGAAGAAGCAGAAACAAGGGGCACGGAATGCCATACTGACTCTTTCCCTTGTTCTCATGTCTGCTGCTGTTTTGTCTCTCTTTCAAAATGTCTAGATTCCCCTGTAACTGTATACATTGTTGTTAGCATCACACCTAAATGTAGAATGTTGTTTCTCCAGAAACCATACAATCCAATTAATTTCTGTGCCTCCTTTTTCTCCTTGAGGGGTTTGAAAACTACATTTTTTTTTACTTCCAGCTGAGGAACAGATAAGTCTTCTGAAATTCAAATTATCTCTAAGAAATTGAGAATTGGCCTTTCTGTACCATTGATGGAGCAACTGCCCATTCCCTATGAGTTAGTACTTTCTATGACATTTAATACCTTGTGCTTGTCACATACCCTAACTAATATGTCGTCTATATAAAGCTGCCCATGTCGGGAGACTGTATTGTATCTAAGTCTTGTCTGCACAGACTATGGGAAAAATACTGGTTTTTCCATTTTAAACTATTCTTAGGGCAGCTAGGTGGTGCAGTGGATAGAGCACCGGCCCTGGAGTCAGGAGTACCTGAGTTCAAATCCGGCCTCAGACACATAACAGTTACTAGCTGTGTGACCCTGGTCAAGTCACTTAACCCTAAATGCCTCACTAAAAAAAAATTTAAAAATTAAAAATTAAAAAATAAACTATTCTTAGCTTGCAGGACATATACAAACCAGAAGTGGGCTGGATTGAGTCGGCAGAGTTCAATCAATCAATATGTCAATCCTTGGTATGGATTGCCTTTGAAGTGATGCACACATTAAGCCCACTAGGCATAAAGCACAATTGTTATTTCCTAGGGCTTGCCAGTAAGCAAGTCTCAAATTGGTACTCAACTTCGAGGTTCCTTCTCTGCCCAGCCGGAATTCATCTGTCTCCTCTTGAGTTGGTTGGCTGGCAAGTTGTCAACTATCCATCGGTCAGTCAGCACTGTCCTCAAGCAAATATGGAGTGGGTGCTCAAGTTTCAAGTGTAGGGACACAGGAGCCAAGCTCAGTCCTGACTCCAGAGCAGCTTGAAAACCGGGGACTTCAGTGGCTTTCTTAAGAGGGTTTCTGTGAGCATTAGTGTGCTACACCCAATGAATTTGTTTACCAATTAAGTTCACTGATAGCGGTAACTAGGCCAGCTCTTCATTTTTCTCTTGGAGGGAATTCAGATGTTGCTTGAGCCTCCTTTTACAATGCAGCACAGATTGGTGTTGGGTGTCCCCTTCTGAAACAGCCTGGTTTCATTCTTCCATAAGGGATTCTACTAAATTTGAAACTTGTCTCTGTTTAGCATCGATTTTCAGTTGCCTTAAATTCCCCATCTCTTCCCTTGGAGTTTTCACCTTGTCCTCAACCTGCTTCATTTCTTGAGCTTTTTCTTCCAGAATTGAGTGATCTGCTGACGGTTTTCTCCTTCATCCTCAAGAGCTTTTATTTCTGAAGTGATATTTATTACCTTAATCTTTATTTCTTTTAAATGTCTATAATAACTATAAAGAGCTTCTCAATTCTTCTTGACAATACTTTTCAAGTGCATACACATTAGTGAAATGCTGACAACTATGCTATTTTATTTTCCACTTCTTTCTCCAAATTGCTAATTTCTACATCCGCATCCTTCAAGGAAGTCAGTCTCGATTCTTCACATAAGGACTAGCAACTCTCAAACACAGACAGTTAAAACTTTGCTACAGCTTTTGGGGAGCCCCTGAGCCTACATCACTGTAGAAGCCAAAGAGTTGGTTTCAATAAGAAGCACAGACTCTGCCCTTCCTGTCAATCAAAGCATCGTTCGCCACTGGATCGTCTATTTCTAAAGTTGTGAGATCTGTTGGAAATTCTAGGTGATAGGCCACTCAGTCTGTGACATAATATACCTCACACCCAAACGCTGACACGATTATCTGTGGTCAAGGATGGATAAAACCTTTTTGTCTGCCCTTGAAGGACTTGTTTGTCATTGTGGATATCACCCAAAAGGTCAAGAAGAAGGCCCTTTTAGAAGCACTCAATAACCAAAGTAAATCCAGGGTCTTGGAGACAGATGCAGGCTGTTGGTGGGCCTATAGGCTTGCAAGTAAAGCATCCTTGTCTATGAGCATCGTCTACTGCTTGCATAAGGACCAGAATCCCGGGGCCAACTCATTTTAGCCGCTCAGATTTACCCTCTTTCCATTGGTTTAGCTGTTGCTGCTCCTCATGCAGCATTTGCTCCACATGACTCTTCTTTCCTCATTCAAAAATGTTCTTCATCTTTTTCTAGAGCTCAACGGAGCTGTTTTGTGTTTTAAACAAGTGAATCTTCTTGATCTTTAAAGTTCTTTCAACATGAAATTTTTTTCCTGATTTCCAACTTCCTTCATCCAACCCTTCCCTTTATCAAGTCACACTCACACAACTCCCCAAATGGTGTTCATCCCTAAAGCACAGCTCGGACCCCATCATTTTGCTGCCTGAGAAGCTTCAGCCTTCAAGACAAAATAGAAATGGTTCTGTTGGGCTTGTAGAGCCCTTCCCATTCTTTCTTTCTTTCTTTCTTTCTTTCTTTCTTTCTTTCTTTCTTTCTTTCTTTCTTTCTTTCTTTCTTTCTTTCTTTCTTTCTTTCTTTCTTTCTTTCTTTCTTTCTTTTTTTGGTGAGGCAGTTGGGGTTAAGTGACTTCCCCAGGGTCACACAGCTAGTAAGTGTTTAGTGTCTGCGGCTGAATTTGAATTCAGGTCCTCCTGACTCCAGGGTCGGTGCTTTATCCACTGCGCCACCTAGCTGCCCCTGCCCTTCCCATTCTTGATGCAGCCTCCCTTCCCAGGCTGACTACCCTATTTTCCCTACACACACTCTGTGCTCCAGCCAGGTGGCCAGCTCTCTCTTCCCTGCGTGGAACATTCCATCTCCCATCTCGATGCCTTTGGTCTGCACCTCCCCTGCCAGATACCAGTGCTGCCCACCATGCCAGCTCCAAAATCACCTCGTGTGTGTGTATATATATATATATATATATATGTATATATATATACATATATATATATACACACACATATTCATATAGATAGTATATAGACATAAATGTGTGTTAATGTGCATATACATAAATGTGTATTGCAGAAATGTATGTCCTACAATTGCACATGTGTGTATATACATATATGTATGTGTCCTACCTTTTCATGTGTATGTGTGTATAAATGTGTTGTGCATTTTCATATGTGTATATCGATATATGTGTGTGTCCTCATATCTGTTTATATAGATAAATATGTGTTATATAAACACGTGTCCTACATGTTCATGTGTATATACATATGTGTACAAATGTGTCCTACATTTTAATATGCATACATACCTATGTGTACATGTGTATATGTGTACAAATACGTAGCCTGCATTTAATGTGTGTATATATGTACATGTAGATGTGTGCCCTTTGTTTTCATGTGTATGCATATGTGTATATGTGTGTAAATTTGTGCTCTGCATTTTTGTGTGTACATACATACATGTAAATATGCCCTACATTTTATGTGTGTATATGCATATATGTGCATGAATGTGTCCCACATTTTCGTGTGTATATACATATGTGTACAAATATGTCCTACATTTTAATATGCATACATACCTATGTGTACATGTGTATATGTGTACAAATACGTAGCCTGCATTTAATATGTGTATATATGTATGTGTAGATATGTGCCCTTTGTTTTCATGTGTATGCATATGTGTATATGTGTGTAAATTTGTGCTCTGCATTTTTGTGTGTACATACATATATGTAAATATGCCCTACATTTCATGTGTGTATATGCATATATGTGCATGAATGTGTGTCCCACATTTTCATGTGTATAAATGTGTCTGACACTTTCATCTGTGTGTATATGCATGTGTGTCTATGTGTATAAATGGGTGTGTCCTGAATTTTTTTATCCATGAGCATGAATTCTTTCAGTAGGGCAGAATTGTTCCCTTTCCACCATTGTATCTGCAGTACCTAACACTACCGGGCCCCTCATTAATACTCCATTACTGAGGACTCTAACAACTGGCAAAGAGATGGACTCGATCCAGCCCTCCACTTCTCTATCTAGAGTTCTCATCACAGCCCAGGGGAAGGAGTGATGGCTTTGAGGTCAGTGCACAGGACTGTGAAACCCAGGTCAGACTTTTATTACCTGTCTGTGTTTGAGAAGTCCCTATCCTCTCCAAGACTGTTTATTCAGATGGAAACTGCCAAAGGACAGCACAGAGCAGAGTTGAATTTAGGCAAGCCTTAGTGTCTATGGGAATCCTTCTCGCTGTGGCTTATGTCAGCAGCTGAAGTTTGGAAACACTTGCTCAGGATATTTCAATAATCCTGTCGATTTTTTTTGTCCTAGGTACTTGCCAAGAGATGCATTTTTTTAACAATTGGGTTAAAAATCCCCTTCTATCTTATCTTTGGCTTATCCCAATGGCTATATATGTACACATGACCCCGGAGGGTTGGCAGGCTGCCAGACATTTAGGACTCTGGGAGAGAGCCTGTTCTTCTCCCATGATTGTGGTGCAGGCTGAATGTATTTGTTTGTTCTCATTTCTTTTTAGTTTAAAATGAAAATCATTACACTTTTATTGTGGTAAACATGTGTGCGTGTTTGTGTGTTTGTGCTGATGGTGGTTTCTGTGTACGGCTTCTTACTTTCTTGACCAATTGTCTCAAATCTCTGAGTTATTCCAACTGTGTTCTCCAGCATAATGAAGTGGGAAGCGTGCTAGACCAAGGAATAAGAAGGCAGGGGTTTGAAGGGCAGCTCTGAAACTTACTAGCTGAATGGCCTGGGCAATGCCCCTTCTCTCAGAGGCTCATTTCCTCCACTGTAACATAGGAATGATTCCATCTACTCTGCTCATTTCTCATGATGGTTGTGCAAAGCACTGTACAAATAGAAAGATTGTCATCATTTAAAAATGCAATAGACTTTTTGGCATTAAAAAATAATACTAGGGGGCAGCTACGTGACACTGCAGTGGATAAAGCACCAGCCCTGGATTCAGGAGGACCTGAGTTCAAATCTGGTCTCAGACACTTGACACTTACTAGTTGTGTGACCCTGGGTGAGTCACTTAACCCTCATTACCCCACCCACCCCCAAAAAGTGAGGGAGGACTGTGCAAGGTCATCAGCCTCACTCTCTCCTCCAGAGCCATCTGGGTCCAGTGGCAAGATATACATCAGGAAGACTGGAGATGGCCCTGGATGTTTGAGGCAATTGAGGTGAAGTGACTTGCCCAGGGTCACACAACTGGTAAGTGTCTGAGGTGAGATTTGAGTTCAGGTCCTCCCAATTTAAGGGCCAGTGCTCTATTCACTACACCACCTAGCTGACCCACATATACACATATAGAAACTATACAAATACACATGCACACAAATATACACATGCACACAAATATACACATACAAATGTAACATGCACATGCACAGGCCTAAATTAACACATATCCTACATGTATATACATACAGAGACACACAAATATATACATGACATGAATGTATGTACTTAAACACACAAACATGTATAAGTGTATATGTACACACATAGACCTATAGAGACGTATACAAATACACATGCACATAAATATATTGTTATGTGCATATATTCATGTTGTGTGTGAATATTATGTACATAACATGCATGTGCATTTACACATACACATATGGGCCTATATTAATCTACAAGTACATATACTTCTAACATGCACATGCACATACATATGTACATATGTGTACATATACCAGCATCAGGGGGGAGACAGAGTGTGCCAGGTGGATCAAATGACTGAGGGGGCAGCTAGGTGGCACAGTGGATAAAGCACCAGTCCTGGATTCAGGAGGACCTGAGTTCAAATTAGGTCTCAGACACTTGACACTTACTAGCTGTGTGACCCTGCACAAGTCACTTAACCCTCATTGCCCCACCAAAAAAATCATAAAATAATTTTTTTAAAAAAGTGACTGATATCACCTCACCTACTGGCTTCCCTCAGATGCAGGTAGAGACAGTCCAGGCCTCGATCTCAAGATCCCCAGGAAAGGGAATACCACCCCATACCCCTTTCCCCAGGACAATGTCCCTGTTTCCAGGCTGATCCCTGCAGCCACCACCACGGGGAGAAACCCTCATGGAGATGGGGCCCATCATCCCCATCACCACTAACACCAAGTTCCAAACAATTGTCACGAACAAGGTGCCTCTTTTCTTTTTTTTTTTTCTTTTTGCAAGGCAATGAGGGTTAAGTGACTTGCCCAGGGTCACACAGCTAGTAAGCGTCAAGTGTCTGAGGCTGGATTTGAACTCAGGTCCTCCTGAATCCAGGACTGGTGCTTTATCCACTGTGCCACCTAGCTCCCCCCCCCCAGGTGCCTCTTTTCAGAGAGACAAGGAAGCTTATGCCTGATGAGTCAAATATCAATATCAATATATCTCTCTATCTCTCTATCTCTATCTCTATCTCTATCTATATATCTACCACCTCCCCTTCAAAATAGCCCAGATCTCTACACCCAAAGGCCCTAAGGACAGAAGGACCTCCCACACTTGAACCACTGGCCCTGCATCCATCCTGACTCTTGCAGCCATTATCAAGAGGTCCCACTCCTGTGGAAAAGGGCCTCACCCCCCCCCCAGCCTGCCACCACCACTTCCACCACCCACAACAACACCAATTGCCAACCCTGGGCTGGTAAGCCCAGGAGTTCCAGAAGTAGTGCCCTGACAACTGCCTCTCTAAGTGCTGCAACCACCTGTCTCCTGAGGAGACATAGCTACTGATGGCCCAGACAAAAAAGTTCTCACCTGTGAAATGGTTCAATATCAGAAATGGATATGGTTTTGTCAATGGAAATGTCAGTTCCCGTGGTTTTAATGATCATCTCTATGCAAATGAACCTCAGATCTAGGTTTCCAGCCCTAACCTCTCCCCTGATTTCCAGTCTTGAATCTCCAGCTGCCTATCAGACATCTCCAAGAGAATGTCCCTTAGACATCTTAAACTCAACATGTCCCAAACACTGAACTCATCCCTCCCCTCTGCTGACACCTCCTTGGGGCTGCTGTGAAGAAATGCTGCTGCAAATCCCAAAGCACATCAGTGATGTCAGTAACTATTACAGAAATATGAGCTGATGCTTTCTGCAAGAAAAAAAAAAACCCAACGTTCCTGCCCTACCTACCTTACAGAACTGTCAGGAGGACCAAGTGAGAGGAGGTCTGTGCTTTGACAATCAAAACCTTGCAAGGGATTCTCTTCCTTTTCAATCTCCTCTGCTACTAGATCTACCAGAGCTGCTGGCCAACAAGGGGCAAAACGAAGGAAAGACCATGGACTGATGCTTGATCTCTGTTCATAGCTATACCCTAAGCAGCAGCACTAGAACTCGGAAGGAAGCAGCCCGAGCCACCTGCTCAACGGGTTTCCTGTTGGGTTCACACTTGGAGAAAAGATCCTCAGTCATATATGTCTGTGTGACTGCCAGAAGGGAGTGTGGAGGACCCTTTCAAGTCTGTACCTCAGTTTTCTCTTCTGTAAGATGGGAGGGTTGGACTAGATCATCTTGAGACCTTCCAGCTCTGCATTTGCATTGAGGGGGGGTCAGATGTGATAGCTTAAGATGCTGCCATATTTATCTATGTATGGTGGTTAGCCTTTGCCTTTTTTCTTCTCATTTTTAGCATTTTCTCTGTGTAAAGTTATACAGATGTGGAAAGTAAGGCCAAAAAAGTGGATGTGCTCTACTTAAAGTCATACAGCCAGGAAGTGGCAAAGCTAGAGTCCTTTGTTTCCTATCTCACTGGCAGAATGTCCACTGGAACTGACATGCAACACAGTAGTTTAACACCTCCAGCTACACCGGCATTTCCATAACACTTGATTTGAGTGACATATCAACAAATGGGGGAATTAAAGACTGGGAGATCCAGGTTTAGGGCAGAGGAAACTGCCTGATGTGTCAAGTTAGGAGCAGAACTGTAACCCCTTCATCCTTTCATTGGCTTACCTTACCTTCTGTTCTCCTGGTGACTTTTGTTCTGTGTCCACCAGTGACCAGAGGAGAATGCTTGTGAGGTTTCAAGCAGCCTGGGCCAATAAAAGCCTATGATTTAGCAGAGTAGAACCCTAGAGCTATCATTTAAACCCGAGAAGTCATCTAACATGGACAGATGCAAGTTGAGAGGCAGGCTCAGGGAACAGAGTTGTGTGTGACCCCATGGACCATACTGTCTGTGGGGTTTTCTTGGCAAAGATACTGGCGTGCTTTGCCATTTCCTTCTCCAGTGTATTAAAGCAAAAAGATTAAGTGACTTGGCTAAAGTCACAGTCACAGAATCAGCATTTGGAGGTTGGATTTGAACTCAGGTCTTCCTGATTCCAAGTCCAGCATTCCAGCCACTGAGCTATCTAGCTGTATCTCCCAGACATGAAGAGCCATACCCCATCTATGCCAGCTCTGGCCCTTTCAATGGCTCCTGGACCCATTGGTGGGGCAGAAACTTGTCCACTTTCAGCCCCCCTCTTCATTTTCCTGTCTATCAAAGTAGATATGGGGGTAGGGGTCCTTCGTGTCCTGTTTTGGCTGAGTGTTGAGATCACTTGTGAGAGCTGAATGGTACTGAATCATTTTCTCTCTGAGCTGCAGACACATTCTGGGCCGGGACCCGCTGCCCCTAAGGAGGGAGGGAGGGAGGGAGACAGGGAGACAGGGAGACAGGGAGACAGGGAGACAGGGGAAGGAAGTCGGGGGGCTGAGAAGGTAGATGCTTTCCCTGTGACCCAACATCTGGGCAGGATAGTGGGTCCCCTTGGTGGCTCGATCCTTCCCTTCCTCGGGGTGTATGGGATGAGAGGCTGTGCCTTTAACGGTTCTCCCGCTTGGTACAAAATTGACCAGGGCTGGGCCCCCCATTTCTGCTTCTCTTCCTGTCTAAAAGAGTTGGAGAGGCGGGGAGGGGCCTGGACTTTGGGGGTGGGGGAGGGGGAGAGGGAGAGGGCGGCCCACTGTCCCAGGCAGGTTGTCTTTGAAGGGACCTGATCAAATGGGGGTGGATTGATGCTGACCCCCAAGTGCGCGTCCCTCTTGGGGTACAGTCGATCGAATTTTATTGGGTGCCCAGAGTGCTGGACGGGGGCGTCGGGCACCTGTCCCGATCCCACTCCTCCTCCCTCCCCTAGATGTCCCACTCCGGGAATGGCAGAAGTAAGATAAGCCAGCCGGCGGCCGGGGCACGCGGAGGGGGTGGGAGGGAAGGGGCGGCTAAAATTAGCCCCGGAGGGCGCGGGGGGAGGAGCGGGGCACTGAGGCCGCCCGGCGGCCCAAGGGCGAGCAGGGCGCCCCAGCCCGGAGCGGGCTCCTGCCTCACAAAGGTGGACACCGACGTCACCGGCCGTCCGCGCCCACGGTGGGGCCGGCCTTGCTCCGACTCTGCTCTCATCGGCTTGCGGTTCCGTGAGTACCCCCGGGCCTGGGGAGGGACACTAGGGGAGGGGGGAGGGGCACCCACCCCACACCTGCCCCAGGCTCGGGCAACGGGCACCGCTGGAAACCGCCCGACGCCCGCCCCGAGGGCGAGGGCCCGACCCGACGGTTGGCCAGCGGGCCCCACGAGATTCTAGCAGCTCTGGGCCCCAGGGAGTGGGAGGGGGCTGCCTCAGGCTCGGGGGACAGCCCTCCCCCCCAAGACCCAGGGGTTTTATTCCAGGTTTTAGGCTTACCTCACTAGCAAAACTTCCGGGGGGGAGGGGGTCCTGAAGGAAAAGCGTTAGGATGGTCATTGCAGGGCCAAGAGAACGGACTCGTGGGCTTTTACAGGATGGAGGGCTGCAAGAGACCCCAGAGGTCATTGGGTCCAGTTCCCTCATCTTATAGGAAGGTAAACTGAGGCCCAGAGGAGAGAAAGGACTGGGGCAAGGTCACACATTTGTAGGACATGTGAATGGACTCGTGGGCTTTTACAGGATGGAGGGCTGCAAGAGACCCCAGAGGTCATTGGGTCCAAGTCTCTCATTTTATGAAAAGGTAAACCGAGGCCCAGAGGAGAGAAAGGACTGGGGCAAGGTCACACACTTTTAGGACATGTGAATGGACTCGTGGGCTTTTTTTTTTAATCATAAAAGTATTTATTATTTTCCACTTACATGTAGAGATAGTTTTCAACATTTGTTTTTATAAGATTTCTAGGGGCAGCTAGGTGGCTCAGTGGATAGAGCACCAGCCCTGGAGTCAGGAGGACCTGAGTTCAAATCCGGCCTCAGACACTTATCACTTACTGGCTGTGTGACCGTGGGCAAGTCACTTAACCCCAATTGCCTCACCAAAAAAAAAAAAAAAAAAGATTTCTAGTTTCAAATTTTTCTCCCTCCCTCCCTTCCCTCCCCCCCTCCAAGACAGCAAGCAATCTGATATAGGTTATATATGCACAGTCACATTAAACATATTTCTGCATTAGTCATGCTGTGAAAGAAGAATCAGAGCAAAAGGGAAAAACCTCAAGAAAGAAAAAAAAATAGAAATAGTATGGTTCAATCTGCATCTAGATGCCACAGGGTTTTTTTTTTCTGGATTTGGAGAGCATTTTCCATCATGAGTCCTTTGGAACTATCTTGGACCATTGTTTTGCTGAGAAGAGTCAAGTCCATCACAGTTGATCAACACATAATGTTGATGATACTGTGTACAATGTTCTCCTGGTTCTGCTCATCTCACTCAGCATCAGTTCATGTAAGTCCTTCCAGGTTTCTTACAGCACAAATAGTATTCCATTACATTCATATACCACAACTTGTTTAGCCATTCTCCAATTGATGAGCATCCCCTCAGTTTCCAATTCTTTGCCACCACAAAAAGAGCAGCTATAAATATTGTTGTACATGTGGGTCCTTTTCCCTTTTTATGATCTCTTTGGGGAAAAGACATAATAGTGGTATTGCTGGGTCAAAGAGTATGCACAGCTTTATAATCCTTTGGGCATAGTTCCAAATTGCTCTCCAGAATGGTTGGATAAGTTCACAGCTCCACCAACAATGCACTAGTGTTCCAATTTTTCCACGGCTTCTCCAACATTTTTCCTTTTTTGTCATATTAGCCAACCTGATAGGTGTGAAGTGATACCTCACAGTTTTAATTTGCATTTCTCTAATCAATAGTGATTTAGAGGGGCAGCTAGGTGGTGCAGTGGATAGAGTACTGGCCCTGGATTCAGGACCTGAGTTCAAATCCGGCCTCAGACACTTAACACTTACCAGCTGTGACCCTGGGCAAGTCACTTAACCCTAATTGCCTCACACACACACACACAAAAAAAAAATAGTATAAAAAATTGGGGCAGCTAGGTGGCGCAGTGGATAGAGCACTGGCCCTGGAGTTAGGAGTACCTGAGTTCAAATCCGACCTCAGACACTTAATACTTACTATCTGTGTGACCCTGGGCAAGTCACTTATCCCCAATTGCCTCACTAAAAAAAACAAAAACAAAAAAATAGTGATTTAGAGCATTTTTTTCATATGGGAATAGATAGCTTTGATTTCTTCATCTGAAAACTGCCTGTTCATATCCTTTGACCATTTCTCAATCAGGGAATGACTTGGATTCTTATACATTTGATTTAGTTCCCTATATATTTTAGAAATGAGGCCTTTATCAGACTCATCGTCTTTTACAGGATGGAGGGCTGCAAGAGACCCCAGGGTCATTGGGTCCAACTCCCTCATCTTATGAAAAGGTAAACTGAGGCCCAGAGGAGAGAAAGGACTGGGGATAGGTCACAAACTTTTAGGACATGTGAATGGACTCGTGGGCTTTTATAGGATGGAGGGCTGCAAGGAACCCTAGAGGTCATTGGGTCCAGCTCCCTCATCTTATAGGAAGGTAAACTGAGACCCAGAGGAGAGGAAGGACTGGGGCTAGGTCACACATTTGTAGGACATGTGAATGGACTCATGGGCTGTTACAAGATGGAGGGCTGCAAGAGACCCCAGAGGTCATTGGGTCCAGCTCCCTCAGTTTATAAAAAAGTTAAACTGAGGCCCAGAGGAGAGGAAGAACTGGGGCAAGGTTTAATAGGCTAAGCTGAGACTTGAGCCTGCGTCTCTCTTACCTGCCAGGTGAAGTACTGTGTCCACTACCTCCTGAGGCATGACCGAACTGAGAGGCTTGTGACCTAGCTACCTCCTACTGTTTGCCTTCTCCTGTGACCTCAGTGGAAGCTCGTTTCCATCCAACCATCTCCTCCTTCTGCCATCTACGGTTCATAGGCTGAAGATCCCTTCTGAAGGTACTTCCCAGGAGCAGGGCGCCTACATTGTAATGTGGGCAGGTTACTAGGGGCTGGGGAAGCTGGCACTACAATGATGACCCTGGGGAATACGTAAAAGGTGAAAAGTCTGGGCCAGCCAGGGATGCGCCCTTATCTGGGGGGAAGGGGCAAGGAGCAGACCTCCTGCCCCCTTGAATGGGTTTCTTCTATTTGTGAAATAAGGGGGTGACCCCCCACCTACTCTAATCCTAGCCCTACTCGAATACTTTCCTGGGACTTGGAGGTAAAAGGTGGCTGTTTTCTCAGGAAGCTCACAGTCTCCTGGGGGACAAAAAGCAGCTTCTTCCACGGTGAATGTGGCTAGCATTTGTGGTGGTTGAGAGCCGGGCACAAGAGATAGGCCTTCGTGACAGGGGACTCAGGAGAGGCTTGGTGGAGGTGGGAGGCAACACAGTTGGGTTTTAAAGGATGGGAAAGAAGGTAGACTTTGTCAACAGAACAAAGTTGGGAACCAGAGGTAGGGCAGAGGGCCTGGCCTGGGCAGCAGAAGGGAGCCTGAATGACCCCCTTGACCAGAGTTCATGTGCCCGTTCCTTTCCCACCTTGGGCAGATCTGGTTTGTTCTGCCACTCAAGATGAGAGGGGTTCTTCTTCAACCTGCAGAGATGAACCTCATGGACATCAGTAAGATATTCTCCCTGCTGCAACAGCCCGACGAGGAAGACAATGCTGGTGAGAAGCAGGAGCTGAACCAAATTGTCTGTGACAACGATGCCAGCACCCTAGACCAGCTCCTTCACCAGAAGCGCTACAAGCGCTTCATCAACAGCCGCAGCGGCTGGGGTGTGCCAGGTACCCTGCTCCGACTGGCTGCCTCTCGTGGCCACCTTAGCTGCCTGGAAGTTCTCCTGGCCCATGGGGCAGAGGTGGACTGCCTGGATGTTAAGGCCCAGACACCCCTGTTCACTGCGGTCAGCCATGGGCACTTGGACTGTGTTCGGGTCCTGCTGAAGGCTGGGGCCAGCCCCGGGGGCAGCATCTATAACAACAGCTCCCCGGTTCTCACAGCTGCTCGGAATGGTGCCAGTGAGATTCTGAGGGAGCTCCTGGACCATGGAGCAGATGCCAACGTCAAGGGTCGGGCGCCTGAGTGGGCTTCCAACATTGCCTCCTGCTCCGGGCCTCTCTACCTGTCAGCTGTCTACGGCCATCTCGAGTGCTTCCGCCTTCTCCTGCTGTATGGCGCTGACCCTGACTACAACTGCACAGATAGACAGCTGCTTTCCCGAGTGACCAAGCCACGCACACTGCTCGAATTCTGCCTCCAGCACAACTGCCCATTGGAGTACATTCAGCTGCTTGTAGATTTTGGGGCCAATGTCTATCTCCCATCTCTGCCCCTGGAGAAGATCGATCCGGGTGGGGAAGGTGTGGCCCTGCTGCTGAGGGAAAGAAGTGAGTGAGAAGGGGAGGGGAGAGGGTTCCTGGGGCTAGTCTTAGGCATGGGAGACCACTTCCTTCCAGTAAAGGCCCCCTGGGACATGTCCCGAAGCCAAGACCCAGTTACTTGCCAGAGCTTCCCTGGAAACCAGGGACCCATTCCAGGAGGATACATGCCAATTTTTTAATCTCCTTTTTTCCTGAGTGGTTGAGTCCTGAATCTACCATTTACTACTTTTGTGACCTTGGAAAAGTCATTTAGAAATCTTTGTGGGCCCAAAGTTTCCTCAACTGTAAAATGAGGAGGTTGGACATGATGGTCTCTAAGGTCCCCTCAAGCTTTAAGACTTCTGTGGATTCTCCTATGGATTAGAGGATTTAGGGTTGAAAGAGACCATAGAGACCATCTGGTTCCCAGCTCCCTTATTGTATGAGGAAAGAGGTTAAGTGACTTGTCTGTAGCCATTAGCTAGATAATGTCAGAGTCAGGAATAAAATCCTGGACTACTCTTGACTCCAAAATCCTAGGCTGGCTGGCTTGATTTTTCTTTCTTTCTTCCTTTCTTTCTTTCTTTCTTTCTTTCTTTCTTTCTTTCTTTCTTTCTTTCTTTCTTTCTTTCTTTCTTTCTTTCTTTCTTTCTTTCTTTCTTTCTTCCTTCCTTCCTTCCTTCCTTCCTTCCTTTCTTTCTTTCTTTCTTTTCTTTCTCTTTCTTCCTTTCTTTCCCTTCCTTCCTTCCTTCCTTCCTTCCTTCCTTCCTTCCTTCCTTCCTTCCTTCCTTCCTTCCTTCCTTCCTTCCTTCCTTCCTCCCTCCCTCCCTCCCTTGGCAGATTGGGATTGGGATAGGTAAAAAGCTGAGGAGGGGAAGGAATAAGAGTGTAAGAATATAGTTAAAGCAATAAGGGTGTGGGGAAACTGCCTTTATTCAGCTCTGTCATCTCTCCCTCCAGCTCATCCCAAGTCCCTGATGTCCCAGACTCGTCTTGCAGTCCGAAAAGCTCTTCAGGGCTCTTACCAGGTCAAGGCCATCGACCAACTAGATATTCCACCTATGTTGATTAATTACCTCAAGCACGAGGAGTAAGGCAAGTGGGCTGTGGCTGTCCTGGGAAAGCAGGAGCCCTGGGCACACATACCCACAACCTATCTACACCCTGAGAAAGAATACTTGTCATCTCCCTGAAGCTGGTTACATTCACATCACTTTTTCTATCCCAATAAAGGTAGACTCTAGAGTTGATTTATGCCCTTCTCCCCCTCTCCACCACCACTCCCACTACCAAGTGAAAATCCTGCCCCTCTTTAGTTGAAAGCAAGGACTCCAAAAATCCCCTTAGCAGAAGGTGCACAGGCCATCCCCTCTTCAAGATAGCTTAACTCCAGTTTGGTGAATTATTGCTCCTCCCACCCCCCCCCCCCCATTGAGTACACTCTTGGTCTATAATAGCTGTGTGCATATTGATTTTGCTCAGAGTTTGGAGAGCCGTCATTCACTGACCTTGTCTGCCAGCTGCCAGGGGGAGCCCACCCCTTTGAAAATGATAGCTTGAGGGGCAGCTAAGTGTCACAGTGGATAAAGCACTGGCTCTGGAGTTGGGAGGACCTGAGTTCAAATCTGGCCTCAGACACTTAACACTTACTAGCTGTGTGACCCTGGGCAAGTCACTTAACCCCAATTGCCTTACCAAAAGAAAAAGGAAAAAACGAAAATGATGGCTTGTACTGTTATAGCTCTTTCCTCTTCATGAGGAATGGAATGGGAGGTAGACACTAGCATACTCCTTCCCTCCCCACCCCCATTTCACAGATGAAAAAAACTCACTCCTAGAAAGCTGAAGTGACTTGCCCAAGCTTACGGGTTGTTTAGAGGCAGCGTGATGTATATGTAGGAGTTCTAGATTCTCCTTCAGAAGACTTGGCTTAGAATCTCTGCTGGGCCACTTCTCACCTTGGGGAGCATGGAGCAAGTCTCTCCCCCTTTCTGTGCTGCTTCTCCTGTAAAGTGAGGGGATTGAATGAGATGGTCTCTCTCCATCAGATCCCAAGTGTCACAACCAAGACTTGAGCCCAAGTCTGCTGGTCATCCCCTTCCCCATAAATCCCCTCCACAGCCTCAAGTGGAGGTAGAGTTTGCCAAAAGGTGGACTGGGAAGTATCGCCAAAGATTCTGGATACTCCATACCCTGCCCTGACTCAAAGCACTATGGGAGCTATTTTTATTATTTATGATTATTGTTGGCAGCAGTAGTGTCTGGCCTAGCACCCAGGCCTGATTTCCCACTCTGGTCTCATTCAAATTGATAGTGAAGCCCTTGTGCCTGGTCTAGTAACCCCCTTCCAACTTGGCAAGAAAACCTCATAACTCAATAAATAAATCCTAAGAAGCAGGGCCTTGACAATGTGGGATGAGTGGTCTGGGGATCCAAGATCTCAGAGTTTTAAAGAGGTGTAGCCACATGGAGACACAGTCATCCCAATTGGGCTTGTCTCATGGCTTAGGTCATTCCCCAACATAGGTCCAGTGCTTCCTGCTCCAAGCTTCTAGGGATGAATGCCTAGGATTTCAGCGTGCCCCTGACTTCCCCCCTTGGCCTTGCACCCACCCCCTTGTACCTGGCCTTGCAACCAAGGCAAATCTTTTGCTTGATTCTGCACCATTTGCCAAAAAAAAAAAAAAAAAAAGGTTTGTTTTCTCTCTTCCACAACGTGGCTGTGTTTTTCATTCACTGACCACTCCTCAGCCCTCATTTCTCTGCTGCCCCCAATCAGTGGCCCATCTTGGGCTGCCTTTGGAAAAACATAAGGCCCCTTTGCTTTCAGCCCCTGGGGCCCGGAAGGCTATGTCATCAGGGTACAAATTCTGGCTAGGATTACTAGGACAGAAAGACCAAGCTTCTCCACCTGGCCTGCAGTGGTGCCTCCCATGCATCAGGTTGGTCCCATTCTGGGAAAAAGCATGGATACTGGACACCAGGGGATAGAGTTGGGTTTGGGTTTATTTGTTTCAGTCACAGGAACTCACCAGGATTAAGGAAGGCATGAAGAGGTTATATGCTCTTTCTCAGGAGAGAGAAGCATGCATGATTCTGGGTCCTGGAAATGGGGAAGTCCAGCTTTAAGCTCAAAAAGGACCTGCTTGCTGTGGAGACAAACTTTTGTGTCAGAATTGACTTCAAAGGACCTTTATTCAAATCCCAGTCGGGCTTTTGCTCCTAAGTAACCTTGACAGGTCACAACCTCCCTGGGCCCATTTTCTCATCTACAAGATGAGGGAGGTGGCCTAAATGATTTTGAAGATCCCTTTCTACCTCTTAATCTTATGACTTGATGGATTTATCAAAAAGGTGTCCCCCAAAGACAATTGGGGAGCTTTGGGGGAGTGGAGTGAGGTGGGGCTTTGGCAGACTTGTTCTGCCTCTTTGTCAGAAGACGGGCAGAGGGGGCAGCTAGGTGGCGCAGTGGATAGAGCACCGGCCCTGGATTCAGGAGGACCTGAGTTCAAATCCAGCCTCAGACACTTGACACTTACTAGCTGTGTGACCCTGGGCAAGTCACTTAACTCCAACTGCCTCACCAAAAAACAAAAAAGCGGGCAGAAGCAGCAGTAATGGGAGGGGAGTTTAAGAGGCAGATTTCAGCTCAATTCAAAGAAAAGTTATCTCGGTTGGAATTGTGCTAAATGGATTGGGTTGCCTTGGTATACATGTGGTGAATTAAAGGTTTGAGGGGGATGTGGCATAAATGATCATCATCTAAATATGAATTTATTCTCAATAAGTTTATTTAGCAGCCATTATACACAAGGTACTGTGCTAGAGGCTGGGGATACTAAATATAAAAAGACAGTTCCTGCCCACTCTGCTTGGTTAATAATAGCTAGCATTTGAATAGCTCCTTTGTACTGGGCATTTTGCAAATATCTCATTTGATCCTCACAAGAACCTTGGGGGGAGGGGGTCAAGTGCTGTCATTTTTTTTCTCTCCATTTTACAGATGCAGAAATGGAGGCAGAGGTGTTAAGGGACTTGCCTAGGGTTCCTCAGCAAGGATCTGAGTCCAGGTTTGAACTCTGGAAGGATGCCATCTAGCTGCCTGGTGGATGTCATATGTATTTAGATATGTGTAGCGTGTATGGTGCTGCCAAAGGAGAGCCAGACAGTTTGGGGACATTTGAAGAGAGGGAGACCACTTTCATGGGTCCCACTTCCCAAAGAATGCTGGGAAGGGACAGGGATGAGGGAAGAGGGGAACAAAGCCAGTTTGCAAACAGGCTCAGCAAAGGAAGCTTGCAGGCTCACTGGACTGGTCTTCCTGGACTAGAAAGAAACCAATGAGTCCAGATTACTGCTTCCTTCCTGCTTTCACTGGCAATTCGGAATATCTTGGGGGAGGGGGGTGGCATGTGTAGGCTAGGTGACACGGCACAGAGCACCAGGCCTGAGGTCAAGAAAACTCAGCTTCCCAAGTTCCAATCTGGCCTCAGACACTGACTAGCTGTGTGACCCTGGGCAAGTCACTTCACCCTGTTTGCTTCAGTTTCCTCGTCTGTCAAATGAGTTGGAGAAAGAAATGGCAAACCGCTCCAGTAACTTTGCCAAGAAAGCCCCAAACGGAGTCACAGAGAGTCAGACACGACTGAAAACAACTGGACAACAAAGCAGTTTCCTCCAGTTGAGGAGTAGCCCTGGGAGGGCCGTTGGGATTCATTCGATCCAACTGCCTCATTTTGCAAAGGAGGAAACTGAGGCCCAGATAGATCGAGGCAAAGGCCCCTTCTCACCACTCACCCTAGCTCCGAGCCCGGTTCAGTGTTTATGCGCAGGATATGCGCGATTGTGGGACTGAATGATCTCTCGGGTCTCTTCTCACCCGGGGCTTGCTAAAAGCCTGGCTTAAGTTCGGGGGGCTAGGGGTACCCTATGGGGTGCCCGATGGAGCCCCCAGTGTCCCGAGCACGGGGTGCGGTCCGAGGGGGGGGGCACTGAAGCAAATCCAGGAGAAAAGGGGGAGCAGAGACTAGCCTTCGGATGGAAGGGTTGGGGGGTGGGGTAGGTCAGGGTCCAACCCGGGAGAGGGGGAACCCCGGAGCACCCCCCATCTCGGCGTAGTTTCAAGAGAGGTCCTGGGAGGCAGCCCGGCGCAGAACGCGGGCACAGAAGAGGGGCCAAGGCGGGCGTCCCCCGCCCCCACGGGACGGGCACACGGCACTCGGCCGAGCGATCGGGCGGGGGCCGCGCGGGTGACCCGGGCCCGAGGTCCGGGGGCCGGGGGCCGGGGCCGGGAAGTGAGCTGGGGCGAAACGAAAGGCCGAGGGGCACGAGCGGGGCGCCGCACGTCCAGCGGCCCGCTGGGCCAGTCGGGGCAGGGTGCGGGGCCTGGAAGGCGGAGGGTCGAGGGAGGGGGTGGCCAGCCAGCTCTGGTTTCCACCCCCCCACCCCCACCCCCACCCCCACCCCCACCCTACCCCCACCCCCGGCTGATTTGCATTTAAAGGGACACACACCGAGACCGGCCGAGGACGGGCGGGGTTGGCTTCGAGGCTCAGCCGATTGGTCCCGGCGCCTGCCGGTCGGAAGGGGGGAGGAGAGGAGGGAGGGGAGGGGACGGGAGGGGAGGGAGGGGAGGGGAGGGGAGGGGAGGGGAGGGGAGGG